>NC_140486.1:82536099-83136099 GCF_964271855.1 Acomys minous | reverse complement strand
AGGTAGGATTCTGAGGACAAAGGAGCTTCCGTATAGAGTTTATTGCCAAACGCCTTTTTCATCTGCTCAGCCATGACTTTCTGCTGAGGTAGGGAGCAGTGATTGCCCAGGCAGAGAATGAGCGGGTACTCGGAAGCGACAAAGGCAAACTTATTGATCACCTCCACAACACTTCGGAAGGAAAGGTGCGTGGCCATGTTGTTTCTGTTACAGAGGATGGGCTCGTTCTCTGCGCCATCCGTCACGTCCAGCTCGATGCTCCGGCAGCCCATTTTCAAAGCCCTCACGTACCCACTGATATCAGCCGGTCCCCTGAACTGGTCTTCTATCAGGTAGGTGTTATGAGACGCATTGATATAGTAGTGAGATAAAGGCTGGGTCATGTCTTGGGCAACTTTCTTTTGCTCTGGGTCAAAAATGTCACATTCCGGAGATAATAAATACTGGGTGAACCCATCGATTGCGAGAAAGCCCTTCTGACGGCCCTCTTCGGAAAGCTCGTATCTCCTAATGATGTCTAAGCACATTTCCTCGGTGATGTGGGTGACCCCTTGCTCAGCTTCTAAGAAGAGCATGAGGTCATCGGCATCCAAATACTCCTTGTTCTTAGATATCTGAACAAGTAAGAAGTACACTTCCGGCCTGGTGCAAAGTTCACAAAAAGCTTCACAGAATTCTTCCTCTGTCACCCGGGTGGTTAGTTTTTCTTTGCTCTTCTGGATCTCTTTAAACTTTAACCTGATCTTAGACTCCTTCAGGGTGGGGTTGAGCTGTTTTATTAACTCCACGGAAGTGTCTTCTAGCATAATGCCATTGCCGTCGACATCTGCGGCCTCAAACACCGTCTTCAGCCACAGGAAACGCGGTGTGTTCTGGTTCCCCTCCATGAAATCAAGTGGCTGTTTACTACGCGAGACCAAGTACCGCAAGCCCGACACCCAGATGTTCGCTACATCTGCTGAATTGGCGACTAGGTCCAGAGACTCGTAGTTTTCCCCATGGAGTATGGAGAAGGCGCAGTCTTCGCAGATCTGGTCGGCGAGGCCATTGTTTCTGAATGTCTCCGTGTTTTTCCCCAGTCTGATCTCTTTGATGGCAGAGATGTCCAGCTTGGCTTTTTCCAGGTCTTTCTTGGAAGGCTCCCAGCGTAGAGCCTGGAGGTCTGTGTCTAGGGTGAAAAAGCGGTTGTAGATGCGCGAGTTGGGGCGCACTTTCTTCAGCTCGCAGCCAGCCTGCATGAAGCTGATGCAGTCGTGCGCGCTGCTAATCTTCTTCTCTGAGGGCATGCTGCTGAACGACACCGTTTTCTTTCTCCCGCCACATTTTTGGTTCGAGGGATCCTATAGAATAACCAGGGGGAAAAAATGGTCAGTCTCCTTTAGGAAACACAAACTCAGTAACTCTCTGGGAACTTCTCAAACTCTGTGCAGACAGTTGGTACTGAGCAGAAGCTAGCCTGAAATTTGCCTCTTCACTGTTTCAGAAGACACATTACTGAGAGAAATAATACCATTAGGCTCCAAAGGGGACTCATTTGACGAATGCATGTATGCCCTCAAAGTTAATTATCATATAAAATACAATATAATTATAGTATGCAGTATTATATAGTAATTATATAAAAGATTAAGAACAAAGCCCAGCTTAGGCTCCCCTAAAGCCATGCTAGGTACAGTTCTTAAGAACCTCCAGCACCAGTACAGCAGACAGCATCCATTGGACTGTGTTCAGCATCCATGTGCCCTATGGCTCTTACACTGCAGGCCCAGGTCGATGAGCACTCATGAGTGCGAGAAGATGGATTTCGTCTCTGCCTTGGACTGTCCACTTTATCTGTTGCTGCCAACCCACATACGCTGAGCACCTGACCCCTTCCACTTAAGCCGAATAATTCTTCCCTTTAATAACGTTTAATAAAGTTCTCAACTACATTAGCAGTTCAAACTATTCTCTCCGGAACATATTTCTAAAATGCATGCTTAACGTGCTAGGAGTCCTAGATCTCATAAGCAATAGTAATGACATGGGAGTGTGACTGCTTCAACGGACATTGTCCTCTAAGCAAAACTAATTGTTGACTTTCTTTACTCAACTCACTGGGTATCTTATCTAGGATAAGTCATTCAACCTCTCTGGATTTTAATTCGACTTCTCAAGTAAGATTTGGATGCATAGTCTATATGTTAATACTCAGGGTTGTCATGATGCTCAAAAGAGAAACATCCATGCCCATTTTGGTTTGTAATGATAAGTCCTCACAAAGGCTTTCTTCTGGAAGGGAGATTATGTCTCTGCTCTCTGTGCCTGTAGGACTGTCCATAGACATCCACTGGAATTTTGGGAGTTAGCAAGACATGAATTCACTCCCGACTCCTAAATATTTAAGAGGACCTTTCAGCAGTAGGTTGAAATACTTGTAAACATCCAAATGATTCCACCACTCTCAACATTGCAAAGCATAACCAAAGTGACCCGGGCTATCTCGTTGCCAGCGTCTTTACAAAACACCGCCTTAGAACCCACTCTCTGGGGCAGTGGCCTCATCGAATCCACCCAGCTTGTATAAGCCTGTCTATCCTATGTTCAGCAAAGGCGAGGAAAGTTATTATTCAATTGGCTAAAACTCTGAAGGCGAAAGGAAAATAAATTATGCTTTAGTTATGGTATGCCGGCGGGGTGATTCAATGACCAAAATACACATCAGATATTCAAGTGACACTGATATAAATTGCCCAGTTTGGGCTGCAGAACACCGCCCCTTGGTTCTGTGGCATTTGGCAACTTGCTCCTGCTTTCCCAGAGAGTTGCTATTTTTAAGTATCCCAGAGTGGTCCATTTCCTCCATCCTTAAGTTAAAAAACAATGATGAGTCTTCAGCTGTTTCAACATTCATGCTCCACCAGAACACATTTAAATTTATCACAGCCCACATGCCCAGAAATGTCAGATGTGTGTGTGTGTGTTTTTTTCCACCCCATCAAAGTGCGACCCTAATGGCACTGCTGGCTGAGATTAATCTACCAAGTAAAATAGAGAGGGAACCTGAACTGTGGAGGCAAATTAGAGAGTGATCTAGCTTTCAAGCTAACCACTTGACTAGACTTTTACACTAATGAGAGCTTCGCATGAAAAAAAAAATTATTGCACATGACATCGTGTCCCAGTTAGAGTCATTGTCAGCAGAGTCCCAGAACCTAAAACAGTCCCAGGAAACTGAAAATGAGGGACCAGTGTTCCTCTAAGTGCACACTCGCCCTGCTTGAGCGGTGACAGTCTTCCTCGCTGAGGCCTAACCCCCCTCTCCTGACGTAAGACCCTGCTTATCTGTGAGAACTGTCGGCCACTGCCAGGTTGGCTTTGCACCACCACCCTCTCTTCTTTGCACTGATAGCTCCTTAAATCAAGTCTACACCACCAGGAAGACAGAATTTTGAGAGAAGGATGGTTTCTATCAAGTCTATAAAAGAATCCACCTGCTCCAGAATGCTAAGTTCTTGCTTGGACTTGAAAATCACATGTAATTATAAAATAGACTCCCCCCAAGTGCTGAAACTTGGAATCTGAAGAAAGAAAGAAAGAAAGAAAGAAAGAAAGAAAGAAAGAAAGAAAGAAAGAAAGAAAGAGAAAGAGATGTGATTCTCATGTTTTCATCGCACAAAAGATAAAAATTCAGTTATGAGAAGTCCCCAAGTGAGCTAGAAATTGGCCATGCATGTGTGAACAAATAATTAGCATGTCTACTGATAGCTAGAGCCAAGGTTATTTATATTAAAATATGCTGGATAAGATTCAGGGTGCTGATTACTTCTCCAGCTCTGTCATAGACAAAGAAAAGGGCTGGTCCTGGACAGCAGTGTTCCTGCTTGGGCCAGGCTGGAGAAGGGGTAGGGACATCATTCAACGTCTTGCCCGACAGGGACACTCAAGTCTCTTGAGTCCCATGGCCCCCTGGACAGTGCTCTATACCCCAGACCTGCATCCACTGCAACAATACATTTGAAGACTGGTCCTGGAGAAGGCGAGATGTTAAGGCAAATAGCCTGATAAACATTAAGGGACTTGGATAAAAAAAAACTCCCAACAGCTATTGCACATTAAGCAAATCGCCTGCTGTCATCTGTAGACTATGAAGACCAGTCCTTCCGGCCCTTGGGTAGGTCCCAAGAGGAGCCGGGCTTGATCTCGGTCCCGGTGTGCTCTTTCCAGCTTCCGCCCAATCAGACCATGGAAAGGACCCCATCAGCCAGAGCATGTACCAAAGAGATTCTGTAAAGCTAGTAAAATTTAGCTCTTCCCAAAGCCAACTCTCCTTGCTATGAATAAAGACAAAAGGTTGAAGTTAACCAGGGTAAAACAGCACACTGTGGTGCTGTCATCTCCAAAGTCAAAAGCTGGCCTTGGTGTCCAGGACAAGATGAGGATCAGATGCTGAGCACGATCGCTGCCATGTCCTCAAGTTTTCGTTTAAGTTTTCAAGTGACCGTTTTCTGTGAGGCAATCGCATTTAAACCCATCGGAACGATAAAAACAAATGGGCCACATTGGGTTTACACGGTCACCAAATGGTTCTAAGCATTGCTTCATGTCTTGAATCTACAGTCTTTGTAAATAAAAACAATAACTTATAAAGGATTTAGCCATCAGCATCAGAAGAGCTTTATGTCCTTGTAGCATGCAGTACATACTGTACCCTTTAGATAAAGTGATGTGTATTTGTTTACCTAAAGCACTAGTCACAGTGTATTCGTACCACAGAGAGAAACCCCACATAATCTCCTGCTATCGGTACTAATTTTTAATCTAGACATAATTTTTGAGCTGCTAGGGGAACTAGTGAGATATTGCTTTAATTGTTTTCCCTGTTTTCTACGTTGTTTTTCATCTATGGTAAAGAAAAGAAAAACAATCACAGTTAAATGAGAACCCTGCTCATACAACAGTAAAAGATTTACAGCTCTTTAAACATATTTCATTAAATTAAGAATGGGAACAGGGCAGGAGGGAGTTCACATAAGCTAAATTAATAAAAGCTGCTTCTGTAAATTCCCACTGACATCTGCTCTCTCGTTTTCCATCTAACAACATTAATATGTGGCAGCATAACATGAAAATAACTTTTTTTTTCACAATGCACTGATAAGACCCAGATAAACAGTCCATTTGGTGGAGGCGCAGCTTTAAAACTCGTTCATGAAAACATTATCTCAACAGAATAACTTGAGGGGGAAAAAACTACACTAATCCAAGAGACAGTGGGAGTCTTATCAAGCCTGAGGGCCCGAGTTCAATCCCTGGGCCCCACATGGTGAAAGGAGAGAACTGACTTCTGCCAATTGGCCTCTGACCTCCATACATGTGTCATGGCACATACATGTCTCCACCCACCCACACAGCTAGACAAAGCAATGAAACTTTTTAAAGAAACAGATAAAATAACAAGTGGGGGTTTTGTTTTGTTTTGTTTTTTGTTTTGGGGGGGGGTTTGTTTGGTTGGTTTTTGTTTTGTGTGTGTGTGTGTGTGTGTGTGTGTGTGTGTGTGTGTGTGTTTGTTTTGTTTTGTTTTTTGTTTTTTGGAGGTTTTGTGTTTGTTTTGTTTTGTTTTTTGTTTTTTGGAGGTTTTTTGTTTGTTTAGTTTGTGTGTGTGTGTGTGTGTGTGTGTGTGTGTGTGTGTGTTTGTTTTGTTTTTTGTTTTTTGGGGTTTTTTGTTTGTTTGGTTTTTGGTGGGGTTTTTTTTTTTTTTTTGTGTGTGTGTGTGTGTGTGTGTGTGTGTGTGTTTGTTTTGTTTTGCTTTTGATGTAAGATGATTTGGAGGTTTCTAGCTTGAATGAGAGGTAAGTACAGATGCTGCTGCATGAATTATGGAGCACAGGGCCATAACACTGAAGAGAGTGTTTGCTTTGGGCTAGTTCGGATTCAGATGACGGTGGGTGCCAGACAGAGACATCCGAAGGGAAGTTAGTCCCAGGGGCTGATTGTCAAGTAAGCTCTGGAGTTGGGAGTTACAGCTGAAAAGATTAAATGCCGTAAACTAACAACACTGAAATAGGAGCTGAACCCACGGGGTCACTCAAGTGTAGATGCTGAGTAAAGAAAGACATGTGAAATGATGGTGAGAGGGAGGGGGAGGAGGAAAAGGAGGAAGGGTAACAGGATTAGAGGGGAGGAAGAAAAAAGGGGTACGAGATCTCACAGAAGCCACGGCTGTAAAAACGATCTATGATAGTTGCCTGGACTCAACAGTTCATAGGTTGCTGCAAATTTTAGCAAGAAATATTTTATATTCCATTCAGAATGGTGAAAAAACAAGCCGAGGCCATGAGAAATGCTGAGAACTAAGAACCGAGGAGAGAGAAGCAGGCAGCAAGGTCCTGCTGTGGGAACAGGGAGCAGGGCGCTACAGTATAACAGGGAAGGGTAGGCTGGCCCCAGGGGAGACTAGAGCAGCAGGCAGAGACACAGCATAGACTGGTTTTCTCCACGCTCATTGGTGATCGCCCAGTGGAATTCAGCTCCCAGACACCCATTTCCCTCATCCACCCAAGTGCACATCAACGTTTGGCAGTAAAACGGTCAAGAAGAAACCTCAAGTCTCCCATTCGCATGACACCGCAAAGCTGAGGGGAGCAAACAAGATCAGCTCCACCCTGTTGCCTTCACATTTCAGGTAAAGGGAGGGTACAGCTCTAGATTATACCACTGATTCCACATTAAGACTTCCAGGGTTATTTCTCCATAACTCTGGTTCCTTAGAGCAGAGTCGTACACAGCTAACTCACATGGGTTACTGCTAACAGCATGCGGCCCTCACTGTGTGCAGTGACAATAAGTCCCAGACGCTCACCAGTGTCAGGAAGGTTGAGTTTGGCTCAAGGCCCGTGAACCATGAGCTGTCTCTACAGGCTCTCTAAACGAAATTCCTAAGTAGCTGATCACTACTTTATTCTCCCTAAACAACACAGTCATTCTACGCCATGGTCCACGTCACCAGGAATAAAGGCAGCGTCCGATGAGTGCACGCCCAGGTGTCCTTCCAATTCAGTTATATGGCTGTGCTTAATCACACATCTCATTATTAAATCACATCCATTTAATGAAATCCACTGACGGTTTCTCCGCCCAGACACATCTCAAGAAACAGGGATGAATACAAGTTACAATACAGAGTGCAGCCAATGAGGTGCCTACCTTCTACAAACTAAACTGCAGGTCGCGGGTGACTCTGATGCTTCTCATTTGGAAGCAAAACCAATGGGTGTTCTAGAGACAGATCTGAGGGAACAGTGTAGAGTGAGTCCTTTCAGAGTGGCTTCTCAGGACTTTCGACTTGTTAGGAGGAGCCTTCCCTCACACTACGCTGCAGCCATTAGGCGATGGCACTGCACATAGAGTAGATAACTTGGGTTCCTCTTTCTGTCCAGTTAGGACTTTCCCGAGTGGGTGTCTCTGCTCCTTTATAGCTCACGTTATTACAAACCTCATGTTTATTTTCCCTCAGATGCCTCTGCGTCTCCCATGGGCTGTGTGCTGTGCAGTGGTCTGTCCTCTAAAAAGTAAAACCATCCATTGTTTTTGAATGTGCCCTAAGATGACTGAACAAGTCAGTTACATGCCAGCATTTCCATGGTTGAGACACGAGGTTCCTCTGTTCGCCCCTAGATCAGGATTCTCACACGATAGGAAAGAGGATGGGTGAAATGTCTAACAACAACAAAAATTGAAAGAAAGAAAGAACAAGAGAGAAAGAGAAAGAAAGAAAGAAAAAAGAATGAAAGAAAGAACAATAGAAGGAAATTGTAGAGATAGCGCTAAAGGAGGTCAAAATGACTGTTGTAGGGCAAGTTGAAGAACAGTGCACTGTGAGCTGGATCTGTAAAATGTAACTTATTAAATACCTGAATGCTCCTTTAGCATTTAGTCGCTAACACGGAGACAGCAGGGCAGTACCCCCCCCCCAGCCCTTCATTTCTCTCACGTATTTCAGAAACAAAATGAGTAAAAGTAGGCAATAATTATTGAGTTTTCATTGCCCAGAAGTTCTCACACCTAGAACAAACATCTATCGTTCTTGTTGGAATTTTTAAATTATTTTTTTTACTATGAAAACAAAAAGTTACGGACATGAGGAGACCTGGTTATAGAAAAACCAGGCAAATAATGGCTTTAGACATGCCCCGTCTCCAGACATTCGGTTTATTCCATTTCCCACTGGTGCTTGGCATTTCTGTCTCTCCACAGCATCAAGACACAAAGCCTGTAGTTGTTTGTTGTGAAACTTCCCTGAGCAACTGGTTTTCTAATTCTCAGCTCAATTTCCCAGAGAGTCCACGGCACACGCTCCTGTAGCTGCCTTCCCAGGGCTCGATTCCCTCATCAGTCCCCCTGCGCGTGCTCTCTCTCTCTCTCTCTCTCTCTCTCTCTCTCTCTCTCTCTCTCTCTCTTCCTTTCTTTCATCCCTCATTCTGTGTACAATCGTCAAGGGCATTTCCAGGCCACATTCAGACAACATGACCTTTCCAGTAATCCAGCTGCTGAAACACCAACGTGAACAAAAGCAGGGAGATGCCAAGAAAGGTCACCCGACGATTATTCAGCATCCCCTGGGACACGGTTCTGGCTATCTATCGGTCCTGCTCCTCCAGGAAGGAGAGACGTCGGCCTCATATTCAAATGCACTACATTCAAAATTTATCAGAAGCCTGTATAACTCCTAAGCAGAGACGCCAAGAACCGACTGGGCTTGGGAACTGAGATACCATTGTGCCCTCTCCCAAGGGACCCTTGCGCATGTGCAGCAGGACCCAGGCGTTCTGGCTGGCCTTTGCTGTTTCTCCTGTGTGGGTTAACTGGAGGCCATCTTCAAGGAGACTAGGATGTTGTGTTTCCTTCAAAGTCTATAGTGATGGACATCTAAGTGCCCATCGCTCTGAATCTGTATATACATTACAAACGTGTGTCATTCAGTGGATCACTGCAGAGATTAAACGTAACAACACATTTCTGGCCATAAACACAAGCATGGTGCTTTATTAGGGTCTTCATCAGAAATCTATGTATTATTAAGTGTTCCTTAAAATTAAAGCATGATCTTACTTTTATTATTTGAACTAATAGTGCACACTTGCTTAAAATACTTGACTTGAAATTTAAAGCATTAACAAGAATGGAACCCTATGAAATAGAACTTATCTCACAAATGTGCCTGACAAGAGTTGTTGTTGTTGTTGTTGTTTTGGTTTGTTTGGTTTTTTTTTAATGTGCTAAATAGACAAGTCACAAAATAGTCCTTCCCTCATTATGGCCTTTCTTTTGTAACTGGGATATTTACCCTTGAATATGACAAAGCTCTACCATTTACATTAATGCCAGTTGCTTCAAACTTCACACATGTTCTCCAACTACCTCGTTTGAATGGGCTGTGTTTACAACTGAAAAGAGAGTGGTCAGTATGTTTGATCGCTGTGTAAATTGTGCCGTGACTTATCAGCTCCGGTTACTGAGGCTGAGTCAGAATAAGTGTCCTACAAGTAAGTAAATCGACTGTAATTGGACTACCTTCAGTGGAAATAAGGAATGCAACCAGCCACAGCCTTGTTTTAGAACATAAAGTTTTCATTAATAAAGTAGAGCTTGAAGAATGACCAACTTCCAGAAACTTGTGGCTTCCTGCACATTTGATAAGAAGAAGATCTTAGATTATATGTATCATTTATAAATTCCAAGCAAAGAAAAAAAATGACACTATTAGCCTGTTGCTTAGAGACAGAGTCCATGCTGTGTGAGAATGAACACATGGTTTTCATTTTAGAAAAAAAAATGTAACAGACTACTTTAAAACAAGGGATTTTACAAGCTGGGCGGAGGTGGCGCACATCCTTAATCCCAGCACTCGGGAGACAGGGGCAGACCGATCTCTGTGAGTTTGAGGCCAGCCTGGTCTGCAAATGGAGTCCAGGACAGCCAAGGCTACACAGAGAAACCCTATCTTGAACCCCCTCCAAAAGCAATTTACTTAAAAATATTTTATAACTCCAACTTAAGAAAAAGATATTCTAATTCAGTGACATGCAAGCAAAATCTTATTCAAACTTTTGAATTAATGGAACAACTTGAATTCGTCTTTCTCAGAGAAGTCCAGTCCAGTCTAATACAGAGATGAGAATCTTTAGACTTTTATAAAGTCTGCACAATATTTCCAATTTATCAAATCCTTAATAAAAAAAAAAGTGTTAGCTTTCTACACCATAGCGTCCTGAATCATGAGGAAAATAGCATGTTAGTTCTCCTGACTCAAATACTTGATGTAAACATATTCTTATTTTTATCCCTGCAATGAAAACAGAATCTGTTTGTTGGCATTAGTCACTAATGTGATACAAATTCTTAGGATCAACAGTTGACTTGACCACCAAGATGAATCTGATGAAAGGTTTCAAGTCTGACGCACAACTTCTGGAATGGGTGCAGACTCTACTGCTTTCATCCTGACTGCATCATCTTGGATTAACTGAGCATCAGCATCTACCTATGGCCAGAAACCAGATGCCTGATCACCGAGAGTGAGCATTCTCATCCACAGAAACCACTTCCAGGTGACCTCTGCCTTGTGCCTCACAGTAAAGACTCCACATTTAAAGTAGAAATAAACCCACTCCCTTAATGTGGAAAAATGTAAAGAGAAACCACGGAAAGTTATTTTTTTTTAATTTGAGAAAACAAAACTCATAGCCTATAAATACTGAGCTGGTAGAAATTAGTGAAATAATTAAACCACTTCCACCTGAATTTACCTGATTGGGGAATTAATAAATTCTACTCAAAAGTATCTCTTAATTTTGTGTGACTTTGGGCCAAGCAAAGTTCTATGACTTTCATTTTTCATTTGTCACAAATAATACAATAACTCCTGGCCCAATTTAAAGGGCCGTGCTAAGGGGAAAAGACTTGCTATAGTACCATCTGATAGCATTCTCAGCCACCTGATCTGTCTCTCTTGTGAGTAAAGTCAGGTGTAATTTAAACAGCAACAAATGCTTCATAAAGTCAGGTTTATTCCAGGAATCTAAGACAGTACAGCATTAGGCAACCCATTAATGTACTTCAATAAAAAGGTCAAAAGAAGACAAGTGTGGTGGCGCACGCCTTTAATCCCAGCACTTGGGAAGTAGAGCAGGTGGATCTCTGTGAGTTCAAGGCCACCCTAGTCTGCAAAGCTGTCTCAAAAAACAAAACAAAACAAAAAACAAACAAAAAAGAACACAAGGAAGTCAAAGAGAAAAGTTATAGAATAACTAACTCTAACTCCCAGAAGACATTTGCTAAAATGCGTTGGTTCTCAGTAAAACTCAGTAAATTTGAAAAAGATGAAAACTTTCTTAACATGATCAAAACAACTTCAGAATTCCAAAGAGAATATCAACTGGTGAAGATTAGACAGTCTCACTCCAGTAAAGAACAAAACAGGGCACAGTTCACTCTTTGTTGGATCATTAGTTTGAATGGTAAAACCAAAGCAGTGGGAACAGGAAATCAATAGTAAAATCAGAGGGATAGCACATGAGTGCAGTCCTAGTATGTGGGACACAGAGACAGGAGGGGTGGGAGCTTCAGGGCATCTCTACTCACATGATGGATTTGAGGCCAGTCAAAACTATCTACACACACACACACACACACACACACACACACACACACACAGAGAGAGAGAGAGAGAGAGACAGAGAGAGAGACAGAGAGACAGAGAGACAGAGAGACAGAGACAGAGACAGAGAGAGAGAGACGGACGGACGGACAGACAGACAGACAGACAGACAGAGAATGAGAGTTTAATTGTGAAATAGCATAAAGGAAGTGATAGATAATTATTAGCAAAGGACAGATTTACCTAGAAAAATCTCAAAACATCAAGTGGAAAACCAGTTTAAAAAAAAAGATAACAAAACCCAACAAAAAGTAAGAGTGGCAAAATGCAACATACAGACAAATGAGTACCTGCCTTACGTACCCACCCTTTCAGGGGTGCTAATAACGCTAGAAGTGTATATGCTACAAGATATGGAAATGTTTGTTTCACATAAAATTTGAAAAGGAAGGACTGAATAAACGGATGCATACAAATATCACTAGTAACGTCACAAAATTCATAAAGGGTGAGATTAGGTTTGAGCACATAGGAAGAGAAATAAAACTTGAAACTAGGGCCAGGTGTGCGCTGTGGAAAATACTGAACGTAGATTCATAAATTAAAACTTGGTTACAAGTTAATTTTGAGAAAAGAGAAAAATCTCAAAATGACTGAACTATTTAGAAAATATGTTCAAATATAAATTAGATGTATACACACATAATTATCGTTCAAAAATACTAAAAATGTGAGATGGAAGGGAAATAGAAATTTTCAAGCATGTTATGCTGAATATAGACTAAACGTGTTTGGAACAATAATGACACATTTACTTATACCCAGTAATATCAGGTGTGAAGACCCGGTGAAACCTTAAGGAATTACATGGAAAACTGGAACAGAGGTAAGAAGCTGATGGCTCACTGAAACTTAGGAAGCCACAGACACATGCCCAGGGAGAACCAGCAAGTCACGGTATGGCACATTAATGAAATACCACTGCATGCCTTTTATGATGTATAGCACAGACCCACAAACCCCAAAGCACACACTTCGTGTCTGTGTGTATATTTGCGTATCCTCATCATGTCTGCAGGACAAGTCTGAGAGGGTGCATTCTAGTGTATAACGGGGCTATCCCTAGGGGAAGGAAATAAAAGTATGAGATTTATATTGTGGAAATTATTTTTAAATTAGCATATATTAGCATATTTTATGAGGAAAAACATTAAAGATATTGCCATGTTAAAGATAATTTTTAAATGTTAATCCTGTAATTACCTCATTAATTATCAGAAGGATGAACTTTATAAAGATAATTAATATCTGCACTTTTATGACTTGAGATTTAATTAAACTTTCAAAGCACATGAGAATTTTTTAAATTACACTGAGTTTTAATCAAATACTATTTCTTACACATTAGCGTTCTTAGAAATGACCAATATAGTAGCAATATATACTATGGCAAAATATCTCAAAAGTGACAGCACTTTGATTTATAAACTATTTTAGAACCTTCTGCATCAGGACTGTGGACTACAACTAGCCTTGGTGAAAAGAATGTCCAAAGTACAATTACTTTTTATAATACATCTGTGCAATTAGTTTGGTCAGCGTTTAATCAACTAAAATGCTTGCATGTTGTCATCTCTCCTCAACTCTCTCTGCCCCTGAGCCTGGAGACCAGAGATGAGCAGACAAACGTTCCCTGGGGAGGAGGCGAAGGCTGGACGGACATTTCCTCACTGATTGCTCAAATCAATTTGATTTCTATTAATCGCACTCCTCTGATGATGAGACACAAATCTGTTGTAGTAAAGTAGGACTTAAGTACGTCTCAGGGAAAGCAGAGCTAGCAAGAGCTCCGTCTGGTCTGGAAGGACTTTAATCTTCCCACATCCCAATGACAAGCAGTCAGCCATAGGTCACAGGTGCTGCAGGGGGCAGCCCTACAGGTTCTCCACCTGGGGCCTTCGCTCTCCCCTTTATAGTCATGTCTAGGTCTGTGCCTGCAACTTTCTCTTTGGACAGTGTCCTCTTGAACACCACCCCTCTCCTTCATGTGTGTGCTCACCCAAGTCTTCAGAAAATACAGCCTACCATATCAAAATCTTCCTTGGTCTTCTACCCTAAAGTTTTTTATTTCTTTAATTATAACCACACATTCCCTACTACAATTGTTCATGATCTAAAATCATCCCAACACATACACACACACACACACACACACACACACACACACACACACACACAGGACACACATGGACACACGCGCGCACACACATGTATACACACAAGTACACACATGCATACACATGCACAAATGCATGAACACAAGTACACACATGATTGCACACACACGTGCACATGCACGCATGTGTGTACTGCAGACATGCATGCACACACGCACATGCATGAACACACACCTGCCCTTCCCTCTCACTTAAACCACTCTGCTACCGACCGCGTTTCACTCCATATTTACTGTGTGAAGCTGAGGGCATGAGGGCACTCAGCTAACAGAAGCAGTCTCCTGCCTGGAACATCACTTAAAATAGTGCATGTTTTCTTAAATCATCTTTTCACTCTGGGCAACAATAAGGACCGTTGCTTTATTAAATCAGATGCAATATGTTCATCAGGATGGTTGCCTTAGAATTCAAAGGGAAGAATTTTCAAAATGCAACTGAGGCCTTGAGGTCCTCAGAGCCAGGCAGGCCAGGAGCCACCCAGAGCCAGGGTGCACAGCCTCGGAGAAATGTTTCTGAAACTTGAAGCTCCCAGCCCATCATCTCCATCTCAAGGAGACGCTAGAGTGTGAGTTCCCCAATGTCTGGACATCTGTGGCAAGGAGACTCCCCAGGTCACCAGGCTCTGAGAAGTAACAGCAGAAGCCACTTCACTTTAAGAGGAGAGGCATTGGCTACATGGGTGTGCGAGTAAGTTTGGGAACAGGTGACAACCATGAGTCCACTCTGGCTCCTTGCCCTGAGAGGTCACAGTCCTACAACCTGGCTGTTCTGCATAGATCCATCCATGGCAGGAAGAGGGGGGGAGTGGCACTAAGACCTGCCCCTTCCTTTGGTGTTTCTGCCATCATCAATCAGGGCAGAGCCAGTTGCCTGTGGTTCTCATCTCTGTGTGGGGGTGTGTCACCCCAGCATTCACCTTGCACTGCTCGACTCCTGCTCGCTCACCTCTCCCAGAAAACCTCCATGGCTGGCTCCTAGCCACCCTTCTGCCTCGGTTTCTGCTGCCAGTCAGCAGAGGAGGCCTTTGTAGCCACACTGGGCTGGCAGCTGTTCCCAGTTGAGCAAAGTTGGATGCATTCAATAGTAAGGTAGAAATAGAAAAATAAAAGAAGCTGCATTAAACTGCCCTTATATCTCTTGCTTATCAAAGCCAAATTTTGTCAAAACATTGTCACTTCTAGCGCACATTCTTAAGCACTGGTTTATTAAAGTTGATGATGATGATGATGACGATGATGACGACGACGACGACGACGATGACAGGTGGCTTGCTTTCTTGACACCAGGTGAAGGTTACAAAGTTGTGCAAAGCCTGCAATGGCCATACTTGTCCTTCTTAGTGACTTTTAGGTTTGGTGAGCAACACAGCCTTTATTGGTACAGTAAGTTAACTATGACATAGGCATCCTAATTACTATAACATCACCTTGTCATGACAGAGATAGTTAAGACCCAATCACAGCCAGGGTTTTTGTTCATTGGGTTGATTGGTTGTATTGTGTTGTTGTTTTTTTTTTTTTTACCATTGCTATAAGGTGTCAGTTTTGCTATAGCTATAGAGTTGCCATTTGTGACGAACCTGAGAAACAGAACTTGTGAGAAGGTGGCTTCTAATATCTTCACTGATGTAGCTGGAAGGAGATTGGCTCTCCTATAGCATGGAAATAAATAAAATCTACACGTAGCAAAGTCTTCTCTGGTACTTAATCATGAAAGTATCACAGACCGCAGGATCCCAAGGCATGCTGGGTCAATTAAATTAAACTTGTTTCAAAATAATGTTTCATCTTCTAGATCTCATTTAAATTATCAGCAGAAAGAATATTAAAGTCATTTATTACTATAGACCTGCGAGAGTGACAGAGAAATGAAGTACTTAATGAAACCATTTATAATCTATAATCATTTTCCTAAACAGCACTTCCACTAAACACTTAACAATGAAAAAGTGCGGTAATTTACAATTAGCTTGGAGACTGATCTCTAATTAATTTCTTGGAGAAAGTGGCTTGACACCCTCAACATAGTTAGACTCGATTAGCAAAGACTGGGAAGCTAGCAAAGAATTAAAATGGGGATCCATAATGAATTCACCTCATTTACTTAGTTTCATATTGCCATCCTGAGGTAGATTCTTAACAATAGTTTTTATGAACTGAGAGAACATGACACCTTATCCTGTCAGTGAGACTGACTGTGTCCACTACCACTTAAAAAACCTGCAAGCTAAATCACACCACATTTATAAATGAAAGACAAGGTATGGAAGGCAGGACTGGCTCACACTTCTTAGATATTCTATACCTTTCCAGGGGCTTTAATATTTGTTTCCTTGTGGAATCTCTGCAGGATTTTAACGATGACAAAACCCTAGTCATTAGGAAACTAAATGACATGCCAAAAGCATAAAACTCACTGGCAGAGCTGGTCACCAAGCCCACGGATTCCTATTCCTGGGTGACATTTTTTCTATGGGCATACGTGGCCTCTGCACAACTTATTCATGGTGGTAAGGATTGCATATGTTCCAGCTATATTGCACCACACACACATACACACAACACAAAGATACATACACACATACATACACACACAGAGGCACACATAAACATACATACATGCATACACAGAGAGACACACGCAAAGGCATACATACACATGCATGCATACACACAGACACTCATGCATATACATACACACACAGAGCACACAAAGAAACACATACATGCATACACACAGAGACACACAAAGGCACATATGCACATACATGCACACTCACATAGAGAAAGACACACATACACACATACAAATATTGAATAAAAGAATGCTGGTGAGGATGTGGGGAGAGAGGAACACTCCTTCATTGCTGGTGGGAATGCAAACTAGTACAGCCACTTTGGAAATCTATCTGGTGCTATCTCAGAAAACTGGGAATAGGACTTCCTCAAGACCCAGCTATTTCACTCCTTGGAATATACCCAGAAGATGCTCCAGCACACAACAAGAAACTTTGCTCAATCATGTTCATAGCATCCTTATTCATAATAGCCAGAACATGGAAACAGCCTAAGTGTCCCTCAGTAGAAGAATGGATAAAGAAACTGGTACATATGCACTATGGAATACTACTCAGCTATTAAAAACAAGGAATTCCCAAAATTTGTGGATAAATGGATTGAGCTTGAAATGATCATAATGAGTGAGTTAACCCAGAAGTAGAAAGACTCAAATGGTATATACTCACTTATATCTGCATATTAGCCCAAGAAAGCCTTCACTTACCAGGAAACTGGGACAGAGGGGAGGACATCCTATTGGGATTCTAGATGAGAGAAGCATGGGAGAATAGCAAAGTAGAAGGATCCAGAGGGTCCTAGAAACCTACAAGTAGAACATTATGATAGGCAGATTTGGGCACAGGGGTCCCGCTCAAACTAAGGCACCAGCCAAGGACAATACAGGTGGTAAACTTTAAACCCCTACCCAGATCTAGCCAATGGACAGAACATTCTCCACAGTTGAGTGGAGAGTGGGATATGACTTTCTCACATACTCTGGTGCTTCACATTTGACCATGTCCCCTGGAGGGAGAGACCTGGTGGCACTCAGAGGAAGGACAGCAGGTTACCAAGAAGAGACTTGATACCCTATGAGCATATAGAGGGGGAGGTAATCCCCCTCAGGAACAGTCACAGGGGAGAGGAATAAGGGGAAAATGGGAGGGAGGGAAGAATGGGAGGATACAAGGGATGGGATAACCATTGAGAGGTAACAAGAATAAATTAATAAAAAAAAAGAAAAGGAAAAAAAAAGAAATCTGCACTGGAATTAGTCATTATATCTCCCCAATAGTACTATCTTACTATGAAAAATGCTGCCTCATAACAAAGTATGGTATGGGAAACTTTGGATTTGGAATATTTGAATTTCTTTGCATATTTATAGAGTCCCAATTTATAAAGTCCCCATGACTTGATGTACACAGAGGTTATAAGGCAGTAGCATCCATAATAAACCCACAGAAAGAACAGGATGGCACACACCTGTGTCTAAGAACTTACAAGGTGAAGGTAGGAGGACCAGGAATTTAAGGCCAGTCTCAAACATAGTAAATTCAAAGTCAGCCTAGCCTATGTGAGACTTTGTACTAAAATCATTATCATCATCAACATCAACAGTGTCATCATCAACAGCATCATCATCAACAGCAGCAACATCATTTTCATCATCTCCCAGAAATTCTTAAGACTCGCTCTGAACGAAAATGTAAGCTATTGTAGATAGTTAACAGATATTTTAAACCGATGCAGGGTCCTAAGGAGTTAGGCAAATTACCAGACTAACGATGTGGGGAAGTTCCAGGCATAAGAACATGGAGGTGACTACCCTAATGGTGGCCATGAAACAAATACAAAGTGAGGAGAAGACACCGAAGTGAAGCCAGAGGGTGCAGTAGAAAATGTTTAGCAAGTGTTTAGGAGTTCAAGACCCACTTAAGAGAAATCAGGAATTTATTTTTACAGCAGTGTACAGGAGGAAGGGTGAAATGTCTTCCATTAAAAAAAGACATGTGGTGGCCTATAATCTCAGCACCCAAGGAGGCGGAGGCAGGTGGAGCTCTGTGAGTTTGAGGACAGCCTGGTCTACAGAGTGAGTTCCAGGTCAGCCAAGGCTACACAGAGAAACCCTGCTTCAACAAAACAAAACAAACAGAAAAGACATATATACCTAGCTGTGGTTTGGGGGGGATACAAAAACCTTCAAAAAGGAGCCTATGTGGTGAATGCAGAAGAGATCTCTACACTGGGGTGACAACAGAGAACAGAGGGTTTATTTGATGATCAACTGTTGAGCTGGTGTGCGCAGCGACAGGAAACAGAGAAGGGGCTACCACGAATGTTCCTGACCTCTCTGGTTTGAGCAGCTGAAAGGCTGAAAGAGCTGCTGGTAGACACGGAGAGAGCTAGGGGAGGTGCTGCTTTGTGACTGGCCCAGCCCTCAGAGCACTGCAAGTAGCTTGATCTTGGGGTAGACACCTGGTCAATATAAATTTGTGAATTAGGAACCATCAGGTTATTCGTGGCATAGGAAACCACAGGTCTGAATATGACAATGTGAAAAGAGAAGGAATAATGAAAATATCGCCCAGCGCTAACTTTGGGGAGGGTTAACACTTGAATTTGGTAAGGAAAAAAGTTAACAGAAGAAATGGCCTATAAATGATGAAGCAAAAGAGAGAAACCGGAAATGAATGTTGTTAACAGTTTTAAAAGGCAGAGCAAAGTATGTGGAGAGACATAGATTAATAAGGATTGATCATCTCATGTATGTGTGTTGGTCTAAGGAAGGGGCAGTCACTGAGACAAGGCACAGAGGAAACAAGAGGGGAGAAGAGACATGGTCTGGGCTTAGCTTTGAGAACGGAAATTACTCCTCTGCTGTAACCGAAGGAATAGGGGGGGCAGGTGCAAAGGAAGCAGGTGACAGACAAGTGATGGGAAAGTGATGGACTTCTGATCTGATGACATCTGTTTAATCTCTCCAGAATAAGACGCGGTCACTTGTTCAGAGTAGAGGAGAAGGTAAAAGAAGCCAGAGGCCTGCCGAGTACAGAGGGAGGTAGGTGGTCCTGGTCCTCAGCTGTTCTTGCTGGTCCAGTCCCATCCACATCCCTCTCCTGTGGTTTCCCCTAGGGTGTCATCTTCACCTGATGTCAGTATGTGCTCTTGAAATGGAGATAGGGAGAATCCACCCCCTGGGGGTAGGGGTCTATGACTTAGCCCCTAGCATGGACATGTTCAGGATGATCGACCAAGGCATTTGCTGGCCCCCGTTACTCTCTGCTCCACCCCAGAGAAGCCATTGACACCGATTGTGCTGTCATCTGGAGGCAACTGTGCAAAGCCCAGAGCAGAGCTATGGACAGATAGGGGGCTTCTGGGAGCCTCCTGGTACCCTAGGTTCAGCTCAATACCCCTAGACTTGGAGATTGAGCTGATAACTTCTGCTCCAGACAATGTGAACTCAATGGCTGTGACCTGCATTGTGACATGACCATGTGGTATGATCCTTGTGGACAGTGGGAGAGATACCTTCTATAGAAAACAGTGGCTGGCACTGCCGAGTCTATTTGTCACTGCTTACTGAAAATTCATAGTGATGTAAATCTCAGGGTTTCCACTAAATAAGTCACACTCTTTAAAATTTGCATCATAAAATATAACTCTTAGATATATTAAACTATTATGTAACAAAACAAAAATGCTAATAATATTTTCCATTTTCCCAGGTTTAAAGAGATACTTTATTTTTTTTAAAAAATGATAGGATAAAAAGCTGCTTACTATCTATCTTCTTAGGCTGGCAAATGGCAAATTAAAAGATGTCTGTCTTCCTCCTGTGTTTGTAAGCAAGATAAGGCAGAGGATATCTGTTTGCCATCAAGTGAAGAAAGAAAAGACCCCATAAATTCTATTAAATTATTTAAGAGCTACGAACAGATGCGATAATCCATTGTTGGTGACACAGATCATTTCTTCTATTCTCATCCAGGGCAACAAAGCGAACATTTGGAGGCACTAAATTAGCGTCTTTATGAGAGGCCAAATAACAGGCCTCTTGCATGACTCACAAAAAAGCACATGTATAGGGTAGCAAGACGCGTCACTAACACATCATATACTTGGAGAAGATAGACAACTACCGTGAAAAATATTACAAAAAAATGTTGTTACCGTGAGTCAAATGTAAAAGCCATCTCACTGAACTGACATTTATCAAATAACCGGAGTAAAGAGGGTAAAAGTTAAATTATTAAGAGTTCCCTCAAAATCGCCCGTATTCTCTTGTGCTACTCTGAGCTGAGCATGCCTTCGGAAGATGCCAAGTCTCCAGGAGAAGAAGATTTTCTAATGAGGTTTCCTAGTCTCTCACAAGGTGATACCCACACCTGCCTAGGAAAGAACACCAATGCAGGTGCACGTGCTCTCTGTGTGTTACTCCGACTTGCTAAACACATGCTCTCTGTATGTCATTCCGACCTGCTGAGCATCCAAATCTTCCCACTCCTCCCTTCCCGTCTCCCCCCACGATCACTCCCCTCCTTCCTCTCCCCCTACTTTGTTTTATATCATGTCAACGTACACAAATCATCCTTGGTGCTTTCACTGACCCAACTCTTTGTTCCCTCTCAATCCTATCTCATGTTTCAAAAGCCTGTCTTTCTTTTTTTTTTTTTTTTTGTGAGCCTTATTTTCTGAAACTTAAACCCTGTGCACAGACGATACAGGCACAGACCAATCACTGACGCCCAGGCTAGCACCCTGCACAGCAAAGACAGTGTTAAGTAAGGCTCCTAGGCCTGCTGGTTTGCACACCCCATCTGCTTTCATATGTCGGTCACCTGATGCATCACTCCAATGACCACTGGAACCCCAGGCGACCATCTGTGAGATGTTCAAATCTCCATTAGGTTTTAAATTTTATGGTACTGTATTTTGTTGCTTTGCGGGTTCCGTCAGGTCTCAACACAGGCAGATCTGTGCCTCCAAAGTATGCTGCAGGTACTGAAATCTTCTGGGTAGGTTGACTCCAGAGCAGAAACAGTGCTATAATATCCACTCAGCCCGTTCAAGTTCTTGCCTCTGTAGTCCTAATACCAAAGGCCCTGACGAAATCGTTCCAACAGTTCGCTTACTTACCTGAAAATAAATGAATGCTTTCTTGTCTGCAAAAAGTAGAGTTTTGTTTGTTTAATTTTTGCTTTAAATTAAAATTTGCTTTAAAGGAGAAAGTTGAGTCATAGTTAATAACTATCATAATTACAGCATATTTTAGTAAGATTAAAATCATGGACTCCCTTGAGCTCAGGAAAATAGTTTTACTTATAATTTCAAGGTAAAATGACAAGAATAGATAAACATTTAGGAGTTGGCAGCTTCCTAAATTTTGTAGTTGTCAGCAAAATAAAAATTACTAAACTAAAAAAGTGGAATTCCTATAAAATTATCAAGTAAATTAAATACACTTTAACGTGGCCATTTAAAATTAAAACTTTATCAAATAGAGACTAAAACAGAAACAACCCACTGTTATTTGGACTGATATGAATAAATCTATTTTGTTTGTTTGTTTGTTTGTTTGTTAGGTTTTTTTTTTGAGTTGCAAACTGACATGTTAAACCATTAAAGTTGGAGGGATAGTTAAGGAAGAAACTCCGAGCAACAGAAAGAGTCTAAGTTACAAGCTGCTTGTAACTGACATCATATTGTGAACAAGTGGCTTTTGGCAGCTTGCCAGAATGGACTTTCTGCTTTGTTAATTGCTTTTAGCAGCTAGTGCTACTGTGTTGACTCCTTATTCAGAGATTCCCTATGCCTGTCTCCCAGATCTTCCTGAATTCTGATGTCCCCAGCAGCTGTGACTGTGTGTCAGGCACACACTAGGCACTGGACAAGTATTTGAACACAGGCTTGCAGAAATCCCATACCTATGTTCTGTAACTGTTCATTTGAGCACTATTGTGACCTAGGCCCTGAGCAAGGAATGCTACGTGGTGCAGCCCAGATCTGAGTCCAGGTCTGTGACTCTGAGCTCTTGTGTCCAACATCTTCACTTAGCAGTGTTATATGAACATGGGATTTTTACATCCAAGTTGGCTCTTACAAGAATATTTCTTTAGATGTTTCACTTCCATGAAAAGCTAATAGCAAAAAAAAAAAAAAAAAAGACACATCTATTGAATAATAACAGTTTTGATTCCTCAATAGGATGCCTATCCTTCTTTCTGTGACTACAGCTAGAGTTGCCAGTATGGCATTCATACTGGCATAAAAAGGTGGGCGTGGTTTTTATTCTCAGGTAACCTGGGAAACATCTCTCCAATAGTCGCTCCCTCTGTTTCACGGTTGTTTCTCTCTCTTCTGCACCTGGGCTTTCAGAGTCTTGACAGAAATGATTCAGGCAAAGCATTGACATTAATCAATGCTATCCTGCTCCAACAGCCACGAATCTTTCTCTTTTCACGAAGTTAAGTTATCTTGACTTTTAATAAGCTCACCTTGGATTCTCAAGCTGCCTTCAGATTAGGTTCTTTTTCTGGAATTTGACTCTTGGAGAACAGCTATTATTTGGTGACCCAGCCTGGCATGTTCCATTCACTTCCCTTGTTGTCATTTCTGATTTTTCTTTTTCAGAGTCCCCCTGCACTGTGCTTCACAGAATTATTGGCACTTCCTGGGCATAGCAGATGCCTCAGTGCCCTTCCAGCCTTTTGAATCAGCAGGGTAGGATGAAGAAATAAATATTTTTAAGCCGTTTTTATGATTTATAAAGTGATCTTTTTTAGTGGGACCTCTGCTTTTGGGCTGTAAAGACTTCAAGGTCCTGTCACCCTTGTCTTATGGCACCCTAATTTCTAAACCATAGATATATGTGTATAAATTTGTGGGGAAAACTGAAAATAGAGGAAGAGAGATAAATACTCATGGTTGTTAAGAAATTACTCTGTTGCCCCTCCCCAAAGAAAAATGGGATCGGGATTGAGATGTGTCCTAATGCCAACTTTCCACTGCAGCAGCGTGTCTCACATCAGCTGTAGATGGATGGAGGGCATCTGTGAACCGATGATGGGGACAGCTATGAACCAGTGGGGACAGCTGTGAACTGGTGGGGGCAGCTGTGAACTGGTGGGGGCAGCTGTGAACTGATGGGGACAGCTGTGAACTGGTGGGGGCAGCTGTGAACTGATGGGGACAGCTGTGAGCCGATGGGGACAGCTGTGAACCAGTGGGGACAGCTATGAACCGGTGGGGACAGCTGTGAACTGATGATGTGGACAGCTGTGAAGTGGTGGGGACAGCTGTGAACCGATGATGGGGACAGCTGTGAATCAGTGTGGGCAGCTGTGAACCAATGGGGACAGCTGTGAACCAGTGGGCAGCTGTGAAGCAATGGGTAGCAGGCATTGTCAAAATCCTATGGAGGCCTTTTTGAGTAAGGTCAGATATTTGGAGATTCATAAGACAAGGGTGACTCTGATGTACCTTCAAGTTCTACAGGACCATCTCCCTGGTCCCAATTGTACATTCTCATTAAAATCTGCACAGAGTGCTTCTTAGGAGAGAGTGTCTCCAGATCCTCTCTCAAATTCAGTATGATGGAGGGAAAGATTCAGGGCTATATGCATTTTTAGCGAAGAGTGAACTTTCCCCACCTCTACTCATTTATGTACTCAGGGAACTCAATACACTGAAAATCGGGATGCCTTGTACAGTTCATGTAGTTACCCCAGGAAAGCAAGTACTACATTCAGTTGTGTCGTGCTTAGTTCCAAGTCAGAAACATCTACATATTGAAATGGCTCTTTTGGCATTTTCATTTTCATCCTATTATTAGTTCAATAAGAAGGAGAAGGCCATGGCAAAATCAGGAATAGGGTGTTGCTGTTGGAAACTATGGAGCAATACTGCTTTAGAGAACTTGTTCTAGAGAATGCATACTATTACAGGGCTGCAGAGATTAGGATAGCTAGCTATGCAGCATTTTCAAGCTTAGAGAAGAGCCCAATATTCACTCAGCCTGGTGAAACTGCCAAGAGGGCTATTTGCATTACAAAGGAGTCCTCCTTAGAGAAAGAATCCGGCATAGCACTCTTATATAACTCTCCTACGGTGACTAATACTTGGTTTTTAATTCACAAAATTTATTAGAAAGATGGTCTTTGGCCCCTTTTTAAAACGTCAGTTACATGGCAGCGAGGCAGACGCTGACGTTCTGGTTTGAAGCACTGCAGGACCTCCTTTTATTCTCCACTTTTATGAGCAATTGGCTTAACTGGGTTCTGAAGGATTCAAATGCGTGCTTAATGGATTGCAGTTGTTGTGTATTTCGATGAAGAAGGTGGGGGCCATCTTACATCAAAGTCCAACCAATGGCAAGCTAGCCGAGGTGAGACACCACACATTTTCCCATGGTGTCACAGTGTCATACTACTGTGGGGTGGAAAAGTAAGACTAAACTCGGCTATTGGTTTGAGGGTGTTTTGGTATGTGCATTGTGTGTGCATGCCAGCTCATGTATGTGTGGGGGGGGGAGTAAGCTGACCTTTGTGGGTGTACTTGGAGGCCACAGGTTGAGGATATGGTGCCTTCTTCATTCACTTCTCTGCCTTGCTCTGTGAGACCAGGATCTCTCGTTAATTCTGCAGCTAAGCTGACTGACCAGTGAGCCTTGGGATCCACTTGTCTCTGTCACCCCTGTCCTTACAGTGACAGAATTACTGTCACTCCGGCTTCTATGCAGGTGCTCGGGTCTAAATTGAGGTTCTACGCTTGCATGGCAAGCACTACCCACTGAGCCATCTCTCTAGCTCCACTCTTGCTCTGAATTATGCATTCACAGGACTACGTGACTGTGCTTGCACATCATGCATACTCCAGTGACACCAACTTCCCCGGCATCTCTCATGCCCTTCTCAGCCTTCACCTCATTGGTAACAGCTTCTCGTCCCTAAGCCTCCTTTCCTTCGCCGTTGGAGGCTGTTACCATACGGGAATGGCTAATATCTCTTCAGAGTGTAGATAGATCACGTACTGGAAAATGAACTTGCTACCCAAGCATCTTCTAGCACTCCAAAATGCTGTCAAAATCCGACAGGCGGGACATAAAGTCGCTGGAAGTCACTAATTAACAAAGTGCAGGTTCTAGATAAAGGTTTCACCTCTCAAGCATGATCAGTGGCTTTTGGCGAGGAATTATTCCTTTTACATCCAGTTCACTCCACACGCTGACTTCCTAACTATAATGACACAGGATCTTCTTCAGGAGCAGATGGGTCTGGAGTTCCACAACAGGACATTTCTACTGCTAACCATTACACGTGGCGTCTTTGAATTTGCAGTCCCTACTTCCGCTTACCCCAAAAGGAGGTTGCTAAGAAAGTTTCGATGTAACCTCCACTGAGTTACTGAATTATTAAAGTCAAAAAACACTTTGTGCAAATAATCACAACATCAGTTAATTGATCCAAGACAGTTCCATCTGCACCCCTGATGTTCACTTACCTTAATGGTGCTTTGGGGGGAGTTGACAGGACAAAAAAACTTGTCATCTCAAGAATGAGACCCACTTTTATAACAAAGAATCCAACTTGATTTTCAGACCAAATAACTGTTCAAATAGGTTCCATGAGTTAATTATTTACAAAGCATTGATTTGAAATGGCTTAATCAGAGCATTTTACACTAAAGTTTTGGGAGGTGGGCTGAGAAGGAAAAGGAAGGAGTCCATTAAGAATTTAGGAACAGGTGTCTGCATTCTGCCACTCTCATATGCTGTCTCCATGAATGTACCAAAGCAGGGTGAACGAGAGGTTCCCACTCATCCACAAGTGCTGCGGCAGGCAGCCATGTGGGAAAATCATCTGAGGCAGTTCAGCCGGCAGACCCGGCGGGACTGTCGGACACTGCAGCATCCAGTGGTTCCCACACAGGCATCAATGCATCTGGGCTAAATTTAACAGCTGGGGTGACTTAACAGTGGAAGCAGCTTCAACACAGACAAATTCATGGCCTTAATCAAAATTACATTTTCCTTCCTGTGGAGAAGATGGCAGGCGGCAAATAGACTGTACATCAAAGGCTTTATTTCTATGCATTTTAAGTGGAATGGTAGTTTCTGGTTTCTTCATTATTAAGGTAATAGAGGTAAGAAAATACAACTAATAGGCTAAGAGTCTTTTAGCTTCTTCCTTCCTTCCTTCCTTTCTTTCTTTCTTTTTTCTTTCTTTTTTTCTTCCTTCTTTCTCAGATATGGTCTCCCATAGTCCAGACTGAGCTCTAACTATGGAGATGAGGATGACCTTGAAGCCCTGATGTTCCTCCCTCCATCTCCCAAAGGCTGGTTTTACAAGTATAAACTGCCACGCCTGGTTACATTAAAGGACTCTACAAGGATATTAGACACTTGTGAACAATGAACCTCATGTCGCCTCTATCTTTGGATACAGGGAAAGACAGTCATTATAGTATGTGGAGCCAGAGGACACTAGCCCAGCCAACCCCAACACTCAGAGACTGGGCACAGTGTGGGATGGCTCCCCGTCCACAGCCTGTGACAGCTCCACCTCCCATGGCATCACGTGCTTCACATGAAGGCTACCCCGTGGCCTTCCACCTCCTCTTTGCCTAGGCGACTTCTGTGGGTCCCTTAATGAAAAGATAACATTCAGAACCTTGCACTTTTCCTTAGGAACCTACATATAAAATTCATAGTTCCACTTGGGACTCTGTGTGTGTGTGTGTGTGTGTGTGTGTGTGTGTGTGTGTGTGTGTGTCCAGGATGAAAGAAGAAACTGTTTTATTTGCTGCAGCCCATTCGATGGTCTCTGAATTTTCTCCCCACTCAATATGCAAGCTCCATTCTTCCCAGCTACATTTGCACTAGTCAGGGTCTCTTCATTCTCCAGAAGCACAGCCCTCCCTTTTGTCCCAAATGGAATGAAAGCCCTACCTGACTGAAGTGAAACAGACAATGTCTTTCAGACATAGCTCATCCTACCTCATAATCAATTTTACTGATACTAAGTAGCTGTATTTTCCAGGAGAAAAAAAAAGTATGGCTTGTGCATTCTAATAAATGAAATTTGTTAAATGTGTTTTATTTTTATTGTTACAAACTCTGAAACTACACACACATCACTCCACGAATTAGACAGAACTTGTCAGACTGTGTTGTCGTGCTCATAACCACATGTGCTTAGAAACCCGAGCTTGCTAATTCTCAGAAGCATCACTTGCTGGTGATGGATAAATTCAGACTGGGGTGGAAGAGTGCGTTCCAGACCAGGGAACACACTGCTCCCAATGGGTAAGCAGTGTTCATTGTAGGGAGGCAGCCGCTCTAACACTCAGCCAGAACCCTGCATTTGTGCTGGGCCTACAGGTGATGAAACAGCACATATTCATGAAGTTCCTGGAGAGAGCGCTCGGGGGTCTCTTATGTGAAGTTCTGAGAAATCAAAAAGAAAGAGGCAAAAAAAGAAAGCTGTACCCTGCTCTATTATCTGTTTCTACATGAATGTATAATTCAGTATAAAAGGGTAGACGCTAAAATAGAATAGAATAAAGCAAGCAAGTTTTAATGATTATATAAAAATCTAAAGGAGACTGAGAATTTTTAAAGTGAAGACATGTGTTGAGATCAGTAAAACAGCTATATTTTACATTGCTGTGGGGTCTGCTAAAGAGAATCAGCAACATCCTTGTGCACATGGCAACATGCTTGCACACATGGCAATATGCTTCCTCACATGGCAACATGCTTTCACACTTGGCAACATGCTTGCACACTTAGCAACATGCTTCCTCGCATGGCAACATGAGCCCACACATGGCAACATGTTTCCACACATGGTAACAAGCTTTCCACACATGGTAACATGCTTCCACACATGGCAATACACTTCCTCACATGGTAACATGTTCCCACACCTGGTAACTGAAATATTATATTTAATACTGTAAACTATTTACTTCATAGTGTTGGGTCTCAGATGCTTAAAGAGGCTAAGTAGTCTGGTGATTGCATGTGTTTGAATTTACCTCTGAAAATGTTTCCTTGAGGCTTAATTCTAAAGTAATTTAGTATTATTTTAATGTGTTAAAGACTCCTACTTTAAAATGAGCCTTCCTCCTTCGTGTGCCTCCTTGAGAAGGCACATATTGAATTCACGATGCAGTTTTTTTTCTTACAGGCACCATTTTACTAAAAATAAAATGTCTGTGTATAGGAAATTATAGGAAAACAATTTCAAGCAATATAGGAAGGCATAGAAAAGGAGTGAAAGTCAAATGATGTCACAAACTATAAATCTTACGCTGTAAGTGCCTTATCACACATCCTCCAGGGACTTTCCTATGTACACATGCTGTACAAACAACAGCTATAAAATGTTATGATACAAGCATGAAATTCTACGGCAATTTCCACCCCATATATTCATTCAAAGTAGATTGTTTTTTAGCCATACAGTATCTATTTATCATATTTTTTCACATTTCTTCAATATTTTATATGATTCTTCATCACGCTTAAATTCTTTTCAGAATTTGGGAACATTTCAGGATCTTCTGAATCTCCCACAGTCATCTCAGTCAACTCTTCAAAGTTAGAGCTAAGTCACCTGGAGGAGCTGGGGCCACGCTTGGCTGTGGCTGACGGAAGAGACTCCGCACGAGTCACCGTGAGTCCAACAGAGAAAGAAGCACGGCCTGCAGTTCAGGGATGTGCTTGTTTCCATAAATATTTTTATAGAAGCATAACATGTAAACAGGAAAGTATGTATAACTCGGTACAAATAGATTTTCACAAAATGCACCACATAGTCAAAATTGGTGTTTTTATTCACCCTTTGATACTGCCTTTCAATCCTCTGCGTAATCTTGGACAAAGCAGCCTATGAAATGGGCATGATTATAGAGGCCTTGAAGACGCACAGAGAGAAGCAAACCAGTGTACACAGAAGCCAGTTCACGGTAAACAAACGCTAACTTCCTCAGTCTTCCCCATACCGGGACACTCTCCTGCGCCTCCCCATCCAATGCCTCTTCTTCTTCTCCTAGTGAACCAAGAGCCTGGAACCCTTCCTTCCCCAGACTGTTCTTACCAAGAGCGTCTCTGCTGGAAGATGAGTACTTCACAATGTCTGAGACGAAGTACAACCACATTAAGGGTCCTAATTTAGGACCATGAAGTATTAACTATAAAGAAACAGAGCCTCATCTCCATTAAGAAATGCGGATGTTAAGATGATTCACAGGCTGAGTTCTTCTACATGCTCCATACTGTTGAAATTATAATTACATGCAAACTTCCTTGGGTTTTCACCAGGGCACCCACATACGCCAGGTGCAGGTTCAGCCAGCAACTCAATCGTGTTAAGATTCTCAACCATGAAACTCCATTCAAACTGCCAGAATTAAAGAGTGTAAATGCACGGATGGAAATGAGATGTGTGCATTGCCATAGCTGCTAGAGATGTGCAGGTGCAGAATGTGGTACCCAGTGGGACCAGGGAGCATCAGCAACCCTCAGAAAGTGGTAACCAGTGGGACAAGGGAGCATCAGCATCTCTCAGAATGTGGTACCCAGTGGCTCCAGGAAGCATCAGCATCCCTCAGAATGTGGTACCCAGTGGGACAAGGGAGCATCAGCATCCCTCAGAATGTGGTACCCAGTGGTTCCAGGGAGCATCACCAACCCTCAGAATGTGGTACCCAGTGGTTCCAGGGAGCATCAGGATCCCTCAGAATGTGACCCGGTGGGTCCCAGGAGCATCAGCAACCCTCAGGCCCTATGCATAATCTGTGTGATCTGTGAAGTCTCAACTGTTACATAGCTCCTTCTCTATGAAGACAAGATTTAGTGATGTAATAAGCAGACTGTTGACTACTAACAGTTACAAAGCAAATAATGTACACATATTTTTAAAGACTCGGTACTACTATCTGTGTGCCAGACGGCTTGGTCTGAAGCTTTTTTGCTCATTTTCTCCTTTTCTCCAACAAAAGTTCCTTGTAAGGGTTCCACTATCTTTCTTTTGTATATGATACAGAGGCTTAGAGAAATCAAGGGTAATTGTCTTTGTCTCCACTAATGTTTACATACAATGCACTGCGCTTTCCCCAGCTGTCTACAGTGATTTAAAAAAAAAAAAAAAAAGGTAATCAGTCACTTTTGAGTAAGAGCAGCCTTGCATTATAAGGGGAAGACAAAACTCCTAAACTGAAACGCTTTCCCTGGTGAGAATCGTTGCTTCTAGAAATTTCCATGATTTCTTTTTGGCATAACCAGGTTATTAATAATGGGATATGGAACACAGAGACATATAACTGTTCCTGAAATGGTTGTGGTTGTCAGTGGCGGTGCTCTTTATTTCTTTGGATGCATCCATTTCAAAACTGAAGCAGAGGCATCTTAATAGAACTACCCAATCCAAAGCCAGGCAACGGTGGAAATTTTAATAACCCCTTTCTTTCCGAGGCCGATCGTTTCTTTCTTCTCCTGTCTGCTTGGAACCAGCCCACCACATTTGACTAGCAGCCATGAGCCTGCAGCGCGGTGGAAGCTGTAACGAGCAGTGGCTGCCAGCATGTCAGGCCCCATTGTGTTTGTGCGATTGCAGGTCAGGGTGATGAAGCAAGAATTAGCTTCATTCCCATCACTGCGGCTAAATGCGATTTTATGACAGCACCAGGGGCATCCCTCATTTATTCAAAAGGAAAGAAGGGATGTAAACTTGGCTGAACAATCATAATCATAAAATTCTGCTTGCTCCCTGGGGTCAGCGGTTGGTTCTAATTTCAGATTATCTACGTTGTTGTGAGACAAAAGGCGTTATTAATGCAAACATTGGTGCAAGGAGACACATGCTTCGCCTTACCATGCTTCCCAGGATATATTATAAATGGTTTCCTCCAACCAAAGTGAATTCACTGAGGTAGGGAGAGGAGGTCAGAAAGGGGTAGGGAGCTACTGAATATTGATTCATTTAAAATTCAAATGAATCAGCTATTCAATTAACTGCAGATAAATTAGAGAAAATGTGACACTCCAAGGACACAGGGAGTAAGTAGATCCATGTCTTTCCCAATCTATGTGTGTGTGTCTGTCTCTTTGTCTCCTACACACACACACACACACACACACACACACACACACACACACACATACGGCTTAGCCAGCCGTCCTGGAGGTCTGTGAAAATCCTGAGTCTATGAAGTCAGTTGGTTTGCACATGTTCACCCCCAGTTCCTACAAAACAGGAAGTGTTATATTTGTAGAAGGCAAGGCAGAGAACTGGCTGTTTCTTCCCAGAACCTTCGACCTGTACAACGTGACTGGAGAGTGTCTGAGAAGAAGACTGAGGAAGAGCTTCCTGTTTGTCTTCATTTATTAGCCTCATCCTCTCTTTCCCAACATATATATCATGAACACCACACAATTCTCTCTCTCTCTCTCTCTCTCTCTCTCTCTCTCTCTCTCTCTCTCTCTCTCTCTCAGTTGCCAAGATGTTTTTGCTTTTCATCTGAGGTCATGGCTTAATATATCTAGATGTTGTTTCCAAAGACACAGAACCATTTCTCTCCCTCAGTCCACCGAGGAAGTGGACTCCAGGCTGCCGCCCCTCTGCTGACTGTCCCCAACCCATCTTCACCGTGAAGAGATCAACACCTCTCATTTCTGCTGGTTTTCCCCCGCTAAGTCTGGACTGAAAAGCTGGTCCCGGAAGTGTGTCTGGATTTCCACAGGCCATTTGGGAGTCAATTATATCTCCTCCCACAACGCTCCTCTTACAAATGTTGCACAGGCTAGAGGAGCAGCCGCTCGCCTTGATCTTGCAGCAAAGAACTGCTGCCCAACAGGCAGTGAATGGCTGTGAGCAACAGTGCCTCTCCTGTTCCCCAAAAAAGCTAGAGATGAGCCTGCAGGACACCGGAGAGACGGAGAGACGCATGCCAGCCCCTCAAGCAGCCACAAGGTGTCCTTCTGGACTAGATTCTCTCTCTCTCTCTCTCTCTCTCTCTCTCTCTCTCTCTCTCTCTCTCTCTCTCTCTCTCTCTCTCTCCCTCCCTCCCTCCCTCCCTCCCTCCCTCCCCGCCACTTCTCTGAACATTCTCTTACCCCCTTCCAAGAGAAAGCAACCCCAGAAAGGTTTGCGCAACAGCAGCACCCTGGAGAAGGCAATGGATACAGAAATGGAAACTAAATGCAACCTTCTCTTGATGTGCTTAAACTAAACCCTCGCTCTTATTCCAACCCTGCTTCCCTCCCAACAGCCTGTCATTATAATCATAGTCACCGTCATCATCATCATCATCATCGTCGTCGTCGTCGTCATCATCATCGTCATCGTCAGCAGCAGCAACAGCAGCACTGTACAAACTGACTAATTTCTTAGCTTTGTCCCATCTATAGAATCAGTCAGGGCTCTGCCCCATCCACATTTGAGTATCTCCTTCCCTTCCAACCGCGTCACAACTTAAATGAAACTCTCCTCGCATCACAGTAGGAAACTGAAATGGAATGCATCAAGAAGGCCCCAGGGAGAGAGACGGAAATCACACCTACGTGTTTAAAGGTAACTGGATAAGCATGAGCTGGAGAAGCTAAGAGGCCAAGAAAGAACACACAACAATCATGGCTAGCTGAAGAAAGTGTTACCAGCCCCCATGGTCAGCTATAGTGGGTCTGACCTACACAAACTGGAACCCTAACGCAAACCCGGCTGTTGTATCATTGCATTGCTCACTGGTTCCCGCTGTAAGCCAGCTAAAAAGCAGAGCTTTGAAATCAACCTGCAGGGACTAGACCCTCAGCCATGCAAACACGGACAAACAAGAAGTAGGTCTTACATCAAACAATGGCAGATCATTCATGCCCATAATCTCAGCACTTTGGGAGGTTGAAATAGGAAGATAAGAGCAAGTTCAAGGCCAGCTTGAGCTACACAGCAAGACTCAGTCTCAAAAACTAACAACAAAACTATCCAATGACCAATTCTCAAGCTAAACACTCTCTAGATGTACTTTGCACACAATAATACAGATTACTGCTCTTCCTGTAAGTGGCCAGAGGTGACCTGCAAAGATGGTTCGCCACTCACTTGACCCAGAAAACCCTACAAAATCATGCAAATCAAGAGGTTCAAATCTTCATGTTCACTTTAAGAACACCAGGGAAACTGCCCAGGCCGTCAAGGGTATGCATATCCGAAAAGCCACCAAGTATCTGAAAGATGTCACTTTAAAGAGGCAATGTGTGGGGGCTGGAGAAATGGCTCAGAGGTCCTGAGTTCAATTCCCAGCAACCACATGGTGGCACATAACCATCTATAATGTGATCTGATGCCCTCTTTTGGCATGCAGGTGAACATGGAGACAGAGCACTGTATATGTAATAAAAATAAATAATTTTTTTTAAAAGCAGCAATGTGCGCCATTCCAGTGGTATAATGGTGGAGTCGAGTGGTGTGCCCAGGTCAAACAGTGGGGCTGGACTCAGGGTTGGTGGCCAAAAAAAGAGTGCTGAATTTTTGCTGCACATGCTTAAAAATGCCGAGAGTAATGCTGAACTTAAGGGTTTAGATGTAGATTCCCTGGTCATTGAACACATCCAGGTGAACAAGGCACCTAAGATGTTACAGAGCTCACGGCTGGATTAACCTGCACATGAGCTCCCCCTGCCACATCGGGATGATCCTCACTGAAAAGGAGCAGATTGTCCCAAAGCCAGAGGAGGAAGTGGCACAGAAGAAAGATACCCCCAGAAGAAACGGAAGAGACAAAAGCTGATGGAACGGGAATAAATTCAGCATAAAATAAATGCAGATAAAAGTAAAATAATAATAACAATATTGATTACTCCCACATCACATATTTAGAAACTGAGACTCAAGAAGGTAACAAAGAGCCCCAAGGAGGTTAATACAGAGCTTTGATCTCTCAGAATCTAAGCCATTTTCTTTCCTCCACTTCCTCTTCCTGCTGGCCATTCTTCGTCTACAATACTGATGCCATCATGAGACAAAATATTTGGTCACTTCTAAATCATACATAGAGACCAGTGCTTTGACTCCAGGCTCCAGCCTTCTTCTGAGCCTGGGCACTGAGTCAAAGTTAAAGTGAAGGCACTTAACCTTGTTCAGGGTCCCCAGCACCCGACACGTTTGATCAAACCCTTTTCCTCTCCTGGGACAAGGTACAGAACACAGGGGACTGATCAGCACAGCCTGGCTTCTCTGAGTAGCTCCTGCAGAGGGAAGGAGTGTGGGGAGAGGCGGCGGGACCACAGGCAGACTTTAGGGGGTGCAGGAAAGACTTCAGGGTTCAAACTGAAGCTCCACACTTCCAGTCCTAACTGAAGGCATTTACCAAACGCTGAAATGTACACACTCAATAGCATCCAATGCAGGAGGCTTGGCTGGGCACTGAGTATGACTACAGTTTCCTTGTATACATTTAAAAGGATAGTGGGACTCCATATAGAGAAGTCGTGCTGACTTATTCTAGCATTTACTTGAAAGCTTATAGCCATGCATATAGAAAGGGCTGTGGTTTTTCCTTTTTTTTTTCCCCCTCTCAATGTGAATAGCCTTAGCAAGGCAGGTAGCATGAACCCCATACAGGGGAAGGGGGGCACACACAGTACCAGAGACTACTAAAAAGTCTCATTTTAAAACAAGTCTTAGACACACACATTTTACATTATACTCTGAAATAAGTTAGTGTGAATTTCTTTATATGAAGATAAGAAGATTTGCCAGTAGAAGTTCCAGGGAAAAGTGTCCCAGTAACATTTCTAACTTAGAAAGCTTGGGCCTGAGGTTGGTATGAATGCAGCTCAGAGCTGCTCAAAAGTGGATCTGGACAGTGAGGGAGACAAGGAGGGTGAGACCAACAGCTAACTGCGGAGGGGATGACGTCTGTGAAAAGAGGAGCCAGGACCACAAAGCCGCCTTTATTCGCCTTGTTCTTGTAGATGGAAGGAAGGAAGGAAAGGGTGTTTGTTAGGTTGGAAAAGGTGAGTCTCTCTCTGCCTTGCAGAACCTATGTCTCATGGGAGCTGGGCACTTCCGAAGATAACCCTGCTGTCTTAAAATATAAACTATAAAATGCCAGGTAGACTATTAATTCATTTGCATTTCATCTTAATAACATGAGAAAAGAGATAGATCCAGCCCCACCTGCACCCCAGCTCTTTCCAGTCACCCCTCCAGCCTCTCCTAGCCGATCTCCATTCCCTTGTGTCATCTGCCAAGCAGCAGAGGCATTTCCATCAGGGATGCCCAGTGACCACACTAGGCTGGCACTCACATCAGATGCTTCACTCTTTAGGGAAGATTCTTTCTGTAGTCTATGGGAATTAGCACAGGGACAACGTGCAGAGAGTGGGAGACACTGGGGCGTTTGGTCCCAAGTGGGGTGCTTTCATTAAACCCCTCCTCTCAAGCAAGGCTCAGGGATCCATGCAGAAGAGGAGGTAGAGGCATCGTAAGAGCCAATGATGGACGACTCCAAGGAAACAGTGCCTTCCAGACACAACAGGACCAAAGCAGATAGACTCACAGGGGCCACACAAGTCCAAACTGAGCGGTGTTCCAGCACTGAAAAGAAGTAGGGACAGGGTCCCACCCCAACCAAAAAGGTATCTGCAATTGATGCTCAGTGGCAAGTGGAAAATTCCATCTTTCTCAATGGAGTCTCAGTGGGTGTATCAACTATACTCCAGGGCAGGTCCTATGCCCAGGAGTAGTTGGCCAACACAAAATGAACTTCATGGGTTTTGTGCGAATTTTGTTTTGTTTTGTCTTGTCATTTTTTTTTTTGTCTTGTTGGTCTTTGGCTTGTTTGCTCTGATTTTCATTTCAGTATTTTTATGTGTTCCTTTCAAAAGAGAGAGAGAATGTAAAGTTGTGTGGATTGGAAAAGTCTGGGAGAAATTTGGGGAGGGGAAACATGATCAAAACTCATTGGAATATTTGAAAAAATTAAAATAGAAATTGAAAAATGGTGACATATATAAACCAGAGGCTCACATGTATAGTAATCTCAAGCTGATAAAAATCTACACTGTTTCTATGAGAGGGATCTGGCAAAGGCTTTTTTCACAAACTCTGCTGTCTCTATGAATTTTCTATTAATATAAAATTATGGAAACATAAAGACATATTTTAAAACATGCTGTGTGTTTAAAGTCATGTTAGAATCTGGGAACATTTTCCCAATGAAACAGGAAGCCCCATGCTTGTCCATGTGTGCCAGCTTTTAGTCCCCTTTCTGATGGCTTTTGTTCTCATTATAACCTTGTCATCCCCAACCCTTTAATTTGATTTCATTTTGTAGTCAATCCAGGAAAATTTAACAGTTTAAACTTGAAAGAGAAGAAATTGACTCAGCTTCATTTCAATTTTATAAGCTGTGGCTGTATTGTACTAAAATGTTTCCCCCTTCAGATAATGATACTGTGCAGCATTTTCAAATATGAGTATTTGTAGAAAATCAGTTTCCAAACATCAGAAAGTGCTCACAAAAGTGTCAATTGGGTGACACACTGCTTACTTTGGGATTAGAGAAGCATCTAAGGAGATCACTGCCAGGCCTTCTCACACACGAGATGAATCAAGGAAGAATTAACAAAGAGGCAATGGGGGAACAGAACATATAAGAAGATGAGTATTTTTTTAGGGAAAAAAGCTAGGAAGAACTATTTTAATTCTGAATATTAGTATCAATCAAACTATCAGCTGTATCAACTGTACATAGCCCTAAGGGCTATCTTGACAGAAGGCTATCGGACACATTTGAAAATCCCTCCCATTATACATGACACGAAACAATATTATAGGTCCAGTTCTGAACTGCAAGCATTATATCATTTCTATCTCTTAAAATTTCTTCATTTTGTACTTAGTTAACATAAAATAATTGTTCACTTTTGTATGGCATGGTGTAAGTTTCAAATCATGTGTATACTATGTAACAATCAGTTTGCAGTATTTAGGACAGCCGTCGCCTCACACACCATTTCGTTGCAGCAACCACAATCTACGTCCTCTCTCCTAACTATCTGGAAATGGTTGGCACAATGTCGTTTCCTCTAGTCGCCCTAAAATGTAAGACAACTCCAGAGACCACCCTCCAGACTAATCACACTCTGGTACCTGTTGAGAAATCTCTTCCTGTCGTCTCCTTCTTTAGATCACTCTCAGTGGGGCCCCAATAGACCTTGACTATATCAAATAGAAGAAAAATGTCATTCTTTTCTCTTTTTTCCCATATACCCTCCCCCATCACCTACTTTTCTGGGACAGTCACAAGCATCCTCAAATGTCTATTAATCATGCTAGTATAACATTGTCATATGTATACTGAGAAGAGTGACTTTCTTAGAATAAGCAAGCTACCAAGAGGAGACTTGATAGCCTATGACCATATAGTGGGGGAGGGGGTCCCCCTCGGTCATAGACATAGGGGAAGGGAATAGGGTGAAAGCAGGAGGGAGGGAAGAATGGGAGGATACAAGTGATGGGATAACAATTTAGTTGTAATCTGAATAAATTAATAAAAATTTTTAAAAAGAGTGACTTTCTTATAATGTTGATTTCCCTTTTTTTTTTTTTCCAAATCTCACCTGCAATTCTCTACATTCGGTTTTAGTCATCATGAAAAAGAAAGAAAGAAAGGAAGGAAGGAAGGAAGGAAGGAAGAAAGAAGAAAGAAAGAATGAAAGAAAAAGAAAGACAAGCCTTAGCAAGCAGAGGTCTCAAATATTATTTATCCAGAATCATTTCACACCCCAACCAGGAAAATGTGAGTTAGAACTCTCGCTGCCTCAGACTAAGCACAGATGCTGAAGCCTTGCCTCCAGACCAGGCTGCAGAGCGCCACACACTCTGTGTAGTGCTGCTCACTCAGCCTTCTCAAGGCCTCACACAAGCTCCTCCAAGATGTAGCAACACAGGGTGATGGATAGATGCACCCACCGATTCTTCATATTTATGGGTCTTTTAGTTGGAAAAAGACAGGCTACTTTGGCAGCCTCTTGCCATCTGTCTGCTTCCCAATCCATCACTGCTGGCCCAGACCCACCAGTTTTATTGTTGAGTGGTAGGTACCATCTATTACATTATGGGAAGTGAAGGACAGTGTGCCCGCCACACTGTGGTAAGCTGGAGGTGCCAAGTTTCACTCAAAAGGCATGAAAATGCTATTATTTGAGGAAGTCCTAATGAGCTGGATCGTACTCGGCCTCTCTCACAGCACCTGCTGCTTCTGCAGACTGTGCCAGCTCCATTGTCGTCCTTGGGGTAGGCACACCCCCACCCCACTCAGGAGCCTGTGAGGAAACTGCATCGAATGTATTTTTCTCATGTATTTGCTTTCAAGTAAAAGCAGCTCTAAGGAAAGTCTATTTGAAAATGTGAGGGAAGAGGTCCTATTTCTTCTCTCTTTCCCTCTGTGGCCACTCTCAAAAAAAAAAAAAAATCTTGAACCAGCTCTTTAGTACAATACATTACAATCAAAGGCAATTTCATTTCCTATTTACATCCCATGTGGTGCGTTTGCCATATTCATCATGCCCATTGACTCCCTGCCCCCGCCCACACCAATTCCTTAGCCACTCAACTAATATGAACATAAAACAGAAGCTGTTCACTCCACCGGCCTCCTCTGCACAAACTGTGCTAAATGCTGTGACCCTGATGTTCATCTCACCCTAAAATTCACACGTGGACACTGAGCTCTGAGGGCACTGACACAGGAAAATGGGTATCAGGGAGCTGTGGGGTGGCTATAAAAGCGCTGAGAGAATTTACACATCCCCTTGGCCATGTGAAGATGATACAGAAACCAACTTCTGAGGCTCAGCCCCAAGTGAGACACCAAGCTTCCTCCTGGCACCTTGATCTTGGACTTTCAGGCCTCTAGGTCTATAACATCTTTTCCATACATCTAGATCTATAATATCTTTTCCATAAACTTCTCAATCCAAACTATGGCACCAGAGCATCACCACGGGACTAGGACATTTATTAAAAGCCTATAGCGGTTAGTTTTACATTGGCTTGATACAAGCTAGAGTTACAAAGAAGAAGGACTTCAACTGGGGAAAAACGCCTCCATAAAATGTGCCCACAAGCAAATCTGCAGCGCATATTATTTATTAATCGTTGATGGATGAGGGCCCAGCTCACCATGGAAGGAACCACGTCTGGCTGTGTGGTCCTGGGTGGTAACAGAAAGCAGGCTGGGCAAACCATGAGGAGCAAGCCAGTAAGCAGCATCCCTCCGCGGCCTCTGCTTTAGAGATGTGCCCTCCAGGTTTCTGCCCTGAGCTCCCCCCTCTCTTCCTCCAAGGATGGACTTTGATGTAGAACTACAGCTAAAATGAACCCTTTCCTCCTCAAGTTGTTTTTTTTTTCCTCAGTATTTGATCGCATTAATAGAAAAGTAACTAAGACAAACTGCCTTCATGTATGTCTCCCTGAAGCTGACTTAATATTTTACTGGAAATCTGAGGTCAATGCTCTATATGAATCTTTCCCCCCAGTTTGTTCGAACCAACAGCAACGTCCTCAACACCTCTTTTCTTCAATTGTATCGAATTCTACGATGCGGTATGACAAAGCGTGCTCCTGCAGAGGGTTCTCAGTCTTCCACTGTTTGTGAAGGAGTAGTTCCATGAGAGTAACTGTCCAGCACTCGTATTTTAATCTCCTTGCTCTCTGCTGGCCATGGTAACAAAGAGCAAAGGCCACGGACTGAAGCCAGGACCTGCTTTAGCATCGAGGCATAAGATCAGCAAAGTGATGAAGCAAAGAGCCTCGTGCTGCTGTGTCAGCCCGTGGGATCACACCAGCTGCTTCTAGGGCCCCCCTCAAAGTTCACCCTTTTCCCGAACTCACGCTGCCTTGTTCGCTGTGTTAGTTGTCTCAGCTCTGCTTAGTCCTCAAAAGTCTCCTCTTAAGACGTTCTCATCCCAAGATTTTCCACATAGGTCCTATAAAAACATGTTCATATACGGATGTGCCAGTGACTGAATTATCCTAAGATGATGTCTCTTTTCCAGCCCATATTTTAGAAAGCCAAGTACAGCATCCTTTCTGGTTCTACAAGTTCTAGAAAAGCTTCAGGTCCCTTTAAAAGCCTGGTTTACATGCAACCTTAATCTCACTAAATGGCAAAAATTTGACACCCCTATTTCTGAGTCAAAGTGCCCAAACATAGCCTAATTTTTAGTACATTCACATTATAACTTTAAGGATTTTGGCTCCAATCAAATGAAAGTAGCTTTCAAATCTTGTATGCTCTCCATACAGAATGTAAAAAAGGGTTGTTTTCCTCTGTTACATAGTTTACTTCTGGACTACAAAGTAATATTTATTCTGTGTCTGTAGTATTTATTTGTATATGTCTTCCCTGGAAAGTTGTCTCGGACAAAAACAGATCTCTTACTTTTCTTTTGTCTCTCTGTCCATGTGTATGTTCATGTATATACATCAGTGTATTATGCAAGTAAACACATGTGTGTGCATGTCCATGTGTATATGTCAGTGCATGTGCATATGTGCAGGTACACATGTGTATGTACATGCTCAAGTGTATACATCAGTGCATGTGTGCAGGTACATGTGTGTGCATTTTTGTTATATAACCACTGCATGTACATGTGTGCAAGTGCCAGTGAATGCCAGAGGACATCCCATGCTATTCTTCAAGTGATATTCACCTTGTGTCTTGAGACACCGTTTCTCCTTGGCCTGGAACTTTGCAAGTAGGCTGAGCTGGATGGCCGGGGAGCCCCAAGACTTCACCAGTCCCTAACTCCCCGGCACTTACATAGCAATCACACACCATGTCACTCAGCTATTTTTCAAGGGCTCTGGAAGCCAAACTCAGGTCCCCATGCTTGCAAGGTAAGTTCTTTGCCGTAGTTATCCCCCAGGCCTGCTTTCTTACTTTTCCACCTCCTTTAATATTTTTGGTAATTTGGTTTCATAGAACCAAGTAAGCGACAGCGTGCTTTCAGTTTTAAATACCACCAGACAAGAAAAGAAAAGTGTATGCACACTAGAAGTTTTTGTTAAGGAACTAGATAGTTAAAATTGTAGGCTTTGAGCAAGTCTGTCTAGCCCCTGTTGCGCTTACACCACACTGCTCAACAGTACCAAAGCAACCATGAGGGCAATACATAAACAAACAAGTGTGTCTGTGAGCCAGTAAACCTGAAGATGGAAACAGGAGGAACAGGAAGATGTGCGTGAGATGGGAAATGGCAGATAGGACAGAGGAGAGACTGAAGAAGAGATAGGGAACAATAAGGATGCTTGGAAGAACCATGGAAATCAACCATTTAAGCTTTCTGGGAAAAAAATGTGTGTGTGTTTGAGTCTGTGTCGGTGTGTTTAATTTGAATTAACCCTACATAACAAAAGAGCAATGTTTCCCTGAGGACATAGGTTATCCAACAAAAAACTCAGGGCTAGGTATAGACTAGCGCCACCCAGTGTTTGGTCAGAAGGGTGTAAGAGACTACTAAAACAATGCCGGCCATTACCATGGCTGTCGCTTACCCATCAGAACATGGTGGTAAAGCCATACTGCTGAAGACCACACATACTTCAATCAAAAAATGTAGAGAAATCAAGCTGGTGCTGATGTGAGGCTTTTCTGTTGGCTTTCATAATACAGTAAGGTGCTTTGCAGGCTGTGGGGTGGGCTGCGGGCATCAGCTGTGTGTGAACGCTAGAACACTGTTGAGCAGTGTTGTGTAACCGCAACAGGGGCTAGACAGACTTGCTCAAAGCCTACAATTTTAACTATCTAGTTCCTTAATAAAAACTTCTAGTGTGTACCTGCACATATGCACAACCCAGCTGTGAGCTCTACAGCTCTACAAACTTCAATAGTGACTGGCTAAGCAAGGAATGTGCATTGGTGCAATAGCGGTGTGGATGTTATGGGGGCAACCAACAGCTTTTTAATTAGACTTAGACCTTCTACACAAGAAAATGCATGCCTGGTACTATAAGCCCAGGGAGAGCTGTAGGGGAGAACCTTCTACACAAGAAGAAACGCATACCTGGTACTGTTAGCCTGAGGAGGGCTACAGGGGAGTGCCTTCTACACAAGAGGAAACACACGCCTGGTACTGTAAGCCCAGGGAAGGCTACAGGGAGAACCTATTACTATTATTTTGCTAAAAGAACATAGTATCAAACTACCTTCTTAATGTTTATTCTTAGTTTCTATAGATGAGTCTCTCATCCCTCATCAGGGCTACTTTATTTAACATACGGCAATTAAAAGAGAGGCAGCTGGTGAAGTACAAAGAATAAGTGACTGTGCAAAACTCAGCTTTAACTGAGACATCCATATCATGCTTCTTCCTCACTTAAAGTGCAGAGAATTTTCCAGAAGAGAAGTGGAAAGATCATAAGATCCAGAAGCTTGGAAATGTTCCCTCAAGCAGTGTCTTATGGCCATCAACAGGGCCACTGTACCCGTTAAATCATAGCAGCTGTAGCCATCTGCACAAGACGAAGCCAGTCAACACTCATGCACGAAGAGTCAAGGAGTTTGTCAGGACCCATCCTGAGCTACAGGAGCTTTGGGCAAGTGGTGCCTGCTGAGGGGAAGGATGATCAGTTTTCTTCAGTAGTATAACCCACAATAGGTTGCCCATCCTGCACTGGATATCCATGCGTAGATGAGCAAATGGGCAACACCAGTTGTACTCTGTGGGAAAGAAGAAGAAGAAGGAGAAGAAGAAGAAGAAGAAGAAGAAGAAGAAGAAGAAGAAGGAGAAGGAGAAGGAGAAGGAGAAGGAGAAGGAGAAGGAGAAGGAGAAGGAGAAGGAGAAGGAGAAGGAGAAGGAGAAGGAGAAGGAGAAGGAGAAGAAGAAAAGGATGTGGAGGAGGCAGAGGATGAGAAGAGGAAAGGGAAGAAGAAGTTGTAGTAGTAGCATTTGCTTGTTGTTGTTTTGTGGTGATAGGAGGATGTGGAAGAGGTTCAGGAGGAGTTGGGGAAATCTAAAGATCTTGCACGTCTGCATAAAATTACATATATAACGGAGTGGAAGGATGGGTGAGTTTGCTAACCTTTGGAAATAAACATTTAGTCTTTGGGAATTTCATATACGCACAGTAGCATGCTAATCTGTGAAAACAACAAAAGGGAAACCTTCACCTTTCGTATTAATATTAGCATGCATCAGCTGCACATAATAACACGTCTATGCGTGTCTATAGTGCACTTTGGTTACGTTCAGCCCCTATTATGCTCTTGTGTCCCCCATCCTCACCCCCTTCTTCCTAACCCTGTGCCACCACTTTCCCATTTTCCGTCTAGAGTCTAACTCAGTTGAACAAGCAACTTCCTACTGCTGACTAAATAGAAGTTAAGATATGACTAATTAAGTGCTACGTGTGTGCCCTGGTAGCACTCACTCCCAAGAGTTCCGCACCTCCTTAACATTACTGTGTCCATTCTAAGATAACAACGGCAGAACTCAAATAGGCAGAACTCAAATAGGCAGAACTCAAATAGGCGTCATTTCCACATTTCATCTGATTCAGACATCAAAATTCAATTTCTCAATAAACGTGTATTTATTACATGAGGGTCACTGGCTGATTTATTGATCACAGCTATTACAATTCATCACTCTAGAAAGCATACCTGAGATTTCCATCCTTCTCTGCCCCACCCCTGGCTACATCTCTAGTGTTTATGTTAAACGTAAATTACACAAACCGAAATAAACCAACACAAAAATATATCTACACTTGAAGGAATAATAAGACAGTCTGTGTAATAAAAGTTAGGGCAATATATCCAGACTGTAATTTAACTTTCCACCTAGAATGATGCTATGTGTTTTCTATTATCTAGACTGCTGTGATTCCTAACTCTCATAAAATGACAATATTAAACATTTAAAAATGGCAGAGGAAACCTGGCATAAACAGCCAGTTGATTCCATCTGAGTTCCATTGCAAAATATAGTGCAAGAGTGAGCACACTCACGTCCAAAGGGAAATAACCTGACGACATAAAACAATTAATCATGCAAAATTAATTTCTGTGCCTTGGTCTGTGAATAAACAATTATAATCAAGATGTAAGACAAAAATTTTCTGTGGCTGGCATTAATCATAAGAAGAATAGAGTATAAACCATAATAAAATTAAATCATTACTATACAAATAAAACTGGTGTTATAAGACGTTTTATATTTGGCCCAATAGGTACAATTTGTCCCTATAAGTAAATAGAAAATTGAGTTTCACAGAATTCCTCCTGAGTTGAGAGCAAAGTTCTTTATATGGTTCAATTAGAGGGTGTAAGTAACACCAGCAAGAGCCGCATGCCACATACCATCTGCTTTCTCGTTGAAGTGGCATGCTATTTAAAGATTGTGTGATGGGCATCGCTAGGAGAAGCCTCTATGAATGGATGGCTGCTTTTGAAACAGTGAAGGATGCCTAAGGCTGGGTCCAGCAAGAACCCAGCTGAATTCATTACATGGCAAGATACTGCCATTAGCATAGCACTGAGAGATTTTTATTTCATATTTGGAAAATGTATTAGTTACTTCTCTATGGCTGTAATAAAACACTATGACCAAGGCAACGTACAGAAGGAAGAGCTTACATGAGCTTCTCCAGGAGAGATGAGTTCACCACCATCACTGCGGAGATGTGTGGCAGGAGCCAGGCATGGCAGCTGGAGCAGCAAGCCCAGGAGCAGGCAGCTCAAGTCCCAACTGGGAACCAAGAATTCAAACATCTGGGGCATTCTCATTCAAGCCAACACAGAAAGCCTTGCCAAAGTGAAACGGAACTCGCTGACCTTATCCCCAATTTGTTTTCAGTCTAAGTTGTATCTCTAAATATACAATGCATCGATATGTTTTGAAAATATGTCCTAGAACTTTTCCCAAGTCTTTTTCACATTTTATGAATAGAAAGAGAGGCACTACAAAACTACACATATTACATGGTAAAGTGAATAGCGTATACAAATATTCACTACTATAATTTAACTGTTATACAATATACTGAGTTATCATGTAACACATAGAATTAAAACAGAAATTCTGATAAATTAATAATCATTTAAAATACAGCAAATCAAAGAGAAATTTTTAAAAGAACAAGAGTAAACCTCTTATAACAAGTCACTATGCTTTGGTGCTGTGGGTAGTGATGGTGTTCACTATTCCAGGATGTAATTCACAGATAAGAAACGGATTTCCTCTATGCAAGCCACGCCCCACCACTCCCTAGCGTACTTTCTACACCTACATTTTATCTTCTGGACAACTTTCCTTGGACATTAACTTATTCTTGGGCACAGTGCATTTTGCCTCCTGCTGCCTCTCCAGAAATATTCTAGGCTCTGTTTTTTTAGCAAGTGTCTCCATTGCTTTCTGCTGTGCTAAGGCACATGGCCAAGACAGCCTGTAGAAGCAGGGTTTGTAAGGGGTGAATTGCTGAATGTTGGGCCTCCCGCTCCGTTCCTGGTCTCAGTTATGATCCTGCCTGAGGACGTACAGACTGTAGAGCTAGAGTCCTTGCTAGACTCTCACCACCTAACTTAGGTAAGCCCCACGATCTTCACAAGGATGCCTCTGTGACAGGAATCCTCCCAACACACGCTCTAGAACTTCTTTCCCAAAGGTCTCTTGGCATGACTCCCCACCACAGACCAGCTCCTAAGACACAACTTCATCTGTCCTTGGAAGATGAACCTGCATCTGCTTCTAATTCTAGTTTTCTGAATGCCCTTAGCAACATCTGCTTCAACCTCAGAGGAATATGTCAGCCTCCCTAAACATGAAGCCCTCTCTGCGGTCCCCACGGTCACATCACTCCCCCACCCTCTCTGCAGGCTGTGCAGTTCCACGCTCCTTCAAGGAATCATCTCTCTTCACCACTTTGAGCCTCTGCTCTCTTTCCTCTCCACCGACTTCCTCATCCTCTCCTCACATACTGTCAGCCCCTTCATGACTTTGCAGTCTGTAAAAGCTTCTGTGTCCTGAACACCTGCTCTCTCGGTGTTTTCTAGATGTATTCTCCCCATCTCTCTCCATCAGATTTCGTCTTTCCTCCATCTTTATCTTCCTTGGTCTCTCTATCGTGAGACACTGGGGATGACTTTACTCCTCTTTGTAGCGTGCTCTAGCTTATGTCACACTAAGTACCCTCTGCTCTGACAATATTGATCTGTCTCATTCTCTGATCTTGCCTTCTTTTTTTTTTTTCTTCATACCCGTATGCATGAGAACGCATCAGATTCCTCTATGTGCCTCAGGTCCTTGAAAGAACTGAAAATATGATGCATGCTTAGTAAACTACTAACTTTAAAATCCTATAGTTGCTTAGAAAGAACAATTTATGAAATGCTAAGTGTTAAAAAAATTACTTTGAAAACAGCACATTATCTACTTATTTTGGTCAAAATACACTCCATAAGACAAGAAAATAACAGTGATTATATTTGTACGTCAGAAGCAAAGGTAGCAAAAACAATCCATTTCCTTTGAGAGAGCTAATAAAACCAACAAAGTAAAATGCAGTGCGAGCAGAGAAGCCATGTTTAAACCTTTCCGATCTGAGCGTTAGTTACTCTCCTAACCTCTCCCCTGCAAGTTTGGCAGGAAAAGTCAAGTGAAGTAACTGAGAGAGACAGTGATCAGTGCGGGGACTAAGAGACCTCAGTCTAACACCACCGTCAGCCAGACAGCAGCTTTAGAGGTTGACTAGGAAGATTTCAGATGGAGCAACTAATGCAAGAGGGTCAATCTCCTGCCTCCCTACAGATCAGGGCTTAAAAGTCCCGTGGGTTTTTTTCAGGAGTGACAACACATTCCCAGAGTTATGTGGCCCAAATATCTGGCTACAGTTGTTGGTTCTATCAGCTTCCACGTGAAGCTCTGGTAACTGATCAAATGAAGGCTCATGCCAACCCCCGCATCTCAGGCACTCCTCAGATAACGTACAATGCGTAGCAACATGTCTGCCCCAACTGGAAAGCCTCCAGGAGCTTAACCTCTTGGCACTCGAGACTTCAGAATAGCCAGCTCTACGGTGCCTGACGCCTTCCTTTGTGGAGATAAACGAGGATAATCTTTCCAAAAGTGGGAAAAGAAAAACCTTGGAATAAAACTTCAGCTCTGCCTCCCCACACCCCACCCCCCACCCCCAGGCGCTGTACCACAGCTGGCCACTGGGCTACTATCTGCCATTACTCTGTTATCTATATATTTTTTTAAAAAGAGCCAATGGCAGTTCCTGAAAAGAATGCTGCAGATAAGGTTGTCTCAGTAAGCTCCTGTGAAGTGATGGCTGAGGAGGCCACCTATGCCAGCTGTTCAAAACCAGAAGCCTAATGATCCATTTCTCAGCTGAGCCGATGCCCAGCTGAGGGGACGCTCCCTTTGCCCGCTTTCCTCTGTGCTTCCCTCGGCTCGTGCTTTCTGCTGGAAACAAGCGTGAGCTTTTAATGGAAAGTTAGAGTCAACAAAGGAGGCGCACCCGGAAGAGTGGAAGCTGCAGCCATCTCAGTCTCAGACTGGCGATGTTGCGGCATTGGGTAGTAAATTGTACGTAAGACACTGCGCAGTTTACTGCTCTCTTTGGGACACAACTGCCATTTGTCACCTACTCCCTCTTCCTATCTCCAGCCTCAGTAGCAATCCTTCATAGGTGAAGAGGAGTCTTTGTGGCGTTCCAGTAAACAGTGTATGTTCTCCATTTCAAGTGTGTTTTCATATGATTTCTCTCTTCTACCACATCCCTAGGTCTTTACAGGATTCTGACCCCATCATTTAATAAGAAAAAGTCTTGACCTGTGTAAACGGTATGGCAGAGAGCATAAGAAAGCTCCTAAAATACCCACCAGTGTGAACACCAGCTTCTGCTCAGCTTACAGGTGGGTCACTGTAAACCTAGTGCTCCGCATCACTAACTCTGAACCCCACAACAATCACCTGCTGAGCCTGAAACAGTCAAGTCACCGCCCCCCCCCACACACATTGGGAAGGAGAGCCATGTCACTGACCTATAACCCGTCTTCCCTAGGGTGTGCTGTGTCTCAACATGCTCACCCCCCTCAAAAGATGTAAAAAGAACCTGTTAAAATGAAGCACTTGGGGATTGCTTTTTTAAAGCATTGTTCGATTATCGCCACAACACTGGGGCACCAATTACCACCACAACACGGGAGCTTTTATTCCTTCAAAGTACAGTATTATAGTGGGTAGAAATATTCTTTTCATACTCAAGTTTATTTATGTACAGTTCTGTTTCTGGTATTTGTGGAAAAAACAAGCCAAAAAACAAAATCAATAGAACTTCCAATTTCTGTAACGGCTCTTCCCCCCCCCCCCTTTAATAAAAGGATCAGGACAATATTTTCTTCACTATTTGTTTTATTTGGCCTGTAATGGAGTTTCTTTGTTTCACCATTTCTTTCAACTGTGCATCTTCTGTACAAACAGCCTTAATTAAAATTAAGAAAGGATGGCTATAGTGCACTTTTCCAAGGAAAACTCATGTTCCGCAGAATAATAATTTTTTTTTTTTAGACAGCACAAGAGTACAAAGGTCAAATGACAACTTAACCTTAACCTTGAACCTCAGACTGGAGCCCGTTGTGGACCAGAGCCTAAGAGGACCAAGATAGCTATCAACCATTATTTAGTGCACATTCTTTCAAACTCTTTTTGCTACAAAACAACGCTAAAAAAAAATACACCAGTAATAAATAAAATTCCTTCCTAGCCACAAAGCAAAACATAGAAGCCTGGGCTAAAAGAGATAAACATGTGAATACTCATGATCCAGATGTAAACTAGGATTTCAACTCTCACCTTTGACACAGAAAATTGTAAACCACTTGGACGTATAATGACGCTGGGAAAAGTCAGGGATGGCAAAGCTTCTGCCGAAAGCCGAGCCTGGCTTGATGAGACACGGACAAGGTCTGCACAGAGTAATTTGAAGCATGCCACCAAGTGTACATGCTTGTGTCTTCCTTTATGACACCTCCCCTCCGTATACTCACTCTCCCCCCCCCCCGCCCCCCTCTGTTCAATCTCTCTCCTCCCCTCTCTCTCCCTCTCCCTTTCTCTGTCTCGCCCCCAACCTCACTGTCTAATGCCCACAAGAAGAATGACTAAGAACTTAGCAGTTTGGTCAAAGCAGGAACTGGGATAGTTGTACTTTAAATGTTTTATTTAATCTTTTATCTAAAGACTTTTAAGTATGGCCTGACTCATTATTGGTGGTACGTTCAGGTTTAATTATTATCAAACCTATGTCTCCTGCATATATGACTATGGATTCCAGTTGAGAAGGTCAGATCCCCTGCAGTGACGAGAGGTTGTGGGTGCTGGGAACTGAACTTGAGTCCTCTAGAAGAGGACTCTGTGCTTCTAAGGACTGATCAGCCTCTCTAGCCCCTCACGTTTCTTTAACAGGAATAGTTTTTTTTTTAAATAGATACAAAGAAATTGGTCTTACTGTTCCTTGGCAGCTACCCTGCCTCGCCTATTGTAACAACGCTTTTTCATTAGCCTTCCTTTACTGAGCCTTTGCAAAGCAGTCAACTGATTTTTTTTTAGGAGACAATAACTCTTTATATTTACACTAAAAAGTCACAGGATTACGTAATGTTTAATTAGGTTATGTAACTGTAATTACAAGTACAAATGGGATCAGCAGGTTTAGGGGAAATCTCAATGGACTCTTTGTAAGCTCGAGCGATGGAGAGCACAGTAGAAGGAGCCTCTCTATCACCTCAGTTGACAAGGGGGTTGCTGGGAGGCAGAGAAGCAGATGCAGCTCACAGAAGCTCGCCAGGCCACAGAGGAAGAGGATGTGCTCAGTCCTGATGTGACTTGCTATGCTGGGCTGGGGGTGCGGGCTCCCCTTCTCTGAGGAATAGGGGAGGGAGGACAGGAGAAACAGGCAGGGAGGGTGGAATGGGGAGGAGAGGGGGCAGGGGGCGATGACCAGGATGTAAAGTGCAGAATTTAAAAAAGAAAGCTTTACCATAATTTCTATAGAGCCTGTTACAATTAAAACTCATCTCGAGAGCACATTAAAAGGAACTCTTGTCAACTGGATGTGGGAATCCCGTGTTGAACAAGGCTAAGCCAATTCATTTATCACAAGATGCTAACTTCTAAAGCTAATGAGCCTGTTCAATTTCCAATATTTCCAGTCATTTCCCAAATATATTTGACCAAGGACTTTTGATTTCGTGATACCAAGATACCAAGGTACAAACCTAATATTTAGATAATTTCCTATTCCCATGATTACATTACTTTATGTTCAAGCTGGAATTCTGGGAGCAGGTAGGCTCCCCTAATCACTACTGTACACAGTACTTTATTTAGGTAAGTGTTTTGTCCAAAAGATGGTACTATAGATGCAACAACTGTATGTACTTATTATTTGTTTTTAATTAATGTGTAGGCTTTAAAAGCCCTTAAGCGGATGTTAGAAATGGATTTTTAACTGGTAAAACCTGTGGCTTACTAATGTGAAATATCTAGAAATGGACTTTCATGAGTAAAATTTAAATTAGTGAATATGGAGAGTCACGAAAATATTTTAGAGATAAGCTTCACCCTGTGCGAATGGAGAATAAGGATTCAGAAAGGCAGCCCCCATATAGGTGGGCTTGAGGCTCACCTCCCAGGTGATCCTGTATTGACTGGCTCATTGTATTAAGAAGATTTGGGGGGTTTCCTGATGTCTTCCACAACAGATAGAGAATCCAACCTTTGGAGTGTTGGTGAGTCTGCCCTGGAGGAATTTCATGTGAAACAATGGACCCCGGGGGCATCTTATTAACTGGTGTAGCAAGAAGCATAAACCCCCCTTCACCTGCTTGCCATTGTGTTTATTGAATAACTCTGTGCACAACAGCTTTTCTGACTTGGTTCTCACTACTCTACAGTAACAACGTTTGTGGTGGTCGGCACCACTCACCATCAACCCTATTCTAACAAAACCACCAAACTCCAAATCAGCTTTGTCAGTCCTCAATTCCCATCTCCAAGGCAGCAAGAGCTGCCGGGTTACTCCATGATAAAGAAGATGGCGGAAATCTTATTTGACACCAGGCTCCCTACTACCCGCTCCACAAGCAGATAGCTTCTTCTGGCCTACCCATAGTTTACCAATAGTGTGCGTGACAGCATGTTAGCAGAAGAAGAACGATGCTCCATGGAATGTCTCCAGCCACTACTCATGCTCTAAAGAAAAATGAACTGTTCCCTTAGAAAGACTGAAGGATCTCATTAGATGCGGTAAGATTCCCCAACAGCGGGAAAGACAGGTATTCCTTATCTTAGAAATTGGGTCAAATGATGAAGGGGTGGAGCTCAGGCCAACTTAAGAACCACGTGACCTAGAGAATTGTGTGTTGAAAGCTGGCTGGAGGGTGAGTGCTCGAGAGAGGAGGAGTCCGGGAAGGAAATCCACCATTATTAAAAGTGGAAAGAATCCATTGATGATCCTTGCCTCGTACAATCAATAACACCAAGCCCCAGGTGATCTTTAATTATTCCTTCTACCTTTAGGTGCCATAATTATAACATACTGTCATTTTCTTCATCCATTTTTCATATGATTATTTATTGCAGTATGGCTCAGAGATTCTTACTTTACTCCACCTGCTGCTACCTACCATTCACATCTCTGTGCAGGCTGACCTGTGGCTGCCTATCTCAATCACCTCTGAGCTAGTTCCAGAATCCTCTTAGCATATTTCTGCCCTCTGTCTTCTGGTGAAATAAGCTATCCCAAGCTTAACGCATCCCTTTCCTGCCCTAGCATGGGAGACTTGGTTGGTTTTAACTGAAAATGGTATTTAGAAGCCTAGATAATGGCACTATTTAAGTTCCTTGCTCCTGGGATATTAATGCTTTTCTCAGAGGATAGAGCTAGGAGATAGATACATACATGGGGGATAAGCAAGCACATGTCAATATCCAAAAAAAGTAAAAGCCATGGGCTCATTTCAATATCTCTAACCCAAGCCCAACACCACGTTTTCATTAAGAATTCTGCCTATTCATATTCAAACTTCTCTTCTGCAACAATAAGAAACCTGACATTCTCAGATTATAAGAGCTGGGAGATATGGAGAAGAGATATGAGACAGCATGTTCAGGGCATGACACAGCCCCTGCACATACGGTATCACAGTAGCTGTGGTTGCCTGCACAGGATAGGCCAAAGCTTGTCAATAGCATGTGACTGTCGACGACAAGACATGGATCTGGGCTCATGGACTCTCCCCATCCCTGCTGAACTAATGGCAACTGATAGATTCTGGAGGAGAGACCGTCATCACTGCCTTCAGCAGTGTTCCAAATTGTGCACTCCTCAGGCTCCAGTGGAGTTCCAGACCTGAGGCCCAACAGCCAGGCTCTGGTAAGATCAGAAGGGCACGAAACAAAAAGGAATAAATGAGTAAGAAAGGCAGGTGCAGGGAGACGTGGGGGCTAAAAGGGTTGAGAGGGAGACAAAAGAGCGAGAGTGAGATCATCAGAATTTACCGGTACATGTATGAAATTGCAAAATATCAATCAATAAAGAAACCTGACTCTCATTGTCTGTAGTAAGCATGCTTCTTTCTATAACCTCAAAGCATCTCCCCACAAGCTGGCTACTAATTACAGAGGAAACCAGCAGCCACAATCTAGAAAGCATGACACACACTAGTTCAGCGAGCACTCGTACCAGCGCCAGCAGACAGACAACACTGAACCCTGCTGTGTGACACTAAACACAACGCACATCTTCGCTCTGGTATTCATTCTTAAAGCCAATCATAAGGAAACATCAGGCAAACCCAAAATAACTGTCCTGCACACTTCAAAAATGTCAAGGTCATGGAAAACAAAGAAATACCGAGGCACTGCTTCATATTAAAAAAAAAAAAAAAAGAGACTAAAAAAAAAAAAGATGACAGCAAAATGTAACCTGTTATCCAGGGTTGATTTCTGAGAGGACAAATGCTGAGTTTGTCTTTCATTATAGGTGCCAAAGACACAAGAGACAAAGTCTGAATATACTGACTGTATTCTTGCTATTAATTTTCATCACTAAATTGGGGTGATCAATTGTAACTGTCTGAAATACACACTGAGTTATAAAGAAATGCCGAGTTAGCAATTTCCAAATAGTTCAAGTATGTGAGTGCATGTGTGTGTGACCTGTGTGTGTGTGCATGTGTGTGCATGTGTGTGTGCCTGTTTTCATGTGTGTGCATGTGCCTGTGTGTGTGCATGTGTGTGTATACATGTGTGTGTTTCTACGTGTGTGCACATGCACACGTGTGCCTGTGTGGGTATGACTCACATACACTGTGGGGGGAAGGAGACTGGACCTCCAGGTAATTCTAATCCTCAGCCAGAGAAGGCGTAGAGGGCTGAGAACAGAAGCTAAGAAAGCTTGAGAGAAAGGAGGCTGACACGCACAGGAAGACTCACAGCGAGGCCAGCACGTAAAACGAGAACTCAGAATTTAAGGAAAGTGTCCGCCCTAAGAGGAAGTCAGTGGTTTCCAAAGCTGCATGAAGAAAGGCTCATGCTCAAGGGCAGCTTGTGCTTAACTCTCCTTAAGGCTTGGATCTGCAATGTTCTCCTGTTCTGACCTCAGCACGCACCACTATGGCGAAGGCTGTGGAGCCTGTGTCCTGGCTGGTAGAAGGTGGTCCCCGGGGGGCCTGACTTGACACTTACCCCTTGTTCCTGTCCGGCACTCTCTGTTTCCTATCTGCCACTATGTGAATAAGACACCACGCCGCCATCCCCTTCATGACGCACTGAGATCCTCTGAAACTGTGAGCCCACGTGAACCATTCTCTCTTATTTCTGTTTGATATTTTGGTTACAGCAACATGGAGAATATACGAGAATTCTTCAACAGAACATAGGTTGTGAGAGCACGGGTTGTGGGCACACCTGAGAGAAACACAAATGCTGCCCTTACACTATACTGACCCTGCCCCACCCCCTGCCCCGTGTCAGTAAATTCTGTCCCACTTGAGAACACCTGATCCGCCTAAATCCCCATCTTCACAGACCATTCTTAATGAGCTCCTCCAGTAAAGGGGGGGGGACTCTTTGAATAATGCAGCTTCTCCTGAAAGAGAGAATGGGGCCTTTATGAGGAGAACCTGCATTCAGCAAGTATTTCATCTGACCGGGTTGAATTAAGATAAGGGCTCAGAGAAAGGCTAACTTGGCTGCTGGTATTTTTCTGTGTTGAACAGCTCACAGAACAGCTGCCAGCACTCCTTTGACTGTACTTTATCTTCACAATTCTCAATCTGGGCTTGTCTTCACCATGAAAAATTTTTTTGTTGATTCAAATTTTACCTATCTTACCAAATTTTCAAATTTTCAAATTGACCTGGAAGCTGAAAGGAAATAGAACATCAGCCAAAGGCCCTATTTGCATCTGTAAAGTTTGGGGAAACTCAGTTTCCACTTCTTTCAAAAGATGGAGCAAAGTAAACTCCCACTTCCCTAATATGTCCAAGAGAAGAAGTGAATTAGCACAATGCTTGCTTTGCTGTCAAGATAATAATGATGAAGATGATATGTAACATTTTAGACTGCACAAACTCTTTGAAGTAGGTCTTTATTTGATCTCACAACCTTGTGGAGACTAAAGGAGATTTCAAATAAAAAGCCATGGGCAAAAATCATTTCCATCTCAAGATTCTGTTATCGCTGTAAGCGTCAGTGTAGAATTCAAGCACGCATTAGATTAAGTCCACAAGCCAAGGCATCCATCGACATGCTAGACTTGGGCATGCACTAACCCAAAGAAAAGTGTGCTAGTCACCAATATTTGCTTGACTTTCTTAGCAAACTGTTTGACTTCTTTTAAGTAATGGGAATATTTTCTGACTATTTCTCTGCACATTTCTTTTGCCTTTCTGGGACTCAAATGCAGACACACTCTTAGTCTCTTTTCACGGACAAGCTCCTGCCCTAACACAGCGAGGCTTTAGTTAAGACATGACCAGTATAACAATTGGAAGGGTGGTTGTAAAGATGTCTCATTCATTTTGAGCCTTCTCGGAAAATGTTAACGTCAGTGTTTGCCTAGCACGGCAGTATCTCAGAGAAAACTGTCCAAAAATGTAAAGGCTGATTTCTTTTAGCGTTTGATTTAAAATAACAATAATAATAAATTGATAGGCTTTCACAGTCTGCTAGCACAGTCTGCTAGATTTGTTCTCAGAAAATGATTAGTTTTGTGTTTTGTTTTGTTGCTGGGGGAGGACATATGACAGAACTGTCATAGAGACCACAAAGAAATGTCACTCGTTCACTTTTCCCTTTTTTCCAAGGACAGTCTCAGCATTTTCTCTCTGCCTAAACACATATACAGAAATATGCATTCCATTAACTGATTATGGATTCTTTCTACCTGCCAACAAATGAAAAATAGCCTGAGTCTGCAGGCAAACCTTCCTTGGCAGGACAATGAGAACTGCTTCCCCAAGTTATTTTTGATAACATCATTATCTTTCATTTTCAAATTATCATCCAAAATATGTAGAGGTACAAGTGTCATAGGAGCACACGATACTCGATTATTTCTAGCAGAAAGACTATGAGGGCCCATGAGATGAAAAGCGCTCAGGCAGAACAAGGCGTATGTGGAATAGTGAAAACGCAAAAGATGATGTGAAGAAAGGCAATAGGGCCAGCGATGTATGTGATGTACAGTCCTTGTACGATGAGTGTGAAGGCCCAATTCTGACCCCAGGAGGAAGGGAGAGAAAAAAGGAGTGAGTATGCCAGCGGATGGTTAGTCCCTATAGTTATAAACATAAAACTACATCTTTTCCCTTAGCGTTGCTGATATTTCTAAATTAAGTCAACACTGTCATTAAAACCCAACTGACTGTAATCCTGAAGTGCTGTTTCAGATTGAAAATCTCACTTCTTCAAGGGTTCAATTGGCCCCATATATGAGCCAATCCCAAAATCACTCTACTCATTCATTATAAAAAAAATTAATTCTTAAAAACCAAATAATGATGCAATCACAAAAAGTAGAAGATCCTTATCATCGTATCACTGAAGCAACTCCTGCTGAGCAATCTGCTGAAATGTTTTAAGACACTGGGAGCTGACATTTTCATCAAGCTTACCAAATTTACACCCCTGAGTGAAACCTAAAGAAACAATTCAGGGGAACTTTGGTCAACCTCATGTTTCCACATGGGAAACCGATGCTCTGTATCACATAACTGACTATGGTAGTCAGGCACTTCCCCTGTCTGTGACAACGGAGTAGAAAGCATGTTGTTGAGAATTCTGTCTCTCTCTTGCAGTAACTGTGCTAACAACTAACAGCCCCCACCCCTCCAATCTGACCAAGTTCACTCAATTACAGTTATCTTAGTCACAAAACAGTAAGAAAGCACGTACAGCACAGAGCTGTGACTACAAAGCAGATAACACAGCATCAAGCACACAGTGGTCAGCGAGTGGCCACTGGGGCTGATGCCACTGCAGTTATCACTCACTACTGGGTGGCTAACGTATGCACAAATTCAATCACTGTACCAAGTCCATCCAAAGAGGACATGGCTGTTAAAAACCCCATTGGCCACCTTCCCTGCTTCTTAAACGTCATCTTCCTTCTCCAAAATTGAAGAAAGCCATTTACTTATCAGTAATTCAGGGATGTGAACATGTGGAGTGAGAGATAAATATAAGAGCACCATTGTCAGTTTCTGTGTTAACTCCCATTTACTACAAGAATAAGCTTCTGTGGCGAAGGTGATGCGCTGATCTATGGCTACAGGAATGGATGCCATTAGGAGTCGATTTAGCAGAATAATAGTAGTAGGTTTTCCCCTGGGGGCCATGAACTGGTCAATATGCACAGAATAAGAGACTGCAGAGTGCTCAGCGCTAAGAGGCATGTCTATAGCACACCAACCCTCTCATGTAGAAGAAGAAGCAGAAAGACCCTTAAGAGCCAGGGGTGGTAGATAAATCAACTCAAGGAAGCAGACTTTTCTTGCCACACCAGGGCAGATTCGTGTAAGAACGCATAGTGGTCCTGACAGCATGCAGAAGACCTGCATGAGCCCAAGACAGACAAAAGCCCAGCACGGAGAATGGGAGGTGGACACCAAGTCTCACCCAAGGAGTTATTGGCATTTGATTGCTGCTGGGTGATGGAAATCAATTTTCATCAGTAGAGCAAAGAAATGGCCCCAAGCCAGAGCAGCTGCCATGGCCAGAAGTAGTCCCCAACGCAAGTTTGACTTCATTGATTTCTTTTCTAAGAGAGTGAGAGACAACATGAAATTGGGTGGACAGGGAAGAGGAGGAAGATCTGGAAGGAACCAGGAAAGGGGAATGAATATGATCAAAATATGTTGTGTGAATATTTCAAAAATAAATAAAAACAGAGAAAAGTCAACACACACACACACACACACACACACACATGGATGGATGGAAGGGTTTCAGCCTCCACAGCAGGGCCTCAGAGGCTTCCACCAGCCTGCACTTGAGTTTGTGGCTTCAAGCTCAGCCATAAGCTATGCCATAACCCTCTATCATTTGTCTAAAACATTGCTTTTCCCATACTCTGGTAGTTCCCTCAGAGGTACAGAGATAACAGTACACAAAAAAATCCCCCATCACTGTCACAAGTCAGACCCAAACAATAAACTCCCATTCCCACTACAAGGAAACTGTTCCCAACAACGAGCTTTAGGAAATGGTGCAGTTGGAAATGACCGAGGCCACAGTGGATGCCCACACTCATGAGGTATACGGGCAGCACAATCAGGGCTCGTTGGTTATTTGAGAAAATAAAATAACCCACAGAATTGGGATGAAATGAAAGTTGGGGTGATTAGATCTGAGGATCGTTATGGGGAGGAGTCAGGCATGAATGTGATCAAAATACAGTCTATACATGTATAAATTTCTCTAATAATTAACAAAACTACCATGTTATTATTTTTAAACATGTAAATTCTATTTCCATAAAAGTACGGTTTTAATTTTTTTAAGTGGTTGTCAAGATGACATTTTAAAAAAATTTTCTTAGATCACTCTCTGACTTGGTTAGTTTTTGTTGTCAATTTGACACAACCTACAGTCACCTGGGCAGAAGAAACTTTGCCTCCATCAGACCTGTGGCCATGTCTGAGTTGTGTGGCCATGTCTGAGTTGTGTGGCCATGTCTGAGTTGTGTGGCCATGTCTGAGTTGTGTGGCCATGTCTGAGTTGCGTGGCCATGTCTGAGTTGCGTGGCCATGTCTGAGTTGCGTGGCCATGTCTGGGTTGTGCGGCCATGTCTGGGTTGTGCGGCCATGTCTGGGTTGTGTGGCCATGTCTGAGTTTTGCGGCCATGTCTGGGTTGTGCGGCCATGTCTACAGGAGGCTATCTTGAGTGATAATTGATGTAAGAATGTCTAGCCTATTGCATGTGGTACTATACCCAGACATATAAGAACAGTATGGGGCTGGAGAGATGGCTCAGAGGTTAAGGGCGCCACCTGCTCTTCCTGAGGTCCTAAGTTCAATTCCCAGCAACCACATGGTGGCTCACAACCATCTATAATGAGATCTGGTGCCCTCTTCTGGCATGCAGGGGTACATGCAGGCAAAACAATGTATACATAATAAATAAATATTTTTTAAAAAAACGGTAACTGAGCAAGCCAGAGGGTAGGTTGGTAGGCAGCGTTTTTACATGGTTTCTGCTTCCATTCCTCCCCTAACACCCCTTAAAAATGGACTGTGGTATGGAGCTGTCAGCAGAAATAAACCCTTTCCTTCCCAAGGTTTTTTTTTTTCCTCACTGTGTTTATCGTAGCAACAGAAAGGCAAATGAGAACAGTCTCCAGACGTTATGTTTACTGAGTTTGATAAGGCAGAAAAAAAATAATAAACCTGAGACTTAACTGCTGGATGTAAACATGGCAAAAAGCAAGCAATGAGGCATTCTAAAACTAATTAAGTCACAGAGACATTAGAAGGCTTTAGCACTTATCGCCTCCCAGAAGACAGAAAGTCTTTCTAAAGATTAATTACTCTTTGTCTCAGCATCAGGGCATTTTGAAGCACTTGTGAAGATCATGAGCCCACTGTGAGTAATGAAGTAAACCTGGTCTCTCTTTTACGGATAGCTGTGCATAGACCAAGGGGAGTGTCACCCTTTGTGTGAGATTCATTTGCTCAGTGTATCTGGATGCATTATATTCAATTTCAGAATGTTTGGAAACCATGATGTATTTGCTTGAAATCCCTTCTCTTTAGACTTAAACGTGTATTCTGTAAAAGGCAAGGAGAGGAGATGCCCAAAGCAAAACAAGTTGTGTAAACTTGCTTTTGTAACGGGCACTCACATCAAAATCTGAAGAGCCTGGTAAGAAAGAAAGTGATGTCCCAATGTTACAGAGAGTTTGGGTGAATGTCCAGGCAGCAAAATGTCTCTGTCACTTTTTCCATTTTGGAAGCTGCTAACCTGCATTTCCGGCTGGCTCAGACAATTAAGTTTTATTATTTCTCAAGTCTCTAATGGAGTTGAAGATTAGATAGTTTAGTCTTACAATTAAGTTTAAATGTTTAGGGGTTAAGGTGTTTTTAGGTCTAGATAGATGTTTCAAATTTATAGAGATGAGATATGATAAATACTGATTTTCATTCCGAATTTTAGACTCACCAAGACAGGAAAGATGTTTTCTTCAAGGTTGCCAAATACAAATAGCCAAAGCACTATGAATGTAACATTTATATAATTCCTGATTGTTTCATGATTCTTGTTGTGTGTAGCTTATTTTGTTTATGTGTAAAAATAGAAATGTAAATGTAAAAAAGAAATATAATAAATAAATAAGAAAAATATTTTTTCTCCTACTGACCCACCAACCAAAGAGCATGAATGGGCTGGACTGAGGCCCTCTACGCAAATGTAGCAGATGCGGAGCTTGGCAAACATTTGGGTCCCCTAACATGGGAGTAGGGGTTGTCTCTGACTCTGTTGCCTGCCTCTGGATACCTTTCCCCTAGCTGGGCTGCCTTATCTGGCCTCAGAGGGAGAGGATGCGCTTAGTCCTGCTGTGACTTGCTGTGCCAGGAGGCTTGGTACCCCTTTGAAGGCCTCCCCTTCTCTGAGAAGAAGAAGAAGAAGAAGAAGAAGAAGAAGAAGAAGAAGAAGAAGAAGAAGAAGAAGAGGAGGAGGAGGAGGAGGAGGAGGAGGAGGAGGAGGAAGAGGAGGAAGAGGAGGAGGAGGAGGAGGAGGAGGAAGAGGAGGAAGAGGAGGAGGAGGAGGAGGAGGAGGAGGAGGAGGAGGAAGAGGAGGAGGAGGGGCTGGGATCAGGCTGTAAAGTGATTAAATAAATGCATTTTTTTAAAGAACACTTTTCTTCTTGGGTGAAGAAAGGTCAACAGCAACGGAGTCACAAGAAAAGCTGGTGTGGCAAAACCTTGGTAACCTCTCCCTTCCCTTCCTAAACGAATGAAAGATAACTAGTTTCACCCTTGTCACGATGTAAAACAAATCAATAGGAATTACCAAGAAAGGTAAACAGTCTTTCCCGCCCCCCCCCCCTGTTAAACTGAAAACAGAGTAAATCTTCCTGTGGGGATTTTGGTTGCAAGAGCCCTGACACTTAGAAGCTGCCATCTGGAACCGCAGTACATTCACCTAGGACACACTTTCAGGAAGGTGGGAGCCAGTGGCAAGCCAAGCCCCATTCCTGCTGAAAGTATGCACAACCTAGAAGACAGCTGTGGTAGCTTCAGCAAGAGTGGCCCCACAGGCTCAACGCCTGGTCACCAGGGAGTGACCAGTGCCTGGCTCTATCAGGAACTGTGGCCTTGTCAAAGAAAGTGTGTCACTCGGGGTGGCCTTTGGGGTCATGTTTGTGAGGATAATTTCTTTTCCTTTATATTTTTTGTTTTTTCATAATTGTGGGCAATTACTTCTCTTCCTGCCTTCCTGAATGTTTACATTTCACATAAACACATTAAAACTGTTTACAAAAAAAACTAAGCCAGTGAAAGTATATTACCACTAACTAAAGCACAAAAGTAATTTGGAAATTTGGATATCGCGGCATTCTATACTAACATTATTTTGACCCTTCTGTCAATTTTAATGACTGATAAAATTGTGTGTACAACATATAGTACATAATGTGGTGTTTAAATTGTTTATTTTTCCAGTCGCAAAATTGAGATAATGAACATGCATGAGAATAAGCTTGTCATTTTCTGGGGGGAAACACTAAAATCATACTCTTTTGGAGATTTTCAAGTATATAATATGTTGCTATTAACATGGACATCATGATATATCAGACCTTATCACTCCAGTGTAACTGAGATTTTGTGTCCTTTGGCCAACAGCTCCCCAATTCCCCTGGCCCTGTCTCCTGGTAACAAATAGCCTTTCTACTTTTACCTTCTTTACTTATAGGTAAAACACTATGTGTAAAGTGTCATGTAAATTTGCCACTCTGTGCCTAGCTTACTTCACTTAGCATAGTGCCCTCCAGCATCATCTACACTGTCACAAACACTAGGCTTTCCTTCTCTTTAAAAGCTAAATGCTATTGCACTGTGTAAACATACAACCTTTTCAAGAGCTGCCAACATCTTCATGGACACTTAGATTGGGTCCGTATCTTGACTACTGTGAACAGTTTTACAGTAAATGTGGACATTAAAAATGCCTCTTTGACACACTGGTTTCATTTCTCTTGCATATGTATTCAATAGTAGACTTGCTCAAGCACACTTGCTTTTATCTTCAAGTTTTTAATAAACACACATACTATTCATGATAATGGCTTCAATCATTCACTAGTTTAATCTTTTTTTTCCTCCAACACACTCTCTGAATCATTCAAAGCCACACACATACACACACAAAAATAACCATTATACACAGCTTCCCCAAAATAAACACCATGAAAAATAGGGTTCATAAAAGGATATATGAAAGTGAGCAATCTTTGTGCACACACCGTGAGAAGTTACTTGCACAAGGTATGAGCAATCTTATAATCGATGAACTTACTTAAGTAGACATTTTGCAAATGTACTTGCTAACACCACCCTTTATTTCCAAGAGGACACTGTGGCAAATACTGCACAAGGCCATGACACCAATATATGTGCCACTTGATGGCCTTTCCATGACTTCAAACAGTGTTCAGGAATTAAAAATAAATGTCCTTTAAAAGCCTCTCAAATGTCAACCTTGTGACCAAAAAAGGACAACAAATAATTCCACTGCAAACAAAAATTTAATTTTCAGAAAGCACATGGGGTCATTTCCACTTCTTAACCACTCACATTCTGGGCTCTTCACGTTTACATAGGAGTTTCCTCGGGTGATATAGACTAGGGAGAACGAAGGGCATTGCCCTGGCAGTACAGGCACTGCTATAATTTTTGTCTTGGAAGTCCCTGTAAAAGCCCATGTTTAAGGGCCAGGCATGGTGGTACATGCCTTTAATCTCAGCACTCGGGAGGCAGAGGTAGACGGATCGCTGTGAGTTCAATGCCAGCCTGGTCTATAAAGCAAGTCCAGGACAGCCAAGGCTAACACAGAGAGACTCTGTCTCCAAAAACAAAAAAAAACCAAAACAACAACAACAAAAATTTGGTACTCAGGATGACGTCACCAGTGTGTGGAAGAGCCTTCACGAGGTTAGGCTCAGTGAAGGCCTGCCTCTGGACAGGATAGAGAGACAGCAGCCACATCTTCTTCCTCCCCCTCCTTGGCTCCCAGCATGCCGTGCACTCTTTACCACCATACATCGCGTTAACACCAAAAGCTCAAGGCAACCAACCATGGGCTAGAACCTCTAAAACTGAGGGCCAAAACCTTTCTCCTTTATAAGTTAACTCCGGTGTCTCCTTATAGTGATAGGACGCTTCAACCACACGGAATGTACCAGTGTGCCATGTCACTGCTTTCCAGAACTAGGCCCAAATTGCAAGGGGGAGAGTGATACTCAGAAAATGTTTCTTCTTAGGGATTAGTCTGCAGTGAGGAATTACAGCTCCAATGAAATAGACACACAGCTCAGTTACCAGTCCCTTTCTCTTCTCACTTGAAGAATATTATTTACAGTCAGATATGACAAACCATATGTCTAACAGCGGACAATCTAATTAACACATGGTTACAATACAGCCATTAAAGAAGGAGAGTGATCTTAGCATCTGCAATTGCATGGGAAAAGAAAAGTCTGGAACAACATGGCCAGTGTTTACATTTACATAAAAAAGGATTCATGAATAAGAATAGGCATGAGTATTCATGCTTATTTTATATATTGCTGATACCTTCAAAAAACTAACAAAACAAAAATTAACTTTTAATTTTTAATTCATTTGCTTATTATTTACATCCCTACTGCAGTTTCCTCTCCTTCCGCTCCTCGCAGTCTTTCCCCCTGTACCTGCCCCCCATCCACTCCTCCTCTCTTTCTCTTCAAGAGTAGGGGAGGCTCCCAAGGGAATCAACCAGCCCTGGCACATCAAGTTACAGTAAGACTAAGCAATTCTCTCCTATTAAGGCTAGAGGAGGCAGCCCTCTAGGAGGAAATGGTCCCAAAGGCAGGCAACTGAGTCCCACGTGAAGACGAAGCTGCACAGCTGTTTCATATGCACAGAGGACCTAGGTCAGTCTCATGAGGGATTCCTGGTTGGCGGTTCAGTCTCTATGAGCTGAGGTGAGTTGATTCTGTAGGTTTTTTTGTGGTGTCCTTGACCCCTCTGGCTCCTGCAAACCTTCTTCCCCCTCTTCTGCAGGATTTCCCCAAGCTCCACTTAATGCTTGGCTGTGGGTCTCTGCATCTGTGTCCATCAGATGCTGGGTGAAGCCTCTCTGGTGATGGTTAGGCTAGGCTCCTGTCTGCAAGCACAGCAGGGTATCATGAACTGTGTCAGGGGTGGGATCCTCTCATGGCATAGTCTCAAGATGGATTGGTCATTGGTTGGCCATTCCCCCACTTTCTGCTCCATCTTTACCCCTGCACATCTTGTAGGTGGGACACATTATAGGTTGAAGGTTTGTGGCTGGGTTAGCATTCCAGTCCCTCCATTGGAAATCTTGCCAGAGTACAGACATTTTTAAATAGGAGTAAAAGATGGACAAGAATGAATTCTCAGGGCTGGGCATGGTGGTGCATGCCTTTAATCCCAGCACTCTGGAGGCAAAGGCAGGCGGATCGCTATGAGTTTGAGGACAGCCTGGTCTACAAAGTGAGTCTAGGACAGCCAAGGCTACACAGGGAAACCCTGTCTTGGGGGGCGGGGGGAAAGAATGAATTCTCCATATAATTTGATTTTTAGTTTTAATTTTGAACTATATCTAGATTTAGAGTATTAAAAAGGAAAAAGCTAAAACAACCCTTAAAGTAAAAATTTTCAAAACTGGAAACAAATGAATCTAATTAAACATCAGGCTGAATTTAAACCATCAAATGTTAACTGTTCCTCACAGTGGAAAAGAGCCTAAGGACAAAACAGCTACAAGCAGACTGGGGAATGGGGCTTAGCTGGTAAGGCATGTGCCTGGCATGTGCAAGGCCCTGGGCTCATCACCAGTCAAACACACACACACACACACACACACACACACACACACACACACACACACAGGGTGGGGGTAGGGGGGAGGTCTTGAGCTGGAAAGATTTCTCAGTAGCTAAGGGTACTTTCTGTTCTCCCATATGATGGAGGTTCAGCCCCCAGCATTTAGGGTCCTACAGCTATAATACATATTATTAGGAGTTATGTTAAAGCCACTATAAATAGTATAATTAAGCTAATTAAGAAAATTAATTTATCTAGAATTTCTCTCGATGCACATAAAAAAGATGTACTTATAAGTGTTTAAGAAATAAAACACCATGTAAGAGGTAATTGAAGTGTCTTTTTCACATATACATTTATACTATTACACATATATAAAATAAACTACATACTACAAGGAGAATCATGAAACAATCAGGAATTATATTAATGTTACATTTATAGTATTTTGGCTATTTGTATTTGACAACCTTGAAGAAAACATGTCCTATCTTGATGAGCCTAAAATTCTGAATGTAAATCAATATCTATCATGTCTCATCTTTATCAACTTAAAACATCTATCTAGACCTAAAAGCATCTTAACCCCTAAACAACTAAGTATAATTGTAAGACTAAACTATCTGGTCTTCAACCCCATCAGAGTCTTGAGAAATGTCTTAAAGCAAAGACAGACTCGCACCTGCCTTTGACATGCACAGCCCACAGCAGCATTCATCACACGTGTGACCAAATGCTTACCATTCGATACTTCCCCAGTGTTGCTTAGGGAGTGCATAGAAACTTGCTAAAAATATGCTTCACATTAGAATTTCTCAGAACAGAGTTTAACCTTCCGAACAACAACATTATTCACAATGCATTAGCAATACTATTGCCAGAAGCAGATTCTTTAGACCGAAAAATCAACAAGCCAAATACCACTGCTGCAACTATCCAGTCTTTGTTATGTTAGAAGAAGAATAAATGTTGGCTTGGAAATCTTAGGATTATGCAAAGACATAGAAAAAGAGTATTTTGGGGTCCTCCCCCCCCCACACCTTGTTTCTTTCACTCATTAAGTACCATTTAACATGTATAAGACAAGACACTCCTTTACCTTTTGGCTTCCTTATATTTTATTATTTAATTTCAGTGTGTGTGTGTGTGTGCGTGTGCGTGTGCGTGTGTTTGCACGCCCACACTCACAGGGCTGCACATGCGCGTGCACACATTCACGTGGGTACAATGTTGGGTAGAGACCGCGCATGTGCCTGCATGTGAAAGTAAAAATTCAAAGTCAGGTGACATTGCAAATGAGCCATCCACTTGGGTGTGGCAGCTGGCTAGGCTATCTTTGCCAGAGAGCTCCAGGTATTCACCTGTCTGTATTCTCGATTCTGGGATTAAAGTAGTGCTGCCTGGCTTTTTTTTTTTTGGGGGGGGGGGTTGGGGGGGGCGGTTGTGGCATCAGACTCAAGTCTTCCCACTGGCACAGAAAGCATATTAACCAACTGAGCCATCTTCTCAGCCCTGAGTCTTCCTTTATGGTAGGTAGGTGCCAGAGATTTGGGCAGCATCCCACCACAGGGTGGAACCCAGCCTCTGCAGACTTTGTGACCCAAAGGAACAGCCCCACCCACTCAGGCAACCTGGACCTGCTTGGGTGCTACGACATAAGCAAGTGTGCTGTTTTTTAGTATAATTTGAAAACTAAAATAATTCTAGGCTCTTTCAAGTGGCAGCTGTTTAAATTTGGCCAGAATCCAAGGCGTTGGCTGCACACCTGGCCTCGATACGGTGCTTTCGTGTGGCGTTCAGGCACGTGCTAAATAGGCACCGCGCAAGGTGCCGGTATAAAAACACAGCTTCAAGTCCTCCAGGACTCCTAATTTTAAGGAACATTGAAAACGTAGAAGGGCTGAGGTTCAGCAGAGTGAAATGAGATACAGAAACAGCCCTGTGAAGTGTGTCTTGCCCTCAATGTCTGGAAAAAAAAATGAGATTTATAAAAGGAACCACCCAAGAACGGCCTGGCCCTGAGGTAAACACTGGTGCTTTCAGAGTTGAGACCGCAGAACCACCTGCGTGCCAGGCTCCTTACAGTGGGCAGCGTGGCTATCTTAGTCATTCCCATATAAGCCGGCAAGAGGGGTGGATTTCAGAGCACAGGATTCTGGATGCAAACCACGGGAGTTGGGCTAACTGGCTCTGGTCGAGCAGTTTGAGTCACAGCCTGGATTTGCACTCAGAACTACCGTGACCACAGGGCATCCCTTCCGGGCGAAGACTGCAGGCACCAAACAGCTAAGCTGCCCAGAACACAGCAGCTGGCAAACGGCCTTCTCAGATGAGAGGAGACCGCATGGGACCAAAGGCAGAGAGGGTCAGAGGAAGCTCACTGCCCTGGCTTTCAAGTCGGAAGAAAATCATTTTCTCACACAAAAGCAGTTTGCTTTCTGTGAACAGAACCAGGCAAGGGGGGCCGAGGCTCTCTCTACTCTTGTTCCACCTGCGCTCCTGTTAACTCACTGGTGCCACCTTGACCCTGGAAATGAAAGACTCCACTGATCAGCCAGAACCTCAAAGGCGCCGCTGCCACACAGGGCTGCTCCTCGGTCACTCCGCAGCGTCTGCCTCCCCCTGAACAGGCCTCAGGGTCACTATTTCACATGATCTAAGGCATATCGGCACTTGTGAATGCTTTAGAAAGCCACGAATCAAAACACATTTACCCACCTCCCCCGCCCCCGCAAGAAAAGGATTTCTTTAGTGCTTGCAATTCTTGATTTTTAAAAGATCTACTTATGGGGTTGTAATTGAGCTTATCCTCAGTGAAAAATGTAAATATGTGCATATTTACATATACACACGCACACACGCACACGTGCACATGCACACGTCATTCTAAGCATCACTCCTATAAAAAGTGCTTTCAGATGTACTCAGAGTTGGACCTTCAGTGCTTTAAACATGAGTGACAGCAGGCACTAAGTGTAGGCTACGACTGTCACCTCTAGCGCTGCCCTCATTGTCTTACCCTGGGTAAAATTTACTCACTTGTTAATTCAGAATTGACCATCTCTTCCGTTAGACATAAGCAGTTTTATTCACCATTTTTATTGAAAACAGCACCTGGTCCACTTTGTAAATGTCTGTTCAACGAATAAACCATTTCAATACCAAGAAGCAGAGTCAATGGATGATTTTTTTCTTTTCTAATAGTCACTAGCTTAACAGCTGATAAGTGATGACTAACCATAGCCAATAATATTTATTATAAACTGACTAGACGTAGTTTTACATCTGTGAAGAATCTGTGAAGGCAGTCCTTATGCGATGGTGTGGGGAGACAGTAAGGAACGACGCGTAACTGTTCTTGTAACATACCTTCTGATGGTACCTCCCATGTACCCTGCTCCTGGAATAGCTTTTACTTTCCCTGTCAATGAACAAGACAAAGGAGACACGTGTTGGGGGAGGGAGGGAGAGACAGAGAGAGAATTCCAACGTCATAATCCCGCAAAGCCAAAGCTTCAGATTAAATGAACGAAAAGAAAACCGGTTTATTTTCAGTGAGATGAGAATCAGAGAGCTCCTCCTTCGATTTTCTCCTGAACCTCTGAACATGTACATGCCAAGGGTAGAGCAGACAGTAAGTCTGTGAGTATTTGGATAAATTGGTTCGAGACCATACCAGAGAAAGCATCAAGGAAATCTTTCCTGGCTATGGCTACAAATAATAGCACGACACTCAAAACTCACTGAGGATGAGGAAAAAACTGGAATCACTTATTCTTTCAAGATTTCAAAACAGACCAGAAAAAATATCTCTGTTCATCCTCCAGAGACCAAGGACCTCAAAATGCATGCCATAGATTGCTGTATGTATTAAGTGGATTATTTACAAAGGTGAGCCTAGGTCTATATCTGGCCTAAGCCATGCATAGTTCATTTCCAACAAATTTTGCACTTGGGAGAAAAGTAAGACTTGCTTATGCACCCCTGCAGATGCTATTAGAATTCTCCATTGCACACCCAGTACCAATTACCATGCAGCATTAAAAAAAAAAGCCCCATATTGTTATAGTAAAACAACAACAACAAATGCACCAATGACGAAAACAACAAAGAACCAATGCCTACTTGAGCTGCCCCCGTCGCAGCATTCCTTCACAAGGAACAGTGCATGGAACCGTAAACCAAACTCCTCCCACTGTGCCCACTCCACAGAAGAGGAAAACCACCTAGAGAGCAAACAAGGAGCTCTGTACTTGAACTTAGGCAGCCTGGCACTTAAAACAGAATGGATCTCATCTTGTTGTCGTTTATTTTTGAGACTATATTTTAATTATAATAGTCATCCCCTTTCCTCCCTCCAAACCTTTCACATGTACTCCTTTCTGCTCGCCTTCAAATCCATGGCTGCCTTTTGGTCAACTGCTTTTCCATATATATATGGAAAGAGAGAGAGAGAGAGAGAGAGAGAGAGAGAGAGAGAGAGAGAGAGAGAGAGAGAGAGAGAGAGAGATTCCTAAGTATAGCCTGCTAGGTTTATATAATACCACTTGTATGCATGTTTTCAAGGCTGACCAATTACACTGGACAACCAATTAGGGTGCTCTCCCCTATGTTGGACCACCTCACCCCCAGCTTTAGTCAGTTGCCTGTAGTTCCTGTGTAGCATTGAGTCCTCCTGGGCTTTCCCCGTACAATTGGTATGTTCATCTGTGTCCCCCTTCAGAATTAATGTCTTCACTAATATACTACTATAGTTACACCCTAGGAAGTCCCACGTCTTTGAAACGTGTGTCTCTTTTCTTTCAGATTGAAGCTTGCCTGCCTAAACCAGACAGTGCATCGGTAAGCCGGAGCGTGTCCCAGGTGCAGGCTGCAAGGCTGCTTTGCCAGAAATAAAACCCTAACAAACTGTCCCTGGGAAGAACACGCTGAGATGGGTTTCCAGGAATGATCTACAATCTTTTAACTAGTTTAACTTGAAAGTGGGGACAGATTGAAACGGAAGAAGAATTATAGCAAATGCTAATTGGCTACCTTAGACTCTCGCACGCTCACCTGACCACACATAACACAAAGATCTGAAGAGAAGGGAAAACTATGTATTAAAAAAAAAAACAAAAAACAATAATCTGCCATTCAAAATCCACATGGGCATACTGGAAAAAAAGGATTAATGTTCATTTAAAGTATCGTTTTAACTTGCTTCAGGTATATGAAGATGCTAAGGCAAGCCCTCTGCATGCCTCATACCTGGTGGTGCTGGCTCACTGAACAAGGGCACATCTCACACACGTTCTCACAGCTTCGCTGCCTATGTATCTAATCACCACCCATGCTCACCTTAAATGTAGACCACCTGTGGGAGGCTTTCCCAGGTTTCCCAGTGACAGTCCAAAGCCTTTCAGTTAAGCTGTGGCTAACTAACATAGCAAGCCGGTTCCCAGCACAAGACTAGGCAGAACACTACATGTATAGATCAGACATGGTTAGAACCCTGAGGAAAATTTTGCCCAAAATGCAAACCCCAGAAGTCAGTTAAGGAGATTCATCTACAAAGTAAACCATGAGAGAGAAAAAACAATCCATCTTGATAAAGTGCTCACAACTGTAAGACAGCGACAGCCATCTTAAGCCACAGAGCTTACTGTCATAGCATGGTCCTCAGTAAGAGCCGGAGCAGAGGCAGAGGAATGGCAGAATAGAATGCTTAGAATCTCCTCCCCTGATAAACGGGGCAAATCCCTCACTGAGAAACCCAGAAGCCAGTTAACAGATGATTGTACCTCAGGCGAGCAGCAAGCCAGACATATCAAAGCCCATTACAAGAAATGCAAACATGAAAGCTAAATATGATTGTGTCATATAAAAGGGTCATTTGTGTCACGTGTCAGGAGGTGGGAACAGAAACATCAAGGTCTAGTTCCTACATGTTAATATAGTTGTTCCCAGTTTTAAGTCATTATAACAATGTTATGGTTGTTACTTAGTGTCTTTAATAAAATTCCAATGAAAGCATCTGTAGAATATACATAAAAGAAAAAGTATAAAAGAGCCAAAACTGCCACCTCAAGAAAAGTGCTGGGACACAAATGAAGATGGACAGATGAGAGAAAATGGGCAAAACAAATTCCCCAGAACAAAATCTGTAAGGCTGACAACGACAGGCAATAGGAATTTCTCTCCATCTTTGTAACTGCTTAAATGAAAATGGATTAAAGATTATCAATTGATTACTGAAGGATTAAGGAAAAAACAAGATCCAACTGTATGCTCTCTACAGTAAGTTCCCAGACATAAGAAACTATATATGGAAAGCCTGTTGTTAATATAACACAACAAAGTAAGACTGATAGCTTTTCCTCTAAAGTCAGGAGGCAACCAGTAACACCCATGCTTTCGAGTACTATTCAACACAGTGGAACTTCTCGCCAGAGCTCTTAGACAAGAAAAAGAAATAAAATCTACCATGTATTGGAAAAGAAGTAAAGCTATCTGTGTCCATAATGTCAGGACTAATGAATAGAAACCCCCCCCCAATAACTGGTTAGACAAATATATTTAGGAATATTACAGGTTCTAAAACTAGATTCAAAATTCTCTAGCATTTTTTATGTACTAAGATAACCCAGAAAAGAAAATAAACCATCTCACATAGATTATCATTAAAAAGGATGAAATACATAAGAATAAACTTAACCTGAGGGTCAGGGTATAAGAGATTTGTATATTAAATGCTAAAAAAAATACTTCTACAGCAAGTAAAAATACAAATGAATGAAAAAGCATGCTATACTCAATGGATGATAGAAGTACTATGCATAAAATGCCTTCAGTGCTCAAAGCTATCCACAAATACAACACTACTAAAACCACAATTGCTATTGTTCAAGTCAGGGTAACTAACATTTTCATCACCTTATTGTTACTTTGGGTTTTCAGTCTTCAAACTCCTCTCTGTTTATTAAATAAAAGTTATTATTTTTAAATAGGTTACTGTGAACTATAGTGTCCTCCCTGTTATAGAAAATGCTAGAACTTAATACGTCTATGTTTGAGTAGCCATTATCACTAGTATATACTGCACCTGACTTTTAAAAAGTTCGCTCAACCCCCATTTCTAGTTTCCTGTGCCCTCCACACACTTGCTCCAACACCCTGTTGACCAGGAGCCTTTTTCTTTTTTCAATTGCTCGTCAGAATTTCCAAAGCCTTGTGTCCAACCTATGTACAGTTTCTAAGCTATTCGACTTCTGGATGCCTTCAGCTAGCATTAATCCTCATGGAGCAGATGTGCATACATAGCCATGTAGAGTGAGTCACTCTTTAGATCAGATGTTAGGGCCAGTGAGATGGTGGGTAAAAGTGATTGCTGCCAAGACTAACACTTGAGATTGACGTTCAGGATGCAAGTTGTCCTATGATCTGTACCTGTGTAACCTTGGCATGGCCACAGGCACACTTACACTCAAGTGTAAAAAAAGTCCTGTTACATGAAGTACGTAGAACCATGATAAGAAAGTCAAAATGATGTGAAGAACTGAGCAGCCTGCCCCTCAGTCCCCTTGCAGCTCTCGTGTGCAGTGCCTGGAATGAAGGTTTAGTCTGCAGGCCTCGGAACTCCAGCCACCAGTCTGGCCTCTACCCCTTCGCGCACTTGCCTGGACTCCTTTCTTCTTCCTCTTTGGCCAGGTAACCAGCCCCAGGTTTGAAGGTGACACACAGCTGTCACTTACTCTACCAAGCAAAACCTTTTCATCACAGTTTCTCAATATAGTCAGTGCACTCTATCTGCACCTATATCAATAGCCCAACAGCATTTGGGGCAGATACTGAACACTTGCCAGTTTTCTGTTATTATCCCCACACATATGGAAAAGCAGCTACTTATATATAGACCTTATATCAGAAATAATATACATGATTCAGAGTGTATGTGGGAAGATTTGCAGTGATGCATGAAAATACTACACCGTTCTACAAAAGGAGCTTGAACATTTGCATATTTCAGCATCCAATGGGGCCTTAGAGAAGTGTGGAAATAAAGGAGGGAGGGAGGGAGGGTGGGTGGGAAGGAAAGAAGTTTAAAAAGAAAATCATCCAAAAATTCACCTCCTTCCTTGCATTAAATGAAATTTTTCTTTTCACTGAGCTATCTTAGGAACTGGAAGCTAGAAAATGCCTATTTCCGGATGTGTTAATGGCCTCGTGATTTCCTTTCATGTTCTGCGGTAGCAGCTAAATTAGCGATAAGCGCTTTTATGTTCATTGGCTGTTGGACCTTTTTAAGAATTGGAAATTGGAAACAGAGCTTAAATTTGAGATAATCAGGCAACTCCCTTCTCATTCAGGAAACCTCTCGTACAAAAAGATTCAGGGTAGAGCCTGTCCCATGAGATTGTAGGCTTACATGTTTACGCATGAGACCAAAATATTGTAAAGGTTCTATTCTGTCTAGTATTTGAACTTAAACACTGTGGGAAAACCACAGCTGTCATCTAAAGGGAAGGAGAGAGGGTATATTCTCCAGTCACTTCGAGGGACCGTGATCCAGGAACAGAGATTTAAATTCATGTTCCAATATGGAAGCAGTATATGAAGTTCTGTAGTTGTATGGAACAAAGTTATAAATCATGTCAAGTTGAAAGTGCACTGGCTGGTACATCAGAGAGGTGGTTACAGCAAGACGGGGTTGGTGGGTAAGGGAAAAGCTTTTTTATAAAGCTCTGATGCTATCTGAGGCATCCTTAGCCTTTGGGTTGGTGGAAACCAATGGGTCCATTTAAGTCAATAGATCCTAAAGGTTTTCAATCTATTAGTCATTGGATGATAGTTCTGACACACTGGTAGGAAAGGAATGGCTATGGCCAGGGTTAAAGCTTGCCCACGCAAGGTAATTAGCCTCTGGGCCTGTAGCATCCCAGTCGATCCACAGACATGAGATCCTAACCGAGCATGCAGACCAAGCCTCTTCTTGGGGGTTTTCATTTGCTGTACCTTGCAGTAAAAGCAATCATACCATTTTGGTATTTATCACGTAAGCATGGCCACCAGAGACTTAACAAATAGCACCAATGAGTTAATTATTGTATTTCTTTCAAGACCACAAAGATTCTTGAACTGTAAACATCATGGGTGTAACTTGAACACACGTTCTATGGCTGAGGTAGCCAGAGCTTCTCGTGAACTAATATTGGAAGCAAGCCTAAATAATGGCAGTAGGATGACAACAAACTAAAGATGTTCATTCAAAGGCTGTCCTCAGATGACGAATTCATTCAGGATGTTTCAATCAGTTAAACATGTTCCCAGCATTAGTGCTAGTGAATTGATCTTCAGAGAACTGAATGACTAGTTTCTAAATCTCCCTTTAACTTTCCTCAATCTTCCTTGAAAAAAAAAAAGGAGTAATTAGAATGAGCCAAATCTTTAAAAATCTACTGAGTTTTCACAAAAGGCCAGCTACCAGGCAGAACATTTATAGAAATAAGAACAGATTGCAATTTTTTATGTTAAATATATTACAGTGAAGCCTTAAATAATGTTTAAGGTTCAATTTGATTTACAGTAATAATAGCACAGCGATGAGGAAGCTTCATTCAAGCTTCTAATTATCATGGACGTTGATTAATTTATCAGAACATGAGCTCCCTTGTCTTATGCATGCATTGGCTAATATTAATCACCTCACCTTCAGAATGTATGTTAAACCACAGACCAGGCTAAGCTATTTTTAATGGACTCTCTAATTAGGTTCCTCGGCTCTGTGCCCGAGGTGAGGACAGGTTTTGAAGAACAACCTCAAATCATCGGAAACTGAAACTCCTCCAACAAGCTCCACCTCTACTTCAGGTATCTTTCCACCATTTGAAATTTGATACATGAACATACTGTGCATTAATCAAACTTACTCCCACCCACTCTTCCTTTCCATCTCCTCCCATACCCTGACACTACTTTTCCCTTCCAACTCTACACACTGTTTGATGAACCCGCTGAGTCCACGCCGAGCTGCGTTGTATGCACCTGGGCACAGGGCATACACTAGAACATGAGCCCCTGCCGTGGGTTTTCAATGAGTGCTGGAATCTTGGGCTTGGTTCTGAGAGCCTAGGGAGCCATTTGTCTTTTCTGGGTCTGTATTCGGCAGGAAGACGTCATGGGCACTAGTAGTGGCATTTATGATAACCTCAGAAGCATCTATTTTAGTTGGTTGGTTGCTCTTCGCTGCCTGTTCTACAAACAAACAAACAAACAAAAAACCAAGCCAACTCTCCCTTCTCTGTGAGCCATCAATTCTCAATAGCCACTCAGCTAGAAGTGACGTTTTATAATCCTTTCCCTGATCCGTGCTAGAATTTGGGTTAGACTGATCTAGTGTAGGTCTAAGTGCCATGCAGTCCCAGCTTCCATGAGGCCATATGCGCAACGAACGCTGGTCGCATTGAGGAAACAGTTTTACAGCAGTCCTCCACTGCATCTGACCCTTACAGTCTTTACATGCCCTGCTTCTGCACTGGGATTTTATGGAACTATTTGTGTAAGAGAAAAAAATACACCAAATAGACTGTTTCAGAAAGCCTTATGTTCTCTCTCATAAGCCATATAGTCTTTTGTTAGCCACTTAGGTGATAGCAGAGTAGGCTTTAACTAAAAATACTGAACCTAATTTACCAGGCCAAATAAGTACCCAGGGGATGGTGTCTGTAATACTAGGAAATGGGTCAGTTGGAACATCAACATTCTCTATTTTAAGTTAAAAGTCTAAAAGCAAGAGTCAAGAGTATAAGTTTTTGGTTATTACTTCTCAAATCACAACTAAATTTGCTGAACATATAAAAAAGATCCCAGCAAATAGCTCCAAGATGAGATCCATAGGGAGTGGCTCTTTCATATGCTCGATGAGTCTCAAGGAAGCACCATGCCATCGCTGTAAGCCACGGCTCTCTTCCCACAGACTCGCTCCTAAGGGCAAAACTGCTTAGACCTCACTTCCTGCTTCCTGTAGGGGATTCCTTCTTTGTCTAACATATGTTTTATATATATATATATGCCAAGCTGTACTGTTTTCCTAACATACAATGTACCATATAACCACTTACAAGCAGTCTTAGTAGAGGACCACAGTGATGGATAGTCTTGGTTGTCACTTTAACAACGTCTGGAATTAACTAGAACCTAAAAATGGAAGGGCACACCTATGAGGATTTTTGCTTAATTTGAAGCAGGAAGATCTACCTCTAGTCCAGATCTTTGCAGCAGGAAGACACACCTTTAATCCAGATCTTTGGACCTGGGGAAAACGCATCTCTATCTGATCTGGGCCGCGCCTTCCTTCTGCGAGAAGCCTATATAAGGGCACAGAAGGAGGAAGAGTTTGCTCTTTGCCTCACCAGCATGTGCATCCTTTCACTAGCGTTAGAGCCTACTTCTGCAGGATTCTGATGGATACAGAAGACTAGCTGGGACATCCAGCCTTGTGGACTGGGCAGCTACTCACGGTCATTCATTCCAACCATTCCATTCACAGCCAAGCATCATTGTGTTAGCTGGACCACAGCCAGTAAGTCATTCTAATAAATACCATAGATAGATGAATAGATTGGTGATGATGATGATGATAAATAGATGTTAGATAGATAGATAGATAGATAGATAGATAGATAGATAGATAATCTCAAAAAAGTCATTCTATAAGTTTTGTTACTCTAGAGAACTAACAAAGTTACCTTAACATTTTTCTAAACTCACAATAATAAATCAAAATTATGGTTGTTAAATTTTTCTTTTGACTTTCTTATTATGGTTCTATGTACATGTAACTTTTTTACACTTGAGTGTAAGTGTGCCTGTGTGGCCATGCCAAGGTTACACAGGTACAGGTCATAGGGCAACTTGCATGCTGAACATCAAACTCAAGTGTTAGTCCTGGCAGCAGTCATTTTTACGCACTACTCTATCTCACTGGCCCTAACATCTGATCTAAAGAGTGGCTCACTCTACATGGCTATGTATGCACATCTGCTCCATGAGGATTGATGCAGGCTGAAGGCATCCAGAGGTTGAACAGCTTAGAAACTGTACATAGGTCAGACAGAAGGCTGGAAATTCTGACCAGCAATTGAAAAAAGAAAAAGGCTTCTGGTCAACAGGATGATGATGAAAAAAAGTTTAGCACAGCAGGTGGTGGAAACTGACCAACCAGAACAGATGCTCCAAGGTCAGCACGGGCGTTACTGTTAGCACTCTGGTACCCGTTTTCTGAACAGGATTAAGGGGAGATCGATGTCCCCTGGGGATGTGAGAACCACCCCTAGGAGCACACACTCACGACGTCTCAGGGCAGCACCTCTACAACTCTGGTGTTTTGAAAGCCACACAGTTCAGCTTTCTTTAAATTCACTGCACACGATTCTTTATAGCAACAGCCTTCTCCCTATGAGGCATTATCTCACTGTCTAATATATAACTCAACCAGAACATCAACCAGAAAAAAAAACCCTACACTCACTTTTGACATGACTCAAGCCCTATTAATGTACCACCCTACTGCGGATGTAACAACATTTTATAGAGGTTAAAAGGTATCTATTTGTGGAAATTACTCATAATCACTGGAAAGTTATGTGTCAGTATCTATTAATGTCAATCGTATGTGTAACTATCCTGTCACCTAGCATGTATACTACAAGAGGTGTGTGTGTGTGTGTGTGTGTGTGTGTGTGTGTGTGTGTGTGTGTGTGTGTGTTTCAAAAGACAGGTATACATATGCTAAATGGCTGGGGCTATTGAGATGGCTCAGTGGGTAAAGGTGCTTGCTGCCAAGCCTCGTGACTGAGTCTGATCCTTGAGACCTACGGGAGGAGAGAACCAACTTTCACAGGTTTCCTCTGACTTGATATAAGTTGTATGCCCACACAAATAAGTAAATGTGTGTGTGTGTGTGTGTGTGTGTGTGTGTGTGTGTGTGTGTGTGTTCACGGCAGCATTGCTCATAAACCTCAAAATGCAGAACAACCCATATGCCTATAAGTTAAAAAAGATAAAGTTTTGGAATATTCATACAACAAAAAAAAGTTCAGTCATGATAGTGAATTAAATACACCTATATAAAACAAAAAAACAAAAAAAAGACCAAAATTTCAAACATAATGAAGATCATAGAAGGCAAAACTGAAGAGGACCGTTGTGGGAGTCCGTCCATAAGAAACTCCTCAACAGGAGAAACTGTGGTGTACGGACGGAGTCAGGAGAATCTGCTGAGCATGGTGTCATGGGACTGCAATCTCAGGCACTCAGAAGACTGAGACAGGAGGATCATGAGCATGAAGCCAAGCGCTCCCCACCACCACCCCCGCCTTCCGTCAGAGGTCTAGGGGAGGGGAATATGGCAGAAGAAGTAGGGAGGCTGGAAATGGGAAGATACAGGTGAGGGGACAACATTTGAGATATAAGATGAATACATTACTATAAATTTTTTTTAAAAAGCAACTCTGGGCAAATTAGTAAGAGTCTACCTCAAAAAATAAACATTTTTTAAAGGGCTACAGGTATAGCTCACTGATGTAACCTTTCTCCAGTATATAGTAAGACCTGGGTTTCATCCTGAGCATCACAGGGAGAGAGGAGCTGGAGTCAGTATCCTTCAGGTGATGCTCTGGCTGGGAAAGGCTGCCTTTTCCAATATGTCCCACTTGGTAATGTGATAGCATGCTTCATCCTTTTCTAGCCACAGTCCTCACAGAACCACAGCTCTGGGTAAGATATTACAATAGCACCTCCAATTCTGGGGCTATATTAAGGGAATAAATACCACACTTCTTATGTAGATCACCTCCTTTTATTATCTACACACCATGAGGAAGCTATTATCCCTCTATGAGTCTGTTACACAAATAGTAAACAATAAACTCAAGATTCAAACAATATCTTTCTCTCTTCAAATCCCATTAATTTCCAAGAACACTCGATAGGAGAATTGTAAATCGTTGGGAAGGTGAAATAGCTTCATTTAGTCAATAAGCAGCTTAGTGAGCCAGCTATCGTCACCGGGGGTCCGATCATAACTGAGCTGGCCTCCTACCTTTCATGCCTGCAGGGTCTGGTTGACCAGATCTGTAACCCTGAACATGCCCCATTAGTCTCTGTAGACATCGGTTCTCCCGTTCATAAAGTGAAGGTTTAAACTGTTACTTCTATCATCCCTTCACATTGTAATCAAAACCACACAGACCCCAAAACCGGACCAAACGTGAAAGTCCTTTTGTGAAGTAAATAATTCTATGACAGCGATGCTTTTCCAACCTTGGACCCATTAATAAGAAGAGAAGAAAATCATTAATTTTAGAGAGTCTTTGGTTTGTTGTTCTTTTTTTTTTTTTCTCTCTTTTAAAACTCCAAACTAAGCACATATCTCTGCACTTGCAAGTTCTTACAGAAGTGCAAAGCATTGCAAGTAAAATGCACTGACCCAGAACGAAGCAGGGAGTTTCCCAGGGGCTCCGTGTGACTCTGAGAACAGCAATGCTGGTTGAGAAGAGTAAATTCTGTGGAAAGCTCTTCCCAGCCATAATTTCCAAACCCAGTCCTCCCAACACACTTGCACATGGAGAGCCTCATGCAGTGCACAGTACATGCCCCTCAAGTCTCCCAAGGAAACTCCCAGGGGGAAAGAATAGACAAGAGTAATGTCCTTCCCACTGGCTTCAGTCCCACATTTTAGTTCCCTCGGTGCCAGTCTCCACAACTTTACCAAAATCAGGCCACCAACCAGCCCCTTGCTTTTGCCTCCATTTTGCTCAGAAAATCAAACCCTTAGCAGCTTGCCCACCACAAAAGCTATGGAGGGACACCAAGGAAGTGTTTATATTCTAATATGAGACAATAATCCTTAGTCTAAAAGCGTTACTCAAACATTAAATATGGAATTAAATGAACTATCCTTTGGGGAGCCAGGGACCCCTCTTTGTAGCTCCTGGAGTGTTCAGGCCGCAGGTGTTCAAGGCTTTCTTTCTGCTGTTTAATCTCTCCACTCCAGGGCCTTATGAAATGAGGAAAAAAGTCATGCATCTTCTAACCCTGCAACACATCACTTGGGGTTTCAGTCTAGTGAAATACCAGAAACCAAGTAGTCCCTTCACACAGAAGGAACTAGGCCAGGTTGCCGCACTGTTGGCCCTGCCATCTGGCGCTGTGTATGTACCGTGCAGAGGGCTCTCTTGGGAGTGACTCTGCCCCCCCCCCCAGAGTCTAGAACAAGCTCTACTCACAAATAGCACTTGCTGCTGCAAGGCTTCAGCCCCGGATGGTGGCATAGCTGAAAGAAGCATCACCTGTCATTTCTGATGACTAGAGGCTGACCCCAGACCAGACGGTCACAGGAAACCAGTCAGCTGCTTTCCTTGGATTTTTTACTAAAAAATGGGAAGGGGGTTGGGGTGGGAGGGACGGCCACGTCCTGCAGCTCGCAGGGTAGCTAGTGAGAAGGGAGGAAGCCCTTGAAGGAGCTGGGCCATCTGTTCCTTGCTGCTCTCCCCACAGCAATGCCCCAATGCCAGGTAGGATGGGTGCTCAACATTGAATCGAGTGCAAAAACCACACTAAGGATGTTCTGCACCTGAGCCAAGCTCTGTGACTGAATAGAATGTGGTGGCCTCTCCCTGTCTTCCTCTCTCCTCCATACCTCCTCAACTCATTCATGAAAGGCTCTTACAGCCCCCACCCCCACCCCCCTCCCCCACCCCATACAGCAGGAATGGATGCTCTTCTGATGCCTTTACACTTCTAGTGACTTCAGTGCAGCCATGGAATCAATTAAAGTCTCCCTCTTGGGGTTGCTTCACTAGTGAATAAGTGGGGCTAGAAAAACAGGATGTACCACAGCCTGCGTTCTGATAACTACCGATTTGTTCAGCTGATTATTTCTTTCTGGAAGGAGTGTTGTTTTCCTTTCTTGTAACCGTATTATGTAAGCCTCAAAGGAACAGGCTCACCAAGAAGATTCTGCAAAAGTTGTTGTGCACATAACTGACCTACAGGGACACTCATTACTTCTTCATTAATAGACCTGACCTTATTTTTACAGCAGTTTTAAACTTCCAGGAAAAGAAATGCATTTCAAGTACAGAGTTCCTATGAGTGCCCCGTGACCCAGCTTATTATTATAAATATTTTACATGCATGTGGCATATCAATATTGATGAAGCATTACAATTAACTGAAAACTATGGTTCTTTTTGTGTTGTATAGCTCAGTTAGTTTGGTCCTAGAGCCATTTATTCAAAGTACCATACAGTCATTTCCCTGCCTTGTGCCATACCTCAACATTGGCACACAGATCCTTTCACTGTCTATACAGTTTCATCTTTCCCAGAGCATCATATATTTACAATTAACCCATATGTAGGCTGTTGGGGGAAACGCAGGCATGACCTGGTGGCCAGCCTACCTGACACACCCACTCCTAAAGAAGAAGCATAGCACACCACAGCCCAGAAGTCAGAACACTGAAGCACCGTGGTTTATCTCTGAGCCCTTTGCCAACCCGCAGTCACTGCTGTCTCGTTGGGACATCCCAGGGAAATGATAGTGTAGGCTAGACAACTGGAATTTTTCATTGGGCCTATATTCATTCACATTGTCTCCATGGCTTTCAATAGCACAGCAGCGTCTTCCTTTTCGATACAGTATAATATCTACGCTATAGTGTACACGGTGTGTCTATCCACTCATCAAAGGAAGATATTTGGTTTGCTTCCAATCTTGGGTGATTAAGAATAAAGCTCCTGGCAAAGCTGTGTGCAGCTTTTACTGTGGATACAAGGTGTGTGTGTGTGTGTGTGTGTGTGTGTGTGTGTGTGTGTGTGTGTGTGTGTTTAATACAGAGTTACTTGGATAGATACCTAGGAGGTTATGTGCATGGGTATAAACATCAGGCTGGGGCCAGATAGTAGGGGAGAAGGGCTCCCCCTTTCTGAGGACTAGAGGAAGGGGAGGGGCGAAGAGGGAGGGAGGGGACAGCCAGGAGTAGATAAGGAAAGGAGCAGCAATTGGGATGCAAAGTGAATAGTACATTTTTTAAAGGTATTTAGTATCAGTGTACGAATGACAATGTGGCAGCCAGAGCACACTCTTTGCAGCCTGCTGGCTGTAGGACCGTCAGCAAATAAGCTGAGTTCAGCTTCTGGAAGATGGAGGTAGCATTGCTATTTAAATGAGAGACTCACATGAAGGCGCAGAGCACCGTGATGCTTGGCACACAGTGCATACTCTGTCCAGGGCAGCTGTTATACTCAGGGTTTTACTCTTAAACCAATACACGTTTCCAAGCTCTTAACTAGTCAAGTCAACTTCCAGTTTAGAAAAGAAAAGGGCCCCTCAAGCCTATCCTAGTCCTCATCTACCATTCGGCGATCTTCCAGTGTTGCTGCTTCCATCTTGTCTATACGCAGTGCTTTCTAGAAGTGGTCCAGGCCGTGCATACGGCATTCACTCATTCTCATCATTATAACCTGATTTTCTGCCTCTAAAACATCACCACGGTCACCAAATTCGTCCTAGCTCCCAAATCCAGCTGGCACTTACCTACCCTATGAAAGTCCTTAGCAATCATTAATGCATTTAATCCGTTCTGCCCCCACCCCCGCCTCTGTGTGTGTGTGTCTCTCTCTGTCTGTCTGTCTCTCCCTCTCTTCCTCCCTCCCTCCCTCCCACTATCTCTCTGTCTCTCTACCCACTCAGGCCCTAATTCCTCTCCCCTTTCTTCCCATGCTTCTGATCCCATACATATGTAACCACTGAGCTGCCTTTTCAGCTCTCAGGAGATGACCATCAGCCACTGAGGCATTTCTACTCATTTCACAGGAGCTGTGTGTATAGGGTGATAAGCCAATGGCAGAGACAAACAGAGAAGTCGATAGCAAACAGCCAGCCAGACCTGTGGACGACCTACACACCATGCTCCTCTACGCTGGACACTCGGGACAGCGCTTGCAAGGCTGTGCCTCTGCAACATGACCTTGTCCCATCTCACGGGCAAAGATGACAGTGGTGTTGGCTCCACACGTGCTAGGGCCCCTCTTCTCCTGGCTCTGCCTTGCTGTACTCTCTGCTCATAGTGACCCCTCTTTCCAGATGTGATAAATTCGCACAGAATATCATTCCACCTTTTAAAAGGAAGCCGCTACACAGCTGAACCCTGAAGATACTACGCTCTGTGAAATAAACCAGTGGCTCTTACCTGAGGGCCCTAGGGTAGGCAGAGTCAGAGCATGGAATTAATGGTTGTCAGAATGTAGAGGCAAAGGAGCTATTTTTTAGAGTAGGGAGTTATTTTTTAATAAATACAAAGCTGAAGGTGGGTGGTGACGGTGGCTGAACAACAATAAACCACCCCCCAAAAAAACTATATACTTCGAAGCAGTCAAAATGGGGGAAAAATGCCATATATTTATACTAACAAATTTTAATGCCTCAGAGCTGAGCAATGCATCCTGGGAGACAGATAAGCTGTTATAAATACTTTTACCCATGTGAGTGGATTACAGATAAGAGATCTTCTGTGATGAAGAAACTTCTAGAACATAAAGAAAATACTGGGTGCTTTCTAAGGTTTTTTTACCCTGTCACTTCACTTTCTAACTAACTTCCAAGTGAGAGCAGTGGAGAGTAGGGAATGAAATCAGAGCAGGGAGGAGAAGCATGTCTCGGCCCTGCACTAGGAGATGTCTCTGCCCGTCCCCCACCACAGTGAGCAGCGGCCCTGCACTAGCAGACAGAAGCTCCAACTTTAGTGGAACTTGAAGTTTGAGAAAAATATGCTGGACCAGACATTTTAATAAGTAAGAACTGCTTTTCACAATGTCCCAGAGGAAACAGGGTGGCTGCAGGAATCATGAGTCTGGATCTGCGTGCCAACCAAGAGTAAGAATGAGTAAAACCAAACAAATTTACAGGAGCAACAGTGGGGGACAAAGGAAGAAACTACTTCACGGTGACCTCTGTATGTGTCAGGCTGGATTTCTAAGGGTTCTTTAGAAAAAAAAAAACAAACGGATAGGAAAGTGATGGGTGGAGAGATGGATGGACAGACGACAGATGGACGACACAAAGGGACATAAATAGATGATACATAGATGCATAAACACCTGGGCATTGGACAGAATTGGTTTATTCTATGATGGAATCTAAGGCGTCCCATGGTCTGCCTTCTGCAAGCTGGAGATGCAGAAGATCTGTCTCTGTGACTTAGTATGAGACCGAAGGTCTATGTATACACTATAAGGCAGGAGGCAAAAGGAGAGGATTCCTCTGGCTTTCTGCTGATGCTGTTCTACGCTGGCTGTCAACACCCTGGATGATGCTCACCCACGCTAGCGAGAGACCTGCCTCTACTAGCTCCACCAACGAGAGTGCCCCCGTCCGGCACTACCTCTGGATCTAAGTGACCTGACCTGACCAACACATAAAATTAACCTTCTCTTCATTTTATGGTTAAAAATTGAAATCTACACTAATACACTAAGTTTGGAATATGGTAAATTATACATAATAACTTTATCCAGAGTCTCTATTATTATATAAATTTTAAGACAATAGTTTTCAAGGAAAAAAAGTGAGCAATATGTACTGACTCTATTCTCATAAAGTGTTTTTTTTCTTATTTTTTAAATGTGGTTTTGGCCTTTTGAGACAGGTTTCATGTATCCCAGGCTGGCCTCTTCCTCACTATGGAGCCAAGTGTCAGGTTTTGAATTCCTGATCCTCCTGCTTCTGCCTCCAAAGGGCTGGGATTTCAAGCCTGTGTCATCACGCCCACCTTTGAAATCTTTACTTTAAGTTGTGAATTCCTGGTCACATTCTGTTAGAAGCACTGCTTTGCCCTTTGCCATACTTGAGATGGCTACAATCTAAACAGCCACTATGCTGCATCGAAAGGCAGGCTTAAAACCATACCCAACACCTGCAGCCACAAACTTGCATCTCCAAGAATCATACCAGAAGCCACATTTGATACCTTACTTTCATATTTTTACCCATCCTGTTTGCACAGCTCTCTGGACAAATAAAAATAGTACTGGGGGGGGTCATTTAAGTCTAATGTAGCTACCTAAATAGTACACACTGATGCGCAAATAAAGTAATGAGTGCGACATGAGTGACTTCACAAGGGTCCCACATGAGGACTTCCCACAGGCACACACCGAAGCTGAAAATAACCTGCCACTTCAGAGCCAATTATTACCAAAACGGTATTCTTCACCTGCACTGTGCTGCCAAGAGGCTTCGCTCTACACATCTGCCCTTCAGGTTTCTTCTGTTCGCTCTGTAGCTTGTGTTATGCTTTGTAGAGCCTCCAAGTGAAGCCAGGTGAGAGTCTGGGGAGACGTTTCTGTTTAGGAAAACGTTGGTTCTCTCCTGAGCAAATGACCCTGTACACCGCAGCTATTTACCAAGGCATTTTTATAAACTCCACTGAGAGTTATCCATCCCTGGACACTGGTTGGGCATATATCACAGTCTTGACAGCTTCTTTGCTCAGCCATGGGATCACATCTTTGATACACACATGCCCCAGCATGGTGACGTCACACTCAACACCCACCAACCTGCCCGGCTCTCCCTCCTCGCCAGGAGGCCCACGGGCTTGACAGTTTGTCTCCCCACAGCTCACTGCCACTGCGTCATTGTGCTACCTCTAGCAGGCCCGAGAGAAACATGAACACACATATTAATATCTCAACCTCCCCCCATATCCCTCAAAGCCTAGCCAAATCCTGAGTCCTCACCTCCCAGAATGCCTTTCCCCAGCTCACACTGAGAAAAGTGTGTTTCTCCAAACAGCAAAAAATGCTGATTCACAGTCTTACACTGTGCAGAATGCTGCCCGTCTTTCTCTCCTACATTCCCAACTAGGTTGAAAATAGCCTAAAAGCAAAAATAAAAATAAAAGGCAATGACTGTACTTTGGGCAATTCTCCACTAATACATATGGCAAAATGTCATAAATAATTAAATGAATGAAGGAAGGATAACTAGAACACAGTTATCTAGAGATGTCCTCATCAAATTCCATAAGCATTTAAAAATCTCAACAATGCACTCTTCGTTACAGTTGTTTTTTTTTCAAGTCCCTCAGATTAGATTTTTCCCCTCAAGAGGATATGATTTATTTCTGAGTTTGAACCATATAATCCGTCCTGAAAATTACACTTCAGGAACAAAACAGGTGATAAACACTGCGCTTCATTCAGCCATTTGTATAGCAGACAGCCTTCCTATCTCGGGGTGGGTCCCCCATCAATTCCTGTGACCTGCCTGCACTCTCTCTGCCTCTGCCCCTGTGACAGATGGCATCTGCCCACGCTTACCATGGTTCTGCTCTGCATACTCTCAGTGGATGCTCACATGATCTCCCACTACCTCTGTTTCACACAGGAGGCTTTCTATTACATGCTTATATTTTATTTTTTTTATTTCTTCACTTTACCTCCCAATCGTAGTCCCCTCCCTCCTTTCCTCCAGACCCCACCTTCCCTCTCCCTTCCCCCTGCCCCTCCCCTACTCCTTAGAAAAGGGGGAGCCCCCAACCAACCCACAGGGAGGACACATCAAGTCACATCAGAGCTGAGCGCATCCATTTCCTATGAGGCCCGGCAAAGCAGCCCCAACTTGTGATGGAAAAGCAAGCAGCAGAGTCCATGAGAGAGATAGCTCCTCTCGGTCCCCTTACCAAGGGACCCACATGAGCACTACATCACATTGTGATAATGCTAAGAAGAAATCAATTTCTTCTAAAACAAACAAACAAACAAATTCAGTCTTGATGCCGAAATGCATTCAAAACAGTCGCCTTCCACCCATTTTCTCAAGTAGAATAACCAAGTGTATTCCACACAACTCTTTCTCCTACAACACACAAGTTGGGCTTTAGCCTTGTTAGAAAATAGTTGAACTCTGGCCTGTAAGATCCAAACACTAAATGCTTAGGGGGCCTTCACTAGAACCTCATCCATCTGATAAAGTGCATGGCTCCCCCCTGACTAATGCCCCTTGCTCTTCTTTTACTATTCAGTAATGATAATCTGACCACAGCATCAGCTCTAAGAGAGCCCGTGCATCAGGGAGGAAGTTCTAACTGCCAAGCTACCCTCCCCCACTGCACTTGGAGTCACATTTCCTGGTTGTACAAACTAGTGCTTACGTCTAGACTAGGGGTCTGACATTCAGAGGCTTCTGGGAGCCAGGGAAGTGTGGTGAATGACTACCCAAACATGAGGGAGTGGAAGACACCGGTGCACAACAGGGCCTCTCCTGGGAGACTGTGCAGGTCCATCCTGCCATACAGGAATGTCAGCTCCAAGCCGGATGCTTCCTCACCGATGCATCTGGAAACCGAAACCAGGCCTCACTGGGATACTACTTAAGGCTCGCTTCCATATATTACTTTTTATATCTATTGGCAGGGATTGTCTGAACTCATCCAAACGTGTCTAAGGCCAGGGGACGCTGTGGGTTGAACATTTTCCAGCCTCTAATTTAGGTGGTGTTTGTTTGATATGAAAGAAAATTTTGTATTTTACCTATTTTTGTATTTTTACCTTTTGAAACACTTTGGCTGAAAGAAATCAGGTAAAATGACGTGCCAACAGAACTCTGGAGGCCAAGACAAGAAGCCCCTCTCTTCCTCCCCCTTTAAAGTCCCAGGGCTTCGGGGGAGGGGCTGAGCTTCCCTATAAGCTAGGAGTCACACTTGAAGGTCATCCATCCTGTTATTTGAATGAGATTATGTTAATGGGTGAATGCTTGCACTCCAAAGAATCGACCAGCTGTCAGGAATGATGGCTGTATTGACAGTCCTTCCAAAAATCAGTCCAGCATTTGGGACGGCAGACCACCTTCTACACAGAAAGGAAGGAAGGAAGGAAGGAGGGAAAGAAGGAAGGAAGGAAGGAAGGAAGGGAGGGAGGGAAAGGAGGGAAGAAAGGAAGGATGGAAGGAGGCAGAGAGCAAGGGAGGGAGGGAGGGAGGGAGAAAGACATCCTCAGGACTTTGAGTAGCATCCCCAACTACCATGTTGCTAATTGTATCTAAGTATTCATATTTCTAATTCCCACGGTCATGGCTACTTTTGCACAGCCTGTCACTGGAACTGCTCATCCTTGTAACCAAGCCATATTGGCTCAGTCTCTAGATTCTATAGCGTATCAACCTGCAGTCTTTCAACTCGGGATTTAGGATGACTCACAAAGACTTACTACACTCGATTAGATCCACGTGCTGTCATGAAGGCTGAAGAATTCCTGAGCTCTAGGCAGATGGAGGTTGTCACCCAGTGGAATGTGGTCCCTACCTCTGGCTCCTCCTCACTTTGGAGTTGAATCAGGAAGTTTTGGCCCTTTCCAAATCCCCTTCTGGGGGGTTGATTCGCAACTTGCAGCTGTTCTGAAAAATGTCCCCACTAAGCACAGACAACCCTTTGGCCTTCCTCAGTTAAGCCTGGGAAAACCTAAGCGATGCTGTACTCTGCTCCTAAGACCCTCACTAGCAACAGCTCCTCCAGTCCTGGTAAACCAAACATTTCACGGTATAAAGTAAGCAATTCCATGAACACAGCTCAGACCAAAGTCTGGCAAATTTTTTTATGGAATAAAAGTCGATGTCACAGGATCTACAGATCAAAGCATATATGTCACAAGTACTCTGGTTCATCACATGACAGCAGCCAGAGACAATATCTAAATGTCATAGCAAATGCCATAGCAAGCAAGAAATGAAACATTCACTGCAAAGATAGGGCGGTAGCCGTATACTATGCTTACACTCCTCTGTTCATTCTTTTTTTTTTTTTTTTAAGATTTATTTATTTATTACATATACAGTGCTCTGCCTGCATGTATGCCTGCAGGCCAGAAGAGGGCATCAGATCACATTATAGATGGTTGGGAGCCACCATGTGGCTGCTGGGAATTGAACCCAGGACCTCTGGAAGAGCAGTCAGTGCTCTTAACCGCTGCGCCATCTCTCCAGCCCTGTTCATTCTCATTGTGTGCGGCGAGCCGTTTCCGTGGTGAATGATATTCAACTGATGGTGGAGAATTATTCTCATGAAAACGGTTGCCAGCTAGAACTGAAAGACACTGCAAAATGATCTGCCGAGGGACTTCCCTCTCTTCTCAAAGCTACCTCTCATGAGGTGACTGTCGCATTTCCTGCTTCCTCGGGAACGAAACGAAGGAACGAGTTTAGCATCTGTCGCACAGGTGCAAAGGAATGGACACAGTCAGAGCCACATCCCCAGGGTCCTCTGTCCTCTCTCCCACCTCCACCAAAGCAGCCACGCTTGCACTGCACGCACGAATTCCCAGGCCGATGCCTCTAGAATCCCCAAGCCCATCTGAGATTGGGCACACACTATACTTTCACTAAATAGTGTTCGTCATAGTGGTATTTTTTTCAAATTAAGCTGAAATGAATTCCATTTTAATGTCAAAGAGAAACCAGTGCCAATTCCATTCACCGGCCTCTTGGTTTCAATTAAGATTATAATTTACTTACATACTCTTTGCAGGAGATATTAAAGAGGCAACAACGGGCCCATTTCTAAAGCAGTACACAATTTTAGGTAAGATATGGCCTTTTTTTTTTTTTTTTTTTGGTAGCTTTTATTGGGTCTCAGTGGACATATTCAGCTTTTTCTTACAGTTAATTTGAAATACAAATCTATCTCACAAATTTAGCACCATATATTATGGACCACCCAGGGAACAGCAACTAAATGAAAGAACCCATTACTTAAAAATACAAATACTTAACAGGAAGAAATTGTGAACATGACACTTTTCTATTGAGCACCTCATAAAGCATGTTTAAATACGCTACTTTAAACATTTTTTCTTAATGTTGAAGGCGTCTTTAGAAAATAACTTGCAAATCCTTGGCAGTCATAGCCAGTCACTGCTGAAGGGTCTCGTCCTCATCTGAGCTTTGCCATCTATGGTGTTAAAAGCAATTAGTTTCAACTGTCTTAAGGTAAGCAACATCTTCTCATTATAAATTACCATAAGATGTAAACAAAGCATTAATAAAGGGAGTCAAAAGAGTTCTTTGTCTCCTTACCTGTCCGCATGCCTTTAGCTGCCAAACCATAGAAAGTAAAACGTGTTTAGATTTTTTAAAAAACTGGAAAGTACCTGTTTTTCACATACCTGCCTAATCAGTATGCTGACTAATAAACAACCACCCCTCCAAAGTTCAGCAAGGCGAGATGCGTTCCCTGATAGCACGCTGGATAGAGCGCACTGTTAAGTACAGTGGGTAGCCGTGCTCCAGTTAGCTGCTCTTGAAGAGATATGAAAGATGCAGCTGACAAGGAAAATCAGAAACCTAGAGACACGGTACAATTTTGACCCGGGGCTACGCTGAGAGGGATCAACACGATGCCGTGATGCAAATGTCCTGTCAACTCATCCTTCTGTAATGTTTTGTACATCGGTACAGTAGGTATTACCTATTACATCAGAAGGTAAAAGGTGCTTAGGGCTGGAGGGTGTGCTGGCCTACGGCTGTGAATCCGCCCTACAAAACAACCAAACTTCTATCTTTATAGAACTCAGCCTCGTGGCCCAGGCTACATCATACTTTTTCTCTCCTACCTTCAGTGCCTAACACAGGGTCCGTCAAAGATAATACCGTTTCACCCTTTCCAAATGCCAGGTTCCCTGCCAAGTCACCTTTAAAAAAATTTAAAAATTTTTAAAAAGGCTTCTTTACTCATCGAAACAACCTCCTGCTGATGCTACATTTTTTAAAAAAGGAAAAAAGTGTTAAGTCATATTTGTAAATTATACTTTAAATGAAACAAGAGGTTCATTCCTGCAAGAAGCCTTTCAGATGCACATTTCACACACACACACACACAGAGAGAGAGAGAGAGAGAGAGAGAGAGAGAGAGAGAGAGAGAGAGAGAGAGAGAGAGAGACTCACAGGAGCAACAATCAAGACCCATGTCAAATATGAAGTGGTATATTAAAGTGTATACACATACAGATCTCCATAACTAACTTGTACCCAGGATTCCCAGTAGCTTTCAAACTTTTGGGATTCCTAAAACTCTGGAAACAGAATTTACATTAAATTGAGGAGGAATCAAAGTTGGTCTGATGCTGGGGGAAAAATACAGGAAGAAATCAAAACTCTGGAAAACAAAACAAAAACAGAAACATTAACTTCCCAAAACAATATGGAAAGGTTTCAAGACAGCTAAAGGTCAGGGGTTTCATTTCTCTTCAGCAAGCTCCTCGCTGCCCTTTGCGGTTATCCACCTAGACCTGACAGGGAGTTTTAATTAGAAGTGGGAAAAAATGTGAAAACAGAAACCAAATCAGAGAGGTATACAAGGGCCTCTTCAAGTACACTCTACTTTTATTTTGTTGTCGGAGTCACATAAATGCACTTAGCTAAAGTGCATCCCTTTTTCATGTAGGTTGAGACAAATATATCTGCTGATCAGAAGAGATACCAGGCTGGATTGATGATAATTGTAGTTTTCTAGAGTTAAATGCAAACTGTGCATCTGAAATAAGCCGTTACAGACAGCATCTTTGGATAAGAATATAAGTTGGGGGTAGGAGTCGTGGCGCACGCCTTGAATCCCAGCACTCGGGAGGCAGAGGCAGGGGGATCGCTGTGAGTTCAAGGACAGCCTGCTCTACGAAGGTAGTACAGGGCTTTGTTTGTTACCCAGAGAAAACTTGTCTTGCAGGGCTTTGTTTTTTATGCAGAGAAAACGTGTCTTGGAAAAACCAAAGGAGGAGGAGAACGAGAAGAAGAAGAACAAAAACAAGAAGAGATAGCTCTAAGCAGACATGTGACTCTGTCAAGAAACACTACCCAGTTGTGACTTTGGATAAAAGGTCTTTATGTGTGGGTTCCTTTTACCAATCAATGTTGATAAGCTCATCAGGACTATGGAAGCTCCTTCCTACAGTGATAAGCATTTCCGGTTAGCATACCCTTCTTTCCCTTTGACGGTCAAAATCTCTGTCTACTACAAATAGTGGAAGTGTCCATATGAACTGCTTGTGGGCTACCTATGCAGATGTGGGCAAAGAGGCGAGGAACTTTTTTTAAGGCATATAATTGCTCATCCTTGAAAACTTTTCCATCAACAATCTAGCAGTTGCCAGCAAGCAAATGAAGCAGGTGTACTTTTCTAATTTTGCTGGGTCTGGTGTGTCCTTACTTGGTTGGTCTATCTTATGATCTGAACTTGTCTTCCAATGCTTTCCTGTCATTTTCTGCATGCTCTTTACAACACATTAGTAATTAGAAATGAGTCATGATTCCTCAATTCCGTGACCACCAAGGTATTAATTAAGTGCTTTAATTAACATTGAAAGGTTATTGGCTCTCACCTGAGATTCTGTAATGAACTAGTGCTGGTTTGATTTACTGTAGATAGAAGGAGGTATGGGGTACTTGGGGCTAATAAAAACAGCGTGTAATATTTGCAAATGTTATTCATCTAGCATTTTAAAAGAAGGAAAAAAGCTAAGATTTAACTGGACTTCGACTTTTTCATCCTCCAACATCATAAAAATTAATTTTTCTTGTACCGTGCATGGAATATTTATCCTCTAGGTCTCCTGGCCGCCTCCTCCACAACTCAGCTCCCATGCAACCCTAGGCAGTGTTCTCTGGTCATTCCTCTAGGCAAAGGATGACCCTGCCTCATTTATCACCATATCAACCTGCTTAATCTCCCAAGTAGAAACTATTGCTATTTATATTTAAGATATAGTGAGAATCAAATATTAAAAACTTCACATTAAACAGGAACTGACATATAAGATCTCCACGTTAGCTATTATCATTTCATTATCTAATATTATCTTATCTGTCTACTTTACTATTATTCTCGCTATTATTTTCACTGCTGTATTTGCATTGCCTAGGATATGGCTTAGTATATAGAAATGTTCATAATAGTTTATTAAATCATTCTACTTCATTTTTCTCTCATCCATAAGGGCACACTGAACTCACATATGTTTTTCTCCTACTTGAAATGAAATTTCAAGTGCAATGCGATTGTTACTGGGAATTCAAGGTGAAATAATAAGTAAGTGTCCTTGTGGTGGGAAAAGCTAAGCGTATCAGTGCATACTTAGGTCGCAGTGTGGTTGGAAACAAACGGGAGCTATGAATAGACCGCCATCTAAGAGCAGAAATCAGCCTGGCATTGCCTCCATTCTGCTTGTTAGAATTTCTCAGACATGGATAAAACCCAGCCTCCTCTCTGGAGCCCTTGATCCTTATGTCTTACTATGTACAGGACACACACGTTCCACAGGCACACCTTCCTCGCTCCCCTTACCAGCTCCTTCTAAGCCATGGCGCCACTCAAATTTACTCTCTTCCCTCGCCTCTGTATCATCTGGTTCTTGTACACGCTCTCAATGGGCTCTCACAGCCCAAAGGCCCCAGTGTCTGCAGCACTGTATCTCCAGCATCTCTTCTATGTGGAGCTCAGCACGTGAACAAGTTAATAGTATTGGAACACAGGAAAGAAGCGACTCTCTGTGAAAGTCATGAAAGGCACCACAGACGAGTGATACTTCAGTTTGTCTAAGTGATAAGCGGGAACTTCCCAAGGTAAGAAATTAGGACGCTTCGAACTTCAGAAAGCATTGGCTTTTGGGAGAGTCATATAAATTCCAGTGCAGCTGGAGTTGGGATGCGCAGCTGAGATAGCAGCAAGAGATGAAAGTGGAGACAGTAGCTCGGATCCTAATCAAAAGGGAGGTAGAGGTGCCCCGGCTCAACCTGGGCTCTCATCAGAAAGCGTGTGCAAGCCGGGAGAGAGCACTAACGGAATTGTTTTGAATGAAGACAGTCTGGCTGATGGTAGAGAGTAGTGGAATATGGCACTGGCAGCAGAGAGCAGAGGCCAGGGTAAAAACTGAGATGGCAGCGTGAAGAATGGAGAGAAAGGCACTCATTAGCAAAAGATCGAGTGCACTGCTAATCTGATGGTGCTTATTTAGATCTCTTTGCTATATGTCTTAATTAAAATTAAATTTAGCTGAAGGCCTGCGCCACAAACAACCCTCTGTAAATAAAATTAAATACACAGGGAGGAGGGCAATTTTTAGTTACAGCGTTTGGGCTTTTTCCAGGCAGAATTATGTACAATCCCAGAGGACCCCAGAAGCCGGATGTCCTCTAAGTGCATAACACATCGTATTCACTGTGGGAGGATAATAGGTCAGAAAAAAGGAAAAGCAATAACTCTAAAAACAACTAAGTAAAACACCAACTACTTGAAAAACAGCTCAAATTTGAGCAGAGAATATGAAGTTGGGGCTACAGAGCAATAAATAGTGATACGCATAAAAAGCAAAAGAAAATAAATTAATAGCATGCGAGCTGGAAATACTGCTTAACATTAATGTGCTTTCCTAACATTAAAAAAGCCTACATCCAATCCTCAGTACAAAATATAATCATACAAGGCAAAACGCAACATAGGGTATACTATTGCAAAGCCAAAGCATTCCCAGCATTCCCAGCATTCCCAGCATTCCCAGCATTCCCAGCAAAGAATTCCCAGCATTCTCGCTGGGAATGGGAGACATTAGGGAAGGCTTCAACTTAAATGATAATAGAGTTGAATGGGAGTCCTCTTCAAAACAGAGTGAAGACAGAGGTGGAGAGATTCAGGAAGCAGTAAAGGAACAGTACTGGGCAAAGTCAGACTATGCCCTGAATTTCAAGGACCCACTAGAGACAGGTTGAATAAAAAAGGGTCATGCTTAGGATCACACGCAGAGAAAGTGAGTTGGCTGTGGCAATTCCAGTAGAATTAAGAGACAGAGCAAAGTGATCAACTACAGGGTAGGAGTTAGGATGGGAACCTGTGGACAGATAGGGAAATCGCGTGGTGGCGCATGCCTGTAATCCCAGCACTCGGGAGGCAGAGACAGGCGGATCGCTGTGAGTTCGAGGCCAGCCTGGTCTACAAAGTGACTCCAGGACAGCCAAGGCTACACAGAGAAACCTTGTCTCAAAAAACCAAAAAAAAAAAAAAAAAAAAAGGAAATCACTTTTGAAATGATAAAAGAAAGTATTGCCGTTTCTTCGAGCTCCTGAGAGGGGTCAAGGACACCAGGAGAAGACAGCCCACAGAATCGACCAAGCAGGCAGGGCTCATAGGGGCTCACAGAGACTGAAGCGGCCATCATGGGGCCTGCACTTGGTCCTCTGCATGTAAGCTACAGTTGTTGTTTTTGGTCTTGTGGGGCTCCTAACAGCGGGAGCAGGAGGACTGTTTCACCTGCTCTTAGGGCCCCTTCCCTCCTGCAGCCCTGATAGGAGAGTATGTGCCTAGTCGTGTTGTAACTGGTTATGCCATTTTCATATTCATCCCCTGGGAGACCTGCTCTTTTCTGTAGGGAAATGGAAGAGAAGTGGGTGGGGCTGGGGACTGGGAGGAGTGGAGGGTGGGGGGAGGGAAAACTGTGGTCAGGGATATATTGTATGAGAGAATAATAAACAAAGAAAAAGAAAGGAGGAGGAGCTTAGTAATTAACATTAGAAAAGCCACAAGCTAATCAACCCCAGTGAAGAATGCAGCTGAGAGCTTGTACTCACACCTGAAGTGATTCTATGAATTTAAACTAGGCAGTGTTTCCTGCTGAATCTGGCCCCTGGCAGCCCCGAAAGTGTAGCAGATCCCCTGCACACAAGAAGGTAATTGATATTTTCAGTTTGTTTATGTGGTGGATTACATTGATGGATTTCCATAAATTAAACCATCCCTGCATGCCTGGAATGAAGCCTACTTGGTCATGATGAATGATATCTTTGATGTGCTCTTGTATTCGTTTTGCAAGTATTTTATTTAGTATTTTTGCATCGATGTTCATAAGAGAAACTGGTCTGAAATTCTCTTTCTTTGTTGAGTCTTTGTTAGGTTTAGGTATCAATGAGACTATGGCCTCATAGAATGAATTTGGTAATGTTCCATCCCTTTCTATCTCTTGGAGTAGCTTGAAGAGTATCGGTATTAGCTCGCCCTTGAAGGTCTGGTACAATTCTGCACTGAAACCATCTGGCCCTGGGCTTTTTTCGGTTGGGAGACTATCAATGATTACTTCAATTTCTGTAGGGGAAATGGGACTATTTAGCTTGTTTATCTGTTCTTCACTCCCGAAATTTGTGGATAAATGGATTGAGCTAGAAATGATCATAATGAGTGAGTTAACCCAGAAGCAGAAAGACTCAAATGGTATATACTCACTTATATCTGCATATTAGCCCAAGGGGCATGTCCCACAAAAGCCTTCACTTACCAGGAAACTGAGACAGAGGGGAGGACATTCTAGTGGGACTCTAGATGAGAGAATCATGGGAGAATGGCAAAGTAGAAGGATCCAGAGGGTCCTAGAAGCCTACAAGTAGAACATTATGGTAGGCAGATTTGGGCTCAGGGGTCCCGCTCAGACTAAGGCACCAGCCAAGGACAATACAGGCGGTAAACCTTAAACCCCTACCCAGATCTAGACAATGGACAGAATACTCTTCACAGTAGAGTGGAGAGTGGGATATTACTTTCTCACATACTCTGGTGCCTCACCTTTGACCATGTCCCCTGGAGGGGGAGACCTGGTGGCACTCAGAGGAAGGACAGCAGGTTACTAAGAAGAGACTTGATACCCTATGAACATATACAGGGGGAGGTAATCCCCCTCAGGAACAGTCATAGAGGAGGGGAATAAGGGGAAAATGGGAGGGAGGGAAGAATGGGAGGATACAAGGGATGGGATAACCATTGAGATGTAACAAGAATAAATTAATAAAGGAGAAAAAAAAAGAAGGTAATTGATAGCAGGCTACCAAGAAGAGACTTGATAACCTATGAGCATATACAGGGGGAAGAGGTCCCCCTCAGTCACAGTCATAGGGGAGGGGAGTAAGGGGAAAATGGGAGGGAGGGAGGAATGGGAGGATACAAGGGATGGGATAACAATTGAGATGTAATATGAATAAATTAATAAAATATTTTTTTAAAAAGAAGGTAACTGACCATAGGCTAAAAAAGGGGTGGATGGACAACCCAGAAAGACCAGACTCTTCTATGGTGTTACCAGATCATGGAACTTTAAATTACATGTTATAATAGTCCAATAAATGTTCCTTCTTGCTTAAAAAAGAAAAACTGTACATGGTCTGACTTCTTTGTTGTTGCTGTTCTCAATAATATGACTGCAGGAGAAGACTGATAGATCAATTAGAGATATTCAAAGCAAGTAACACTAGGATGGCGAGACCAGAGCTTGAAGGCTTGAAGACATAACAAGAACCAAGTTTTTCAGTGGTAGACCAGAAGGCCCAAGTGTGTGTGGGGGCAAGTGAGACCATGTGGCACATCCAAGCAATAGATGGGGCAGAGAGCTGGAAAGAGTAAAGCCGAGAATAGATGAAAACAAGACATAAAAGAGCTTGGTAGAGAAAATGGGACTAGGAGAACATGCTACAGGACATTTTGGTACTTTAAGAGCCTGGATGAGAAAAACTGAAGATGAATTTAGAAGCAACCAGACCTAGAGCAGAGTCCTGGCTCCATCATTTGCTACTAGCCCAGTGACCTTGAGGCTCTGTTTCCTGATCATTAAAACGAAAATAAATGTGTCTGCCTTGCAAGCATCTTAGTAATGTCTATAGATCCTCTACGAAAAGTCACCAGAGACAGAACAGTCCTTCAGGGGACACTGGGTCACGTGAAACATCACACGAGTGGCTTCACGTTGTACCTGCTGTATAGCTCAGAGAGGCATGGCCCCCAATTACAGGTACAACCTAGCAGTGAAAACGCTGAATTAAACTATTCTAACTTGCCAACCCCGAACTTCAAAAGCCTAAAGAGGAACTTCCCACACCCAGTGGGTAAGACTGACTTTGTACTCTGCATTTTGTTTACTTGTGAGTCAGCCTATTATCAGTGCTTACAAATTGGCTCTAATTATCAGAGGAAAGTGATGCGTGCGGTTGCTCTAATTGTCTGATCATCAATTACTACAGGAAGTCTAAGGAGTAAGCAATAATTACTGAATTATTTCATAAAGAATGTTGTCGGGTTTTTTTCCCCCTGATGGAGCTGCACGTGTTCAAGATAAATTACAGCACTAATCTACATCTATGTCCATCTTGTCGGGACTCAGAGTCAGTCCACGGTAGAAATTCGCAAGCTTAACTGCTGGCCTTAATGTCCAAGCTGCCTTTCTGACACAAAGCCTTCAGTATTTAACAGGCAGCTCCAACTTAACAGTGCAAACAGAAAGCACTCTAGGCGCTATGTCTTCTACCAGGCCTCCAGTAGGCATTTCATCTGCAGTGACTGGCACCACCTTCAACCCACCTAGCCAACCCCAACACGGAGACACCATGATTTCTGCTTGTTTCTCTCTCCCTCCCTCCCTCTCTCTCTCTCTCTCTCTCTCTCTCTCTCTCTCTCTCTCTTTTAATTTTATTACACACATATAAAACAAACTGCATACAGCAGGAAGAACCATGTGACAATCATGAGAATAATGAGTTCTATACATGTTACATTCATAGTGACTTGGCCATCTGCATTCATCCCATTTGAAGCAAGTGTCTTTCCTGTCTTGTTGGGTCGAAATTTCCGAATGAGATTCAATATTTATCCTATCTCAACTCTAATAGCTTAACTTCTTTATCTTGATCTAAAACGATCTTGTCCCCTAACCAACTAAGCTTGGTTGTAAAACTATACTATCTTGGCTTCAATGCCCCTCAGAGACTTGAGAAGGAATAAAAGTTAAATTACTGAGTGAACCAGCAGGGTGGGCTAGCAGCTTCCAAAATGTATAAATTGACTTAAGACAGTTTACTGCCTGACCAGTCACCTAAAACACCTTATAGTGTTAGAGCCTCATCTTCAGCTTTCTGGCCCAATATCTCTGCCAGACTTGTTCGCAGGGCAGGAACTATTGAGGACGCGTTTACCCTGACTTGGCAGAGTGCGGCCGTCAACTCTGCCTGCATCTAAGTAGCCCATTTTTAGGGCTTGTGGCAGGAACGAGGACATTTTGCCCAGTGGCTATTTGGCCACCTTTGAGTCTGCTTATTCTCATTCTGTCCCTGTCACCCATCAACCAGCGTGCTGAGCTCTCCTGTTAAGCACGTTCCAAAGCTGTGAATGTCCCAGTTACCACTGACTGAAAATTCAGAGGCAACAGCATCTTGAACGTGGACTTCTGGGTTTACAAACCCCGGAGGATGCTCCCTCTGCCCCTTCACCATTCACTTTCTACCTAGCAACCAGTGGACCCATGAGAAGCTTTGTCAGACTGTATTCTCTTTTAAATTAAATCCTATGATGTGTGGCCACTGCTGTGAGACCATCCAACATTTTCCCCGTGGGGCTCTCACCTCACCTCCCACACACGTGTGTGACCTCAACTCTTGTCACCCTTCCCCTCATTCACTCACTTCTTTGTTGCTTGACTATGGCAGGCTGGTCCTCACCAGCTCTGGCTTCTTACTGAGGAGGAAATGTAATCTCTTTAATGAGTCCATCCGGGCCTTAATTAGAACCTAATGTTTCTCCCCTGCATTGCCGTGTTTTAATTTTCCATCCTTTTTATTGCCAAGACGGCGTATCACAGCTACTCAACACAGAACTAGCAAATAAGCCGTCCACAACTATCTTCCGAGTATACGTAAGCGCATCCACCAGGCTCATAGTATTACTCTACTCGGGAAACTAAACAGTCACTTGAAATTCATCTGGGTTAATGCCCACCAACTTCCTGCATGAAGGTGCACCATCCCAGAGCAAAAAGCTCTTAAGGACCTGGGAATATGAGCAAGCAAAGTACCAGGTTGCATGCACAAGGATTAGACCCCTTGTATCTCATGAGGCAAATGTGGTGGCATATGCCTGTAATCTAATACTTGGGAGGCAGAGATAGAAGGACCAGTTCATCTTCAACAGCATAGGGGGTTTGAGTCTAGTCTGGAATGCAGGAGACCCAATCTCAAAAAAAAAAAAAGGAAGCTTTGTATTCTTAGATCCTTCCTCAAGTTGGTTCTGTACCCGGACAGGCAGTACTGTGGCTGGGACCCTCTCATAATGGGCTGGACACACCTGACAAACACCCATGTTGTGTCTCTCGAAGAAAGGCAAGCAGACCTCCACGTTAGTCAGGCAGAATCTTCTTCACAGCAGGGAAGCATCAAGAAAACGTGTAGACAAGGCCTTCACCAAGGCCCTTACTCCCACCATAGGGAGAACACTATTGTGTCCTGCTCCGTGGGTGCAGAAAAAAAAACCCTGTATCTGTTGGATTCTTTCTGCTCATTGTCACAACCCTATGACAACAAGTTTCTACCTCTGTGGAGAACCTGAAAGGACCCCTTCCAGGTGATGCTAGGAAGTTTCCAGTAATGCTGGAAGTAGGTGTTTTGTAAAACTTCTTCGTTGAGGATATAAATACGTAAAAACCAAAATAATGTTTTACTTTGAAAATCTAAAACCCGAAGGACAGCATAGCAGTTTCTACCACTGAAGTCCTCCAAAGCAAACTAGAAAGTCAGGTACACACCACCACCCACTCAGAGTACTCTTAGAATAAAACACCTATCTTTCATAATTGTAAAGATAAAGAACAGAGGAATGATAGCAAAGAATAGTTAGGTCCTTTTTTAATTTGTCCTTGTTCAAGAGCTTCAGGAAAATTAATCTTACAAGGACATGCTCTATGAGGCAGTTGGCCACAAGATGAAAGTGAACAAGGTCACCGTGTCTGGAAAAGAAACATTCATTTTTCTCATAACTTCCATTTGGCATCATCTTTTTCTCCTGCTGTGGGTAGTTCTTTGAGATAGAATGCCTCCACATTGACTTTATCTTGGAAAGATTTTTTTTTCCAAGAAACTAGGGCTCCATGTTTTCCAGACATTGCGAAACAAATGCTGCACTTGCGTTTCCTTGACAAAAACCTGGCAGCTCGCTTTAAAAACACATTACTCAGTGTGTGCCCTCCTGGTGGCTTAACTTCCAAGTCTTCTAGAATCTTACCACGTGGGGAGGTGGGGTGGGGGAGGGATTTTTTTCTTTTTTAAGAAGCATTCACTTTCAGATAAGAGGCTTCCATGAACTAAATCAGCTATTTCCCCTTGTCAGAAAATCTACTGGAGCCAAGCATAGGGAGAAGACTATCAGCTCTGTAAAAACAAACTAATAAAACAGCTCCCCAGGAGAGGTTTATATATATATAAATCTTAGTCTACAAATGAGAAATGCTTATTGGAGAAAACACAAGAGGTATAACAGAGTAAAAATGCTGAGATAATTGAGAATAATCACCTTGTCTTATGTATTCTATAAAATGTGCATGTGACAATATGCAAATGAAATAGTATGTAAATTGGTTGATGTCCAAGTCATTTCTCATTCTACTGTATTTTGATCTCCCCTCCTCAGTCAATGAAACAGCCCAGTAAGCACCGCCACTCCATAACTCCCTCTGGAACGAGAAGTAAGCACTTAAGGCATTTCACAGATACTTGGCACTTTGTCTCTGCTTCTATGCAGTAAAGAGAGGCTGTCCATCCTGGGGCTCCCTTCCTCTGTCCTCTGTCTTACTCATGCAGCAGGTGAGAGCTCTGCTTCCTCACAGGAGGGGACAGAGCTGCCAAGGAGCTCACGGTTGCTCACTTTTCTTCCTCAGTTTCCTTTTGATTTGTAGCACAGAACCTCGTTTAGTAAATATAAACAAATAAAACCAATAAATTGTAATTAAGTGATAGATACTGGAAAAATAAAAATTATTGATATGACTAAACAAAGAAGGGCTCCTTGGTTATTTCTATAGAGAACGGAAAATTCTAGCTATAAAAAGTTGACCTTGCTGAAAATATGGTCAGGATATTTAAGGAGCGGTGAAACATTTCAAAACAATATAATATAAGCATTAGACACATATATAGATAGCACTTAATTGTTTAAGAGTATAAAAATATTTTAGTATTATTTTTAGCTATAGGAAATTAAAAAAGAATTTGTTATGCACAAAAATGCAAATAACCTTATATAAATGGAGAGGTGATTGCTAATTAAGCTTGCATTTATTTAACACATTCCACATCTTAGACACTGCTAGATGTTATGGGAAAACAAAAAAAAAATGAATCCAACAGAATCCTACCTTCAAAAGGTCAAAGTTAAGTGAGTACTGTGCCATAAAAAGGTAAATTAAGTCCTCTTTAATTTTTTAAGTAAAAAGAAACCAGAAAACCTAACATATCAAAATATTATTTTAGCATATAATCAATATTCAAAGTTTTAATGAGATACTTTACATACTCTTTGTCATTGTAAGTCTTCAGAATCCAGTGTGTGCTCTACAAACTTAGACTAGCTACCCTTTAATGGTTCAAGAGCCTCCTACAGTTGATGTATATCACATCAGAACACACAGCTGACTTATCTGTGAGAATAAACTAGTACACAAACACTCCCCTAACCTCAGCATCAAAATATATCCCTTGCATAAGTTAAATGAACCTTTCAGGTCAGCATGTGGTGCTGACCGTAATGGTCAACTACCTCACTATGCCAAAACAGTTAACAGAAAAGAAAAATAGCAGTTGAGCCATATTAAATGATTCCACCCAAAAATGACTTGGCGTTGCTTCCCTTCCCATTTTATTGATCAAAGAAAGTAACATAATTACCAACACCAGGAAGTAAATTTGTGTCATTTACCCAGAAAGCTAAAGGCTGGAAATATTTGCTGTTACAACACCAGTGATTATCATAAGGATTAAGCAGACATCATGAGCCAAGTCATTAAAAAAAAAAAAAAAAGCAAGAAGGATGATAAGGAGGTAGAGTTCTCCAGAGCTACAGCACAGGGTGGAGATGACAAAAGGCCAGCAGCGAAGGGAAGATCAAAGGCTGAGCAAGGTGAGAGAGAAGGCAGCAACTTTAGGCAGCAATGGAGATGCATCCATGACCTGTACTTCCTGGAACTACATTGCATGGCTGGAGGATTATCCTCCCTAATTCACTCCCTAATCACCTCCGCTTCAAATCTTCTGAATTCCATTCTCTATAAAAAATAAAATAAAATAACGTAGGATAGAGGACATGCCAAATTCACATGTTCGTTTTTGAGTGTAGTTCTATTGTAAATTGTGCCTTTAGACCATTTATTCTTGGGCTGGCAAGAAGGCTGGTAGGCTAACAGCACTTCTGATCTCCCAAGGAACCTTGGTGTAGGTCTCAGCACCCATGCTGGACAGCTGGCAACCACCTCCAACTCCAGCTCCAGCAGGTCCAACACCCTCTTCCAGTCTCAGGGGGCGCCCACACAAATGGTGTGTTTTCACACAAACGACAACCAATACTAATAGCATAAGTGACAATAAAAGCTAAAATAACCCCTTCGTGTCGAGCTTAGTCAGGAGTGAAACAGTCATAGACAATTCAGACCGTCCCGGGATCTCAGAAAAGGGTGGGGAGGGGTGGACTTCAGTGACTGTTTTCAAGAAACCAACAAAGTTACTGTGAAAACTCATGTCCTTGGACACTCTCAATGCCTAAGTGGCACCTTGTACTGTAACGGAGAGGACGTGTTGTTGAAAAGTCTCCTGTCCTCCTAAAAGACTCACTGGGCACTTGGGGAAGTGCTAAATCTATCTGGAAATGCTTTATGTATTATACAGCTGTGAGATTGTTAGAACCTGAAGGAGCAGGGCACGGTAGCCACATACAGACCTCATGCTTGGGAAGGTGCAGCAGGAGGACCATGCGCTCAAAGCCAGTCTGCACCGGGCTACACTGAGAGACCCTGTATCAGAGACGAAAGAGAGGCCTCCAGGAGTGGTGGATGCCATCTCACAAAGACTACCTCGTGAAACGCACAGGCCAACCTGTCACCACTTGTCTGTGTAAGCAGAGGGGCTCAGTAATGTAAACCCTGGAAATGACAGTTTTCACTTTGTAAAATATCTGATTTGCTACACCTTGCAGAAGATGCATTTGGTTGATTTTTTTTTTTTTAAAAGTGTATTACATAAAACAACAGGAAAACCCTATGGTGCTTCTCATCAAATTCAACCTATCCCCCAAATCATACTCTCAACCAGAAACCAAAAGGTCAGTGATTTTCTACTAACCCTGGAAATGGTACAGGAACTAACACATAATTCAGGAAAAAACAATGATTTGAAGAGTGCCCACTGATCCACTCTGTTAACAAAGCGTGAGTCTTATGCGGTCAGTCCTTTCTCATCAATGAAGCTTTATCCACAAAGACAGAGTGTCAGGTAATTACTTAGTAAAATCTTTACATAAACAGCAATAAATATTCTTTTTAAATGCAGTAGAGGCTAGAATTCATAATCTACTCAACATAATCATTAGTAATGGCATAAAAATTCCAGAATCCAAAATTAGAGAATATGGCCATGAAACAGCAACACCTTTGATTACCTCCTAAATCAAGGTTCAGTCACATTATAAAATGTAGACTATGAGAGATGGAGACCCCAGGGAAATCCACTGACTTCTATTAACTTTGACAGCATCATAAAGGGACACTGCCAGAGTGCCCACATGGCAGGTTCTAGAACCATAGAAGATACAGGGCCCTACCTTGAAGTCCTCCTAAAGAAGGCACATGAAGACACAGTTAAGTTCCCATGAAAAGAAAAGGCCAAGGGAGAGAGATCAGTGTACGGGAACACGGGCCAAAGACATCTCAGAGAAAACAGAAGGTGACGGGTGATGACGTGAAAGAATCTGAGAGGCAAAGAAGGCAGAAAAGCATCCTGGAAACAAAAATCAAGTTCAACAAACAATTGGGCACCCACAATGCAAAGGAGTGAAACTGGCCAGGTGCCAGCTGTATGTGCTTGTAGTCTCAGGCACAGAGGGTGAGGTGAAAAGATGACTTGAACCCTGGAGTTGAAAGACAGCCTGGCCAACACAGCGAGTTCTCAAAAAAAAAAAAAAAAAAAGCAGAAACAAAAACCAAGCATAGTAATAAAAATAACAGTGAAGAACTAAGTTGGACTGCTGTCTCATACCAAAATTCACTCAAAGGGATAAAGAATAAAGGGTAAGAGCTTAACTATAAAACTCTCAGATGAAACATAGGGGTAAGTCTTTGTGAATATAGATTTGATAGTGACAGTTGACATTGTGACGACAGAACTACACCCACCAAAAGGAAAAGGTAAATGACTGATAACTGACATTAGGAACCTTTGTGCTTCAAAGTGAAATGGCTGCTCACATCGTGAGGGAAAGTCCCTCAGTTCATATATTAATGGTTTTTTTTTTCTGGATGCCATGTAGAACTCCTAGCCATCAGTAATACACAGGTAATCCAGTTTAAAGATGGACGAAAGATCTGAATAGATACTTCTCCAAGGAAGCCACACTACTAACTTTAGAGGGTATGGAAAGTTGTTTAATATTAGACGAAAGCAAAATTGAAAATCAAACCCGTGATGAGATGGTACTTCACACTACCAGAGTGCAATATAGTCCAAAATGTAAGCAAGTGCTGGCAAGGTCATAGCAAACCTCGGAATACCTGAACAGTGCTGGTGGGAATGAAAGACAGGGCATTTGCTGTGAAAAATAGTGTGTCACTGCCTCAAAACGTTAAACATAAAATTACTGTAAGATCAAACATTTCTATTCTTAGGTAAACACGTAAGTGAAATGAAACCATAAGCCCATACAGAACTCACACATGAGTATTCATAACAGGATATTCAAAGTAGTCAATGAGTCGAAACCACCCAAGTGCCCAGCAACTTGACAAGTGAGTGGGAAAAATGCATCATGCAGTATTGTTTGGCAAGAAAAAAGAAATGTAACTGCCAATATACGCTATTTCATGGGTAAACCTTGAAAATGCTCTGCTGAGTAGAATGAGCCAATCACAGAAGCCCACTCGTGTGTGTCCACTTATCTGAAGTGTCACACATGGGGAAGTCTCTGTAAAAGGAGATGAGTGGGCCAGGAGAGGGGGGTGGGGTGGGGACTTCCTGATAACGGACGTGGAGTGTTTGGAGAGAGGCGACAAGTGTTAGTGATGATTTCACAGCTCTGTGGTTGTACCATAAGCCACTGTGTTGTACACTTTAAAGTGGTAAACACTGCGGCTCTGTGAGTTACACGGCAGCAAAGCTTTCTTTAAAACACCTGGAGACAACTTTGTGCAGATCTATAAACACAACATCCCGACCAGCGAGCATAGTTTTAATAGTAAAGAAATGGAAGCGAAACTAGAAAGCGAAATCATCGTGGTGGTACAAAAGCCTGCCATGCTGAGGGATTTGAACTGCGCCCTTACCTACCCTCCTGGCAGCCTAAGGATAGTGTAAGAGTCCACAACCTGTAAAACGCCTCCAAATCACAGCTGTTGTATTATTATTATTGTATCGGGCTTTCCCATAAGTCTCCATGTCTATTCTCCTTGCTGGTGCTTCCGGATTGGCCTCTCAGGGCCAGTACTTCTGGGTCTATAATGTGACTTTTTGGACTCGGCCATTCCAAAACCAAAGCGTCATTTAATCTAATTCACTTAAACATTGTGAGGATTAAGGAAACAGTTTGACTGGGGGGGGGGGGTCCCGCTATGAAGGCAAGAAAAATCATTTCTGAATCTTGAAATTCTAAAGCATAATGTGATGCACAAAAGTCTAATTTACACGGGTAAATCAGACTTGCGAGTTCCCATGAAGTAATGTCATCAGAATACTAACCGAAAGATGATTGAGCTCGATAATGGTTTTGCTCACTAGAAGCTACTCAGGCAAACGACACCGCCAGTCTCACAAGAACAGGGGGACCGCAAGACACCCATGACGACCACCCTGCCTCAGGCTTTAAGGGACCAGACTCCGGGTTACACAGGCAAGCTTATAATTTCCCTCTCATGTTCCTCTTCAAAATATGTTTCCATTATAAAGTTCAACGTCTAAAGGGTTCTGACATTTATTATAAGCCTGGTGGCACAGCGTTGCAATCCCACCACTAAGGGCAGTGGCAGGACTTTAAAGCCTGCCTGGGGCTAGTGATAATCACACACACACACACACACACACACACACACACACACACACACACACGAGCACCAATGATAAAAAAATAAACCAAGGACATCCTTTTTCATCTGAGGTTCTTAACTTTTCATGAGAACCATGAAGAAAATATAGTTTTTCTGACCAATTTTTAACCTATCAAATAAGTAGTAAGTACACACACCTGTCACCAAAGTGAGTTCACATATGTAAGATGGAAAGAAGCTCTTCTGCTCTTGAGCAGACGAATTAGTTCAGCTCTCACTTGTCAGTTTGGAACAATTTCAAACGACACCCACTGCTTGTGAGTCCCTAATGAGGTCAGAGGTAAGTCTACATTATCCATTCTAAACAGAATGCAAAGGAAAACCTCTCACATAGGCAGCAAGTCTCCCGGGGAGCAGAAAGGTGAGTTTGTGGGAGGCTGCAGGACGAGTCTCTCTCTGGTGTTGCAGGGTAATGTGCATCCGCCGCCTCCTCGCCCCTCTCCTCTCTGAGCTCTAGGAGCAAGCCTAGCCTCCATGATGCTTTGTCCTCTGGCCTTCCTGCACCTGCACCACTAGGTGACCATAAGAAAGGAGTGCACACCAGGTGTCACACAGCAATGGGTCATCATCGTCTAGGAGACCTCAACGGTAAAGAAACAAAACTACGCAGAGATTTTAAACCCACCAGGAAAGCCAGTCCTCCTGTGTCTAATCAAGCACTCACCCATTCAAGCAATTTGCATTTTGGTCTGTTGTAAATTCTTCACATTGAATGTGGTGGCTCTGGGCATCAGCCATCTGCTCAGGACTACATTGAGTAATCTGTATTGACACCTTACATATTCCACCCATCAATCGACCCTACCATTTAAATTTATATATGTCTAAGGGACAGATGATAATTTTTAAAAAAAGGAGATGAAGAGGTTATGAATAAATCTGGAAATTATTCCGAGGGCATCGTATATTTCACAATTCATTTTCACTCATTAAAATAATCTCAGCTCCCCAGAGTTGGAACCAGGAAGTTTAAGGTCATCCTCAGTTACACTATGAGTGTGAGGTCAGCAGGGCTACAAAAAAAAAACAACAACAACAACAGCAACAACAACAAAAAACACAAAGCTTTAAAGCCAGGAGTGGTGGCTCACACCTAAAATCCTAGCACTCGGGAGGCTGTGACAGGAGAAAGATAGCTGCCCGTTCAGGGTCAGCCTGGGCTACTGTTCAGGGTCAGCCTGGGCTACTGTTCAGGGTCAGCCTGGGCTACTGTTCAGGGTCAGCCTGGGCTACTGTTCAGGGTTAGCCTGGGCTACAGTTCAGGGTTAGCCTGGGCTACGTGAGTCTCAAACCATAAAAGCTATAGAATAAGACCTTGTTGTTTACTATGCTATATAAGAATAATTCAATTACTCTATTATTTAAATACAAGTAATGTAGGCTTCTAATTATAATACTTACTTCAAAGGAAGCCGCCTTTTCCTAAGCCCACTTCTTTATCACAATATGTTTCTTGTTACTTTGTGACTGCCTGAATTGAAGAGGCAGGAAGCACCTCCGTCTTTGTTCCAATGGAAAGCACTATCATCCTTACCCCTGTGGATCAGAAATAACCCTGAGGTCTAAGCGTCATTACAAAGCACCTCTCACACACAGTCTATTATCTGCTTGGAGGAAGAGGACATGGTAACTGCAGTGGCCCCAGGCACTAAGCTTGTTTTGTCTGTGAGCCAAGAGCCTAGTTCCTAACAGACCGGTAATAGAGACTTGCTAGGACCCACTCCAAAGGGCGTATCAAAGCTCGAAACACTCTGTAACAGCAATGCTCCTCTTCCTGTGATTTAGAAGAAACAGAATGTACACATGAACTCCCAGGGAACACTCAGGAGGACAACAAGCAGGGAACTACAGTTAATGACAAGCTTTAAAAGTAATAGAAAGAGGAAGTAAAAAGCATCAGTCTAAGAACGGTGAAGCTAGGGCCATCACGGACTTTCTGAGTGTGTGCCACTGGGAGAGGACACACCTGAGCCCGTGTGCCCTCTCTCGCCACTGCTATTCCCTTCCCCTTCACCCCTATCTTCATCCCCTTTCTGGTTGCTTTTTATACAACATATTTACATGAATCCAAATATTTAAAAGAATCCTTCACACCAAAATCACTACGCAAGTTTCCATTCTGGGAAAAGGTAACAGCAAAAATGTCCTTGATGAAGTGCAACACGGCAGCTTCTTGGACTTAGCACATTAATTTATGACTATTATGAACTATTATTGATTAAGATTGCATGCCAGGTTCCAAAATAAAACATGGACGCATTCCAGAATTCCTCTGAACTTATGTGTCCTATAGAGCATAAATTTATAATTGAATACCATTTGCCAAGAAACTGACAGAACTTCTTACATTCCTGAGTTATTTTATGAAGAATGACGTGAGAGAAGCCACGTTAACACTAAACATCTGAAACACATTTTTAAATGCAGGAAAACTAGAGCATGTTTGCAAACCATATGCTTGATGGAATTAATTTTCAAGGCCCAGAGGGCAATTTATACAAATTTTGTCAAAAAAAAATTTTTTTTAAGCCATAGCATTGTTAACATGAAGAAAAGAAAAAAATGATGTTGCTGGCCAGGCGCATTGACCAGTAAGGAAGACAAGGCCTGGCCCCCTGGAGCTCTCGATCCAGCCTCGTGGTCTCATCGCTGCAGCAGGTGCCCCATCAAAATCCATTTGCAACATAGAACCAACTTCACCACTTTGTCCCTGTGTCAGTTTAAGCCGTCCACTGCTATTCTCCATGTCTGCTCTCTAAGACCCTGCACTGCTGTGAACTACAAGGCTTTGTCCTTGTGGAACTGCTTCCAACAGTTCAGAAGAAACTGGCCAAGCAAATAAGGCTACACCAAACTGGAAGTTTATTATTAAACAGCTTACTCGTGTCTTTTTCTGGTCGAGCCAGCCATGACAACTGGAAACGTCACTCTCACACTTGAAACGGCTGTGTAGCCCATTTGCATTGTGCAAAACGATCAGGCACCGTTCTCACACCTTGCGTACGTCGCCTTTTACATCCTTCTCCATCTTTTCCTGACAACCACAGTGAGAAATGCTCAAGAACCTACTTCAGCGACTTCTACTGCTCTCCTACCACTGTGGGCAGGAATGTGGAAGCTATCCTCACTAACTCAAAAGGCAGACAGTGACGTGAGGAGCCCGAAGAGCAGTTCTGTTAAAAGACATAAACACATGGACATAATGAAGAAAGAAATAAGCGCTACGTTCACTGTGTGTCCAGTGTCCTCGTTCTCTCTTGTGGCTGCGTCCATCCCCACACTCTGATGCTCTCAGGGTGGGAATTTAGTAGAGGGCATCACATGTGTTAGGCATTAACCCTGTCACTGAGCTACACCCCTGTGCGTGTGTGCCTGTGTCTGTACTGTGTACGTGTGTATTCAGCACATGTGCATGCATGCAGGTGTGTGTCTCTGTGTGTGTCTGTGTGCATGTGAGCCTGTGTGTCTGTATGTGTCTGCGTGCAGGAATGCGTGCATGCGTGTGTGTGTGTGTGTGTGTGTGTGTGTGTGTGCACCCATGTGCATGTATCTGTACTATGTAAGCATGCATGTGTGTTTGCATTGCATGTGTGTGTCTCTGCGTGCATGTGAGCATGTGTGTGTGTGTGTGTGTGTGTGTGTGTGTGTGTGTGTGTGTGTTGCTATGGGTGGAACCCAGGCCACCGCACATGCAAGGCCACTGTTCTACACTAAAAGGCAGATACAGATCCCTTTGCCATTTTTAGTCAGGATGATGAGTTGACACAGTTACTTAATAGCTAGCAAGGCAACAATCTCAAGTGCCTGGAGAATGAGTTCATACTGTTCCAGGAAACTAGTCTTTGGTTCCCAGGTGCATCTGATGTCTCCTGCCTCCGAGGGCACCTGCACTCACAAGTACATACCACCACCGCCACTACCACCACCCCACCATGCCAGACAAACAAACATACACACAACTTACTTTTTTTTTAATTCCTGCAGGAGCCCTGAGACTCACAGTAAAAATGCAGTGGACCAATGAGACACACACGGGGACTAGAGGTACAAACCCCTCCTGCAGGTGCCATCTGTGACTCAGTTACACTGTGGTTACACAATGGCTAAGCTTCATCCCTCCTTCTTTCCCTGCCCCCCCCCCACCAACCTCCACCCCAGAGACTCAGAAATAAAGATTTTCATGTAGAATTTGCTAGGAACTACCAAATCTTCACATTTCAGAAAAGCTAAAATGGAAAAACTCTAGGTGAGGCAAACTAAAGCTACCAGTCACCAAGGAGGGTCCCATGGTCACCCACTCAGTGCGTCTACTCCATAACTGCCACGTGCTGACCCAGTTCCTCTCAGTCTTTCCCACAAGACTTTTGAATAGTGTGCTGGGTGATTTTGTGTCAACATGCAGACGGGTTTTAGCTGAGATTAATATTTCAAACACTAAACTTTAGGTATAGTAAATTTCCTGTATGTGGACTAGTCTCATCCTAGCAATTGAAAGTAAGTTGAGTTCTTTATATATTTTGGATATTAGACCTTTGTCAGATGTGGGGTTGGTGAAGATCTTTTCCCAGTCTGTAGACTGTCGCTTTGTTCTCTTTACCGTGTCACCTGCCTTACAGAAGCTTCTCAGCCTCATGAGGTCCCATTTATTAATTGTTGACATTAATGCCTGGGCTGTTGGTGTTCTGTTCAGGAAGTTGTCTCTTGTGCCAATATGTTCCAGGCTCTTTCCCATTTTTTCTTCTAAGTGATTTAGTGTCTCTGGTTTTATGTTGAGGTCTTTAATCCACTTGGATTTGAGTTTTGTACAAGGTGACAAATATGGGTCCAGTTGCATTTTTTTACACATAGATATCCAGTTAGACCAGCACCATTTGTTGAAGATGCTATCCCTTTTCCATCGAATGGATTTGGCTTCTTTGTCAAAAATCAAATGACCATATGTGTGTGGATTCTTATCTGGGTCTTCGATTCGATTCCACTGATCAACCAGCCTGTTGTTGTGCCAGTACCATGCTGTTTTAATTACTATTGCTTTATAGTACAGTTTGAGATCAGGTATGGAGACTCCTCCAGAGCACCTTTTATTGTACAAGATTGTTTTAGCTATTCTGGGTTTTTTGTTTTTCCATATGAAGTTCAGAATTGAACTTTCAATGTCTTTAAAAAATTGTGTAGGTATTTTGATAGGGATTGCATTGAATCTGTAGATTGCTTTTGGTAGGATGGCCATTTTTATTATGTTAATTCTCCCTATCCATGAGCAAGGTAGATCCTTCCATCTTCTCATGTCATCTTCAATCTCTTTCTTTAGGGTTTTGAAATTTTTTTCAAACAGGTCCTTCACTTGCTTAGTTAGAGTAACTCCTAAGTACTTTATATTGCTTGTGGCTAATGTGAAGGGTGTAGTTTTCCTAATTTCTTCCTCTGCAAGCTTATCATTTGTGTATAGGAAGGCTACAGACTTTTTTGAGTTAATTTTGTATCCAGCCAATTTGCTGAAGGTGTTTATCAGCTGTAGGAGTTCTCTGGTGGAATTTTGAGGGTCACTTATGTAGTTGAAGACGGTGTCACAGGCTCTACACAAGAGGAATTTTCTCAGAGGCTACTTCCAGCTTTCAGCACACCCTTGGCTCTCCTGGGTCTTGAGCCTGCCAGCCCACACTGCAGGTTTTGGACTCGGCAGCAAACATAATCATATGAGCTGATTCCTGAAAATAAATCTCTTTTTACACACACACACATACACACACACACACACACACACACACACACACACACACACACACACCTTATTGGCTCACTTTCTCTGGAGATCACAGACTAAACTAGTAACTTGGCCAAAGACAAATAGCTAAAATTGCTAATTTAGGTGATTTTCTTAGATGGTCTTTCTCTAAGGTATCCTATACAGGAACAATAATGCTGGTAGAACAAGATATGAGGTTACGTATTTGTCTGCAAACAAATGGATAAAAAACAGAGACAGCACATATCACAGAGTGTGCTGCAGGGTTACGGAAACATGCAGGCATTTATCTTATATGCACATTCTTAGGCTTAGCTTCAGACCTACTGAACTCAGCCCTCTGAAACCAGAGCCCTGGAATCTGTATTTCGGCAGCTGCCCCAAGATGACTTACACTCTGAGAACAGTGGCAGAATTAGGAGCCAAAGGATCCATGGCTAATAATATAGATTCTAAAGCCAAACTGCTTGGGCTGGAGTCCAAGACGCCTGCTCACTGCCTGTGTAAGTGACACTGGGGTTAGCCGCTGGGGTTCAGAACAGAGTCCACTTCAGACCTCATTTCTCAGGCAGGGAAGAGAGCAACTCTTACGCATAAGAACATCCAATAAATAGCAACTATGATTGCGGAACAATCCTGTCACAGGTGTTCTGGTACATTTTCAGAATCGTGCTAGCTGACATTTGCTGTGACATTCACATCGGTACTTTACGAGCTTAAATACCCTTCTAAAGGAAAGTTCACTGTGATTAGATGTTCCGCGCTTCGTTTTGCACAAAGTCTTTGTAATTTGGTGATTTGTGTGTGATCTCTATGGTAACTTTCTAGAGATCTGAACAGTAGAGTCTTGAAGCAGCAGTTCCTGACTGAGCCACACAGCAGAGCGTGGCTATATACACTGCTGTGTACAGGGCGTATACACTGGGAGACTTTCTTAAGAAATACAGTTCTTTTCCTCACTCTGCTGGCATTTTTCTTTCTCTCTCCTTTTGTTAGGATTGTGACAAGATCTTAATTATGTTTGGCATAATAGCTCCTAGCTCATACAGCTTTCATAAAAGACAGTCAAACATAAACATTTGTTGAATTGAAAATTTCACACTTACAATGGCTTTGATCCAACATTCTTGTATTAATCATGCTCCATAATAATATCTGAAGACAGATACCAAAGAGTCAAAAGAAAGTCTAAAGCTCCCATGGATATGTGAAATACTGAAATCTTCTCTGCCTCGTAAAACATCTAACTCATTTCTCTTTCAATGTTTTCTCACAGCAAACTCTTAACCAGAGATCAACTAGATAGATGTCAGCTGGCAAACGGAAGCTACAAGCATAGAAATGAGCAGATAAAAAAAAGAAAATCATAGGAGATAACTGAGAGGGGCCAGAAATGTGTTATTTTTGTGTATTATTTAAAATTCAATATAAATGTGGGGTCATTTTGTGTTTGAATTTGAGAGGGGATTGCTTTAATGGGATCAATCTACTTTAAGACAGGACATGGGGACTACTTTGCAGCCTTGTTGGACACAACTGAATAAATCATTCGATCAACCAATTAAAGGTGAAAAGGAAAAATGAAGATGAACAATTATCACATCATTTGATGTGGGACACAGATTACTCCTATGAAAAGTATGGAAATGAGTACAGCCTCCTCCACGTAAAGCTGGGAGTAAGACAGGGGCTCTTCAGGGCAAGTTACCTGCGTGAGCACACACAGAAGGGCTGGGAGTGACTACAGAAGTCATTTTCTACAGAAGAGACAGTCCAGGACTATATGAGAAGATCAGAGGCCAAGAATGAGACTGGCATCAAGACACCATTGGTTACAGCATGAGGAGGAATTAACCCACCTGTGTGCACCGGTGTCACAGAAAAGCCACCAGCACTCTATTGTTGAGAGGTGTCATAGGACTACGGAAAGGATGATGAATCTAAAAGAAAAGGGCTTTCACCCACTGGTCCATTTTGCTAGCATTCAAAGAGGTGAAAAACAGCCTTGCACCCCCCCCCCAAAATTATAATCCTGTGAAGGAAATATAAAATAAATGGCATATACTCAAGACACAGTAACACAAAAGAATAGTTTTAAAATCTTTGAGTTTCAGTGTTCTCACCGAGTTTAACAAGAAAGATTTAGTCGGCAGAAGTTAATTGATGAGAATAAATGGAGTTGAAATCTTGAGAAGGACTAACTGGTCCAGCATGGCTTGGTTGTGAGGCTGGGAGAAGGCATGGTGGAGTATGTAGGGAAAACAGAGGGTGCGTAGACTAAGCAAGCAGTCGAATCAGCAATAACCCCCCAGGTAACCTGCGGGGTAAAGTTCTGATCAAGCCTCAGAGAAGGAGCCACCATTCAGCTCAGACTGCAGGCTGTCATTCAGTGGTCCAGCCACAGCTAAGCTACTATCCCTGGTGAGCTGCCAGAGGTCTTCTGTTCTTGGCATTACCATAGCAACCGCTGCCCACTCCCTGCCTAAAGTATGGGAGAGAAGTAACTCAAGAGACAAAAGGTCCAACTCAAAGGAGGCAGAGCTGATGAGCATCCTCGGGAGTATCAGGATGGTGTGGAAAATCAAACTCCGGGGACCATGTCAGAGTCAGCAAGCCTGTGTCAGGGCCCTCACTGGTCACAAGGCCTTAGTCACATTGCTTCTCTATATTTAGTTTTACCCACTGTAAAATGAAGAGAGTAAATACCACAGAACCTGCTGTTCTGAAGGTTGACTTTCATGGGATGTAGTACAAAAACATCAGCAGTGTCAAGCACACTGCAGCTCCCTCAGATGGTACCAACTATTACACAGTATGAAGAAGTGGTTCATCCAGTCAAGAGTCCACACAAGCAGCATACACTGATGAGACAAAATAATATTTACCAAGATCAGCTATGCCCTGAAAGGTCTCCCATTCAGAGAAGAATTTCAGACAGATAAATTAAATGCCCTCTCCTGGGATTCCCAATATTTTTTTTAAAGATTTATTTATTTATTATTATGTATACAGTGCTCTGTCTGCTTGTACCCCTGCAAGCCAGAAGAGGGCATCAGATCACATTATAGATAGTTGTGAGCCATCATGTGGCTGCTGGGAATTAACTCAGGACCCCTAGAAGAGCAGTCAGTTCCCTTAACCTCTGAGTCATCTCTCCAGCCCCCCAATTTGTTCATTGCATTTTAAGTCTGCAACTAACTCATTCTGCTGAGTTAAAAGGTAAATACAAAAACATCAAGAAAATAAGCTACCATTGGTGATTTTATGCAGCACTGAGTGGATGACCACCAACAGAATTAACTGGCCCTGGTCTGGGAGGGCCTGATAGGACATAAAGTTGAAGATCAAGTTTGTGAATTGATTTTTTGCAATCTTAGACACTGGGGGAATCTGACCGAGAATAAGAGAGGCTGTGGGTAGATGGAAGTATTGGAAAGACACGCTCCGTGTGGGACCCTGCTGCTAATAAACAGAATTACCTTGGCAGTCCTGAATCAGGTTTCAGAAAGGACCTGATTCTCAGCTGAGACAAAGCAACATAGCCATATCCATCCTAGTAAATTGATCGTGAGTGTTCAACACCCAGACAAATTAAGTTTGGCTGTCCTAACCAACTAAAAGAGACCACCACCAGTCTTCAGGCTTCTGAACTGTCTTGGCGGATCATTACACATCTGTCAGAAGACAGTCACACAATCAATCTGAAGGGTTTCTGTTGGCTCCCTGTTCCTTGGTAACCTCCCACAGCCAACCACTACAGTCCTGTAAGCTTCCGGACCACTTCGATGAAACCCTTCCAGCCTATCGTTAGAGATTGTCCTACAGAGCCTGCATATACACTAGAGGTTTTCTTACTGGCTTTGTTGCTGTTGTTGTTAAATGGCAGGCTTCAGCAAAAGCGAGATACAGAACCAATGCTAAAGCATCATATTAAAGAGCCAGGATACTCAGGCTGCTTGGAGAGCAAGCAGGCTCCCTTTGCCACGCAACTTTCTCACTGCAGACTCATTTGCCCTGAGCAGCAAGCCTAGCTATCAGATCCTCTAAATTTCATATCGCATGTAATCTGCAGTCACACGGGAGTTGACTCTTTCCCAGTGAGGGTTACATTTTCAAAGGAAGGACCAGCATCAGTCAGGAACCCTCTCCCTGCTGTCTGCTCTTGCCCTGTCAAAGAGCAGATGGGAGTAGAGACAGAGGAGGGTCCTGTAAAGAAATGCGAGTGTCCAGTGGGAATTGGCACAGTTCCCAAGACAGTGTGCACGATTCTAGAAGAAAGGCTGAGCACAAAGTCAAGAAGACGATAGTTATATGTATTTCTATTCCAAAGTAAACAGGATATGAAGGACACATTTTCTAATTTTATAACTACGCTTTCACCAAACTCAACCCCGGGAAATAAATCTTATGTCAGATAGATCTTATAAGCAATTGTACCCCTGACCTTCTCTGCCCATTGTTTTCATCTTTCCTACCTTCAAACACTTGGCTGCAAGGCAGTGGGTCTCCCAGGAAGCAACATCTCCAGAAAGAAATGCATTACTATCATAATGTTCTACTTGTAGGCTTCTAGGACCCTCTGGGTCCTTCTACTTTGCCATTCTCCCATGATTCTCTCATCTAGAGTCCCATTAGAATGTCCTCCCCTCTGTCTCAGTTTCCTGGTAAGTGAATAGGCAGATTTGGGCACAGGGGTCCCGCTCAAACTAAGGCACCAGCCAAGGACAATACAGGCGGTAAACCTTAAACCCCTACCCAGATCTAGCCAATGGACAGAAAATTCTCCACAGTAGAGTGGAGAGTGGGATATGACTTTCTCACATACTCTGGTGCCTCACTTTTGACCATGTCCCCTGGAGGGGGAGAGCTGGTGGCACTCAGAGGAAGGACAGCAGGTTACCAAGAAGAGACTTGATACCCTATGAACATATACAGGGGGAGGTAATCCCCCTCAGGAACAGTCATAGGGGAGGGGAATAAGGGGAAAATGGGAGGGAGGGAAGAATGGGAGGATACAAGGGATGGGATAACCATTGAGATGTAACAAGAATAAATTAATAAAGGAGAAAAAAATGAAAAAAAAAAGAAATGCATTACTGTGATTTTACAACCATGCTACTCCCAGGTAGAGCAGCCCTGAGACTAGAATTATTTTCTTGCCACTCTGGGCATCTCAATCTTGCCCTGGATAACCAAAGAGGCTTTTGTAGTATAATTTTTCTGACTGAAAACAACTTCACTACAGTACCAGAGAATTCTAGCCTTCGGTTAGGATGAAGACAAGCGTTCAGTATCCACATAGAAAACCACAGGCATATCTTACAGTTCTGTGTGCTTATATCGGGGCAGTCTGAAGCAGCCCAAAAAACTCAGGAAAGATACACAAATGTCTTAATTATATCAGCACTTGTGATCGTGTCCTAGGAAACATTTTACACTGACTTTGGTGTTTTCGGTGTAGGCTGTTTCTGCGGCATTGGTTCTCGGTGTTAGAGTTTGGCAAACAGCGAAGGTTTTGTGGACATCTCTTTAGTGAAACAGCCTTTCTCAATTGCTTGATATGCCATAAATTCTTGTCTGTTTAAAACTGTGATATATGATCTTTGAAGAACAAATGTTCCACCCACGTTCATACCCAGAAAAACAATTTATCGAAGTGTTCGTTATGTCTGACCTCCCTTCCAGAGTGACTGGAGATCTGGCTGGGTTCAAGTTCTAGATGGGATACAAAAAAGGTCTGCAGTGGTCTCATGCAAGACAGAGGGACCAGAAGAAGGAGATATCGAGTAAAGGGCATCAGGGCCGCAGCACCTACTCTAGCTATGGAGTTGACAGCAACAAGATGCATGGGTGAGAATCCGGGTTCAATGAAACATTTCAAAACACTGAAAAAGAGCCAGTGGGGCCCCAGTCACATAAAAAAGGAGGGACTCTAACTAGCCAAGAGAAACTCTTTGCTGCCCAAACTTTTTTCAATTCAAGTATAATATGAGTTTAGAGCCTCCCAAAGTTTTTAAGGGTTCCTTAAATGTGTAGTTGGAAGTAGAGTAAAACCTGTAGCCTCAAAATCAGTTCTGTGTGCTCACTACTAGACACATGGGAAATACGCACTTTCTTGGGTTCCCCACCCACACAAGTCATTACACCCATAAGCATAAGAAACTTACTTGGTCCATCGGCTGGTTGTTGTTCATTTGTCCATCCATGCATTTGTTTCCTAAGATAGAGTCTCACGTCACCCATCTTGGTCTTGAGTTGTTTCCATAGACAAGGCTGCCCCAGAGATTCTGATCTTTCTGCCTCTACCTCACAAAGGCTACCAACATGTGCCTGACTGGGGCCATCATTTTAAGGGTGGGAGGAGGCAGGCGAAGAGTTGGCACAGCCGCAGAGAAGACTACTTAAACTCACCCTCCAAACATCTCCTATCTTGAATGCCCTTCTGGACAGCCTGGTACTACATTATCTCACAGACCCCTTCCCCCAGCTCTGCGGCAATGCAAGTTTCTCTCTGGAACCCCTGTTCCCTGTCTACAGCTTTACCAGACAATGAATTCCCTGTCACCGTCACCATTGCTGTGATTTGAATGAGAAGAGCCCTCTGTTGCCACATGACACAGAGGGCAGGTTTGGGGGGTTTACATCCTCACCCCACTTCTTGTTCTGTGTCCGTCCTTCCTGTGTGCAGATGAAATTGTGACTACTCAGCTTCCTTCTCCTGCTCCCCCCACCCATCCGACCTTCCTCCTCACCATGGACTCCATAAGGCAAAATAAGTCCCTTCCTCACTAATTTGCTTTGGGTGTGGCTGGCCATTCTCCTCTGCTACCTTGGCTCTCGCTTCCAACATGTCCCCCAGTTTAACTCTGTAGCCCTCAGTGAATTATGAAGGCATTCTCACAAAGGTGACTTCCCGCCCTTTAAGAAAACTACTACAGGTGGCAGCTGCTAGAATAAGCCAGTTAACTTCATCATGGCCCCTAAACACAAGGATGGCACGTAGACTTTGGTCCCTGTGTGGAGCTGACAGCTAGAAATGGGCGCAGACAATCCAGAGGAGCATCAGCCTGGACTAGGTAAAGAGATCATCTGCTCATTCACACATCTGGGCATCTGGGTAAGTGTGAACAGTTCTCAGCAGCTTTCTGTCTCCCTAACTGTAAAGGTGATTCTTCTTTCTAGAAATAAATCCCGACATCAGGAAAGGAACTTAATGACAGATGCTCATCGTCTTTGACATCTCATATAAATCAGCTCTGACCCCATATGAGTATTCCACAAAGAAGAAGTCATCATAAAGGACTTCTGAGCCCTGAATGATGAACTGTCCACAACCACAACCACCGTCACCAGTCCCGTTGGTTGGTAGAAGCTGGCAAACAGAGGAGGAAGGAGACTTTGTGTAAAGTCAGGCCCCAACCTTAGTTTGATCTTACTAAATCACACCAACTGCAGTACTCGTGCAGGAAAACAAACAGGTGACCAGAGACAATTCTCAGAAGCCCAGAGGAGCCTGAGATCCTTCTGCCCATGGGTCATCAAAGGGACACATCACTCACATCAAAACCCTCTGCTCTTCTGAATTGGGGGGCTTAATTGACTTGAAAATTATTTTGTGATGATCTAATGGAGATGTAATCTTTAATCACTGGATATCTGATGTCCTATCTTGTGATCAAATCCACATTTCCATCAAAACAACAAACGCCTGCCAGCACCACCAGCCTAAGCTAACATGCTAAATACCCAGAAAGCCCCCTGCCCTGTTTCTATTCACCCATTTAAAAGTCACATGCTATAGCAGACTTTACACTTTACATGTAAATCTCATGAGAAAAATAATCATACCTGCCACAGCTACCCCACAGACCTGTCAAAGGAGCAAAGCTTCTATCTGCTGCCAGTTCCACTCCATTTCCCGAAAAAGAATCTGCTTCCTGGCTGTTCTTAAAAAGCACCTTAAACTTAGCATATCCAAACTTCACCCCCCGCCCCGACACAATTAATGATACCCTGCTGTACTTGCAGACAGGAGCCTAGCATAATCATCACCAGAGAGGCTTCACCCAGCATCTGATGGACACAGATTCAGAGACCCACAGCCAAACATTAGGTGGAGCTCGGGGAAATCCCGCAGAAGAGGGGGAGGAAGGTTTGCAGGAGCCAGAGGGGTCAAGGACACCACAAGAAAACCCACAGGATCAACTAACCAGGGTCCATAAGGGCTCACAGAGACTGAACAGCCAACCAGGGAGCCTGCACGGGACTGACCCGTGCTCTCCGCACATACAGTTGTGTAGCTTGGTCTTCATGTGGGACTCCTAACAGCAGGGGCTGTCTCTGACTCTGTTGCCTGCCTTTGGAGCCCTTTCCTGTAGGAACCAGGCCCGACTGGGCTGCCTGCCTGTCTTGCTGTTTCATGTCCTGTTTCTAGCAGCTTCCATGTCTGTGTTTATCTTGGTTAGCTAGTCATGTTTACTGCTCTGAGAACGCGCCCCTCCCTTCCTCGAGACTTTTCCTCCTGTGTGCAATCACCTCTTGAGGGATTTCACCTGGGGGGGGAGGATTCCTGTTTTGCTGCCTATAAAGAAGGCTCTTTGGAACTCTGAAGGGAAACGAGAATAATAAACCGCTGCCACAGCTGCTGCTCTCTTAACATGAAGGACCTGCTGTGTTAGTGTGTTAGTGTGTGTGTGTGTGTGTGTGTGTGTGTGTGTGTGTGTGTGTGTGTTAAATCCACAGTCCCTCACCCTCGACTCAGTACCACGGAGGTGCGGGCAACACACTTTCCCTCATCTGGCTTCAGTAGGAGAGAATTGCCTGTTCCTACTGCATTGAATTGCCAGGGCTGGTTGATAGCCAGGTTGGCCTGCCCTTCTCTGATTATAACAGATTGCGGGAGGTGGGGGAAGGGGGAGGGCTGTGAGGAGAGGATGGAGGAGGAACTTCTTTTAATTTCCCCACAAACCCGTTTACACCCCCCAGTGTTCTCAAGTGGTTGTCTTTCAGCCCTGCTAGGGGACGCTAGGGTCTTCTTTGAGATCGCTGGCCTCTCTCACAGCTAATCCATCAGCAAGATCACGGTCCTAGCCTTAAAATTCCATCCCATTTCACATCCCATTTCTTGCCACCCAGACAAAGCCAGAAATCACTTCCACCTGGGCTATTATGACACTTTCTCATTGATACCCTCACTCCTTCTGGACACCTTATGAGGTCTGTTTTACAACCAGAAGGCAGAAACTAATCCCAATTATGTCTCCTACTACTCAAAAACCTCAAGACCCTTGAAATACAATCAACTTTCCATGGTTACTGCAATGGGCCCATGACCACCCCTCTCAGCCCCAGAGGCTCTTGAACATACCTAAGTACCACCGGATTACTGAAGTTGATCTCCAGAGATGGGCTCTGGGCATTCTCTTACAGTGTAGAACCAGCACTGCTCCTGGCCTGCTTCCGGTTGCCCTTTTGACCTTTACTCTGAAGTTTTACCACCTCTGCTTTCCACAGAGGAGCCTGGGAGGCTCCTTTCTTTTCCCATCTTCAACTCCGCCATTGTTTCATCTTTACATCCTAGGCTGTGTCTCTTCATTTAGGCTTCTACCCACAAGCACGTCCTCACTGGGACCACTCACCCCTACCTGACACTAGTAAATCTCAAAACGTGACCTCTGGGAACTGGGGGAATGGTTCAGCGGGCAAAGGTGCTGCTTGCTGTGCAAACATGAGGACTTGAGTGTAGCTCCCCAGCACCCTCAACAAAAGCCTGGCATGGACAAACAAGCACACTTGTAACTCCAGGGCTTGTGGATGACACGGGAAGGCGAATCAATATGATACTCGCTGGGCAGCTAGAACTAGCCCAGAACCAGTGAGTTCCGGAGTCAGTGAGAGACTCTGTGTCTGAAGAAAATCAGACTAAGAGTGATGGAACAAGACACCTATGTTCTCCTCTGGCCTCTATATGGAGCACAAGCACATACAGACACAACACACATATGCACATATCACGTACATGCAAACATAACTTTGGAAAGCAAACAGAACTACAACATCTGAAGATGCTGCCCAGGCCTCTCACATCAGAACCCAAGTCCCCAGGTGATTCTGAAACATACTGTATTTGATATGCATATGTGTGTGTGTGTGTGTGTGTATGAGTTACATATTAATTTATCAATTTCCTCTACTCCTCTATTTACCTCCCATGCCCAATAGTTAGTGTCTGATGCACACTAAGTATTCAATAAATAAGTGTTGAAGAAATGAATCCAGGGACCAATGTAGTCCCTTCCTCTTCTGGAAGCCCATGGTTTGGTTTCATTTCCTTTTGTTTTCCTCTAGAGACAGCCCCTCGGCATGCATAGGCAGTAGTAGGATGTCTCAGAAAGTGACATCAGACCCAACGAAATGGCTCCAGCCAGCCAATTCTGGCTCCTGCAGGAAGGAGTCGTTTAAGATGATGAGCGTGCTTGGCTCCCAGGAATGTGAAGTAGCTGCCACCTGTGACTCATACACAGCTGGGAGGCCTCGTTAACCCACAACTGCCAAGGCATTTTCCAAGAAACAGATCCACAGAAGAAGAGCACTCAAGGGATCACTGTGGAAGGAGAGACAGGCACGGGGTTGAGCATCTAGGTCAGAGGTCCAGGACCCCCACCCCCACCCCACCGCACCCCAGAGACCTCAGTCTCAGTGTCCCAAGAGCAGAAAAGCACCACTGTTTTTGTCTAAGCTTCTTTCGGCTGCAGCAAGGGCCTCTGCTTATCTTTACTCTAATTTCGCTCCCTTATCAGTGAGTATCTGTCCTTGTGTTTCCTTTTGGGCTGTTTGCCATCCTCTGATTGATTGATCTTTACAGTTACTCGTGTCTGTCATATGAGCTGCTGTGTTCTAATTTGTGCTTCGATCTTGACTTTGTGCGTGTGAGTGTGTGTGTGTGTGTGTGTGTGTGTGTGTGTGTATGTGTGTGTGTGTATGTTTGTGTGTGTGTGTGTGTGTGTGTGTGTGTGTGTGTGTGTGTGTGTGTATTCCAAAAACAGACTAAACACATCTCTAACCCCGGCTTCCTCTTCTCCAAAGAGGAAAGACACCACTACTACAGAATTTATAAGGGTCACACTGGAGGTGAACATGGTGGATTGAATAGGAGCAGCCCTCATAGGCTCATACAATTGAAAGCCTGGTCCGTGGGGGAGTGGCACTACTTGAGAGGGAGTTGGGGGAGGTTGCCTTGTTTGGATCACAACGTAGACTTCAGCCACTGGTCCAGCCAGCACCTGCCTGCATGCCGCCATGCTCTCATCCATGATGAGAACGGACTCCTAACCCTCTGACCCTGTAAGCCTGCCCCAGTCAAAGGCTTTCTCCTGTAAGAGCTGATGTAGCCATGGTGTCTCTTCAGGACAACAGAGCACTAAGACAGTGGATCAAGTCTTACCGTCTCCTTAAACTTAAACGTATCTTTTAAGTCCAAAGTCTCACCATGAACTGCTGGCATTTTCACGTAAGACCTGATATAAAGCGTGTGTAGTTCAAAGCTGCATTGAACAATTTGGTCTACATATTTAAAGTCAAAAAGTACTTATTATAGCCTTATACATAGCCTATACACTTGTGTAAATCTTTAATGAAAATGTTGAAAATAGTTTTAGCAACAAATGCATGCTTGGGGTTGGGTATCTCATTGTGTATCCCAGGCTGGCTCCAAACTCAAAGCAGCTGCTTTCCAAGGGCTTAGATTGCAGATTGCACGTATATGCACCGTGCCTGGTAAGATGTCATTTAATAGCTAGTTTTTAATTTTAGTTATAAAAATGAGATTTTAGCTTCGTGATAGCAATGGACCTCAGTTTCTTTCCTGATGCGGTGGTAAACACCTTGCCCCCGTCATGGCAGGGATGTCACAGTGGCAGGAGCTTGGGGGAGTTGGTCACACTGTACACACATTCAGAAAGCAGAAAGAGAGAGAAACAAATGCATGCCAGCACTCAGCTTACTTCTCCTCATCTTATACAGTCCGGAATCCGAGTCAGGGAATAGTGACACCACCCTGGTCTTCCTGTGACAGTAAACTAATCAAGATAATCCTCTACAGCATGGCCGTCACCCTGGCAACTCTAGACTCTGTCCAGCAGAAAATACCAGGAGTCACAACTAACTAACCAGGAGTCACAGAGCACTAACATGCATTTTTTATAATTTATTTATTTATTGTGTTTACAAGTTGTATCTGCAGGCCTGAAGAGGACACCAGAGCTCATTATAGATGGTTCTGAGCTACCAAGTGGCTGCTGGGAATTGAACTCAGGACCTTTGGAAGAGCAGTCAGTGTTCTTAACCTTTGAACCATCTCTCCAGGCCCTACTAACAGCATTTGTTTGTCTCTCTCTCTGCTCTGTGACTGTAGGTGAATATGATGCTGCTGCAAGCATCCCCCCACACCCACCCCGCCCTCACCACCACCACCCCCCCCCCCAGGCCTCAGCTCCCTCTTGGCAGATTGTGGCAAAACTAAGCTCCCCACCCCCTTAGGTTGCTTTTGTCAGGGTATCTTATCACAGCAACAGAAAAGTAAAGAAGCCACAAAGGAAAAATAATTTTGCTCCCCTTTGATTCATCCAGAACCAGGTAGATGTCAGAAAACAAAAACATAAACTCCAACTTCAGTAAAAGAAAGATATAACAGTTGAAGATGGAGACAAGATTTAGAAAAGATTGTAACACAGAAAAGGAAAGTTAAAGCAATGTGTCCCTGAGAGCCAACAAATGGTGACGCAGAGTGCTCTGAGAGATAAAACGCTGTCGATAAAACCAGACTGTCTTAGATTCTGCAGCTGATGAGCAGCAGCTGGCTTCCCAGGACTGGCAGGACCTCACTGTAGGTAATGCTCTATGGTAACCCCAGGACAGTAGCTCCATAGCAAACCCATGAGAACATTACACTACTGACACCAGTCAATGCTACAAATTTAAACTTGGGTTCCTGGATTGGCTTTTGTTATCTTCTGTTGATGTTGTTTGTTTGTTTGTTTCCTAGAAATTTTAAGATATTTACCAGCATGTCCCAGATCCCAAGACCTACTTGTCACTACCCACTAGAAATGTAATACTTATTCTCCAGAGACACAGGCACATCAGTCACTAAGGGGGTGGGGGGAGTAAAAAGTCTTAGTACCAAGAACATTCTGTGTGGAAAAGCTCTGCACTGAACAGTGAGATCTTCAAATCCACCTCAATATTCTGTTTTTATTCCCCTGGTAGATAAATAAAGATTCTTCTCTGGGAAAATGAACTACCTAAGAGAAGAAAGGTTTCTATAAAATGATATAGAATGTACCCCCAAAAATATAAAGAAACCATGACAGGTGTCTAGGATCCCTGGGGGAGCAGCAGTGGGCTTACCCTGGGTGACATTATACCTCTGGCCTGATGGCTTTGCACACTGGGACTGAGAGGCATGGTTCCAGGAAGCTGGAATGAAAAGACGCTGCGGACTTCTGTGGCTGACCACGTGGAACACTTAGAGAGGTTGTATAGACTGTTTAGAGAACGCTGGAGGGCTCCAATGAAGAAAAGTAAATAGAAGATGAAACAAAGTCATTACCAGCTCCATGTAAAAATAACAACGAAATGAGGGGTAAGATAGAGTCATGCAGTAGATCACTCAACAGTGCAACCTTTTACACAGTCATAACTGTCAGTGCAAAAAAACACAAGTCTCGCCTCAAAAGGCGTAAGTGGTAGTTTATTCTAGAACCATGGCCAAGAACAGAGATCCAGAAAACTCCACATTCCAACAAGGTAAAAGTTTGGTTAAATTTTTATAGTAACATAACAAAGAAAATCATATTGCCGGAAGCATTAGGTAGGAGGAGCACAAGAGAGCAGGGGAATCGAGCTATAGGCCTCATGTGCTAGCTGATGACATTCTTAACCTTTTGGTTGGTAGATGTTAGGGGTCTGTTTGTACATTCCAAAGGACTTACCTAATAGTCATAAGGATGTAAGATTCATACAGAAGAAAGTAACAAATGGCTGGTAAGGGGATAGAGATGGACCAAATAATTAGGCTCCAGTCTTGCTACACTCTAACCTCTCAACATCATTGAAGAGCTAACCAGTCAGCCATCCTCACTGAAAGGTTAACCTGTCAATCATCTAGCCAGTCAGCCAGCCTCACTGAAGGACTAACCTGTCAATCATCTAGCCAGTCAGCCAGCCTCACTGAAGGGCTAACCTGTCAATCATCATCTAGCCAGTCAGCCAGCCTCACTGAAGGGCTAACCTGTCAATCATTATCTAGCCAGTCAGCCAGCCTCACTGAAGGGCTAACCTGTCAATCATCATCTAGCCAGTCAGCCAGCCTCACTGAAGGGCTAACCTGTCAATCATCATCTAGCCAGTCAGCCATCCTCACTGAAGGGCTAACCTGTCAATCAACCTGGCTGAGGTTCCATGTAAGGTGTGATTCTTTCCAGAAACTTTAATTCAAATAATAATGTGTACTGAGAAAAGTCTGATTGTGGTGGTGTACCCATATAATACCAGCACTTAGGAAACAGGCAGGAAGATCATGTATTCAAGACCCATCTGAACTATGGGTAAGATTCTCTCTCAAAACAAAAACAAAAACAAAAACAAAACAAAGCAAGAAAACAAACAACCTCAAAACTTTAGACATGATTAATTACATTAGGGAGGTAAGAAAAGGGAAGTCTGTGCAAAACTCCCAACTTCCTAACATGAAGTAAACTTAATAATCAAAGGGCTGTTGTTTCCACAAAAGGAGAAAACACCAATACAACAGCTAAAAACACTGAGATGCTGCTCCCAGAAATGGGAGGACAGAGGAACGGGCTCTATACAGCTTCTAGAAGTACTTTTTACTTATTTTAAAGTTGCAGTTTCACCACAAATACTGAAAATGGCCCCTCAGCCATTGGTCACTGCTGTGTGTAGGAGCTGGTCTTGTGCTCAGCACTGCTGGGATCCCCAGACTAGACCAGCAAAAGAAAGTTTTCCAGTTAAGAGAGAGCCAGCTAAAATAGTTACAATTAACTGCCTAGGCATGTCCTTCATCAGGGCATCAGGGCTAGAATCAAAGTCCCTCTGAGTCCCTGCTCATTAGACAAGATAACCTACGGCGAATGCGCAAAGGTTGGAACAGAGCCATCTTCCCAATTTTATCCTTCAGGGCAACCACATGCTCAGCAAATTTTATGCTGGATGAAAACACACACATACCGTGTGCCTTACTGATTCCATAAAGTGGAGGCTGTTTTCATAGCTTGTATTATATTTTATATTGTCCTCCATTGAAACACAAATATAACCATCAGGATGAAAAATTACTTCCTGATTAGACGAGGAGATGGCTGGGGTGGGAGCAGGGAGCAGAGCCTGTTAGAATAGGAGCTGGTGGAAATACATAAGGGAGAATAAATAACCCAATGATAATAGTGGTATGGGGGAAGGATGATCCGTGTTGCTCAACGTCAAAAGCAAAGATGTATTCTCCCATGCTTCTCTCATCTAGAGTCCCAATAGGACAAGATGTCCCCTGGAGGGGGAGAGCTGGTGGCACTCAGAGGAAGGACAGCAGGTTACCAAGAAGACACTTGATACCCTATGAGCATATACAGGGGGAGGAAATCCCCCTCAGGCACAGTCATAGGGGAGGGGAGTAAGAGGAAAATGGGAGGGAGGGAAGAATGGGAGGATACAAGGGATGGGATAACCATTGAGATGTAACAAGAAGAAATTAATAAAAAAAGAAAAAAGAATAAATTAATAAAAAAAAGAAAAATAAATAAATAAATAAGAAAAGATGTCATTGAAAAACAACAACAACAACAACAGAGTTACCTAACTATGTGAAAAGTAACAAAGAACCTTAGTGGGCAGGGGTTTTCTCTCTGGCCAGAACACCAATCACATCCTGTGAAATTAAGACAACGACTACCTAGGTGAACAATAGGAAATATGAAGGGTATTTCCTGTGTGCCCCATAGTCCTCACTAAAAGAACAGTCTTTATCTGAGGGGCATGTATAGACTGAGACTTTACAGCAGTGGGAAGAATCAAAAAGTACCATTCTCAGAAAAGGCGCTCAGAAGCCCCCAGAGGCCTTTGCATAGACCAGTGTAAGACTACACCCCACTACCCCAGACCCCCAAAATCACTCAGGGAGCCCTCCCTGTTCTGTCCTCAGATACCCTGGTGAGTGCAGGATGAGTCATGCCCCCAATAGGCTCCCTGGGAGATTTTTGGAAGTAGCTAATCCTGGATAAAAAGCCACCAGTGGGGCTAAAAGGTAAGTTTGTAAAAGGTCAGATCAATTAATGTTATTATCTCCTCCAACAAGGGAGGGAAGGAGATAAAGGGAGTTTAAACGAGCCCTCAGTAACCACCACTCACAGGTGCACTGAGCAGCCAGCCAACTCTCACCTTCCGGTTCCACGGACAAACCACTCAAATAGCACACAGCACACAGCACACAGCACACAGCACACAGCACACAGCACACAGCACACAGCACACAGCACGCCTCTTTCCCTTCCTTCTTATTCAGCCAACTTTGAAATAAGAGTAACCTCATTACTGATAGCGTCATCACCTCTGGGCTCTTGGATCCCAGGTCAGTTGTATGTGAATAGGTTGGGGGGGCAGGGGGAGGATGTGGTCCCACCCTTCAGGCATTTTGCTCTAGACCTAAGTGCCTTTAGATAATATGTGTATTTTTTTATTTTTTTTTATTAATTTATTCTTGTTACATCTCAATGGTTATCCCATCCCTTGTATCCTCCCATTCCTCCCTCCCTCCCATTTTCCCCTTACTCCCCTCCCCTATGACTGTGACTGAGGGGGATTTCCTCCCCCTGTATATGCTCATAGAGTATCAAGTCTCTTCTTGGTAGCCTGCTATCCTTCCTCTGAGTGCCACCAGGTCTCCCCTGTCAAATGTGTAAAGATGACATATTTAAAGCCAGTTTCATATTGGTCCCTGGAATTCTTCGGGCTTTTCACCAAGACATAGATATCTCATAAACTTCAAAAGTGATTAGTTCCTACAGAAGCATAAATGACTTTTTTTTATATACGTTAAAGGTTCACATGAGCAAATTGATCAAAGATCAACAAAGAAAAATGAACAAAATAGAAGATGGAATATGGGGAGGGGTGAATATGAGCAAAGTACAAACTGTGCATGGATGAAAATCTCCTAAGAAGCCCATTATTTTGTACACTAAGAAAAACAAACCAGTTAGAAGCCATGTGATGGCGCACACCCGCAATCCCAGCACTGTGGTGGCCGTGGCAGTAAGACTACGAACTCAGAGCCACACTGGGTTGTCTCACAGTGAGCCTGCATTAGGGAGATTATAAACTAAAATGTAGGTACATAAATAAACAAATTGATAGTATAGAAATAAGTCAATTATAAATGCATAATAAGCCTGACACAAATGCAAAAACAAGTAATATGTATAAATATTTTGGAAGGACTCTGCAAGTATAGGTTTACGTATAGTTTAAGAGTCCTTTTTCTGCTTTTAAACACTGCCTTGAAACAATTTCCTCCACAACCACATATGCTATCAAGATAGGAGCCACAGTATTTAAAAATGAACATAAAGTCACCAAGCTGAAGCTACTGTTAGAGCAGAATTGAAAAGCTGGTGTGCCAGGGTGAGCCCAGCATGGCAGCGTTGGTCCTTCGCGCTGAGTTCATAGCTCCTTCGCCCAAGTGCAGCCTTCGGATGAACCCGGTGAATGAAGAAACGCACACACAACCAATTTAAGAGAATTACAAAGGCAGCTGATCCATAGCTTCATAAAATAATCTGTCACCGAACAGTGTTGCGGGAGGCAGCCAGCTGTTTGGAGGCCTTGATGAAGGCTGCCGGAGAAGTGGCTTTGTTTCAAAACACAGAAATGGGCCCGATTAAATCAAGGAATTTCTCTCAGAGGTTGATATCATCTGCAAAGTCTGGCGCTCTCCTGGAAACTGAAAGACATTGCTTCAGGCAAGACGTTCCTTCGCTGAAGGTTACCACATTTCAGTCAGCTTAATCAATGAAGGGTCAATCACTTTAATCCATTTGGCTTTCTGAATGATGTGTTCAAGCTTCTTTGCTTTGTTTGCATCAAATGGAAAAAAATAGTATGGTGCATACAAAATCTATCCAAAACCCATGCTTTGTTCTAAAATTATACAATCTTAGACGCGTCTGCTTGCCTTTTAGACCTGACGATTGCATTGTTAGGCATATATATCCAACTGAAAGTTCTACGTCTTCAAAGTCATGCTATACTTCCATTTGTGTAATTAAGAATTACAAACTTGAAAACAGTAGTGGTCACACCTGGGTACCCATGAAGGGTCATCTGGGAGGACTTGTAAGTAAGCTAACACCGACTGCCCACACTGACCAATAAAGGAGGGTGCAAGTGCCTGGCCCGGGGCTGTTAAGAATATTAATGCTGGGTTAGAAACTCACTGCTAGAGGCTGAACAGTCTTTCTCAGAAGTGTGTTATGTTATTTAAAAGGAAGAAAAAAAAACAACTTCAAATGTCTAAGTCCTTATTCCTATACCCAAGAATGTGTATATGGACATTTGCTTTCTTAAGGTAAGATAAGGTCACAAGAGTGGGTCTTACTCCACAGTGACTGTCTTAAGGGAAGCGCAAGACACGGGGGCAAACAGACGGAGGACGAGCACAAGAACAAATCATTCACCTATAAGCTAAGAAAAGAAATGTCAGAAGAAACAAAACCCACTGACAGTTTGATTTCAAGCTTCCAGACCTTTGGGAAATGAACTTCTCTTCCTGAGGCTGCCAGGCAGGCTGTGGCACTTCCCTGTGGCCACCCAGACAGGCTGTGGCACTTCCCTGTGGCCACCCAGACAGGCTGTGGCATTTCCCTGTGGCCACTCAGGTAGGCTGTGGCACTTCCCTGTGGCCGCCCAGGCAGGCTGTGGCACTTCCCTGTGGCCGACCAGGCAGGCTGTGGCACTTCCCTGTGGCCACCCAGGCAGGCTGTGGCACTTCCCTGTGGCCACCCAGGCAGGTTGTGGCACTTCCCTGTGGCCACCTAGGCAGGCTGTGGCACTTCCCTGTGGCCGCCCAGGCAGGCTGTGGCACTTCCCTGTGGCCACCCAGGCAGGTTGTGGCACTTCCCTGTGGCCACTCAGGTAGGCTGTGGCACTTCCCTGTGGCCGCTCAGGTAGGCTGTGGCACTTCCCTGTGGCCGCTCAGGCAGGCTGTGGCACTTCCCTGTGGCCACTCAGGTAGGCTGTGGCACTTCCCTGTGGCCGCTCAGGTATGCTAATGTAGGGTGTTGTCCTCCAACCCCCACTGCCTGGGATTATGGGTTCACAAACATGGTTCTTGGCCTGAAATGAGAGCTTTTAAGATCCGTTCTGCATAGTTCAAAATTAAAAGCCATTGATTAGATATCCTAAAGTCTGGCTTCACCTGTTTTCTACTTGACCTAACTTAAGACACCCTCATGGTAGCATCACCTCACTTCTCTAAAGTTACCAAATGGCGTTGAGTAGACAATTTAAGTTTTTTTTTTTAATTTTTTTCTCCTTTATTAATTTATTCTTGTTACATCTCAATGGTTATCCCATCCCTTGTATCCTCCCATTCTTCCCTCCCTCCCATTTTCCCCTTATTCCCCTCCCCTATGACTGTTCCTGAGGGGGATTACCTCCTCCTGTATATGCTCATAGGGTATCAAGTCTCTTCTTGGTAACCTGCTGTCCTTCCTCTGAGTGCCACCAGGTCTCCCCCTCCAGGGGACATGGTCAAAGGTGAGGCACCAGAGTATGTGAGAAAGTAATATCCCACTCTCCACTCTACTGTGGAGAATTTTCTGCCCATTGGCTAGATCTGGGTAGGGGTTTAAGGTTTACCGCCTGTATTGTCCTTGGCTGGTGCCTTAGTCTGAGCGGGACCCCTGAGCCCAAATCTGCCTATCATAATGTTCTACTTGTAGGCTTCTAGGACCCACTGGATCCTTCTACTTTGCTGTTCTCCCATGCTTCTCTCATCTAGAGTCCCAATAGAATGTCCTCTCTTCTGTCTCAGTTTCCTGGTAAGTGAAGGCTTTTGTGGGACATGCCCCTTGGGCTAATATGCAAGTTTTAATTTTTTTAAGGCTATGCTATACCCCAGTTAACAACTTATTTAGGGGATTATGTCACACAAAAACTTTTTTTTCCTTTAGTTGTATTACATCCAGCTCCTATAATTTACAGATTCATAAATAGTATCCCTATCATTTATGTTCACAAAGAACATAAAGGATCTTATTTCTGTATATTTACATTTTCACCCTCACTACTGTGACAGCTAAGCTCTACTTGAGATTAATGGAAACTTTACATAATTATTTCAAAATATTGGAATTTATTGTCTCTAGAGCTAATTAGCAGTAAAGTAGCTATATATTTTTTTCTTTCACCATGATAGTAGTCCAGTGGCTTCTGATTCATATAAACCCCATGTCCAATCAGTCCTTTCAGGAAGTACTTATATGACTTTTAAGATGTTGTGTAAACTCTCCAAGCTTCTGGGGCTCTCCTCAGAATAACTGGGCATGTGTGTGTTCCTTGGCTCTGCCCCTACTCTCTGCTGTCTAGGAATAGAAACCAGTAGAGACGGAAGTGAGACTAAAAGCCAGGTTTTGAGGCTGGTAGGCTAGCTGAACCGCTCATGAGCCCTTGTTGCCTTGTGTAGACATGACTTGAGAGGGAACTGCATCTCAGTCTCGTCTGACGCCCTCCATTTTGATTACACAACGTTACAAGAGCCAGGCTGTGCTGTGTTCTAACCACTATTTGGAAAGAGCCTGAAGGAAGGAACCATGTAACATACAGGTTAGAATTAGACAGTCACAAGCTCGTGGGTCAATGGTAGCTGGAAAAAGTACGATCTGGAAGTGCAATCAGCACAACTGGTGGTGAACTGCATGCAGAGGGAAAGTCAGACATGCCCTCCCAGGGCCCTCAGCAGGTGGAACCATTCTTTACCCATGAAGATCCAAGAAGAAGCATCCTTCTAGAAGAACGCAGTTTTACTTTATATCCCTTTTTCTTGGAGACTAAGTTCTTCAATCCTTTTGTAAAGCACTGGATTTATCTCAATTTAGTCCTTCATTGCCACTGTGAAGTTTATGTTTGTCCCAAAAATCTATAGGTGCTTCAAAACATAATAAAACTCTTAGCAATAAATTCAACCAAATAGGTGGAAGAAATGTGAAGTAAAAGCTATAAAAACAATAATAAAATAAATTAGGAAGATCCAAATACATTTAGGTTGATTCTGAATTGGAAAATTTAATATTGTTAAATGTCCTTTTAGTGGCAGGACATTGGTGTGGGCAATGAATGTTGAGTATGCCTCCATAAGCCGAGGCAGCCAAAGCACAGACGGCAAGTTGGTTTGCACCAAACTGAAACAGAAAGGACAACAATCAAAAGAAGAAAAAAAAAGAAACAACCTTTGGGGAGAGGACCAAGTCCTGAGAGAATGTATTGTTGACGTGAGGGCAGCCATGTCAAGAGCCCCAGTGCCTCAGACACAGGAGAAGGGCAATGCCTTCCCCTGGCCTGTGAGTGAACAGTGATGGTTCACGGAGCACAAAAAAAAAATCTCTTAGAACAGCTCCCCATCTCTGATAGTCACAGCCTGAGACTGCTCCCTGAGGAGGCCCCTGAGGATGAGGTTAGCTAGCCCTACCACCCAGTGCAGCTGTATACAATATACCCTCTCTTCAATTTCAATGTATAAAACAAGGTCACCGCTGCCCACTGCTGATACAGCTCCATCAGAGCGCGTGGCCCTGCCTACCCCAGCTTTTCTGTGCATGTAGCTTTGGCTTAGTCATCCCCCATCACTCCAGGCGGGTTAATTATTGCTAATTATTAGGAAAGTACAAATAAACCACAACGAAATAACACCTGAAGCCCACTAGAATGCCTACTGTTAAAAATACAAAAGATGTATTTTTAATGTTAGTCATCTTTCCATTGCTATAACAAAATAGCTGGCATCAATTTAAAAAGAGGAAAGTTCTTTGCTGGGGTGGGGGAGTGCTCACAGTTTTCGAGGTGAGTCTGTGACTGCTTGTCTCCATGGCTTTGGACTTACAACAGCATGGTACCCCGTGAAAGAACACATAGCTGAGGAGACCTCTTCAGCAGCAAATGGTTTCCAGCAAGTAAAGGGCCATAAAAATAATAATTCCTTCAGAGACAGTCTGATGTCCTTCCACCAGCCCCTACCTCCTAAAGTTTACACCAAACCCCTGAAATACCATCAATGTCTTCTAACGTACACTGCTCTGAGGAGCATGAGGTGACAGGGAGCTATATATCTGCCTTTCGACTCATCTGAGCACTTTTGTTGAAGCAAAGAAACTCAGGATCTTCCCCTGGAACCAGGCTCCGCCTCCGGAACCCAGGCTCCGCCTCCGGACCCAGGCTCCACCTCCTTCTGAGACTGCCAAGGCTTTGTTTCTTCACTTTCATTTCAGCAAGAATGTATCCCCATGACGTGCAAGAGCGCAAGCTCAGAATGTGTCACGGCCCAAACCTCTCATTTACTTTCCTTGTCATCAGCCCGTCCATCTCTTAGAACCCAGCTTCTTACATCGCCTGCTCATGCAGAGTTTTGATAACGAACACAACAGGGGCACTGTAAAGTGTAACTTTCCATGTCTGTGTACAATAAACTATCTTTATAGACGACAGAGGGGTAACAGACGGTAAAATAAGCCATCCCTAGACAGCAGGAATTTTAAGGGATGGGGGTGTCTGTGCTCCTTTCCCTATGTAGGAAATGTTATGAGTTAAAAATACAAATGAAACTTCAAACATGTTCTTCATTGTGTGTGCTAGTAAGAATAAGACGGTTCCCTGAAAATTGTAGGTGTGGAAGACTTACCGAATTCCCCATAAATGTATGGTGTGGCCCAAGACAGCCACCGGCAACCATGTGGCACAGACCAGTGTCTGTGAACTGCATCACTTTTCCTACGCTTGCAATAGACAACAAGTATTTAAAAAAAAAAAAAAAGGAAGGCTGCATAGGAATATGTGGTCTCTGCACAGTAAGTATTAGGAATAAAAATGACTGAGTTTCAAAGCCAGCCTGGACTACAGAGAGAATTCCAAGGCAGCCAGGGCTACACAGGAAAACCTTGTCTTGAAAAACAAAAACAAAACAAAAGAATAAAAATGAAAGACCCACTTATTTCATTTCACTTTAAGGCCTCATTTCTCGCAGAAAGCCGATGGATATAAAAGCTATTTCCTCAAATGAACAACTGCCAGACACCTAAGGTGGGGGTCAGCTGGAATTTCATGCATCCTATTTTGTGACAAACTCATCTCTAAAGTTGTAGTTTCTCGCATCAATGAGGTAAACTCTTTTTGGCTGGCGGTTTCTAAGGCAGGTCTTTAGAGTGCTGTGGGAAGTCCCCCGTGCTAAGAGACCACCACCTTGTCACTTAGTAGTGTGATATTGCTAACGATCCCAAGCGGCACATATTCCACTTCAGGCCGTCAGTTACATTTAGGTTGCGGTGTCAGTACAAAGCAGCCGTGATGGATGTGAGTCTACTTTGGGAGTCCTGCGCCTACCTCTCAGCCGTACACGTTTCCATGCACCCCTCCAGGCCGGCTGATAGGAAGAGAGTGTCTTCCTCTTTCCTCCAAGGACATGTGTCTATCACAGAACAAACGGCGAGAGAAAAACACTAGATGGTCTTTGACTCGGCAGATGCTTTTGGTATTAAGCGGTTTTTTTTGGGGGGGGGGCTCTTTTCCTCTTTCCATTATTCTAGGACCACAAATGAACAAAGTCGAGAAAAGATGATCTGGTGCGAGCCCAAGGGGCAGAAACAGTAGAGGCGTGACAAGACAGCGCCCAGTGTCCCTCATTTTTCTTCACACCCTTCTGCCTAACCTGCTGAAGCTCCTCAGGGCCTGCAAGACACTAAAAGAATTTTTGCAGAGGGTTCCAGTGAGTCAGACTAACAGTACCAGGCCAAGACACCCCTGGTGGTCAGCTAATAACAGAGCTGCAGTCACTTCCGGGGAAGAAGAAAAGGCCTTCCAGATAAAATATTTACAAAGCTACAATAAACGTCTAAATTCATATATATATATATATATATATATATATATATATATATATATATATATATATATATATATATTATATATATATTACTGTGGCAAAACAAGGCTAGGAAACAGCTGCCTGGAAACTGTAATGTATTCATGACCATAATTTAAGATTTAACAATTCACTGAGGCATATGCATTAGCAACCACAGGCTCTCATTTAGTTATTTAACATATGCCTGTGCTAAAGTGCTCTCACTGCAAAAAAAAAAAGTATTTTAAAAATTAAAGTATAAAGGCAGAAACTGTAGAAAGAAAGAAATCAGCTAAATACACTAAATCACTACCCACATGTTGTTTCATATTTTTCCAGATGTTTACTAGGCACGTTTGCCTCTGCATTGTTTGTGCCAAGGTGTATAAATAATAAATGAAATGGATTCTTCCGTGTCTCTTACTATTGTATCATCCTAATGACTGAAAGGCCTTATAAATATCATGTTTGTGGCCCAGTCCTGTCTCAGAATTAAGCAGACATAAATAGTGACTCACCAGTCATTTCAATTTTGAAAACAGTTCACGAATATATTTGTACCATTAATGTGTCATCATATTGTTTTATAATATTTTTCAATTATGGGAACTAGTGTAAGCTGGAGGTGGGAATCTCAGAGTACTTGAAAACACTTTCAGAATCTACAGAGCTTAGCACAGAGTCTACCCAGAGTGTCTGGAATACTTATCTGCACATACTTTAAGCATTGGCTATCTTGTTTCTTTACAAATAAGATAGATTCAAGATCATTTTTTTCTATCAGTAACTGCCTGGACCCTCCTAGCAGCTCCATACATTTAATATTTAGCACAAAATACATAACACTTATATGTTTGATGCTACAGAATACAAAGCCAAAGGGTTTCAACATTGACTGTTACAGCATTTATGTGAGCAATAGTGTAAAAATGGAAGACACGTCTTGTATAAAAGTAACAAGCACTTCTGGGTGTTTATCCACAAAACTGATCAGGAAATTTTTTTAATCACCTTGCATGAAATGAGGTTTCTGAAATGCCACGTCTTTAGCTAAAACGTGTCATGTGGTGACTAGATACAAAAGGCAGCATGTCAACAGTCGGATCTCAAATACACTCACGTCTGGTTCGAAGTTTAAGCTTGAAAGTATGCATTTCTCACAAAACAGATCTTTCATGTAGTTCCTGAGAGAGAGAGAAAATACTCCTTATTTGCCTATTTTCACATCATCTGAACATAAGTTAACTAATTATAAGTGCTAATGGCTGGGCGTATGCCTAACACACTCCTCAGAACTGCAAGAAAACGAATTATAAATTGAAAAATGAAAACCTAAAGCACATGAATGTAGGAGAGGGCGTATGGGGTGGGCCAGGAGCAGTCAGAGAAAGAACACAGGACAGAGATGATAAAAAATACAGTACAAACATCTATGAAATTCTCAAAGAACTAAAAATATTTTTAAATTATAAACTTAACTGTTTAGTTTACACTTAAGATGAACTTAAATTTCTCTGTAATGTGCATAGACAGTACTTGTAGGAACGAAGCAAACTACCATAGCCTGTAGGGAGACTATTAACACCTCACCAAGGCACACTCAAGTCAGACATCTTAGCCATGGGAAAAGGAGTCTACTGAGAACCCAGCATTTCAAATAGTCTTTTCAAAGGTGCCCGAATTTTTTTTCTAAATCTGGCAAAGCGTAGCCACTTCTCCAGAACTCCTATAAAGATGTCCTGTGAGTTGACTTACTAATATCTGGCTGTTTGCCTTGGAAGAACCAAAATTAGTTGTTATGATGTCATCTTTGGCTTTCCACCTTTCTATCTTTCTAGCATTAGAAAAGGGCAGAAGGTTAGCCTTGAGAGCTATTAGGATACGTCAGGCAAATGCTTGCATGGATCTTGCAGTGTCACTGAAGAAGGCGAACACACATTGCCACTGCTGGCACTGAGGTAGGATGGTAAGTGGGGGTACCATCAGTACTGAGTCACAGATGTGAAAACCCAGCCCCTTTTCAGCTCTCTCTGTCCCTTCTTAGTTTGCGGAGAATGTTTAAATATGGTGCTATCCTCCAACAGAACTCCAACGGCAGCTATGGTAGGTTAGTGACGGACACAGGTTCTTTAGTCTCCAAATCTGGAACCAAGTTGGTGATTTCTTAAAATACCAGAGTCAGGTTGAGACGTGGGTGGACAGTGAGACGGTGGGTGGCCAGTGAGGGGACTCAGATGGCGCGTTTGCCACCAAGCCTGACTCGATCCCCGGAAACCCACATGGTAGAAGAACACCCATCCTTCTCGGTACCTGAAAGCTCATTCTCAACTACCAGAAAAGGAAAATGTTAAGTCAGGGAACCCTGTGAGTGGTTGGTATTCACTGGGAGAAAATATCTTCGGAGAAGCTGAACACTGGTGCCTACGTAAGAAGCCTACCAGTTAGAATTTAAGCACCCAGCCCAAATGCAAGCTAACTTGCTTTTTTTTCCCCCACTGAGCTGGCCAGTTTTTAACACTCGCCTCCCAACATAGTTCTATGACATATAAATAAATATTCTACGTATTACCACCTTGCCACAGATAGTTCTGTAAATATTCAGTATTTTCTGTATCAAAAACTATGGGTTTTTTTTTTTTTAGTAATTTCCTGACCAATGTGTTCTTAAATTACAGACTGAGAAGATCTATGTCACTACGTACAAATGTCCATCCATGGGGGGGGGGGGTGGAGGTGGCAGAAACTAGGTATTCTTCATCTTTTTATTCATTACTACAGTTCCTATTTATTTATTTATGTTTTATTTTGTTTTGTCGTGATGCTTAGGACTAAACCCAGAACCTTGGGTAGGCAAAGCAAATATGCTACACCAGCCCTTCACTGTTTCCATTTTTAAAACATGCATAATATCTGCATTCCCTTCATTTACTCTGTGGTGAGGTCTAGACCAACCCCAATTATTCTAGAGACCCTGAGTTTATCATCTATAAAGGGGTGGCATTTTCCATTAGCCATCCTCAGAACACCATGGACATGTTCCTACTCGTGATTCCCAGAGTTGAAGACATTTAACCCAATGGCCACCACCTCACCCTGGCTCTCAGGCAGGCCTGCACAATGTGTGGACAGCAAGGGCTGAAACCAATCCTAGACCTGTGAGACTTCAGGTCATCAAACTGCCCTAACCCAGTGTCCCTTAGTTTCATGGTCTGTAAAGCACTGACAACTATGGTAGTGTTCCTCATGGGGCTGTTATGGGTATTAAATGGGGCACAAAGCCCAAAATAATTAATATAATACATAACAGAGGAAGAAGAGACTGTGCAAATTTTAGCTGCTATGATTACAGTTATTATAATTGCTACAAGCCAGATGAATTACAACATGAAGGTGAATTCAATCAGAACCCCACCACTGTCAACACCAATGGAAGGGTCACCTGAAAAGATATTTGGGGTGACATGACTGCCTCCAGCTCCCCAGCAACTAAATGCTCACCAGTCTGAGGCTTTTAACACAGTGGTTAAGAACACTTTCTGCTCCAATGAAGGGTCAAATTCTCTTTCCAGTATGCACATCTGGCAGCACACAACCATCTATCTGTCTCCAGGGAGTCTGTCTTAGTCACTGTTCTGCTGCTGTGAAGGGACACCATGACCAAGGTGACTTGCAAAAGAAAGCAGGTAATCGACGGCCTGCTTACAGTGTTACAGGGTGAGTCCATGTCCCTCATGGTTGGAGCACAGCAGCAGGCAGGAGCACTGGGGCAGTAGCTGTTCCGCAAGCAGGAAGCAGAGAGAGCTAGGCTGGGCCTCCCTGGGCTTTTGAAACCTCAAGGTCCATCCCCAGGGACACACTTCCTCCAACAAGACCACACCTCCTAATCCTTCCTAAAAAAAGTCCTCAACTGGGCACCAGATATTCAAAAATGTGAGACTGTGTGGACCATTGGCATTTAAACCACCACAAAACCTAACACCCTCTTCTAGCCTCTAGAGGCACCAGACACACAGATTGTGAACAAATATGTATACAATCAACCACTCATATACACATTATATGTATATGTGTGTGTGTGTGTGTGTGTGTGTGTGTGTGTGTGTGTGTGTGTGTGTATTGGTCAAACTATACTTGTCTTTACATATGCTGAGAATTGCTAGGTGGGATGTTTTGTTGGGATAACTGAGCCCAAAGAAAGCAGAAGCACGCACTGAAAAGAAAGCAAGACTGTGTAACTATTGTTGAATTCTGAGATACTGAGTTAAAGTTTGTAAACATCCTAATAAGAGAAATACTAGCATAGACTATAGAATTCAGCTGATGTTTTAGGAAAGATATATTCTTTTTCTGCTGCACATTAAACTCAAGAAAATTCTAGAAGGAGAGATGGGATCAGAAGGGAATAAACACGAAAACTAAAGGACTAGAAACGGGTCTTGGCAGTCATGCACAGGAGTGCTTCTCCAAGAGAGAAGGAGACATTGTTTTATATATAAACTGTATTTGTGATCATGTTATCTGTTTAAAGTCCATTGCCATTAAGTAAAAGCTCATTTAGTCCTCAAATTTAAACACGTGTATTTTCTGCATGTCAATATTTATAACCAAGGCAGACATCTCTACCACAGCTAAAAACTTTAGAATTTTGGAAAAGTCCACAAAAAGGAAAAGTGGCTGTTGTCTTTCCATTTCAGTTTCCTTGTAGTTATAACACCCAACAGCTGACACATATTTAACATACTCTGAATGTTTTACTATCATCCAATACACTCACTAGATCTAAAGACATAAGTTACTATCATCCAATACTAGATCTAAAGACATAAGTATATCTTTATTTTATCACCCATATCCTCTCTTGTTGGGCTGGGAAATTAATTACTCATAAATCAAAATATGAATGGATTTTGGTTTTTTTTTTTTTTGTAAATGAAACTATGTGTCCACTTTAGGAAAACAGCTGCCACAAATTCATAGAAGATATGCTGATTGGTACACACATTGTTTACATATTTTTCTAGAAGGACAAGACCTCAGCAGTGAATCTTTTTTACACTAGTCATCACTGTACACAACGATAGTTACTGTAAGCATGGAACCCCTTCATAGCGTATTGTGCACTTGTGTTATTTTGCAACTACTCCACTGATTTAATAGTTAACAAAAATAGTTAATAAAATGAGGCTGTTATTTGATTCATAATAAAGGGAGGGGGGAAAGCAAGTTTCTATTCAGATGCTAGAAAACTACTAACAACTTACAATTCCAAGAATGAAACTGCAGTCTTCCTTAGGGCTTTGTTCTCTCTTATTTCACATCTCAAACCACATTACAGCGTCCAGTCTCCTTGTGCTTCCCAAACCAGTTACTTGGCATCGAAAGCACCAGAGAGAAAGATGATACAAGCCAGTCTTCCAGGGAACACTCCAAGACAGTATGTGAGGCACGTGTCCTAGGCATGACACACCATGTAAGAATAGCTAGGCTATTTCGAACAGCATTGCACTGACTACGTTCTATGAAAAAGTACCCATGAGGGACCACTGACAAATTTTGACTTAAGAGCACAAAATATTGGAAGACAAACAAGACACCAGGTGCCAGAGACTCTGTGCCAAGGGATGGCATCAGTTATTTGCGTAATCCTACAATGACCCTATGACAAATGTAGTATTATCTTTATTTTCACATAGAAAACTAGAGCACAGAGAAGCCAAGGGACCTCCCTCCTCCCACCCCAGGACATGGTGCAGCCAGGATCGCAATGCAAGCTGCCTGTCTAAAAAGGTGTCATTTCCTCACCATGATGTAACACAATATAATTAACCTTACATCCGTGCTCTATCCTACACAGGTTGTGAAGGGGCTCTTCTCTCCACAGTCCCTCAGAAACAGCAATGCAGAAACTACATATGAGCACAGACTTCCCAGCCCATGAATGCAGTGGGGGGGGGGGGGAGAATGACCTTTGACTTTCCACCTGCATGAACATTGCATCACTTCCTCTCTTGTCTCCTTAATCATTACAAGACATATGTCCATGGCTGGCTTTCAGGAAAGTGGATATGCAATCTTGCCTTGTGACGGGAAAGCAGGGAAACAAGTATTTCAGACGAGACTTGATATAATCATAAAGGATGTTGGCAAATGGGGTTTTCAAATATGGAAGGAGTGTTAGACATGGCAGGACGCTCAAGCTTCCAAGAACTCCTCCGTGTTTCAGCTACGGTGAAGAGTCATAAGCGTGTCTGTGAAAATTATATGCTGTCTAAAAAGCATGCTCTGCGCATCTGACTCTGGTCCCAGTGGTGCTATTTTAAGGCTGTAAATTACTGATAACTGTGATAACTGATTGCAACACAAAAGAATCCTGACCTGTCCAGTAAAGTCTAAATTAACTTGCCTCCCTCCCAGAGGCAGACGTCAGTTTTGCTTTCGTGTGTGCATTCATCTCAATGTTCTTGATAATCAATGTGACTGGTCCTTAGATTCTTTACACTGACTTTGATACCAACCTTGTTCCGTAATTACGAGTTAAGGAAAAAATCTTCACTATAAATATTTTGTGACCATGTAGGTCATGATTTTAAGGTTTTTGTTTCGTATTGTTTTTACAAATGCTTTTTTAACTGGACCATTATTGTCATAATAAACTTAAGTTTTATGACAGTTTCAGGTGATTATAGAAAAGTTGTAAATATAGAAAATTTCCATCCACTTAACATTCAACTTTTCTTTCTTTCTTTTTTTTCTTCCCTTTTCTTTTCTGAGACAGGGTTTCTCTGTGTAACCTTGGCTCTCCTGGACTCACTTTGTAGACCAAGCTGGCCTTAAACTCACAGAGATCGCCCTGCCTCTGTCTCTCAGAGTACTGGGATCATACGTGTGTCCCACCACGCCCAGCTTCAACTTTTCTTTTTTTTTTATTTTCTATTATTTTATTGATGTGCAGAGGCAGAGGAGACTAATAAATTAATTTTGTGACTGACTAAACTACAGAATTATAAAAACATTAATACTGAAAATTGTTCTGTATATTATTTGGTAAAAAAAATAACTGTAACATTCAAAAAAGCCTTGTAAGTTCAGGAAACCCCCATCTTCTCCCCAACATTTATTTTCTATCTACCAATCAACTATAACCTTAGTTATGATATATCAAAGTTAAAACTACCATAGCAGTCGTAGAAAATTTGAGATTTTCCTATTGAAGTTTCGCATATATGTTACACTTATTTATAATTAATGAACCATTATAGAACCCTTATAACTAAGCAAAAGCTCATGTTCTATCCCTATTTCCTCAGGTTCAAACCAATGAAACAGAAAACCACGTTGTAGACAGTTAACTTTCTCCTCAGACTCCTCATAGATGAGAACATCTCGTTCTCCTTATTTTCAGTGGCCTTGGTAGTTCATAGGTGCATCAATAGAGAATTTTGTAGAACAGTCCTTGTGTGGCGTCTGCCTGGTATTTCTCTATGATCAGACTGCGACCATGGGTCTTGAGGAAAACTGCATTTTCTCACATGCTTTCCACAGCACAGCAAGAGATACAAGATTAAACAGCCTTAATTAGTTGTCTACTTTTTATCAACTGTCCCTTCCTTTCCATGTTGCATTTTTACATCAAAATGATCTTAGTGGGCTGAGGAGACAGCTCAGTAGACCAAATGCTTACCATGCAATTATGAAGACCAATGTCCAGGTCCCTAGAACCAATGTAAACGTTGGGCAGGCATGGAGGCCATCTGCAACCCCGGGATTTGCAACAGGGACAGGATCCCCAGGGCAAGCTGCCTAACTAGACCATCAGGAGCGGCAAGCTCTAGATTCAGTGAGAAACCTACATTAGTAAATAAAGCGAGAACAACCAAGAAAAGACATTAAGTGGGCAACTTCAGGCTTCCACATGCACATGGAGTTCGTGAATACTGCACACACACACACACACACACACACACACACACACACAATGATCTTTTATGCCCAGGACCCTAATGCAACATTACTTTGTGCCCTAACAACTACCGTTTTGATGACCTGGGGTGCTTCCATTTGGTTTCTGAGTCTCTTAGATATAATGTATGTCATTGCTGATTTGATGCTGTGTCTCCCATACTTTCTGGCATTAACAAATCCGCAGGCCCACTTGTGTATATCCTGATCAGTCTTGGAATCATCCCTTTCTCTAGGAAGCCCTGGATTTATTGGAGAATAATTAGAGACCAGGGTCCCTGACACTATTTGCTTTTTACTGTTGCCACCTCCTCCCTCGTTGTTTCTAGGCTCTCTCTCAGCTGACAGAGGAAGGAAATATGTGGGTATATAATAACTCTTCTAGAAACATGTACCAATAAAACATTACAAGTGCATCCAACTCCAGCCATGTCAAGAGAAATACTGCAATATGATACTCAAAATCTAAAAACCACAATGACCATTCGACCATCCTGACCACTGCCTGTGGATCACCCATGAACTTTCATTCCAACAAGAGACTCGGCTCTGAACACCCACCGCTCACTTGCTGAACTGTCTGGCTCCAGTGTGCACACGCAACAGGATCGAGATCAGCAGCCCACGCCCTTGCATGCAGCACACTGCTTACACTCACTTTCTTCTTCGCCTTTATTCGTCTAGGCTCCATACTTTACCAAGTTACTTAGCTCACCAGCCTCTCCTCTCACCCCCTTTCATAACACTGTTTCATACGAGGTTAATACCATCATATTGCTTTATCATTTTCTGCATTGACCCTAGAATCCCCTCTCTTCTAAAGAATTTTTCAATTTTTCTGCATTAAAGCTCATTCATAGTACTACAGAGTTATAATAATATTAATAAATGCGCTTATCACCATGGTTTCACAATCACAACTTCAAACAGAAAACTTTCATCAACTTCAAAATGTCCTGTGCTTCACATACTCAGTCCTGCCCTCAGAGTCCCACAAAACTTTGATCGTGTGACTGTTGGTGCCACTTAACCTTCTCCAGAATATAATTAGAATCATACACTACAAAACTTTCCACATGGATGTATGCATTGGAGATTCATTCGTGTCTTCCGTGGTTTGATAATTCATTCTTCTCTGTCACTGGATAATATTTAGTTATATGGATGCATCACAGACCATCCATTCATTGAAGGGTACCATAGTTGATTCCAGGTTTTGGTTATTTTAAATGAAGCTTCCACAAGCATTATTGGGTTTTTAGTAGCCACAAGCTTTCAGATCAATTTGTTAAGTACCTAGGAGTATAAGCTCTGAATTGTACAAAACTATTTATGGCATTTTTAGCTTGCAAGATTATTTTTAACTGGCAATCTGTCTTCCAAAATGACTGTGCCATCTTCTAATCTCACCATCAATGAGCAAGGGTTCCTGTGGCTTTGCATCCTATGAGGAGTTAGTGCTATTGGGCAGATTTTCACTTTGTGTTGTTGGATTTTTTTTTGCCATTCTGATAAAAGTATAGTGGTATCATGTTGCTGTTTTAATTTGCAATTCTCTGATTACAATAATGTTAATAAATTTCATTTGCTTCTTTGTCTCATATATAGTATGTTACACACGCATGCAGAGAGAGAGAGAGAGAGAGAGAGAGAGAGAGAGAGAGAGAGAGAGAGAGATTAGAGAGAGAGGGGAAGGAAGAGAAGAAAAGAGAGGAGAGATGTGAAGAGGAGAGAGATTCTTCTTTAGTGGAGTATATGTCCAGCTTTTTCTTTTTCATCCATTATTTTGTTGTAAAGGTGATAACTCTGTAGAATTAATTCTTTTCATGGTATAATATGTATTTATTATATATTTATTTATTTAATTTCCTCTTAACTCTTATTTTGAGTGAGTCTGTAAACTGCTGTTTTAACTACCCTTCTCTAAAAGCAGCACACTTAATAACTGCTTTGTCCTAGTCTCTGAGTTGTTGCTGTGGTGACAGTGGTATTGAACACAGTCATGCCAACAGTTACTGATACTGACCGTGTGCTATGATGACAGTGGTATTGAACACAGTCATGCCAACAGTTACTGACGCTGACTGTGTGCTGTGGTGAGAGTGGTATTGAACACAATCATGCTATCAATTACTGATGCTGACTGTATGTCATGGTGAGAGTGATATTAAACACAGTCATGCCAACAGTTACTGAGCACTGACTGTGTGTCATGGTAACAGTAATATTGAATACAGTCATGCGAACAGTTAATGATGCTTACTGTATGTCATAGTGAGAGTGATATTGAATACAGCCATACCAACAGTTACTGAGCACTGACTATGTGCTGCAGTGAACACCATGTGTTTCGTGGAGTCTTTTATTTACTCATCACAACAACCCTAGAAGTTAGGAACAGCCAATGACTGTTTTATAAACAACTGTTTATAAACTGGAACTTAGGTAACAGTAAGAAACTAGCCCATGTTTATAATTAGCAACCAATTTCAGCATTATAGAAAACAGTGAAGAGTCCAAAGCCTATGATCTCACTCAGTATAGAATATCCATACGGCCTGGAAATCAGAAAGCTAAAAAGGCAGAAATAACTTCTATTCTTTCTCGGTTCTAAAAAAAAAAAAAGAAAAGAAAAGAAAAAGAAAAAACCCATCTCAGCTACAAATTAGTCATTTTGGAAATGACCAGAGGGGAAGAAATCATCCTTACCTATAACCAGAAATGGAACAATACATGTCTCCCACAATTAACTCACAAGTAGTAAAAATAATATTATCTTGGACAGAAACACACTGAGTAAGGTATAGAGGAGTAGGCTATGTTGGCCTCTAGAATGGACTGCTTAGATCAAGGGAGATCCAGCCATCTCTAAGTCACAACAGTGTTAGGCCATGTACATCCACAGTTCTGTACCTACTGTGCTATCGACTGCAGCATCCAGAGCTGACACATTGTTTCCTGGCGATTTAGAGAGTCCTCCCATTGTTCTATGAAGGCAAAACTTATTCTAGTGGTGAAAGTGATGATCACTCTAGAATCACAACAACTATGGTACATATGGAAAGCCCCAATAGAAGAATGGCTGTCTCACAGTCTCCCTAAGGCCAAACCCTCCAGCACTCCAACTGGAGCCTGAAGATAGAAATCATTACCTCATAAGACACAAACTGAGGGACTAGTGCCTTGTGGGAATGAGTGATGCCACCTGCACATCACCATCAAGCTATGTGTCTCTACTGAGCCTGGACCAGCACTCTCCAGAGGAAACAAAAGAGCATGTGCCATGGAGGAAGGCTGCACCGCCATGTGCTCAGCTTCTAGCTCCAGGTCCTAGGACCTACAGGTCCATTTGTCACCAGGAGTTAGGTGTTTTGTTTTTCTTTTGTGTTATTGTTATTGTTGTTGTTGTTTTTCAATCTTGTTCTTGAAGCTAATGTTTTGAGTATGGGTAAAAACCTCTTCCGAAGCTCACTGCGCTGGCTAATTTTGTGTCACTCTGACAAAAGTATGAGTCATTTTGGAAAGTGAAACCTCACTTGAGAAAATACCCTCACCAGGTAGGCCAGTAGGAAAGCCTACGGTAGGTTTTCTGGATTGATGATTGATGTGAGAGGGTCCAGATCACTGAGGGCAGGGCTAGTTCTGGGACCTAAAAGAAAGGAGGCTGTGCAAGCCATAAGGAGCAAGCTGCTAAGCAGCACTCCCCCATGGCCCCTGCATCAGCTCCTGTCTCCAGGTTCCTGCCTTGAGTTGTGTCCTGACTTCCTGCAATGAGGAACTACAGTCTGAGAATGAACCATTTTCTCCCCAAGATATTTTTGGTTCTTGGTGTTTTATCACAGCAGTAGAAACCCTAACCAAGACATGCATCTTCTGGCTCTTTCATGTTTGGCACAAAATGTTCTTCTGAATTCATTCTTCACTTTAATGTGCGTCAGAAATAAGGCTTAAACTTGACCTTCTGTGCTATGGAGCTGCATACATGCAAATCCCACACTTTACTTTGCATTGTTGATTTGACCAATACTTTTTTCACTTGCGTGGTCCTTGAGAGCAACTTAAAACAGGTGAAACGGTGTTTCGAAGCCTTCAAAGCCCCAAACAACACAGATGGGCAGGCTTTAGGCAAACTTTCTCTACAGTGCTAGCTTCCCTGGGCAACTCACTCTCCTCTGGAAGAGGCTTGCTCTCACCTCACTACAAACTCCCTAAGGCATGCGGCCAGAACAAGAGTCAGGGTTCTCTGGAACTCTAAATGGCATTTTGGCTTCTTGAGAAGAGTTCCACGTCCCATTTTAAACAAATGTTCCTTTATCCAACTCCTGATTCCAGGGATGTGAGTCATGTTCCAAATTAGCTTAGGAGGGAGTGAGCAGCCCAGTCACTCCTGTCCAGACCACTTCTCGGGGCCTGCCACCGCCACCCGATGAGGAGCGCCCCCTACAGGTGAACAGCAGCTGCTTCATGTGGGCTAAAAACTGTGTTCTTTAATCTCTCTATCCCCTGTATGCCACTGAGACTCAACAAATGTTTATACTGAAGTAATTACTTTTATAGATTATCTAGAGACTCTCATAAAGCTGTGAACCAGCTTCTGTTCCATGTGATGAGGGGGTCATGTGATGTGGGTCATGTGGTGAGGGTCACGTGATGAGGGTCTTAACATAAACATATGACATGGGCTACACAAATATGTCAGTGGCTAACGCACTTGCTGCACAAGCGTGATGACCTACGTTTGGATTCCCAGCACCCACATTAAAAACATCTGGGTATAGTGGTACATACCCATAACCCCAGAACTGGCAGAGATAGGCTGATCCTGGAGGCTCACTAGCCATCCACTATAGCCAAACAGCAAGCTCCATGTTCAGTCAGAGACCTTGACTCAAAAAAGAAGGTGGAAAGCAACAGAGGGAGACACCTGAAGTCGACTTCTGACCTACACACACATACTTACCACGCATCAGAACTATGCCTAAGAGCACAAAAACACATATAAACACACGCATGTACCCAAAATAAAGAAAGATTAAAAAAAAAACAAACAGGGTCTATGTATTTTTGCTAATATATAAACGAGATACTTAGTTGGCACTTGCTTCTTGCTTTTGCTTTCTGCCTTACGCCACCATGTCTATGATTTACTCTTGACTGTCTCAACATTATGAAGCTACATTAAAGTGTTCCAGTTCCTCTCACTGGGCACTCACTCTCCCAATAGTGAACACACTTTAATCAGAAAGCCACTCAATCACCACCTACACCCAGCACTCCGTATCTGTAGCCACAGTTTCGTCTAATGGCCTTTAGAAATAAATTAGTGTTGTTAGTGAAAAATAGCATGGCAGCCTATTAATTAGAATAGTGGGTGCTAAAAACGAACTGCCATTGGCCAAATTAGGTACAGTCAAGACATATGAGTTCTCTTTTTAAAAATTACAGAGTCACTCTCCACCCTTAGATACAAAGAGTATAAGAGCTTTGCTACTACCACAGGGTCCGAAGTTGATTTCAAACAAATACTGTGTCTAGATCTGTACAATTCTAGTTAGTTAAATTTCACTCCTAAAATGTCACTGTCTTACCTGCTTCAAGCAACGGTTTCAGGCAACGTGTGAACGTGATATTTCTCCCATTATCAGCCTAGACTTACTCAAGTCTACAAAGCAAGCTGTCTAGTATAAACATATTTTTGAAAATCTGTTTATATAACGGAATTTGGTCAAGTCTTGATATTGCTATAACCTAGTAGTGACCAAAGCTTTTGCCTACCCCTATCTCTAGAAAGAACCCGTCTATCAGGAAGAACCCATTAGTTCTGTGTAACACATTGGTTTTACTCAGACGTTACACACACACACACACACACACACACACACACACACACACACACACACACACACCCACATGCGCATGTTTGCATTGCTGTTATTTGCCTTTTATCCTAAGAAAGCTTAACAATGAAGTAGTCTTTTCCACAGCTGAACACCATTGATGCAGAATAAAATTAGCAGCCTCATTAGCACATGGGACTAACTTGCAAACTGCTTAGCGTACCCAGGATGATTAACATATACATGGAAATCTTCCAAGTGTTTCCACATGGACCTTTTTGCCTAGTAACAAAAAGCTACGAATCACAAATAGCCTTCTTTTTAAAAGGGGGTGAGGTGTGTGTCTCTGCGCTTTGTATGTGTTTCAGTGTGGACAGGTGAGCAACGGTGTGTGTGTGGAGGTCAGAGGCCAGCCTCCGGTGGCAGCTCCCATCTTCCGCCTGGTCTGAGACCCTGTCTCTCTGATGTTTTACGGCTGTGTACGTCATGGTCTGGCTGTGAACTGCCAGTCATTCTCATGACTCGGCCCCCTCCCATTTCCCAACAGGAACACACTGGGAGATGTTTTGGGGTTCTGCACTCATGTCATGTCATCAGCAAGCACTTTACCCACTGGGCCATACTCACAGCCTGGCACAGACATCTTTTTGTTTCTGTTTTTTTGTTTTGTTTTGTTTTGTTTTGAAATGACATCTTGCTATGTTTTCCCAGGCTTCTCGAGAACTTCTGGGTTCAAAGCCACCATCACACCTCAACTTCCTACAGTCAGGACTACAGACACACAGCTATGCCTGTCTTCGGATGTATTTTTTATGAGGCCTAAGGGCCCTGGCCTTGGGAAATAAGCCAGAAAGAACCAAGATGCATTTAGTGATCCTGCATCCTCCTCTTTCGTCCTGTGTGAACAGGAATGCATTTCCTGGAATGATTCTCTGTGTTTTTACAGGAATTTAAGGGCAGCCTGTGTTGGAACATAAGACAAAGGTGCAGGTTATCTCACAGGTCATTGGGCATATGCCTAATTTTTCTGAAAACTCATCATCTGTCACTCCAGCCAACATTAGATTCTAAAAATATCCAGGCCCCGAGCTCAGCATACTAAGCATTCCACACACTGAGCGGGACACTAAATAACTAAGAGTAGAAAGGGGATCATTCAGAGTTAGGGACCCCCATATCCTGCCTATGCAGTCATTTTGATACCGAGGAGCAGGCAAAGAGAATATATCACATAATGCTAATTTATATTAAGCCTTTACATTTTCTGAAGAAATTTTGACTTTGGATAGGAATATCCTCTCAAATATTTCCCTTTTCTAAACTGCTAAGCTAGGATTAAAAGACAATTAAATCACATTAGGGATGTAGCTCAGCTGACTGAGTGTCTGCCCACCAACCATGAACTCCAATCTCCCGCGCCAATAAACCAGACATGGTGGTACCCGCCTCTGATGCTAGCATTCAAGAGTGGAGGGCAGACTTGGTGGTGCACACCTGTGACCCTAACATTCAGGAGTGGAGGAAAGAGAATCAGAAATTAAAGCTAGCCTGAAACACATAAGACTCTCTCTCAAACAAACAAACAAAAAGATGTAATCCCCATCATAGGATCAGAGGTGTTGGGGAGACGGCTAAGAGCACTTGCTACAACTGCATGAAAACCTGAGTTCAAATGCTTTCACCTACATAAAAGTCAGGCATAGTCGTACATGTGCCTGTGAGCCCAGCACTGCGGGAAGGTGGAAAACAAAGGCAGCAGTATCTCTGGGGGCTGCTGCCTGCCAATGTAGCTCGAGGTGCAGTGGGAAACCTTGCCTCAAGAGAACAAGGCAGGGAGTGGCAGAGTGGAGCACCTGGTGTCCTCTGGCCTCCGTGTGTGTGTGTGTGTGTGTGTGTGTGTGTGTGTGTGTGCGTGCGCGCGCGCGCGCGCGCGCGCGCATGCATATCTGTTCTGGCAAATGCACATAACACACATGGACACTCAACAGCATAACTGTGTGGTTATTCTGAACTATGCAAGCTTAAGTTGCTTTAAATGGATGCCGTGCCCATTATCTTCGGTCAGTGCAAACGTTTTCACTTCTGCACAACATTCATCCCGGCTTCTTTCTTATCACTTTGCACACCAGACACAGACATAGGGTTATTAGATTTTCAAGACTGAATGCAATATGCATTACACTAAGCATAAAGCCATCCACTTCTCCAGGAACTTATTACAGGGTAGTGGAGTTGGTCAGACCCACTTAAAAAATAATTCTGTGGGGGTCCAACCAATGGCTCGTCAGCTAAGAGCACTTGCTGGTCTTACAAAGGTCCCAGCTTCAGCCCCCACCACTGATGTACCAGCTCACAAGCATCTGTAACAGCAGTCCTGGGGTGTCTGATGCTCTCTTCGTCCTCCTCGGGTACCAGGCACGAATGTGAATCACAAATATCCATGCAGGCAAATACTCATGTGCATAAAAATAAATAATTCTCTTAAAAATAATCCTGGATTACCCTAGAATTCCAGTTTAAGAGAATTAGCGGGGGAAAAACTCTTTTTTTCTAGCTTTCTGGAAATAAAGAAACTTGGTTAAACATGCAGAACTCTGGGGAGCCCAGAGGGTTCCAAGCATCTGTGTAGTAAGACCCAGTGAGAAAAGAAAAAAAAAAATCAGAGACTACAAACAACAAAAATAACGTTGAATGGGTAATCAAAGAACAGCTCTGTAAGGAAGTGGTGGGGTGGAGAAGGAGCTGGGAAAGCCGTTGGAGAAGGGCAGCTGGCATCTCTTGAGTCTCGGTTAACTGCTACCCTAGAAGGATGAGGAGGCCCCCACTTCAGACTTGAAACAGTCTTTGGGAGGGTACAGAGGACAAAGGCAGGGACTCCTAGGTAGAAAAGCCTGGGCATCTCAAGTTGGCAGTCTGACCCAGGATAGGACCCAGGTGTGAGTGGCTTAAAGCCCACAATGTTGTGATCAGGAGCGCTTGCCTTCCTGAAGAGAACCGCTAACCCCTTTGTGTATATCACACCACCTAATCCCTTTACTCCTCATCCAAAACCCTGGGCAATAAACATTGCTGTTTTACAGGTGACAAAAACAAAGCCAAAGAAACAAATTAGCTGGAACAAAATGACACATCCCAAAGTACATCCAAGATTCAAGCACAGGGCTGTCTCGTTCTGACTGGAAAATGAGCTAAAGGGAAAGGCAGTAGTGGGAAGAAAGAGGCATGTGAGGAGCCACCTACCTGTGGACGCTGATGGCTAATGGTGACACTAAGTATAGTACTAAGTGTACTAAGTATAGTACTAAGTGTAAAGCCAGAACTGACCTCAACTGCACTTCTTTTCCCAAAGAACAATTACTACATCACAGGACCCTTAGCAAAGGGCAGACAGCATAAACTGTATATGCTGACCCTTACCAGCACAACTTTTCCCAAGAGAACTCCACTCTCCAAAACTCCAGGCCACCATCCAAAATTCCAAGTATCCTCCCAGAGAGGGCACTCTGAGGTAAACAGATCCCATTCTCGGAGTAACTGAGGAGCCTCCTACTATGACTCAGGAAATTAGGCACTGCCTTGATTCATCTTTGCAGAGGCTGTTCTGGGGCTTCCTGGGGGTGGGGGTGGGGCGCATGGGCAGGAAGTGGGCAGGAAGAAATGAATTAACTGCCACCCACAGGTGGACAAGTGAGTGCTCTTGAGGGACTGATGGAGGACACCCGGAAGGTGCTCAGGATGCACACAGCAAGCTTTAGTTCTCCCAACACAAAATTTCAGTGCCCACTGCCGCCCGTTTCTTGAAGGGAAAAACAAAATTCAGGAATGAACTTTGGATTATATCCCCTGAAACCAGAATGGGCAACAAAGGTTTATGCAGCTATACATGGAAACACTCCTCCGCTCTGCCAAGTACCTAAAGCAAGACTCTTCCGTTCTCTGACGTACTAATCACGGTCTAACAGCACGCTCTGAGTGTAAAACAGTTTCTGAGAGGAAAAGAGAGACCAGTTATGGAAATGCGTGCATACCTTCTGGGATAAAAGCAGTGGGAAACTACAAGCCATTTCCATTTTCTTGAAAAAATTGACAAGGGGTGGGGGCGTGGCCCTTTGGTACCAAGAGCACCTGCCCAGCAGGAACAAGACCGCCCCATTTGATGTCCAGCACCTCAAGATAACATGATCTTCTACAAGAGAATTAACGGAAGTCTCCTGTTGGATGGGGGTTTGTTGGGTTCTTCTTTTTGGTTAAAAACAAAACAAAACAAAAAAAAACAAAAAACAAAACAAAACAATTCTTAAATCTTCATTTTCCAAAACAAAACGATCATATTTGTCCACATTGAGATAATTTTCCTAAAACGTTTACAAGGACATCTTATTCAATAAAAGGGAACGCACTTTTACACAAACTTTCTGTTTTAAAATCCAGTACTTTTAAGTGGGATAGGAATAGAAGAGCATTTCATAGAAAAATGGTTTTTCCACACACCAACGCATAGTAAGCTATTTTGCCCCAACACCAGGTATCTAGTGTCACTAAATAAAGACATGGCTGAGAAACACTTACCCACTTAATTAATCCATTTTGGGGGATTAAATTAGCATTTACATCCAGCTGTCCTGTAAGAAGATCTGCCAGGAAGCACAGCCGTTGCAAGTGTATTAAATGAAAACCTAGGCTTGGACTCTAAGGAAGATGACACTCGGAGTCAGTGGGAGTCACGTGGGAGAAACAGTGGACCTAAGAACAGTTCCCGATGCAGAGGAAGGATCAGACAGGGCACGTATGACAGACTTCATTTCCTGTAAGGAACTAAACTACCCTAGCATCCAAAGCTAGGGTACTTACCTGCCACCTCTGGGGGGTCAACCAAGGGCACTAGCAATAACCTATACTCTTTTGGAAGTCTCTTGTTGACCTGGCCAACACCACACACGAGGGCTTCTCAAGCCTCATGGTGGGGTTTTGTTAGATAGTCCATGAGTCCTGGTGGGGACTGTGAGGTATCATCAACCCAGAGGGACAATTCTCATCTAAACTATGTATGACTTACATGCATTATAGGTATTTTTAGGTAGATAGTATGATTCTGTCTTACTTAGAGTTACTATTGCTGTGAAAAAGCACCACGATCAAGAGCAATTTGGGGAGGAAAGGGTTTATCTGACTTGTCTCCCTGTCATGTCACTGTTTATCACTGAAGGAAGTCAGAAGGGGAAGAACTCAAAACAGGGCAGGAACCAGAGGCAGGAGCTGATGCAGAGGCCATAGAGGGGTGCTGCTTACTGGCTTAGTCATCATGGCTTGCTCAGCCTGCTTTATTATAGAACCAAGGACCTCAACCCAAGGGTGGCACCACCCACACGGGGGTGGGGCCTCTCACATCAATCACTAATTAAGAAAATGCTTTACAGGCCTACCCACAGCCGCATCTTAACCGGACGTTTCCTATTAAGGGTTCCCTCTTCCCAGATGACTTAGGCTTGTGACAAGCTGACAGAAAAGTATCCACCACAGATTCCTTATGACTTTTTCAGATACCCTTACTGTTATTTTTCCCTCCTCCCTCCTTCTGTATTCAGCTCCTCCTTCCTTCCCTAACTAAAGCTTCTCCCTCCGTTTTTTTCCATTTCCCCTTCAAATCACTTTTGACCTTCTCTTCCCTTCATTTGCCCCTCCCCTCTCTCCTACCCCATTTTTTGTTCTCCTGGTTTCTGCAGTTACTCCAAGTTATATGGAGCCAGGAGCCTCAGGTGAGAGAACATGGACATTTGTCTTTCTGGACCTGGGTTACATCACCTACCAAGATCTTTTCCAGTTCCATCTATTGCCTATAAAGTTCACATCTTCATTTTTGTCTTTACAATTCACTTTTCTTCACAATTTGATTTTTCTTTAATATTCTATAGTGTATATGCACCACATCTTCACACTCTGTCAGGTGGGGGAGGGGTGTGTGATGCAATTACATTATAATATCAACAGGCACAACATGTGCATAAGTAAAAGTTAATCTTAAAAATAAAAGCTTTTCCCCGAGATTAATGTAACTAGTAAGATTGTGGTACTAGCATAGGTCAAAATGAAATTACTGTCAGAACAACAGACCTTTCATTCCAGGAAGTTGTTCTGCTTCGCAACAATTTTCCCAAGAAGGAGGTGGGTCTAGAAGCCAAATAAACTCTATTCTTGCCCTTCGCATTCTCTGTGATGGCATAAGATGCCCAGGACTAGGCCTTGATGTAAATTAAAGCCCAGTGCATGGGCACTCTGCTAGGACTCCCGAAAACTCCCCAAAGGAGATCTGCAGCTATCTCTAAGCAAAATCTAACCATCTCTCTCTGGTTTTCTAATTCTAGAGAAATGAAATAAAGCACCCTGTTGGCACAATGCTCTTGCGCACTGTGTGCAGTTTACACTTCTTCATTCAAATGCTGGTTTCTCCACCCCACTCTCTGGATCAATCCAGACATTGCACCATGATGTTTCTTCTAAATATCTCCGGTTTCAAAGTTTGTCTAAACATGTCACTATTTGTTCTCTGTGCTGTCAATAAAAGCAAACTAGCCAATGCTGAGCAATAACAGAGAACAGGGTGGGATATCCTGATCATGAAGTGAGGGGAGGAGAAGGAGAAGGAAAGAGAGGATGGAGCCACGCTCGAGGAAAGACCAGAAAACAACAAGAGAAATGAATCAGGTCTAGGAGATGATTTAAAAGCAAGTACAATGTGAGAAATCTAAATGGGAAAAAAACAACTATACTAACATGGAGGTTAAGGATGGAGTAATTATTGCACAGCATTGTGATATAGGTTAATTAAACAGATCCTGGTCTCTAGCGTGGTTATTTGGGTATAAAGCTGGTTAAGGAGTAACCGCTGATATTACTAAAATAACAATTCAATATTAAAGATTAATAGTCCATCAACACAACCCAAGGACAATTCTCTAGAAAGAGAATCCAACTATATGATGAAGCCGTCAAGGAAAACACCAGCATGAAAAGCCCCAAATTCAGATATAAAACTAGAGCTAGATAAAGAAAAGGGACTGCCAAGGCCACAGCAGGGCTGTTGGGGACAGCTGTGCTCTGCTTCCAGGTCGCTGCCTCCTCTAGCCTAGTGGGCATTCTCTCCTAGCTGTTTAACCATTAAAGCAATGTTTAAAGACTGCGCTGGAGTGTGTGACCGTATGCAGACAGATGTACTCTGCCGTGTAGGTGCACACGGAGGCCAGAGGAGTGCACCAGCTGTCTTCCTCTCTCACTCTCCACCTTATCTTTGAGACAATGTCTCTCACTGACCCTGACACTCGGCAGACTGTTTGGAGCTTGAGAGCTCCGCCTGTCTCTGCTTCCCGCGATGCCAGAATCATAAGCAACTCAACCCATCTCCAGATTTTCCGTAGGTACTGTGGTTTGAACTCAGGTCCTCTTCCTTTCACAGCAAGCACTCTTAGCCACTGAACCTGCTCTCAGCCCCAAGATTCTTAAACGGGATATGAAAGATGATCTCAGCATTTGTGCTGTAAACCTACCTACCATTGTGCAACCTGTAGTCAGACTCGCCTCTGGGATCAGCTAACTGGTATACCACCTTCACGTTGCTTGGTTGGTTGGTTCCTTGGTTGGTTGGAGTTTGTTTGTTTTTGAGACACTGTCTAATTGTGTCGCCCAGGCTGGCTTCACAGTCACTCTGGAGCCAAGAGTGGTTGTCCTCCAATTTGCAGCCTCAGCCTCCCAAGGACTGGAATCACAGGCATGCACCACCACATCCACCACTGCTCATTGCTTTCCTAACTAAAGCTCCTGCTGGTTTGTTTTTAATTGTTTCAAGATTTATTTATGTTTATTTTATGTATGTCAGTGTTTTGCATCCATGTATGCAAGTATACTACATACATGCTTAGTAACCACAGAGGTCAGGAGAGGGTAACAGATCCCCTGGAACTGGAGTTACAAATGGTTGTAAGCCTCCATATGGGTGCTAGGAACAGAACCCCAGTCTTCTGCAAAAGTAGCAGGCACTCTTAACAGCTAAGCCATTTCTCTAGTCCCCTAACTAAGGCTTTCTGGAATATAAGTAAGCCCATTGGTCTGTGATTATCCAAAGATGGTTTGTTTTATTGCTCCAGTGGCATCTGGTGTTAAAATTATAACCAAGATCAAGCGGCCCGTTAAGTCCTGAGATGTCACTAATCCAGTGCTTTGAGAAAAGCCACCAAACTAGTGTTACCAACTATTATAGTTTCTTCTCACAGCAACTAATATTAAAAGGGAAACTGGTAGTGCTGAAATATGTTAGCATCAGGTGATTCCTTTTGGGTACTTTCCACAAATATTTTATTTAGGTTACCTGTCACCCAGCCTGTAAAAATCTCATGAACCATACCAACACGTTGTTGACATGTATTTTGTACGAAGTGTAGCCTCTGTAATAACACAAGATAGAACCAGCCATCTCCTGGACTGGGAGTTAAGGTTTGTCTCTGAAATTAAGTCTTATAACTGAAATCCTGGCTGAGAAACCTCAGGAGCCTGCAACATCCCCTTTCTAGAGATCAACTCATGTAGAATTAGAGATGCTCATTCGCCCCCAAAACTCCCACGTTCACGGAGCCAGGGGTTATATCTCAAGGAGAACATCAGTCTCCAAGCAATCAGGTGAGTGCAAATGCAAGTCCTCAGCATTTGCCATTTTTTAAATGACAACAGCCGACAGCCGGAAGTCCGTCCTGATTGGCCTTCCAGTAAGCTCGCTTTCTTGTCTGTGCAAATAGTCCTTCTGCCTAGAAAACTACTGGGGAACTTCTGGCAGGGATAAAGAACAGGATATATCTTCTACCCAAATTTGTTTCTCAGTAACAGAAATCTGGTCTCTTGTATGTGCTCATCATGTGATCTCATCAATTATTCAACACGGCGCTCACATTTAAGACTGACACCTGCCAACCTCCAACCTGGTGGTGTAACCTCCTCGCTGTATAGCCTCCAGCCATTGCTGAAGGTACCACCCCGTCCTTCAGTGATACACTGGCTTAAAATACCTCAAGCTCTTCCTCTTCCTCTCTCTGCCTCTCTTGTCTCTGTGTGACTCTCTCTGGGTTGCTCCTCCCACTTCCCTGCTCTCCCACACTCATATAATAAACTTCTCCATACCATTAAAAAAGAGAGGGGGGGGAAAAAGAAGAAATACATGAAGCTTTTTTAAGTGTCTAACGTCCAGCACTTGAAACCTACAAAATTAATCAAATGCAGGACAGTGATTGAATCTACCAATCTATAACCCCACAAAATTGACAGACCCAGAATTCCCTTCGCTTTCCTTTTACCAGGGGGTGGCGAATAACATGGAGCATGTGAGCCCTGTGCCCAGTATCTCTTGAAACACAGCCTTGTCCTCATTTGATACCCATTGCTCCTCCTGTGGATTTGTTGGGGAGCTGTATTTTTTTTTTTCAGTTGAAAGCAATAAACCTCCTTTTCCCTATAAAGGAGATGTTTAAAGGAGTTGATCTGATTTCTTTATAGCCTATCTTATCATGTGCATAGACCAAAGTTTCCTACTTAACTTAGAGGGTTATTTTTGGTATATAGGTCTTCAGGGAATTGTGACTCTTGCTGAGGAAGAACACGAGAAGTAAAAATTAGAAGACCTGGGTTCTAACTCTTGTAGCAAACTATCACCTTACAGAAACATTAAGTCTTTTAAGACATGCCTCTAAAGTAAAGTTCCTGGGATCTGCGCCTCCTTCCCGGGAGATGGCCTTGCCGTCGAGAGCCAGAGCTGTGGCAGGAGCTCCTCTGCCTCTCCACTTCACGTTGCTTTGAATCTTCACCCCCAGGCTTGTGCCTTTCCAAGTCAGACTTGCCTTCTTTTCTGAGGTGAGTGTTGTGCCTGCAGTGCTGCTGCTGGCTGAGTGTGGCCTCCGTTCCTCTGCCTCATACTGGTTGGATTTCATTCTGAGGCTTTCCCGGTAGCCCTTCAGCGTGTACATCTCTGCAGCTTTACGATGTTTATTTGAGTTCTACTCTATGTCACAGAGATTATAGACTTACTTATGCTAGGTAATAAACTCCTTTCTTTCTCAAATTTGTATGTTTTCTTACACATACCAAGGATTCAAACTAACAACAGAAAAATAGAGTCAAAGTCTCTCAGAGACGAAGTCTAGATTGTTATTGGTAAAAAGCTAAGGCGAAAAAAAAAAAAAGCTAAGGCGCATTATGTGCGGTGCCTACCATAAAAATGGCACACTTGAGAGACATGCAACTTCATGACTGCTATTCACTGACCACAGATTCAAGATTACCACTTTGCAATGTACATTTTCTACTTCTCTAGTTTAGAAATTTGCTCCAAATTTCCATGTTGGATAAGAAATATTGGTTAGGTGAAGTTAAAATGTTTACAATGTCTGGAGAGAGAGGAAAAAAAAAACAGATATAGAAATTCTGAGAGAAGTCACAAGATCTCTGGTTTAAATTTCTCTTACAAATTTAGCAAATACCTTGCCAAAAAAAAATGAATTGTTTATCGGAAACAAAAAGTTTACTTCTGAAAAGAACACGTTATATGTGACAACTCTTTCACTTTGTAAAGAATAAGAATTAATATGACACAAGTTAAAAACTCAGGGATAAGAGTGCAGGAGAGCAAGAGGCTGTGAGGAAACCAAAATGAAGCCAAACATGCAGTTGGCATTGCCCAGTTTCTTCCAGAACGTGCTCCAGGAGTAAGTTAGACAGTGATCCCAAGTCTGGGAGATTCTCCTTCCCACACTGCTGCAAGCCACCATGCCCTTTTCCCTCAATATTCACCAGATGGTTACACTAAAGAACAGTATATTCAAATAGATAACAATAAATGGTCTGCCATGTTTCTCTTTTCCTTTTTATCTTCACTTTCCAACTGAGATTTATTTTATTTCCTCCAGTTCATCTGACTAAACGTTAATTGTCATTTGTTTGCTTCCTCTGATTTGTTACCTCATTTCATATTTAATCTATCCTTCTTGGTACAGTCTGGAACACTCTTCTGTTAAAGTTGATTGGCTGATTGATTTGTTTAGTTACTGTTTATTGATCTGTAACTATTTGCCACTTGCCATCCTAAATGATTAGGCCAAAACATACAAATACAGAGTCTTGATCACAAGGAACTTGCACTTTACAGAGGAACCGAGCAGTAACCATAGCCACATCAGACAGGGTAGCACACTCCTGCAAATCCAGCACTCCGGATGCTGAGAAAGGGGGATCTTGAGTTTGAAGACTACCTGAGCCACACAGTAAGATCTCATCTCAAAGCAAAACAAACGAAGCCGGGCAGTGGTGGCGCATGCCTTTAATCCCAGCACTCGGGAGGCAGAGGCAGGTGGATCACTGTGAGTTCAAGGCCACCCTGGTCTACAAAGCGAGTCCAGGACAGACAAGGCTACACAGAGAGACCCTGTCTCGGAAAAAAAAAAAAAGAATTATGGAACAAGATATGAAACTCAAAACCACCAGGGAGTGTGGTATTACTATTTGGGTATTTCGGATGAGAGGTAAGGGGGAAATCCCTCAAAAATCTAGAACCTTCCTCCTAGAAGAATTTATGCATCTGTTCCTGAAGCAGAAGACTAACTGGCTAGGGTATTGCAATGAATAATTGGGAAACTCTATAGCCCAACAGATCACACCAGCAAAAGATTTTACTTAATTAAGGCCCATAATCTAGTTTTAATTACTCCCCCAATAGAAATTACCACAGGAAACACAAAATAATCTAAACTATGCTGTTTCCTTGACAGCCTCCTCGAATTAATTACTGCTGAGAACCTGCAGGGAGTCAAACGATTCCAGATGGACAGAATGTCCTCCTGGCCCTGAAGCAGCCCAGAACATGAAAGTGGCCTTTTGTTGTAACAACTGAGTTCCTCGAAAGCCTTGTCCCCATTCCTAACCACAGTCTCTAGGTAAATGAAAGAACATCCTAAGTGCATCTACACAACCACACGCACATCTCAGAATTTGTCACGCTTTGCTCTAATGCCACTAATGCCTAGTACAAGCCTTTTCTTCCACTGAATGTAACGTTTATAGGGGGAAAACCCAGTCTTATTTAAAACTATTTTAGTATTTAGAAAGTAGTACCTAAGTTTTAATCCCAGCACATGGGAGGTAGAGACAGGGGGATCTCTATGAGTTCCATGCCAGCCAGAGCTACACAGTGAGGCCAGTCTCATAATAATAGTGAGAAGGAGGAGGAAGAGGAGGAGAAGGAGGAGGAGGAAGAAGAAGAAGAAAAGAGGAGGAGGAGATGTTGTTATTTTAATCAAAGATGGGATGCATTCGTGTGGTGATTTTAAAAAACAAAAGCAAAAAAAAAAAAAAACAGCTGACTCAGTTCCGTGAGTCCTTATAGGAGGGTAGGCACGATGCTGACTGCTTTAAAGAGCCATGCACAATATTTAAACTTTATGGAGCAAGTATCATTATTATTTTGATGCTACGGAAGAATAAAATAATAATGGGAGGGGTGACTATGACCAGTTCATATAAATAGCTCATGTTTGAACTTGGTGTCCATGTCAAGAAACAAGGAAACATTTAAATCTCATGTTTGATAAATTGTAAGTGATACAGAAGATGTGCTATCAGGAATAGGCGATGTAGAAGCTGAGCACCAAATTAGAATCAACAAGCATTTCACAAATAAGAGAGGGCAAAAATCTGAGTGTTCTCTCGGAAGCAATGCCAAGACGGGACTTGCTGTACACTTTATAAATGGACCAGAGGAGACTGAGTAATCTGATGTTTCAAATCCTGCAAATGACACATTAAGCATCTCTGGGGTGTGAAATGCCAACCTGATAAAAATAAAACACAGTACACTTAGAGATTGGCAGGCTGTAAGTTCCCTGAGCCCCAGAACGGGATCTGGCAACTGTGTGAGGCATGCAGGTGTCTGTCTAGACTATGCCAGGGCTGGTGGCTTCCTTGGTTGTCTGTGTCCCACTGTCCTCAGAGTAGCTGGGGCCTTTGGACACGGTAACCTATCCCCCTGCAAAGCTCAGAAAGATTGGCATAGCCTAGGAGCTCACGGAGCCAGCCACGCCCTGAAATGCAACCTAACCACAGGTGTGGTTTGACAGGGTCATCAAACCCATCTGTTATGTGCCAGCAAGAGCCAGCAGAGTCTAGTCCTCCGAGGCACAGATGCCAGAGCATCACGAGTGACCTGTCCCTCCTCAAGGAGAACAAAAGCTTCCTACTGAAATACCTGGCTGTTCCACACAGAGATGCTGGGCCTGTTGTTACTATAACACTGGTCCCAGCCTGAAAAGTTTTTAAGAGCCTCCTAAATGAATGCGTGACCACGCCCACTCTCAGTGGGGTTTAAGGTAAACTAGAGCCACTTTGGAAATGACATCAACTAGTGTGGGCTCTTGTGGCGTGCTTCTGAAGGCAGCGCCAGACGTGTGGTACTACAACCCACTGTAACACATGTCTGACGTATATGAAAGTTACACAGAATTTTAATAGCCTCCATGCCTCAGAATAACAAATTTGCTTCTTGATACTTATAATTGTTTAATTACATCCACTGGCATCCAGAAACAAGTAATCACTCTGTTGCAGCATTGACAGCATGGGAAAAAAAATTCACTGACAAATATCGGAGTGCATCTAAGGTAAAACTAATAATATTTTTGTTGGGTTTTATCTTAGTTTAATCAATACCCCAAAATATATAAATTAGTTGCTCTTATTATCTACATATTCTATTATATATTAAAGAAACTGGGGTTTTGAAAATTACATAAGACCGTGGGGGCCAATAGCTGGAGAAGCAGACATTCAGGCCCTGGTAGTTTGACCCAGAGGCCATATCCCAAACCTAAACAATTTCAATGTCTCCATTCTTTCCTATAAAGGTTCATTAGAATGTACATCTTACAAATTAACCTACGAATCTCTCTGGGTCCAATCTGCTAATGCAGCACGAGGGAGTGTTGCGTGGTACAAAGGTGACAAGAACAAAAACCACGGGGCAGGATCTCGGGGCAGGATCACAAGGCAGTCCTTCCAGGCCACCCCCACCCCAAACATGTCCAGCTCCGTGTTCCAGCTCCATCAACACTGCTACATGTAATTTAGAGTGTAAAGCAAACAGCAAGTCCGCCCTAAGCCCAAATCTGAGTGCAGGAGGCCTGTGCTGCCTTTACTGCCCTGCTAGTCTGCAATGCAGGAGGCAGTGGCAGGACAGCAGAGCGCAGCTGAAAAGCCACAGAGGTCATGTGGCTAGAGATGATATTTCCACGTAAAACTAAGATCAACTGCTCCACGAACACAGAAAAAATTTCCATCTGGGGGGAAAAAAGTCACCAAGGAAAAGAAAACAAACATCAAGCTGCTTTACCATTTTAACTGAATTGCATGTAAACAAAATCCACCCAGCTTGAAGCGGCCAAAATGGTGTTTTGTAGAAGCTGAGCTAGAACACAGACAGCTGTGTGAAATCCGCAAGGGCCTGCCGTTTATTATTCCTGATGCTAAGTGCCACTCACATTTTACACATCTGTTACTTAAAACTGTTGATCTTTGGGTCCTTCCCTTTCGGAGCCACATACTAAAATATTTATGGGTGAAATGAAATGATTTGGCTCAGAACCATACAGTTTGGAAGGCAGACAGCGAGAGGAGGGAGAAACAAGCAAAGAAGCCATGACTCATGAATTATTAATCTGAGGGATAGAGACACATGGTCCTCTTTGCTTTTTATTTGCACAACTCTACTGATTTATGTATTTGTCTGACATATTTCATAATGAAGTGTTTTGGTTTGTTTTGGTTTGTTTTAAAGAAAGAACCTCCTTAGGGCTGGTGATAATGTTCCCTGGTCAAGCTGCATGCTGCACAAGCTAGCAACCTGCATTCGAACCGGGAACCTACATAAAGGAGGAAGGGAAAAACCGACTCCCCAAGGGAGTCCTCTGACCTGCACAAACACACACACACGCACACGCACACGCACACGCATGCACACACACACAAATCAATAAATACAAATTTTTAATTTTTTTAAATTTAACACTATTTAGGAAATTTTACTGTATATACTTCACTTGAGTTAATTTGAAATTTTAGAAATATTTTAGATGCAGCAATATTTAATATGTTTGCTACACATAATTTTAATACATGTGCATGTATGTATGAGGAACAGATATGATGATCTGTTGATATAATCAGCGAATGAGTAGAGAGCAGCCTTTCCATTTTATAATTTATTATTTATAATTTATTTCAGTTCAGTGAAAGTCTGAGACAACCAAGCCGAAGGCAGCGCTCAAGTCCGTTAAGATCTGATTTGTTTTCCTCCACTTCTCAGAACTGTAATGCCAACCTCAACTTGCCATTTCAACATTTCTTCCATCCTAGAAGACAAAGGATGATCATAGCCACCGAGGCATCTCTAGTCCCCTAAAATGAAATGTAATCCTAAAACAGTTTTTCAAAATGTCTTGAGGGCAGGAGCGATGACCCAGCAGCAAAGAGCGTGGACCACTCTTCTTGCACAGGAGCCGTGTTAGGTTGTCGGTACCCCCGGAGGGTAGCCCAGGATAGCCAGCTCCAGGGCATCCGACACTCTCTTCTGGCCGATGTGGGCATGTGAACTCACACACACACACACACACACACACACACACACACACACACACACACACGTACACATAATTACAAATTAAAAATAAATATTGTTTCAGTCATTACATGTGGCCAGATCACCAAAGGGGCTCACATCAGCAGGAAGTACAAAAGTGTCAGGCCGTGGGTCCTCCAGGCTGTGCCCTCCTCAGCCGCGGGTCCTCCAGGCTGTGCCCTCCTCAGCCACAGATCTTCCAGGCTGTGCCCTCCCCAGTGTTCTCACTTGAAGGCCAGATCTCACACTGTAACTCCAGTGCTTACACTCTCTCCACGACACAAAACAACACAATTCCACATTTGGCTTGTACTAAACACGAATGGACCTTGTATGGTTAGACTGAGCTCTGTTACTGAGGAGCCTCTTATTGTTTACCAAAACTGTGCAAGAGAGAAAAATGTTTAAAGTGCATACCAAATTTCCTCAAGTTATCACTGGAAGTAGCAAACCAAAGAAGAGAGTAACATTTAAATTCTCTTACAGTGAGCCGTAAAAAGTAGCTGTGTCTTTTCAGATTATATGATTTTCTACAAGTGGAAGTGTGGTTAAATGCATAGAAAAAATAACTTGTGATTTTATTTTTCACGTATAAATCATTGATGTCTTTATGTACCTATATTTTCTCTTCGAATCATATCACCAAATCAATATTTTTTTTTCTTCAAAAATGACCCTAGACTGACATTTTCACACTCTCCTACTCGGGCTAGCTTCCTGGGATGAAGGAAAGGAGGAAGGGAGAGGTGGCAGTCACTTCCGCTCAGAGAAGCACTCCTGGGCAGAGACAGTGCTTTCTCCCAAGTGATCTTACTGTGGTTTAACAGATACTTGCTTTTCTTTCATTAGGCAGAATTGCTGTGAATTTAATCAGAAAGGAAGTTCCACCGGGCCAAAACTTTTAAATTACTTCCCCTTTCTATAAGAAACAAAAACCAAAGCTTTTTTATCAGAGGAAATAGATAAACAGCTTCCAAGTTCAACAATCCAGGAAGTCGTAGGGCGAGCAAGGAACTCTAAGGCAAGGAATGCTTTTTGTAAGCCAGGCCTGTTAGAAAAGGAGGAAACTGCAGCTCAGGAAGGAAATCCCGAGGATGACAAGTCTTCTGGCTTCAGTGCTCCCTGCTCTGCTGCCCTGGGAGCCAGGATGCTTTGCTGTGGTTTAAAGCAGCACCCCCTCCCCCACACCGTGCAGATTGAAACACAACTCCAGGCTTGCTGGCCCAACAAAATCACTCTTACAAACAAGCAGTCACACTGCAGCTCCTATCTTTGCTGACCCTTAGCCACCCGTAAAATGTATTCGCAAGGGAAGATAAAGGTAGCTGTGTAACTGTCACCCCAAGTGTCACGAAATAGGAGAGCAAAGACCCCTCTAGCAAAGAGCAGTCGAACACTTCAGTGTTGCTGCATCAAAATTAGTGAAATGGGAGCGCTCTCAAGGTGACCGTCCCTTTGGAGGTAGCAGTGGTGGGTGATGAGGAAAGAGCCACCTAAGGACTCAAAAGTGGCAACCGCCAAATTCCCATGACATCAGTAACATAGGTACGTCCTCTGTGTTCGTCCAAAGCTGTGTGTTCGACATAGAATGCCCGTGAAACCATGGCAGACACTGTAGGCTAGCCCACACTCACTGCTAACCAGTGCATGACTCTACATAGGAACAACAAAGCAAAGCTAAGGCTTCATCTTATCTCTCTTGTCTTTTTTTTTTTCTTTTCTTTTCTTTTCTGTTTGTGTGTTTGTTTGTTTTTCGAGACAGGGTTTCTCCGTGTAGCCCTTGCTGTCCTGGACTCTCTTTGTAGACCAGATCCACCTGCCTCTGCCTCTCCCGAGTGCTAGGATTATAGATGTGCGCCACTGCACCCGACTTTCCTTTTTTAATAAGAACAGGAAGAAGGATGAAGACAAGCAGTAGAGAAGAGGATATGTACCAACCTCCAGGATAACCCAAGTGAAGTCAGAGAGTAGGATTTCCAGGTGTTTTTGCTTTCCTGGGAAGTGGGAGCTCACCATCTACTAAGCATTTACTCCACCACTTTCTGCCAGAGAGGAGACAGCCAACTTGCAACTCTCACGGACCAACACGAGAAGGAAAGTCCCAGAGTACAACGGCAAAGTCAGAACAGGCCTGGGTCCTCCATCAGCCAAACTGACACTTAGCGAAGGCTCTAGCTTCCCGTTATACAAGCATTGCGTCCCTGCTTAAGACTCCGTAAGTCAAGCTGTCTGATGCCTAGGGTTGACTATTTCGCCAACAAATACAAACAGAACCAACTGTAAGCATGCACTCAGATGCCCGGCAACCAGGAGCGTTTGAGCACCTAGCTCACTGTGAGTGTGAGTTTTGCATTCTGACATGAAAAATCCTGGAGAGTAGACCAGACCCGGGCAACAACTTTCTTTAAGCCTTACACAAACCACTTCCTTTCTCTCCACATCTAAATGTAGTAGACTGCCTGCCTACTCACACCACAGCTATGAGGACCAGGAGGAAGACCTGAGTGAATAAACCTCAACATATGTAAACGTGAGCGTTGTATGGTCTCTGTGTGCAGTGCGTTCCCTGTGTATATTTCACTTCTTCCACTATCAGAGAACAGAGAGAACGCAGCATAACAGAGTTTGCTGAAGATCACTAAACAAAGTACAGTGTAATGGGTTTTAATTTCTCCCCCTAAGGAAGCAAAGGTGTATTTTAGCTCACGGTTTCAGCCCACGATAGCAGGAAGGCGAACAGAGCAGCCCAGCTCAGTCTGCTGCCTGTGTTTCCAGCTGTCAAAATCAGCCTCCAGCCTTACGTCCCCTCCCCTCCCGTCTCACCTTCCACAGCATCCACTGTCCAAGGTTAATCTGTTAAACACTGTGTCTACCCCATCTCACATGACTGCAACATTGAATGCACTGGGTGATGTCAGTGTCCCCCAGTGGCTCTCCCCAAAAGAAGAGAGAGCATCACACTGCAGTGTGACGGAGGGGAAGGAGGTGCGTGGCTGGAGCTTCTCACTCAACTGTCTCCTGATACAAGGAACACTTACATTCTGTTTTAACTAATGCTTTGCACAAAACGTTTTGAAGAAAGATAACTAAAAATTTAATCCATGCCTTCGACAATAGGAAGGAAATGACAATTAATCTGATATTTGACTTTGACATTCAACCAAAAAAAAATTAAGATCTGTAAGGAAAAGTAGAAATATTTTTAAGGCCCTACTAAAACTTTATAATAGTTTGGCTCTGGTTTGTATGTTTTAATATATCCTATGCTTGAGAAATACCAACAGGAAAAATATGTACTGTTATAACTTAATAAAACCTTAACATATTTTCAACTTGGGTTTTCCTCAAAATCTGATCTACATGAAAGCCTGAAGGGAGATGCGGGTGGGAGACCTACAGGGCGTTCTGGGACACTAAAAGCTCAATGGAAACGAAAGCACGAGAATTGTCAAAGCACAGGACTTGCTGTGCTTTTCCCTTCACTCTAACTCACAACCATCTTTCTAAGGTAGCAAACTGCACGTGCACCTTTCGGCCCTAGGCCTAAGAAACATGGAGCTCATGTGACAAGTTTTTTTCAAAAAAGAAGAAAGAGAATTCATTTTTATTATTAATTTTTATGTATGCATCTATATTACTTCACTTACCTAAAAAAAAACTACATGCAGCAAAAAAAACCACGGAACATTCAGGAATTACATTCATATTACATTCATAGTGTTTTGGCTGTTTGTATTTGACAACCTTGAAGAAAACATATTCCTATCTTGGTGAGTCTAAAATTCTGAATGTAGCTCAATACCTATCATATCTCATCTCTATCAATTTAAAACATCTATCTAGACCTAAAGACATCTCAATCCCAAAACAACTAGGCTCAATTGTGTCACTCAACTACTGGGTCTTCTACCCCATCAGAGACTTGAGAAGGAGTAAAATTAATTACCTGAGAAAACAGGAAGTGCAAGTTAGCAGCTTCTTAATTTAATAATAATAATAATAATAATAATAATAATAACAAATGACCGAGATAGTTTGCTTCCTGAACAGTCACCCATAGCTCTCTAAAACATTGGAGCATCATCGTCAGCCTTCTGGTCCAGTATATCTGACAGACATATTTGTGAGACAGGAACCATTCAGGACTTGCTTACCCTGTCTTAGCAGAGTTTGACTCTTGACTCTGCCTACATCCAAGCTGCCATTTTTAGGCAGAATTCTGTCTGTGGTAGAAATGAGGACATTTTGCCCAGTGGTTTGTTTGCCACATTTGAAGCCATCTCCATAAGGAGGTTCTTTGATACTCATCATCTTCTTTGAGGTAGGCTGGGTGTTGCCAGGAGTTAACCTGTCTTGTTGTCAAAGAGTCATTAAAACAATATAAACATCTTTAAATGCCATATTCTGTAGGTGTCTGAGGTTTTTGAAGACCGTAACTAACTATTTTACCTTATCTGTCCATAGAATCATATCTATTTGTTACATCTAGAATGTATATTCTTGTGATACAAATAGACTAGTAATTGAAATGACCACGATTTGATCAATTGACAGCTAACTTGTCTAACTTACTTATCCTAAACAGCCTGCAGTATCATTTTCAAAGTATTGGAGGTAAGCCGTGTATTCTACTTGAGTGGTAAGGGTACAATACACACACACACACACACACACACACACACACACACACACACATAGTGAATGAAGAACAATCTTAAATTTGAATTCTAAACCAATGTATTGAAATTAAGCTTATTTTGTATCAACATATAAACTCAATTACAACTTATGGAGGACAATGAACTTAAGAACATTATAGCACTAGGCATCAGAAACTCATGTGACAAGTTTATAAGGAGTATTGTTCATGTCCTAAAGCCTAAACACAGAAATGTCATCTATGCATCCAACCTGTCAGAGAAGGGAAGGGCCATTCTTCCCCTGGGCCCTGCAGTTAGCCACATGACCTGGACTAGTCCCTTAGCGTCTGGGAACTTCCTGTTTCCTCATCTGCGAAGCAGACACAGACCGAGAGGACGCCTAGGTTCTTTCCAGAAGAAAAGTTCTTAAAGCTGCAGCTCTTCAATTCCCTCTACACAGCTACAAAACTGAGAAGACCTTACTTTGTGATCCAATGAAAATGCAAGTTTTTTTTTAAAAAAAAAAACTGCAGTTTAACAAAATTCCCCATGAAAGTTTGAGAAAGGGAAGAGGATATGAGCCTGCCGTTTTAACATGGATAATTTACTTTCAGCATCAGGACTGCCCTTTATTACTCATCACCACTGTGATGTCACCATCTCACAGACCTCTCAAGACACTTGTCTTTCCTAAGTACAGAGTGGCTAATAGTCATGAGATGTGCAGAAGGCAGGAAAACGTCCCATGTATAACGATAACTAAGTTTGTATTCCAAAAATGGAACTGAAGGTAGAAATCCTAATTTCTTAAAGTGTTATGTTCCAGCATCCCAGATAACTATTCCAAATCAGAAACAAAAGCTAGCATTTACTTAGTATGACGTGCAGTAAATGTATGCATGATGTCACTAAATTTCCACAACTCTCTGAGGAAGTACTGTGACTATTCCCACTCAACAGATGAGGAAGCTAAGGTTCCCTCAGTTTCAAATGAGAAGCTAGAAATCACCAGACCCACAGCTAACCTCCTGCCCTTTCTCCTGACTCTTTTGCTCTCTCCGTGCCAGTCTGCCATCTTACAAACCCTTAACATTCACAAGAAACACAAGCACACCTAACGCAATGAAGATGGCCCTTTATAGATATGCTGAACAACCTGGGGCGGGGGTGGGGGTCAGACACCTATGACAGAAAAAGTCTACCTTCCAACGCTTACGATAGCACCTGATAGATACTTCAAAATTAGAGAGGGAAAACAAGCACACAACTGAAAAGAAAAAATATAACCAAAAAAAATTTTAAAGGGTAGAAACGCTTGGGGAGAAATGCCCAACCTCCATCAATTAAAAAACTGCGAGTAAGAACAGTTGTTTCTTCCTCACTATTTTGCTGTCAGAATATAAGAACTTGTTTGTGCAATGCTAGCAAGGACATAGGTACAGGGGAGGCTTCATTCATTGCTACTGGGATTGTAAACTGGCAAAGCCTCTAAGGAATCAATATGGATGTTCCTCAAAAAAAAAAAAAAAAAAAAAAACGAAAAACACAACTTTGATAGGATTCAATTATAAAATTCCTGGGCATATACCCGAAAGACTGTACATCATACTAGAGACAGTTGCACATCCAAAACCCATGTTCATGGCAACAATTCACAATAAACAGAAAAAGAAACCAGCCTAGATGCCCACCACCCAATGAATGGGTAATGAAAATGTGATACATATACACAATGGAATTTTATTTAGCTGTGAATAAAAGGAAAATAAATTATAAAATTTTTTAAGGGACAGGACTAAAAAATATACTAAGTGAGGTAACCTAGGCACAGAATGAAAAATGCTGTATGTTCTCTCCAAATAAATCCTAAAGTGAATGAATAAATAAATAAATAAATAAATCCTAGGCTTGTGTGTTCAGGTTGGAGTACGCCTAGAGACCAGAAAGGTAGGGAAAGGACTGTGGTGGGTGATGGAGAAAGGCTCTGAGAGAGGAAGGAAAGCACAGCACGGGTTATATGAAGGTGGAAAAGAGAGCAAGGGGGCTGGCGAAGTTTAAGAGGGCAAACAGGAGAGGCAGAGGAGCCCCAACCCTAAGAATGTTTTTAAAAGCCATATGCAAATCTGTTTCATAAGGCTACTCACAAACACAATTTTAAATGAGTTTGGACAGAGGTATTCTACTTGGGGAGAGAATGCTCCTCCTAGAAGCCATAGGTTGCTAAACACAGATCCCAGTGTCGGGTGTGGAAGACCTCTCTCTAGAAGCAATTGGTCAAGAAGGCCCCAGGAGCTCCCAAAGCAATACAGGCTGGCGCCATTACTCTTGGTTACCCACCAGAACCGGAAGGTAGAGGCCTATTGCTGAAGACAATGCACGTCTGGTCACAGAACACAGAGAAATCAAGCTGGAGCTGAGTCGGAAGTGTCCTCTCTACTGCCTGGCTTTCAGGGCGTCAGAGCTGCTGTGCAGGATGCTGAGCGAGAAGAATCACTAACAGTCTTAGCTGGCTGTAATGACTGAGCTGGCAAGCCATGCGCAGTGTGTAATAACAGCATGGGCGTTATGGTGGTGGGTGGTAACCAACCACCTTCCGCTGGGATCCACAAGGTTGATCACATGCCTAACGCTGCAAACCTGCTCAAAGGCTGGTGGCTGGGAGCTCATAGGCCCTAGGGGAGAACCCACTGGTATCACTTTGCTAAATGGTCATGTGATCAAATTGCCTTCTAAATCTGTAGTTTATATTCATAGGTATTAATGCTGCACTTAACCTTCTATAAGAAAAATTGGCAATTTTATAGTACTTAGCAGAACTAAAACCCGAGCCTTCTACAAAGCAATTTCATTTCTAAGAAGTTATTTGTCATTTATTTTATTTCTCTGGGCAAAGAAAGGAATTGCTAGTCACATAAAGGATGCTTCTAAGAATAGCAGACGTTACAAAAGAGAAAAAGAAAAAACTGAAAACAATCCAAATGGTCCATCAGAAATAATTAAATTTGGTGTGCTGCATAAAGTAAAACAACAGATTCCAATATAAGACGAACACAAAGGCAAAAAAAAACCTATTGGAATATACTTACTTCCATATGAAAAATATATAAATTAAATGAAGACCATGTCCTACAATCTCAGTGGTATGTGCTTAATAAAATATTTCCAGAAAGAACCCAGGCAATTCTTCCTTTCAGGTAGAGAACTGAGAATTCAAGAGTTTGGTTTACAAGGGAAAAAGTTCAGTTCGTTCACATTTTAATCCTGTTTGAAATGCTTAACACTTCGCATACTTGGTCCTAAGATTGATACAAGCTATGCAAACAGTTTATGTAAATGACAGCTGCAAACAGAAGAGGATAGGTAAGATATCCTAGCCAGTGCTTTTCACCAGAGTTTTGGGCAGACTTGGCCCTGATCCCATGGCTACCACCTCAAGCCAGACCCGGCAGCACAGTTACTCAACAAGCAGTGTGAGGAACTGCGGGGTCCTCCACACACATGCAAACATCCACCGAGGGGATAACGGCTTTCAGCGGTCTTTCTCGAACATTCCCACCAAATCACCCAAATATCAAATACACCGTGTTTACTCCCTCTGGGTCCCAGACAGCATGTCAGAAGGGCCTCGCATTTTTTAGTATGCCCACACTTTTTCAAATAGAAAAAAAAATAATAAATCTTTTCTCATACTATTTCAAAGAAAATAGAAGATCCAGAAACAAGCAGTGGTTTAGTTTTGCAGCTTAACCTCTAACAGGGAGAGGATTTACTTAAACGGTATGACATCATCTCTGCGAAGGAGGCCTTCAGTGCGGGGTGGAGGGCAAAGAGAATGGGTAGGTACCATCTGGCCTGCAGGCTCCCGGCTTTGCGCCTTCAGCCTCTGAGAGAGATCTCACTCTCTGGGTTCTGAACTCCTATTGTGGCTACAGTCCCTTGCACTCACTAAGCCATAGATTTTTGGGTTTGAGGTTTTGGGTTTTTTTGTTTTGTTTTTTTGGTTTTTTGTTTGTTGGTTGGTTTGTTTTTTGTTTTGTTTTGTTTTTTGGTTTTTTTTGTTTGTTTGTTTTTTAAAGTTTCAATAGATACTGAAAACTTGCCACCAAAAAGGTTTTAGCCGGTACACTGTCCACAAGCAGTGCATGGAGGCCCTTTCCTAACACCATGTCAATTAAGCAGAGGGCCAGATTTTCTGCCCATCTAGTAGAACAGGGTGGAGGTACATGTCAAACCGAATCAAACATCACTGAATAACAAGGTAACAGATGCCTCGGCCTCGAGGTTAGAAGAACCACTCCAGCCATGTTGGTTAGAGAAAGCTTATCCCAAGGAGAGATCGTTGAGTTGAAAGCTAAACTGTGCCATGGTGCGATAGCTCATGTTAGATGTCAACGTGACTAGCCATGCGGCACTCAGGTGAAGCGTTCTCTCTCCAGTGCATCTCTGAGAGTGCTTACTCATTAGATGAAACTTGAAATCGGCAGGCTGAGTAAAGTAGCTGGCCTTCCCCAACACTGCTGAGAGCCATCCAACCTGTAGAGAGCCTGCACAGGGCACAGGCAGAGGAAGGGAGAAGTCAGGTCTCCGCTTCTGCCTTCCTGTTTGAGCTAAGCCAGCTGAGTCTGCCCCTGCCAGACGACACAGCCGAGCTTCCCTGTTCTAGGGGTTTTCAGAGTCAGACACAGACAGATCTTCAGTTCCCGGCTTCTCCCAGTTTCTTGCTTTTCACTTCCACGTCAGCCCCACCATAAGCCTCGGTGATGCAGACCTGTCGTCAGTCAGGATTCTGTCTCACTAGAGAGTCCTGACTAATACGGAAGAGGTTATCAGGCCAGCAAACTTGATACATTCAAGGCGCAGAAAGGTGAGCACTGGTTTGGAAAACAAAGACCTGGGAACAAGGGCTACACAGTAAGTGGGACCAAGTCTCGTAAAGCCTGAGTGGCTGAAATAGGAAAGTGAACATTTTTCCCAGTGGGAAATTCTGGAGGTCCTTAGACAGGAGAATGTCACTTATCTTTTGAGAAAGTCATCATGGTGCTACGTGGGCAATGATATGCAGCGGGCCAACAGGAAAATGACTCTGAGGCAAACACAATCATCCGGATGAATCATGGTGGTGGCAAAACATCAATTTATTAGTGGTGATTAAGGGTCAAATTTCAGGGCATATTTTAGAGCCATGGGATTGGTAAGAATTTGGCTATGGGGAAGAATGAAATAAAAATGTTAATGAACGCATGCCAGACTCTACGGCTGAGCTACGGGGTGAACGACGCACGTTCTGTCATGAACATTGTAGTTAAGACTTTTACTCACCATCTGGAATATCTCTTCTACTTCTTCCTACAGAACTGAACTTCTATTTGTTTTATTCCAGGTATATTTTTCCAAGCCTCCTTTTCCTGGTTAGTAATGTTATATAGTTAAGTTTTAGCCTATGGGTAAGTGGAGATTTTCTTCAGGCTTTCTAGGACAATGGAAAAGAGGCAAAGCCGTATTAGCTTAGGCTGCTGATAATTTCAGATTCTCTCTCTCTCTCTCTCTCTCTCTCTCTCTCTCTCTCTCTCTCTCTCTCTCTCTCTCCCTCCCTCCCTCTTTCCCTCCCTCCCTCTCTTCCTTCCCCCTCCCTCTCTCTCTCTCATCACTATCTCTGGAACTCTCTTAAGTAGGATAAATTACTTTATGCTTATAAACATTTTTAGTTTTCTTTAAACTTCTATAACCAAACTATGCCATGTCTAAGGCAAAGGTATAACGATAAATAGAATACAGCCATCGATGCTGCAGTGAAGCAAAGCCTTCATTTTTAAGCATGATAAAACCAAACAGCAAAGATTACTCACAAAGCCAAACAGCTAGCTTTCGATAAAAGATTGGCACCAAAGTTGGTATGGCTCTGAAGTTTATATTCTTACAATATGCCACCCTATGTTGAAAATGAAAGAGAAGGAACCAGAGTGCTCTGCTAGTGACATCCTCAAGCCTACGACTAGTTCTGCCCATGCCACCAACCATGCCACTCCGCCCTGCATAAAGGTGATCTATTGATATGACGGCGTCCTCCCTGGAGCCGGCCTCATGGCTACTTCTACAGTATAACCGTGCCTGCATTTATAGCTGTTCTTACAAATGCATTCTGATCATCATCCTTGCCATGTAGAGTAACTCTGTATTCTCACACAGAGTCCAATCCCAAGCAAGAAGCTTCCTGTGGCCCCCACGGGATCATAGCTCTGAATGCTTAGCCACCAAATAGTTAGAAAAGGAGGCTTGGTGCCGACCTTATGTACCGTGAGGTACAGAGTTCTTAATGGAAGCACGTCAACGAGATGTCACAAGGTAAAACTCCTGTGTAGCCGGCATCCAGCGAAAGATACAAAGCGCTGCAGCATCCGGAGTCCTCCCCACCACACCGCATCCCCAGCCCTGCCGTCAGCGACAGGCTCCCAGGAACGCTGGCCACTCTCTGACCTCTGATTCCATGGAGTTCTTTGGCCTACTGGGACCGCTGTGTGAATGGGATGCAGCAATATATGCTCTTACACCTGATATTATGTGCACAGAACACATGTTAAGCCACTTTAGGTCGCCACTGCACTCCATCCACCCATTTCTGCTGAAAATGGATGATCCGGTTATTTGCAGGTTTGGACATTTGAATGATGATCCTGTAACAGTCTTGTCCATTTGTCTTAATTACACTGAGAGAAGGTTTTTCCCACAGTGGGACAACTGGGTGACTTTTCAGGCAATTTCAGTCCTTCAGAAATCTGTATCTTAGAAATTATCCTTTCTTTTTCTTCTACGCACAATAAAGTTTCATCCTAGACCCTAAATGTTATAGATAAAAAGCTTAGCCAAGTCTAGTCCCATTTTCAGTCCTGTTGAGAATTTCTTTCCCCTTATAGAATAAAATAAATTAAATTTTCTTTGATGCCTCCTATTGTATAGTAGAACTTCTATGGCAAGCAAGGCAATAAAATTACTTTAAAATGAAAACCACAATAAAAATAAAACTCTCTTGGGGTATCTCTCTATTTTTCACATTAAGAAAAAAAATGATGTTTCCTCTGGTCTGATTGAAAAGCATGGAAAAAATATAATCTGCACCTTTATCCTGCAAGCATATTTCCTTAGCCAGTGTTGGTGGTTGACTCAAGGTTCCTGGATGCCTCTAAAAGAAAAGGAAGAAAGAAGAAAGCTCCAAGGTATCTAATTTCATAATCATTAGATCATTTCTCTGTTCATAAATAAGCATTGCCAAAAATGATTTGTAATACAAAAATGTTATAGACTTGGACATTCATAATTTTGTAGAGCTTTTATTCCTACGGTTGAGCAACAGCTCTTTGCCTCATTATAAACGTTTCTCCATTCCCAATTCAAATCCCCTGAGTTTTTGTGCATTCTGTCTCATTGCTAGTCTACCACTGTGTGAAAACAAAAATTGTTTTGAAGGAAATATAATTGCTCCAAGTTAGAATACTGGGAAATTATTTTTTTTTCTTTCAAACTGCTAAATACTAATTACCTCCACATTGATTACTAAACACCTCGTGTTTCAGCGCCTGTGTCTTAATTAAGCTTTGGGATTTACAGGGATTGAAAATGTCTTACACAGACCTTAGGCAGCAGCTCAATGACCAAGCCTCCAACAGGCGGAATGCACTCATGAGCTGCTGAACAATAGGGGTTTGTTCTGAGAAATTAGCAGGTTCGCCATGTGCAGCCATCACCCAGCGTACCTAGACCTTCTGCGCACCAAGCTAGCCAGTACAGCCTCAGCTCCCGGCACCTGCACAGCTGGTCATGCGCCAAACCCTGAGGGGAGGGCAGCTGCACCCCTAAACATGTAAAGATAGGGAAGGCACAGTCTGCCATGAGCTGGTAGGTCCCCTGCTGTCTGGGCAGTCTGCTGTGGACACAGTCATCGTTTATGAAGTGCACGACCGCACCAGTTTTAGCAAGGAGAGACCCCACGCACACACACCTTCATCAGCAATGGTTGGACGAAACTGAAGAGCAAAGCTGCCTCTATTTTCACAGCCCTGACACTGCCTAAGATAACTGAACACTGCCAGGCCACAGAGGAAGAAGATGCAGATAGTGCTGATGAGACTTGGTAGCGGAGAAGGGCTCCCCTTCCCTGAGGACTAGGGGAGGGGAAGAGGGAGAAAAGGGGGGAAGAGAGAGGGAAGAGGGGGGAAGAGGAAGGAGAGCAGGACCAGGAGGAGGGCGTTATGATAGGAATGTAAAGTGAAGACATTTTTAAAAATAAATTTAAAGTTTAAAAAAAGAGAAAAAATAACTGAACACTGAAGCCTTAGCAATTTTCAAACTCATGAATGAAGTCAGACAACCCAAAATCTTTTAAATGTTCCTCAGAAGTTGGGAGACTAGGCCTCAAAATATAACTAAGTTACAGTATTCCAGGGGTCTATATGTATCAATGGTTTCCAAATAAACCAACTGTTTCTCTTATGGGGGAAAAAAAACCCCACTATCTCAACATCAAATTTCAGAATGAGAAAACACACTTGATGAGCGCATCAGAAAAAGGCAGTTTCAGACCAGCACTGGTAGGCAACTGTACAAACTGTGAGCCTGTTAAGGCAAACACTTAAGAATCCATGTTTTCCTTACACTGCCTTCCAATGCCAGGCTCAAACTAGGAATTCAAAATTTTTTGAACTTGATAGTTATCATATTTGATGGCTTGATGTTTATGTAAAAAAAAATAAATATAAGATTCTCTAGATCAGGATGGGTGTTATACAAATCTAACTATTTATTAGATTTATGAGGCTGGGGCAATCTCTAAGGCAGCTTTATTTTATGGTCTCCAGTTCTGAGGCCTCCAGAAATCACTAGCCCTGAGGCCACAGCTTTTGCTGGGACAATACAAATGCCCCAGCCCAGCCAATTGTCCCTGTGGCCTCCTTTTTTTCTCAACAAGCCAGAAATACAGTTTCCTATGTGAAATCTTCCTATTAAAATGTTGGCACAAAAAGTTTAAAAGCATAGCATGGGCCAAATAAAACATGTCTGTGGGCAGGACTCAGCCAGCTGGCTGCCAGTTTGAGATCTCAGGAGAACTGCAGCGAAAGAGTCACAGATCCCTTTGCTTCGCTCACTCCTCCAACTTGGGACTGAACAATCTTGGAGGTCGCTGTGAAAGTCTAGACAAGGAAAGGGTTTTTTCTTTTGCTTTGTTTCTTGCTTTTTTTAAAAAAAAAATGTTGTGGAGCATCACTTAGAACCCAAGAGAGACATTACTTTCCTGCAAAACTTTCAGGGTGGGGTTTACACACACACACACACAAACACACACACACTTTCACACGTTCAGGATCACAAATACTGTTTGGAGTGCTTCCATCATAGAGATCTATCCTATTGGTGCACACTGGAAAGTAAAAATCCACTTATATTCCAAAATGCAGTTTGTTGGCCCTTAACCACTGTTGTCTTTGCCCTACCAAAAAGCAAAATGTACTTAGCTGCAAATCGTTCTCCAGAAACTGAAATAATCCATTCAAAATCCTGAGAGCTGGTTCTCGGCGATGAGTCGAATGCTTGCTGCTACCGGGCCGCCCGCGTTTTACTCATTACTCTGTCTGTGATGTGGGACAAGCCAAGTGTGGGAAACCGAGAAGACTAAACAGAATGTTCAAACTTGTGGTTTGCACACAGCGCTGATAATAAAGAGCTAGCTTTCAGTCCTTGTGCAAAGCAAAGCAATGTCGTACAGAGGGAAATAAAAGTTTTGCGTCTCTACCAATAAAGTACTTGGCAAATATTTCAACACTATAGATGCCGTTTCATTGCATTTCCCCAAAACAGAAAGTCTCCTCGTTGTTACTATAAACATGGGTACATTTTCAGGCCTGTTGTATTTGGCAACTATTTACTGCCAATTTGCCTTAAGAGCATGTTGATCATATCAGCACAGTCAGCCGTTCTTGACTTTTAAAAAGATATGAATCATAGAGGGGACCCAGGTGCCCCTAAAAATGCCTTGATTTACCACATTTTGCATACAGCTCTTGAGGAGTCAACAAGCTCCGTGGCAAAACTGTACTTCCATGTTCAAATCTCAACAAAACAACAACAAAAAATCTTTAGGACATGAAGTAAGAAACGAAGGCAGCAAGAGCCCATCAACAGTCATCTGTGATCTAAATTTGCAGTCACTGTTAAGCCCACCAGGCATGGGAAGCCGTTAGGCTCTCATATCAACTCTAAAGACTACTCACTTCCTTAAAAAGGTACTTTCTATTTTTTCTGTTTGGGGAGCACCTCATGGCCTTCTCTGAACTTCTATTTACCTTCAGCTTCCCTACGAGCTTATTTCGATTTCCCTAAAGTACGAAGGGCAAGATTATAAAAAGAAAATGTAGGCAATCTGGTTGATCCCGCTTGAAATGGACAAATGCAAGCACGCATCTATCGGACTGGATTCAGGTAACACCATCCTAGGGCCTCCTCCATGTGAGTCTGATTCCCACACACTTTTCAAGCCCACTGAGTCCTGTGCAAACCGCTACCACCTCAGCCACCCCATTCTATTCTGGCGGCATTTCTAGGTCCACCTCTCCCGGAGGCTGGCGTAATGACTGCTGCTTAGAAATGCTCGCTGAGTCAGCAAGTAACACTCTTACCCTTGCTATGCTCATCAGAGTTCCTAAATATAAACAGAAATTTAATTTTCAAAAAGATATCTCTTGCAGCCTGTGTCTATTGGAGCTCATGAGATCTTTTTTCTTCCCTCTGAGAAGCCAAGGTTTCTTTGGAGCCTGATGATACTTATGAGTGCAGCCATGTTCTGTAATCAGACAACACTGAAGAATGTCCAATAAACTGCATTCCAAGCCCAGGCTCAGCCAGACATTTACCCTCTCTACGTCTGCTTCCCTTATCTGGACGATGGAGACAGCAATACCAGCCTGTCTCTCACATCTCCTGCACACAGAGCAAATACAGCTTATCAGCCATCTAGAAAATATTTAAATGAGTTAGAAATTTTATCACAGAAAAACAAATGCTAGAAGTTCTATATTAAAAAAAATAAAAACCAACCCTAATGCATTCTTGGAAGCCATGAATGAAAGGCCATAAAACACATCTTGCTTCCCAGAGGACACAACAGACGGTGAGGTGGTGAAACAGGGGCGAGAGAAGATGTGCTAGCACGGTGACTGTTATGATGATCAGAGTTTCTGCTGACACGCATCACACATAGAACAATGCATACAGATATAAGTGAAGTTCAACAAAGTATTTTTTAAAGTGAATATACCTTCCGTGGCCACCACCCTGGTTAATGAGCGGAAAGGGCATCCTAGGCATACCATGCCTTTGCTGATCACTGTCTTGCTCTCCTTTGCTAAGTAACAAACACTCCGTCTTCCTAACCATATCCTGGTTTCCTGACTGTACTATCTGCACTGTAGTTTAGTTGTAGCTATGTATACAGCCATAAAGGACAGGTATCGCTCTGAATCAAGCTTCTTTCATTCAACATTATCTCCGTAGATTTATTCATATCACTGCACACGGCTCTAGTGTGCCCGTCTCAGTCTTATTTAGTGTTCGGTGTACGGACCATTATTTATCTGCCCTACTGTGACAGGACATTTTGGTTGTTTTGAATATTACAAACTGTTAATTCATAGCATTACTTTCTAAACAACAACAGGCCCTGAATACACTAGATACTATAAACACATGGTTCTTCCTGCTGTGTGTAGTTTATTTTATTTATGTGTAATGATGTATATGTTAAAAAAGAAATATAATAATAAACAATTAAATTAAAAATAAACACAAAGGAAACATTGGTGAAGTCCATATAAACTGAATCCAACAGAAAATTATACTACATGATTTAAAATAATAACTACTAAGTAATTAATGTAAAGAAAAGATACCTGCATAAAACTGCTTAATTCTGTCTTTGAAATTTCCAGGTAAAATCTGCTTGCTTTTTAAAAAAAGATTTAGAAGACTTATGAAGCATCCATAAATCTATCAGAGTAACTTCAGATAATTTAAATTTAGGTCAATACATTCTCTGTAATAAACAGTAACTTTTTTGTTGTTTTGTTTTGTTAGACAGGGTCTCTCTGTGTAGCCTTGGCTGTCCTGGACTCACTTTGTAGACCAGGCTGGCCTTGAACTAATGAAATCTGCCTGCCTCTGCCTCCCGAGTGCTGGGATTACAGGCATATGACACCATAGCCAGCTATAAACAGTAACTTTCTAAAAATCCCTTTGCTAATTAAATTTTAACCTGGGGAAACTCTGTATGGTAAGATTATCAAGTATTTTATGTTTATTAAGCATTATTCTTTAGATGCATACATATAATCTGTGTATCCTTAAACTTCTATACTATAGCCATTATAATTTTCTGTTTATACATTCATGTGTATGTGTGTGTACACATTTGTGAAGGTATATACGCACACATAGAGTTTTGGTTTTGGTTTTTGGTTTGGTTTTGTTTTTGTTGTTATTGGTGGTGGTGGTGGTGGTGGTGGTGGTGGTGGTGTGTGTGTGTGTTTTGCCCTGAGGAATGTGGCAGCCAAAGGCCAGCCTCATGTATCATTCCCCAGGCATCTCTCACCTTATGGACAGGGTCTCTTACTGACAAGAAGTTCAGCAAGGAGTCTGCCTGACCCTAGTCTTGGGACCTTGAAGGTCTGGTTTTGATGTGCTGAGAATCTGTCAAAGACTAACACACAGGATCATCAGGGATAAAAGTTGGTATTTAGTTACATAGAAATCCTACTAGATACTCACTTTGTTAAAGAACAGGTTTGTTTAATAGCTCGTATATGTCTTCAAAGGAATAGATTGATAACCGTAAGAATAGATAGATTTGCTCTTCTAACTCTTCAGAGATCCACAGAATATGACATTTAACGATGAGGGCTTTCCTGACAGAGAGAGACATCCGCTCCTGGCCGCTTCTCCAGTCAACATCTTGTTTTGTTTGGGGGTTTGGCTTGGTTTGTTTAGATTGTCTTACTTGTAGCAGGCAGACTGACATGACAGGCAGACACATGATGTCCCCACCCCCAGCCCTGGCTGCATGACACTGTATACCATATGGGCGTCTGAGTTATGACTCATAAGTCCCAAGGATAGCTACAAGTAAAGGCTCCATTATTTACATATGCGTAAAGCTCGCAGCCAGATGGGTGGGGATAGCAGAATCCTCACTCTACTTTGCGGAGGCCAAATAAACATGGCTGTGAACACCGAGCCCAGAGGAGCCTCTCCCAGGAGGGAAGTCCCCCACTGGCAAGCTTGACGATATTGTCAGGACCGCTCCTCTGCTGGCCACACCACAGACCTTTCTGCTGGCTAGGAAGCAGTCAACGGGGAGAAGAAGAGCACTCTGCCTGTGGGCTCCTGGCCTAAAAGATGCTAGGCCCTTTTTACTTCTTTAGGCCCAGAACGGAACATAGGTCTGTGGTGTACATATTAATGAGAAAGTTTTTAATAATTTTGCAGAAAAGATTTTTTGTTAAACGAACATGAACATCACATTGAATAATCTATAACAAAAATAAGTCATCTGGACACGTGGAGCAACTACAACACGGTATATGACAGAACTTAGCCCTGTGTTCACAGACCTTACCATACCATGGTGATTAAATAAGATCCTATAAGTGGAAAGATCAAGTCTGGACTGCTGCTAGTACCTATTAAGACTTAGTGATTAACCGGATAATTATATCAGCCTATCATGATGGAGCCATTCACGTCTCTCCTAGGTAAGTACCACATGATAACTGACTGAGCCACCGAAGCTACCACTGGCATCTTTTTTTTTTTTTAATTATGAGAAACCTTTTACTCAAGTCTGTCTTAGAATCGTTTTAAACAAAACAGAACCAAAAAAGGCAGTTCAGAAAAGACAGTAGCATTAATAAAATAGTAACCATAATAACAGCCATCGCAAAAGTAGCTACCTGAGAATCTATGGGGCAGCCCTCTATAAAGATTGTTTAATTGACGTACACCATCACTCAAGAGGCAGGTATTTGCATCTTCATCATCTCTGGTTTCTACATGAGAAAATGGAAGCTTAAGGGAATTGAGTTGCCCAAGGTCACGATGTAGCCGATGACAGAGATGGAGAATGGACTTGACTTACTTACAGTATAGCCCTTAACCATCTAAGGTGCAAGACAACCAGGAAAGAATGACAAAACCATTGAGGTCTACCAATAGCTTAGTGCTTAGTGATGTAAAAAGAAGAGAAGAGGAAGTATGCAAATGAGCAGGACAGGAAACAGGGAAGCAAAGATTTAAGACCCCACAGTGCCTTCTGGGCTTAATGTAAAGGAAAAAATGTCAGGTGGCTGATTGTACTGTAGTGAATTCTGTACTTCCTCTATTGGCAAGGAAAAGGAGACTAGCTACCTAAACCTACACGAAGGCCACTGCAGGACCTGAGGAACTCATGCCAATGCTCTTGAATTAGACCAGGAGAGAGGAAAAATAACAACTACGAGTGACATTTAACATCTAATGCTAATTTGACACTTAATGTTAATTAAAGAGTTGTTCATGACACGTTTTTAATCCACTCTTCAATTGCTTCATCAATAAAGCTCAGCACAGCTGAGCAAATGCACCATAACTAAGACTGTGAGGGGCTAAGAGCCCCTGCTCTGGCCTCTCACCTACCAAAGACGTGGACTGGACAAGCTGTTTGGAAAGATCAAAGGGTTGATTGGCTAAAAGAGTTGGGAATACATTACCTGGGGTGGTAAAAGCCCCAGGGTTCCTTGGCAGACAGGTTATTGTAGGCTTAATAGTGTTTCAAAAGTTCAGCACTAACAAGTAGACCGATGGACACTAAGATTCGCGGAGGCCACTCCGTAGGTAACTGTAAGTAGACGCCTGAGTTACCGAAGGCTGCCGATCCTGCTTTGCTCTACACTGTTTTAGGTGTGAGGTGGAGCTCTAAGAAGCTTCCTAGAGAGGTCACAGATGCCTGACATGATCAAGGATATGGAGAAAGAGTGCATGGCTCCGGGCTCAGGCTCGGCAGTCAGAGGAGCTTGTCTGCAGAGCTGACTCAACTGTTAAGAGCACTGGCAGCTCTTCTCGAGGGCATGGCTTTGATTCCCAGCACCTACGTGGTGGCAACTCTAGTCCCAGAGGGTCAGAGGGGCAAGGGTTTTCACTTCCACATGTCTTATGTGACTCTGGCAATGTTTTTTTTTAATATTTTTTTTACTTTATTAATTTATTCTTGTTACATCTCAATGGTTATCCCATCCCTTGTATCCTCCCATTCTTCCCTCCCTCCCATTTTCCCCTTATTCCCCTCCCCTATGACTGTTCCTGAGGGGGATTACCTCCCCCTGTATATGTTCATAGGGTATCAAGTCTCTTCTTGGTAACCTGCTGTCCTTCCTCTGAGTGCCACCAGGTCTCCCCCTAGGGGACATGGTCAAAGGTGAGGCACCAGAGTATGTGAGAAAGTAATATCCCACTCTCCACTCTACTGTGGAGAGTGTTCTGTCCATTGTCTAGATCTGGGTAGGGGTTTAAGGTTTACCGCCTGTAGAATGGATAAAGAAACTGTGGTACATATACACTATGGAATACTATTCAGCTATTAAAAACAAGGAATTCCTGAAATTTGTGGATAAATGGATTGAGCTAGAAATGATCATAATGAGTGAGTTAACCCAGAAGCAGAAAGACTCAAATGGTATATACTGACTTATATCTGCATATTAGCCCAAGGGGCATGTCCCACGAAAGCCTTCACTTATCAGGAAACCGAGACAGAGGGGAGGACATTCTAGTGGGACTCTAGATGAGAGAAGCATGGGAGAATGGCAAAGTAGAAGGATCCAGAGGGTCCTAGAAGCCTACAAGTAGAACATTATGATAGGCAGATTTGGGCCCAGGGGTCCCGCTCAAACTAAGGCACCAGCCAAGGACAATTCTGGCAATGTTTCAACTTTTAAATGAGAGCATCCTCTCGAGGTAGACGTTCACTCACGACTCCCACATCAGAAGCTCCGTTAGAGCGCAAGGGGAAATCTGGACCTTCGAGCAACATGAACACACCTAGACAGCTTCCTGTGGTGGCTTGGGCATCAGGATAAGGAGGTTTTGAGTTTTCCGCTGTTCAAGGGTGATACTTTTCTCTCTTCCCTCTCCTCTCAGAAATGTGGTAATGGCAGCCATGTCTTTGTGAGGTACTGGCATTCCTAGGAAGCCTATGCGGAGGTTCTCAAACTCGAGTGCACATCTCTGAGGCCCAAGTCGAAGCATTCTGATTCCACGATGCTGGTGCAGGGCCCCAGTTCCAGGAGAAGGACAGATGACTTTGATGGGCTATTAGTCTACATTTTATGTTAAAATTGTTTTTAAAAAAAAAAAAGGTCACTACCTCCCACTATGAAGCAAGTCTAGACAGGGAGCCTCCAGGCTCCGGGCTCCGGGCTCCATGGTGCCTCTGTGTCACACCTTTCCAGTCCATCGGCAATACTAAGTGCTGAGAACAGAAGCCGAATTACAACCAGAACCCTGACCATGGGAGCCACCTCCTTAAAGAGTTCACTCCAACATCTGCATCCTTTACTGACTTGACTCCTGGCATAAACCAACTCTAATCAGGTTTTTTTTTTTCAAACTCACTTTAGCTAGAGTTCAGTAGAAAGCCTAAATCTAGTTAGAAACAAGAGAAACAAAGCAAGAACTCCGCTGTGCTTTACTGCCTCCTAGAAATGTTATTCTCCCATGTTCGACAATGCGTGCCTTCTACTCTTTGTGATTTCTGATAAGACACTATGAAAGAGACAAAGGTACACTTACAGTTCTTTTACTAAGTCTGATAAGCAGCTAGAAAAGAACTCTGGTGTTCTTTCATGTTGGCCCTGATTTAGACAGGATCCTGGCTTCTGCGGGACCTTCTGCTGCCGGTAAAAGTGCAGTACAGATAACAGTCAGTAATATTAAGAGCTGTCTGGGGATTAAAATCAAACACTGAGATGATACCAGAATTTCTGTCAATCACATCTGTCCCTGATTTTAGGGTCCCTGTATCAGTGATGACTCAGCAAAGAAATGGCTTTTTACATAACTGCCTGTCTGGTTAATCACTGGCAGGCTAGAGGCAGTGGCCGTGACAATCTTGAGACGTGTTCTGGCCTTGATGCATTCTGACTGCTCCTTCCTCCACAGGATCCCTCATCACAAACATTTAAAGAAGTCAACCACGGGCAGGCATGAGGCCAGAAACAGGATTGTAAACTGACTATACACAAGTGAGGAGGCTAGTTATATAAATACAAACCCTAAACAACCGACAATTACTGCATTCCATTCAGAGGCCAAAATGCCAGGCGTAAATTCCAGGGGTCCCTGGAGAAGGTTAATATTGAGTTCCTGTAAGGAATAGATTGATCTTAATGATTGCAACAATATATTATGAAACTATCCATAAGAGAGTTTGTTCTTTTTTTTTTTTTTTTTTAACAGTGCTGGGATGGAGCCCAGGTTCTATGCATGCTAAGTATGCATCCTACAACTCACTGGGCTCCCCCACCCTAGCCTGAAAGGGCCCATATGGAAGCAACTCCGTGGGACATAAACAATGGAGACTTTTAAATCAAACTAATCTAACGTCTTAGTTAGGGTTACTATTGCTGTGACGAAGCACCATGATCAAAAGCAACTTGCGAAGGAAAGGGTTGGTACACTTCATCATCACTGTTCATCATCAAAGAGGTCAGGACAGGAACTCAAACAGGGCAGGAGCCTGGAGGCAGGAGCTGATGCAGAGGCCATGGAGAGGATGCTGCTTACTGGCCTGCTCAGCCTGCTTTCTTACAGAACCCTGGACCTTCGGCCCAGAGGTGATTCCGCCCACAATGAGCTGTGCCCCCCCTCCATAAATTATTAATTAAGAAAATGCCCTTCAGGCTTGTCTACGGCCCAATCTTTTGAAGGCTTTTCCTCAACTTAGGGTCCCTCCTCTCCAATGACTTCAGCTTATGTCATGATGACATAAAACTAGCCAGCACACCTGGGTTGAATTCCAGCTCAGTCTCAACTGCTTGGCCTTCAGCAAATCAGTTTACTTCTATGAGCCTCAGAAGTTGTTTTGTTTCGTTTTGTTATTTTCAAATGGCAATAATAATATCTGCCTCAAAGATAGGCAGGAAAAACTAGAGAACATTAGTAAGGTGGACATTGCATTGTCTGACGCATAACAGACCCTAAATAAATGATAACTTTGAGGCCTTGTAACATAGCAATAAGTTTTTAATTCAAAATGTGGTTAAAAACCAACCTTAATAAAGTATGCTTCTTTACAGTTTCCCTCTGACTATCTATTTTCCTCCCCATGGTAAACTATATAGAACTGAACCAACCCTATACATAAAATTAAAAGGAATTCACATGCCAGCATTTCAGAGACTCTCCAGGCAATAAATGCATAGGGTAGGTGCCACATAGACACAGCACACGGCCAGTTCACCTTCCTACCTGTTTCATGGCTTGGATCTGCTTGGTTGTGGTTGCCAGATAAGCAACAGCTGATTTTTAAAAAAAAAAAAAGATGCTACAGTAAGTTCCCATTGGTGAACAGCTCACTTGCCAGTAAATGGCTAAATAATTAATTTAAAAAGAAATAATAAATGGCCACTTATTTAGCTAGAAGCAGTATGTGTAAACAAATGCCAGGTGTTCCATCTTGGCTGGACAGAAAAAGTTCACAGAACTTCCGGAAGGACTTACCATAACTAAGATTATATCTATTTTGATAAATAGTGCAGTGACAACAGAATGAGTTCAATTTCCTCAAAAGGACTCCTTGCTGCTTGTTGTCAGTCATTACTTTGTAGTTTACCATCATGTATAAGGTATACAGTATACTCACACAGTTCTTACCACGATGATTAAAAGGAGTTAAAAAGTTAGGACTCCAAGGCAGAACATGCAGGCAAGAGGATGGCAAGTTTTAGGCTAGCCTGAGCTACATACGAGAAAATGCCTCAAAAATAATAATAAATAACTCTGGCCAGGGAAGCCAGTAGGCTAGCTAACTGCAGATCTTCACCTCTCCCTCTGCTCCTCTGAATCCATCCCCCAGTCTCGTGGCCAGAACCGCAGCTCTGTAACAGAACACTGCCGAAGTCTCTCCTTCTCCCTGCCCGACTTCCAAGGAAGCCCCCCTTAGACCTTCTCCTCCAACTCCCCTGCCCCCAACTCACTGCTTTATCCCGGCTGCTACCTCCACCACACGTTCTCTAGGGACGTCAGACCCAGAGAAGCAGATCTTCACTCTCTTCCGAATCCAATACCCCAGCCTCACTCCACCTCCATAGCAGAAAGCCTGCTGCAGGTCTCCCTCCTTTCTGGCCCCTCCTGCAGTGATTCTCACAGCTCTTCTTCTGGAACCTTCCTCCCTGGGAACCCACAGAGAAGCCAGCAGGTGGGCAAGCTTCCGGTCTTCATTCACGGCTTCTCCTCCTCCAAACACAATACCTCGGTCTCACCCCGCCCCCCCCCCGCCCCCTCTCCCTCACCCCCCCCCCACTCTATGGCCGACAACCTAGCATGGCCTCTCCTGGCTCACCACCCCATTCCCAGGGGACTAGCCAGATCCTGGTAGCACACCCTGCTCTCCTCCCTCCTCTGAACCCCCTCAGCACCTCCCAACCCATCCTCGTTCCTAATTCTCAGCTCCCAGTACTCAGAAACACATTTTGCCTGGAACCCCCCCCCCGTTCCCCCCCCCCGCTCCCCCCCCCCCCCCCCGCCGCCCCGGTGCCCACACCTGTTAGGATCCCAGAAGAATTCCCCACCAGACAACACACAGCCACCACACTCTTCTCAGAACAGAGCGGACAACAGAAACCAAGGAACAAAATGCCCACCCTTGGAGGAAACTAGATTTTCATTTGCAGGTGGTTATCAAGATTGCTTCTGAGTCAGGGACGGGGGCTTGTATGCACTTTTCCTTTAAGCTCTAGCATCCCATCTGGTGCAGCCCCTGTGCGTGCTGCCTCCGGCTCCGTCTCCACGAGTCCCTATGTTGACTTACAGGACGCTATTTTCGCGGTGCTCTCCATTCCCTTTGGCTCCTCTTACCCTCTTCTCATCTCCTCTTCTGCAGGCTTCCTTGAGCCCTGAGAAGAAGGGTCTCATGGAGACACCCTGGTCACGCTTGAGTGTGCCAAGGTCGGTCACTTTCTGCATATTGTCTGGCTATGGGTTTGGTTTTTTGTCTTTGTTTTTGTTTTGTTTTGTTTTGTTTTGTTTTGTTTTTCCCATTTACTGAAGGAAGAAGCTTCTCTGACGATGGCTGAGCAAGGCAATTATCTATGAGCGTAGCAAAATGTCACTAGGAGTTTCTTTCTATCCTTTGATTCTTTTTTAGAGCAGTAATATTTGGGTACCTAAGCTACCTAGTCTTAGGTCCTTGGTCACCCAAGTAGTGTCAGGTCTGGGTGAGGCTTGAGTGAGATCAGATATTGGTTGGTTACTTCCACAAGCTTTGTACTTTGTGCCACCATTGTACTAGCATATCTTGCAGGCAGAGTACCATTTTCATTTTATTCATATATTTTTTTCTTCTCTCTTTTTACCCTCCATGTCCTTTGTGCACACACACACACACACACACACACACACACGCCCATGCACACACGCACGCGAACACACACGCGCGCACGCACACACACACACGCACACACGCCCACGCACACACGCACGCGAACACACACGCGCGCGCGCACACACACACACACGCACGCACACACGCACACACACACAGGCTTCCAGTGCAGCGTTTTAATGGGAGCCCTGCGTCTGTGAGCCAGTGGGCCTCTGCATGCATATGCTTCTTTGTGCATTTTCTTGGGATATTTTCCTTCTGTTTCTTTGTTTTTCTAATTCCGATACATTATTTTTTGTTTTATCTAATTATATGTCATTTTATTATTCCCTTAGAAGCCTGTTTGTTTTCTAATGAGAGACAGAAAGGGATAGATCCAAATGCGTGGGGGAGGGGTATTGGGAGGCGTAGAGGGGATATATTATGTGAGAAAAAAAATATTTTCATAAAAGGAAAATAATAATAAATAGGACTACAAACTGAGAAGTAGTTTGCATATAAAATGTTGTTCTTCCACTGACTCTTTTGTTTGCACTTAGTCTCCAGATAGTAGCGCTGTCTGGGAAGGTTAGGAAGTCTCTTGAAGGAACAGCCTTGCTAGAGGAAGCATATCATTTAGAGCAGGCCTTTGGGTTCTGTAGCCAGATCCACTTCCTGTTCTCCCACTCTGCTTCCGGAAAGACAATCTGTGCAATGCTTTATGTTCCAACCACCTTCCACTTCCTGCCATGATAGACTGCATCTTCCTGAAACTATAAGCCACGATAGAGCCTTTCTCCCTCAAGGTGCTTGTGTTAGAGTATTGTATCACAGCAACAGAAGAGTAGCTAAGACGCTGGGTTACAGTAGTTCTCAAATTCTTCGTGAGCATTCCTGGGTGATCACCCCAAAAGTCAGACTGCCAGCTCTAAGGTGCTACTGATAATGACAGCAGGTTGGGGTGAGAAGCTATACCAGAAATCCTCGAGCAAGCAGAATAGGGGAGAGGATGGCAGTGCTTGCCTAACTAACTGCCTTGGGGACCCCAACAAACCACAGCCAGAAAAGCAAGTTTCAAAATAGAGTGCCGACAGCACCTAGCCTGATTCTACCAGTTAAAGCTGGTAGATTTCCTCAAGCGTGTGAGCATCCTAGCCACAAGATTATGAGCAAAACAAAACTTCACCAAACAAAAGCGGGAAAGCATGTTTATTTTATACCTTTTTATCACTGATTCTCAAAACCGAATCATTAGAAGTTAATTTTGTCAAGGACTCCTGGAAGAGAACAATGTGATCTTTGACAGTGTCCCCTGATGTAATAGCCACAGACACCAGCAGCCATTTATTTGGGCCATAAGTGAGCCACTGATGCTAAAAGTAACTGATGTAACAGCATTTGATGTGTCCCCGACAGCTCAGTCTTCAGTACACGGTGGCCCATTAATCAACAAGTATCCATCGTCTATTTGTGCAGTGTTGTGGAAGACGTAGGGATAAGGGATAAGATGAGATCGCTGACAGCACTGGTCGGGTCATAGAGGAAGTGCAGGAGTTCAGGAAGTCATTGCAGAAATGCTCCTGCCTAAATAGTGGGCTCTCCAGCGAAGCCAGAGACCTGCCAACCTAGCACAAGAAACGTCAGCCTTTTGACTTCAGCATCACCCTCCAGCCACAGATTAGGGACTTCCACCCAAGGTCATGTTTCCTGTATTTGCTAATGCATCTTGGGTCAGGCAGGATACCCTCGGAATCCATTAGTGTGCTCTATTGATCCCACCAAGCCTTCTCCAGTTTCATAAACAATGCCTCTTAAGAAACATGCTTCAGGCCTCCTAAGCTGTGGGCTCAGCCTCCCCAGGGTTAGTCCAGGAGGTTCACGGAAGAGCATTCACAATGTTGCTTGTGGATCAAATCTAGTCTGAATGCTCTAGGAGCAGAACCATGCAAGGATCCGGACACAAAGTTGTTCACTTGGGAGGTGTCAGAAATAATAAGTAAGAAAGCAAGGAAGAAAAACAAGGAAGGAAGGGGCACCTAACTGGGCAGCCATCGAAGCAATGCCTGAATTCTATGGACAAATCTTGAGCAATCTGAAGCACATCTCTCATGAGCTGATGCGACAGCTGATGTGCTGATATGCCATCCCAAGAGAGTCACTGGTTGACTGATGGCTGCTAGGGAATAGAGTGCATTGGTGCCCCGGGACTGACCATCAGACCAAGCAGTCTGTGAGGGAGAGCCCTCAGACACAGGGATACAGACACTGGCAGCTGAGCATCCCCAAGAGCCAAGGGGGAAATCTCAGGGATGAAGCAGGGGTGATGCTCATCGACCTCCGAATCCATGCTCAGGTGAATGAGCACTGTCCGTGTCTGCTCAGTAGAAGACACAATACATTAACGTGATAAGAAGGTACCAGGAGATAACAGACAAACGTTTTAATGAAAACTGAAAACCGGAGCTTTTAATGTTTCTGGGGAACATTTTCAGCCAACGCACACGCTCAAGATATTTTTAATGTAAAGCCTAAAACAACCTTATCTTAAACCGTCTGCCTCGCTCCTCGTTTCTGCTCATTTTTTAATCTGTAGTAGCTAAAGCACTAAAGGGCATCACTTAAAGCATGAAACGTAGTTTGATGGATGCTTCGATCTGTATTCTGGCTTTTGTTTTAGTCAAAACTGTCAGCAGAGCTTTCTAAGAGGCTAAAGACATGACATAAAATTCCTGACCCTAAGCATCCGTCTACAACAGAAAGTAATATATCCAAGATGTCCCCAGCGAGCACCTCAGGGGGTTGGTGCTTGAAGCCTTAGACCTAGTCCCCCAAGCAACTCAGGATCCCGTGAGAGCCATGTCACAGGAGAGCAGTGCACAGACTATGGGAAAGACCATAAGAGCAACAGAACTGAGAACAGCTCCATCACCTCGCTTTCCCTTACTCACGATTTCTCCACCGCTCTGGGCTCATGTCTCTTGCCACATCAGGCTTCTGTGCGTCCCATACCACTTCTTAGACGGCAGCAAAGCGGCCCCCTCTTCTCGCTCACCTTAGCTTCCTCATGGTGTTTACCTTGATCATGAGTGTTCTCAGTTGCCCTAACCCACATCCCCTCTAGAAGGTCCACAGAAACCGATGCCCTTTGCCATCCTTCACATCCACCATCCCATGCGGCTCTCTAACAGTGTCTGCTGTACGTAGAGTAAGGTGCTGAATAAGGACAGAAAGAGTCACGGAAGTCAGAGACGCGCAAACGATTACTATAGAAGGACTGTGTTTTATAATTCTTCTTGACCTTCCTCGGTATTTCTTGTTTTTTTTTTTTTTAACAAAGCTAATGTTTCTTTCCAGTCTCTAAAGATAAATAAATAAATAAATGATCTTATTTTGTTTTTAAATAGCTGTAAAAGGCAATCGGAATCTAGAGAAAATTCTCTGGTGTTGAGATGTGACCCTACGCCATCTAGAACTTGCTGTGCTATGCTCTCTCTCATCAGCCTCCCTTTCCAGTTCCCCTTAAGGACGCCGGGCCTTCGTGAGCTTCCCAACACAGCACACAATCAGATGGCCACGGCCGTCAGTTCCTGCCTGTGCTCTGTCCACTGATGAGGCACTTATCCCAGCCTAATGGACTGTAGAGCCCTCAGCTGTAAATGCACGCTTGATCCTCGTTAGCCTGATTCACACACTGATTGTGCATTACAATGCGAGCCGCTCCACAGAATTAGAGGGCTCCTGTGCTGCGCGCTCAAGATCCAACCAACTTGAAATAAAATGACTCCAAGTGAGTGGCTCAGATGAAGGTGCAATTAGTCCTAAGAGCTGTTTGACTTGGAGGGTAAGCACAGGGTGTAACTGCGCTTTCACGGGGGAGATCAGGGCTGCTTCTGTTAGCACCAGCATGAAGCACACTCTTAGGGCTTTTAAAACTACTAGTAACATGAGTTTACATGATTGAGTATTAATGTAACATCCCGGACCATAAATTACACTTAACAACAACAAAAGCTATTGTTCAAAAATTAAAAACAATATTCTGAGAAATAAAAAACCATGCAAGGGTTACTGTGAGATGTACCTCCTGCATCCTTTTTGCTCTGTTACCACACTAAGATTTTGAAATCTCACCTAGAGGGACACAGATAAGGAAAAGGCCATCTCCGAAATACACTGAAATCAGTAGTTTTGTGAGGAAAGGCTCTTAAGGACCTTCTGTCATCTTCCAACTGACACACCTGTCTTACTGAGGGCTGTCAGTCACAGGGAGCTGCCTTTCCAGGTACTCACTGTTCTCACAGTTTCTCTTGTGGAGCCTAAGAAGAGACATGGCGGTGGACCTAGTCTGTCATTCAAAAACATTACTTCCTCCTGTTACTAGATACTCTGCCAGTTCTCTCTCTCTCTCTCTCTCTCTCTCTCTCTCTCTCTCTCTCTCTCTCTCTCTCTCTCGCTCTCTGTGTGTGTGTGTGTGTGTGTGTGTGTGTGTGTGTGTGTGTGTGTCTGTCTGTCTGTCTGTCTGTCTGTCTGTCTGTCTATCTGTCTGTCTGTATGCCTGCCTGCCTGCCTGATATTCGTTGCACCTCCAGCCCAAAGACTCCATGCCAAACACTTCACATGACTAATAAAAAGCTCACTTATCAAAATGCCTCATAGACTCAAAGTGCCCTGAGGGTGTCTTGTGTGGAGAATTCGACGCTAAGCTTACAGGCAGAAAAGCCTATTCTATTTGTGCAAGAGGTGATTCAAAGTCCTGGTTCGTGTAGATGTCACCTGGGCTCCCGTTGTAACTTTGCTTGTCACTCTCAACAGTGTCCTATTGGAAGGATTCTCTATAGCATCACCTGTTTAGACCAGAATCTGTAACAATAAAAGGAAATTTCACAATCCCAAATTATATGTTGCCTCTAAACTACTTGAATTTGTCATATTGGCAGGAGCTAATTTATCTCTGACTTGAGTTTTACCAACAGGAAAAGCAAATTAGAACATCCATTCTGGTTTGCAAAGTCATACATTAACTTTCTACATCATGGTTGTCGGACAAGATGCTCTGAAACACGCAGCAGTATATGCAGGTACTGATAATAGTATGACTAATAGTTGTAAATCATCTTTAATAACTGATTGGCACTGACATAATAATACAGCCAATCCAAGGACGTTTACTACATAATTGACAACATTTCTAATGGAAGAAGTATTTTCTTCTATGTTTGCTGAATGCTGTATTTAATAAATAGCATCAAATCATTTCATCATATACAATCTCTACCACCTACAGGATGGAGTTTATATAACCACTAAATAACTATGTGAAATACACGTGGCTATTAACAAATGCTCTCAGAAATAAGTACACAAACTCTTATCTGTTCTCACTCAGGAGAGGTGTGAGAGCAAAATAGATAGAACCTCAAAAGGATTCTCAACAGAAAATCACCTACCATATCCTTTCCTTATGATCATCCCAAGTTCAAGGTTCATTTGTGGGATATTACTACATGATAGAAATATGCATGTTGCATTTGTAACAGGCCTTGGCTGGGTCCAGCTTCTGGTCACAGCTTTGCTTTCTTTACATCTAAGATCCATTTGTTGCCAATCTCAAGCTGGGCATAGGAGAAGACTTCCTGACCTGACTCCAAAGGAGCAGGAGAAGCATGAGAGAACTCAGGGACAACCACTGTGGCCCATCCTCCTGCCACACCAGGTGACCTGGGATGGACCAATGTCATTCACACCAAATCTAACAGGCCAATCAGAACAAATGTCAGGAACTTTTCTTGGGCAACTCGTCTTTACCACTGCACTTAAACATAAGAGGACACGGGAGAATGAACTATTATAACCAACTTGTTCCCCTAGTCATGAGTCCAGGACAGCCAAGGCTACACAGAAAAACTTTGTCTCGGAAAAAAAAATTGATTGTCCTTGGCCATGATGCTCATTGTTAGAATCACAGAGTCTCCAGGAGGACCTGGTTGGATCACAGTGTCTCCTGGAGGACCTGGTTAGATTACAGGATCTCCAGGAGAACCTGGTTGGACTCTTGTAACAATTCAAAGGGCTCTTAAAAGTTACAGATGCCATCTAAATCATTAAACACAGCATGCATGCCATCTATCTTTAGACTGCAATTAATTCAATTACTCAATTAGCACACAATTAATTAATACTTAGTGGGGAACATTCTAGATGTTTGGCTCAATTGGATTGTCCTGACAGCATTTACGAGATCCTAAACTGACAAAAGATACCCTGGGCCTCCATTAGTAAACTGTTTACCATGTGCTTTTTCCAGTGTTTTAAATCACTCACTCATGTTTATTTCCAAACAGCCTTTCTTCACCAACTCTAATATAATTTTAATATGGAATAATAAGGAATTTTAATATCTCATATGTAAACTTTTGATTAAAACACACTAAAAATGTCAAACATTTTAGTTTGAAAGGGTTATCACTGGGCTAAAGACTAGATAAGAACTTACAAATTAAGCCGGGCGTGGTGGCGCGCGCCTTTAATCCCAGCACTCGGGAGGCAGAGGCAGGCGAATCGCTGTGAGTTCGAGGCCAGCCTGGTCTACAAAGTGAGTCCAGGATGGCCAAGGCTACACAGAGAAACCCTGTCTCGAAAAACCAAAAAAAAAAAAAAAAAAAAAAGAACTTACAAATTAAAACGTCAAGCCCTTCTGAAGAATTCACTTTATTGCAGCTTTTTCCCTCTTGCATAGGATGTTCTCTTCACTCCTTATTTACTCACCCTTGTCAGAAACAAGTCTTGTGGTGGGAAAAGTAGGATGAAGAGAAACTGATGTATTTTTTTATTATTTAAGTAGTTTATTCAGATTACATCTCAATTGTTATCCCCTCACTTGTGTCTTCCCATTCCCCCTCCCTCCTTCATCCTATTCCCTTCCCTAGGTCTGTGACAGCAGGGGACCTCTTCCCCCACCATATGGTCACAGCCTATCAGGTCTCATCCTGGTGGCCTGCTTACCCTTCCTCTGAGCGCCACCAGGCCTCCGCACTAAGGGAAAGTGGTCACATAGGGGGCACCAGAGTTCATATCAGAGTCAGTCTCTGCTCTCCACACAACTGTGGGGAATGTGCTGTCCATTGGCTAGATCTGAACAGGGGTTGTAGGTTTACTGCATGCATTGTCCTTGGTTGGTACAGTAGTCTGAGCTGACCACTCTGCGGCCAGATCCACCATCCTTCATGGTCTTCTTGTAGGGTTCCAGGACCCTCTGGATCCTTCCGTTTCCTCATTCTCCCATGCTTCTCTCACCAGGAGTCACAATAGTAAGTTCTAGCTTCTATGCCGATCTCTTGCTAAATGAGGACTCTCAAAGGATATCACTGTTGAGCTAGTGTCCAATTAGAAGTGAGTATATAACATTTTAAGATCTTGTTCCAGGTATGGAGTTTATGGTGAATTACAAACACCCATGATTTGCTGCTCTATACACTTCCCCAGCCCTTAGATCTGAGCTAACTCGTGCCTTCTTGGTAAATGCATGGTAGTGGAAAGTGACCCTAAGGGGCTCCCAGGCCAGCTCTTGGGAGCTCTGCAGGCTTTTAAGTCTTCCTACTTTGATGCTTGGACACTTAACATCAGAAAAGACAGATAGCTCTGGATGGCAGTCCCTTGTCTTAGATGTGAACTGGCGTTGGAGCGGTGACCCTTTTGTTTACAAAACAGATGCCCTTTGCAATGATCTTGCTATCTCCCAGCTGACAGGTTACATTTTCGTTTTGACCACATGATCTGTCCTACACCAAGTTTTATGTTAATCAAAATAACCCCCAAAACATACCCTCACAGAAACAGAAGCGCGCTGAGGAACCCATAGGATCCTTTCTGGTCCTATGATGTGTTTTGGAAAGCCCTAGGAAGCAGGGCCCAAAGGGGCTGCGCTGACTTTCTGCCTATTTCTGCGACCAGACGACTAAGGGAGATGTCCCAAATTAGGGACTCTTCTGGCCTCCTTGTTCCCAGGAGCCTCTCACCACAGGCCAGCTTCTTTCTGGCTCTGTTACTATAGGCCCTCGTCATCGTTTTGTAGCCTTCATTATTCAACACCATCCCCATCTCTTCCAGCCTTGCAAGTTCCTTCAAGCAGGTATCCAAAGGCAAAAGCCCAAAGTGATGCCAGATCTTAATCACTTCCAATTAATGCTTCCATGTCCTATTGTATCCACTAAGGGATCCTCGCTCTTTTACATGACCTTCGCTGGATCTGGTGAGCCACTATGACAAGGAACCCAGATTTCTCCTGTATTAACATTTTTGTAGGCTGCTTTCAAAGAATCCCTAGCTTTTCAACCCTCTAAACTGATGCAATCAGGTGATCATTTGTTGTGCAGCTCACCCTCAAGGTCAGAAATCAGTGCCTTGCAGTAGTTTATTCAAAGTACCTATTCCTGTCAGAGCACCAACCTGTGTAAGATTTCACCTTGGGAAATTTCACCAAGGGGAGGTGGCTGGCACTCTTTGCAGAAGTTCATTGTGACAGCCTGGAATTGCGAAAAGAATGCATGAAAGGACCCCGACATCAATCAAATACTGCTCATTTGGGTAACAAGTCTTCTATGAAATCTACTATCAGGGTATCTTAAAGAGAGACAATGTTCAATTCTCAACCGTTTTTAAACATAGGAAGCCTAAATATATGATCTTCTCAGAGTTGGACCGTGTACAGAAAGCATCAACGTGCATTTCAAAAACTTGTTTTAAAACAGCAAAACAAAAATAACATAGGATAATGTACTTAATAAAGGATAACTCACAAATACTGCAACTAATGGGAAAATAATGGCTCCTCTCATCTTGAGTGGCACGTTGGCTGGAGAACGTGGCTAGAAAGCAATGAAATGCTCTTTGATGTGCTTTTCCTACCTTCTATGTTACAGAAACTGAGGTAGCTGTAATTCTTAAAGGCTCATGAAAAATTGCTCAGATTTGCATGTTAATAAAATTCCAAATGATTCTCCCTTTATAGTATAAAATGCAGTGAAGTGTTTGGCTGCTAGCCAAAACTCATTTTTATATGATTTGTAACTGCATATGAACAGTAAGTGAAAACTGTTCAAAAATCAATGCTTTTCTTACCTTTCCAACTTCCTTTCCTGTGCATGGAGCTTCGGATAGAATGCTTTACAAGGCGGCGTTTATAAAACTCACTGCAACAGCCATCAAAAGAAGCATATGAACGTCGATGAAGCAGCAGCTAGTTAATTAAACAGCACAGATTTAAGAATCTGCAATGCTGGTAAGTAAAGGCTTTCATGGGACATGCCCCTTGAGCTAGTATGCAGATATAAGTGAGTATATACCATTTGAGTCTTTCTGCTTCTGGGTTAACTCACTCATTATGATCATTTCTAGCTCAATCCATTTGTCCACAAATTTCGGGAATTCCTTGTTTTTAATAGCTGAGTAGTATTCCATAGTGTATATGTACCACAGTTTTTTTATCCTTTCTTCTACTGAGGGACACTTACAGAGGGGAGGACATCCTATTGGGACTCTAGATGAGAGAAGCATGGGAGAATAGCAAAGTAGAAGGATTCAGAGGGTCCTAGAAACCCACAAGTAGGACATTATGATAGGCAAATTTGGGCCCAGGGGTCCCGCTCAAACTAAGGCACCAGCCAAGGACAATACAGGCAGTAAACTTTAAGCCCCTACCCAGATCTAGCCAATGGACAGAACATTCTCCACAGTTGAGTGGAGAGTGGGGTATGACTTTCACACGAACTCTGGTGCCTCATATTTGACCATGTCCCCTAGGGGGAGACCTGGTGGCACTCAGAGGAAGGATAGCAGGTTACCAAGAAGAGACTTGATACCCTATGAGCATATACAGGGGGAGGTAATCCCCCTCAGGAACAGTCATAGGGGAGGGGAGTAAGGGGAAAATGGGAGGGAGGGAAGAATGGGAGGATACAAAGAATGGGATAACCATTGAGATGTAACAAGAATAAATTAATAAAAAATTTAAAAAAAAAAGAATCTGCAATGCTACAGCAGTTTAGCAGTGTCACTCGACTGTCGGTGCTGGCGATGGATGTCTAAGATGCCATGGACTCAGAGAGGCAGTAAATAAATGTGTGCATGTGTTTTCACTAAGAGCAACATAATAAGAAGCATAGCTGAGCAAGTAAATCAGAGCCCTCTGGGTTGTTATGAAAGCCAGTTTGAAATTACTTAGAAGGAAAAGCTTAAGCGGTGGGAGAAAGTTTACTGGTGACCTTTGCCCTAGAAGTGGCTGAATTCTATTTTAGGTCAAAAAGAGGCAGCCAAGTTTAAACAAATGCCCTTACTGAGAAACCTTCTGAAGTGGCATTTGCTGTTTTACATTTGAACAATTGGTTGAGCAGCAGAGGTTAACCAGGGCATTTGTCTTCCCATGGCTCCACAGCACCAAGGTTGAGAATTTACCCACTGAGTTGGTATTCAGCTGTCCAACTTGGGGTTCAGGTGGACCAACGTATGCCCCACTACAGGAGGCTAGGACACAAAGACTAAATAGATGCTCATCTAAGAAGAAAGGTAGCTTAGAGCCAGCGGAGGACATGAGTGGGCGGCTGTTTGACAATAAGGAGAGTTAGAAAGCGGTCGAAGCCATTGAGTTCTTGGCATTAGGAAGATGTACAGAGAGGTTTGGGAAGATGGATCAGCATGTGAATGGCTCCCGCACAAGCATGGGGACATGTTCAGTCTCCAGCACACATCTGTGAAAGCCAGGAATGGTGGTGCTCAGTCGTAAGCGCAGGGCAGGCAGATCCCTCAGGTTTGCTGGCCAGCCTCGCCAAACCAGGGAGCGGGTTCAGTGAGAGCCTGTCTCAAAAACTAAAAGTAGAAAGTGATTGAAGAAGACAGCTGGCCTGGCCCCCCATACACATAAGCGCGCGCATGCGCGCACACACACACACACACACACACACACACACACACACACGGGGGGGGGGGCGCAGGTAAGATACAGCAATAAGTGAATTAAGACCTGGCCAAGTAGGCCATAGAGAAGACTAGACATGAAGTAGGGGTCCAGGGCCAGAATAACTGAGCTGACAGGCAAGGTGAAAAGGCAGTCATGTAGGAGGAGGAAAAAAAGAGCTGTTAGCAGAACCAGGCATATATAGAGCAAAACAAAATGCTGGTATCTTATAAACACAAACTATGTTGCTAAGAACAAGATGAGAACTAAGGCCTAAAGCAGGATAAAACTCTCCCGGGGTGAGTAAATGGCTTTTGAATCTGAAAAACAAAAACAAAAACCCAGCACTCAGACTGGGAAGAAAGGACAAGCCTAAAATGACGAGTGGCAGTGGCGTTTAAGAGACAGAAGACGGAGAGTGCAGTGGTTTCAACAGGAATGGTCCCTTGTGTTTGAGTGCTTGGCCCAGAAGGAGTAGCATTATCAGGGGGCGTGGCCTTGTTGGAGTAGGCGTGGCCTCATTGGAGGACGTGTGTCACTGGGGGCTCTGAGGTCTCAGAGGCTCAAGTCTGGCCAGTGTGTCTCATTTCCTTCATTTCTGCTGCCTGCCGCTCAAGATAAAGAACTCTCAGCTTGGTCTCCAGCACCAACACGTCTGCCGGCGTGCCACCATGTTTCCTGCCATGATGGTAAGGGACTAAACCTCTGAACCTGAGGGCTTGCCCAGTTAGATGCTTTCCTTTGTAAGAGTGTCCAGGGCCACGGTGTCTCTTCGCGGCAACAGAACCCTAATCAAGACAGAGCGCATCTCAGAGGAGAAGAGACTGGTCTTAGACACAGGTGCCGGGGAAGGCTGTGCTTGGCCTTGTCCAGTGCTGTCTATCAAAGACCCTCCCTCTTTTCCTCAAATTAAATGAGGAAGACAGTTTACTAACTGAACAGTCGTGATCTCCATCAACTTGCCTTCCCAGAATCTCCACTAGCATCGAAGTATTTATCCTGGCGGTCAACCCATTCACTGATCCGAAAGCATGTATTGCTCACAACACCACAGGCTACAGAGACTCTCTGTCTTGATCTTAAAGCACAAACAAGCTTCTGGCTATTCAGATCCAAGCTCTAAACCAAAAGGCCAAAGAAGAGGAGGGAAGGTGTGGTACTTTAGCACCCAGAAGAGAGAGACAGCATCTAAGTGGGCTCCTCCACAATCACTCAAGGAGTAAATGCTAGTGATGTCAGTCCCTTAAATAATACAGTAGGTGGTTGCTCTCCTTTCTCTTTATAATGCTCAAAATTTAAACACACACACACACACACACACACACACACACACACACACACACACAACCAAAAAACCAGAATTCTCTTCTCCATGCTTCAGAAAAAAATACAGTACATAGAAGTAGTCCTTATAGACAAGTTTTTGTATCATATTATCTTATTTTATATTACCACAAACTACAAGATCCAGAAATCTTTATTCCAAATTACTGTATAATAAACATTTTCAAGTATTATATGCCCAACAAAGGCTGATTGAAAAGCTTTTCCTGCTGCCACCGAGACCCACACTGGAAAATGTGCAAAGACTGTGAGAGACTTTGGAATACTCAGTCATAGGTGGGATGTCTTCATCAAGCTCCTCCTCCTGGGGCTCAGGGAGCTACACAGAGGTGGAGGAGGAGGAGGAGGAGGAGGAGGAGGAGGAGGAGGAGGAGGAGGAGGAGAGATCCTCAGAGACAGAGAGAAGCAGTGTCAGACACGACAGGCCTGATGAACATATGAACTCACAGAGACTGAGGCAGCACACACAGGGCCTGCACAGGTTCAAGCCAGATGGTCCCAGCACTGAGAGGCAGAAGTGGACATGTGTCCCATCCTTAGCCAGGAAGCTATCTGCTATGGACACCTGCTTACAGAGGAAAATTAGTTTTCTCAAATAGAGTCTCACTAGGTATACAAACCACACTTTAAGGGCAGGTCCCATGGCCTGCAGTAGATGCCTAACACAAAATGAACTCCATGGTATTTTTTTGTAAATTTTTTGTCTCATATTGGCTCGGACATTTTTTTTCTTATGGGTCTTTTGTTTGTATATTATTACATGATTTTGAGGTTTCGTGGTGGGTGGGTATGTTTCTGTGTTTTGTCTTTTTTTTCCCCCTTTTCTGTTTTGTTTGTTTGTGTGTTTGTTTGTATGTTTGCCTGTTTGTTTCCTTTTAAAGAGAGAGAATGGGCATGGAGTTGGGTGATGGGGAGGAGGGAAGATTTTGGGAGGAGTTTAGGAAACACAAACCGTGATCAGAATACACTGTGCAGAAACAATGATTTAAAAAAGAAAGAAGAAAAAAACTTTCCCTCGGAAAATTTAGAAAAGCCTGGAGATGTCTAGCTAGTCAACAATCTAAAGCTGTTTAAGATTAGAAATAGTCTGTTTCCTTCCTTCAGGAACTGCAGAAGTGAGGCTTAGGCAGGGAGAAGCCCCACTTCCTTGAAACCATCTTGTTCCAGGCCGCTTTACACTCCACTTGGGAGAAAAGGCAGAGCTCATATCTGCCCATCACAGATAGTCATTCCTCCCAGGGGACCCAGCCCACCTCATTTCTGTTCAGTTTTCCTCTTCAACAAAGATGTGTGGTACAGATAAATTTTGCCAGGAACTGCACTGGAAGCTAAGGATGCTGTGCGGAGCTGACAGAGGACCTGCCCTCCTGGGATCTCTGAGCTTCATAGGGAGTGGTATGCGTGAACATCACCAATGGGGAATGTTAAAATTCAGGTCCCAGGCTGAGGGGGTCCCGAGCACTTCTGTGTGGCTGTGCTACAGGTAGCTGTGTACAGTACATCCTGAGAAACTGGTCCATTCAGAGCTCCCTGCAAACAGACTATGCATCTGTGTTGCAACTGAACCCTCAAGACTAAGCACATAGTAGGAACAACAGTATATATTAAATGGCTCTCTGCGCACAGGAAGTGGACAAATGAAGTGGCAAATCTGTAGAGGGCGGGAAATACAATGAAATCATAAAGAATGGCATGTAACACAGCCTGAGTAGATGGCAGAAACAAGTTATCCCAGAGAAGACAACATCTGAACAGGCATTATAGAATAACCAGGAGGGAGCCAGGCCTGAAGGGGCTTCTCAGGATTCAGAAAAGGCAGGTAAGGCTTGCCCAGAGGCTACACACCTACTGCACGCCTGCTTGCTACCATCTCCTGAGGCAAAGATGACTCTGTGCCTCACAGGCACACTCTTGAACCCTAACAGCCACCTGCCATCATGGGGTAATGTCATCAGGAAAGTGAGAAGCACTTTTTAGAGTTCGTCCCCCCCCCCAAAAAAATAGAGTTTGTCCCAGGGATGACTTGACTTCACTTCAACCCGGAATAATCTGAGCATCCAGCAATCCCATGTTCCGATACACATCCATATGAGCTGAAAGTCGGGACTCAGATATTTGCAGACCCACATTTGCATCAGCATCGTCCACAATTCCCCAAAGGTAGAAGCTATCAGAGGGTCCATCATCAGAGAAAGAAATGTGATATGTGAAAAACTATGTACAATGAAATACTATGCAGCCTCAAAAAAGGAAGGCAATTCTGACATTCGCAACGAACAAGCAGAGCTCCTGAAAACGTTATGATAGTGAATTGTGCTGGTGGTGAATGGACAAACATGGTAAGATTCCATTTATATGGCTAGATGATCCCGTTTATAGAGTCATCGAATTCACGAAGGCCAACAGCCATGGCTTCCAGGCCCTGAGGAGACTGGACGGTGGGGAGTTAGTGTATGGTGGGTAGAATATTTCTGGAGGTGGATGGTGAGGGTGGCTGCAGCGGGGTGTGAACGTGCACAGACCTCAGAACTATATGCTTACAGGTGATTGCACGGTCCATTTTATGTTCTGCATTATCTCTACCATGCCCAATAAAAAATAAAATCATGTGCACACATCTACAGTAGCTACAGGAGATCCAAGTCCACCACTGCTTCGTAGGAAGAAGCTAGTGACCCCCTCAGACCCCCCCAAATGAGGAAAATGTAAAAAGAAGGTCTTCGCCAAAGCTCCAGCAACCCACCGCCACCCCAGCACCTGATATTAACCAGCAGCTGCGGTCATGGTTGACTAAGGAAGCATAGCCCATCAGCACAAACGTGTTCAGCGAAAGAAGTCGTGCGATAATAATCCTGAAAGCAGGGTGATGTTAAAGCAATAGTTACAGACTTTCATTTCCTCCACGGATCTACAGAGGAGTCTAAACAAAGAGGAAGAATCCTTCCTGCCGCTTTATAATCATGTCAGGTCTGCAGCCCGTTTTTTAAAAAATCTATTTATTTATTATTATGTATACAGTGTTCTGCCCGCATGTACTCTGCAGGTCAGAGGAGGGCATCAGATCACATTATAGATGGTTGCGAGCCACCATGTGGTTGCTGGGAATTGAACTCATGACCTCTGGGAGAGCAGTCGGTGCTCTTAACCGCTGAGCCATCTCTCCAGCCCTTTTTTTTTTAAAGCCTAAGAAACAATTCACAGTTACACAAGTGGCAAAATAACATAAAACCCAACAACAGTCTGGAGCCACGTCTGGGGCTCTCCAGCTGACGCACCCGGGTTCGGTGGGCACGGTAGGCTGCAGTGGTGCCCTCTCTCTGCCAGGCACCCACCACTCTCCCCACTCCCTGCCCTTCGCAGCTGGGCAGCAGAGCTTGCCAGGAACTGAGAGGCACACAGCCCCGAGTGACAAATGCCCTCACTCCACGCACTGCCATACTCCTCCTACCTCCAACTGTCACAGCCCAGTACATCACAAGCACGGCCAAAGCCTGGTGTCGCCGTCACTCCTACATTTGCTGCAGCTCTGAAACATAGCGCGGAGTCAAGTGCCACCATCCCCGCTCACCTCCTCTTATAGTCACCTCTTTCTACCGATGGCAGGTGCCAAGTGTGAGGCCAGCGACCTCATAAATGTTGCTCCAAACGGGGTCTTTACATATAACCTAAGGGATCAGGTGAGGGTAACACAGCCAGATGCCAGTTCTGTATCACCTTGCATGGATGTAAAGGTCCTTAAACTTCATCCAGTTCTGTACCCTTCCGGTCTGGATGCACCGGAAGTAAGGGTATTTCTCCTCTGCTGTCTCCGCTGCATTGTACTGCTCTTCCCGCTCTTGTCTCTTCTCTCTCCTTTTTCTTGGACCCACATCTCAGGAAGCCCCAGGACAGCGCTCATGATCAGCTGCACCACAGGAGACTTTTCCTTGAGCGGTGTCTTGGAGTTTCTCTTGCTCTGATCAACACAACGACCAAAAGCAACCAGGGGAGAAGAGTGTCTGTTTCCTCTTACAACTTTCAGGTCACACTCCGTCGCTAAGGGAAGTCACGGCAGGCACTCGGGACAGGAACCTGGAGGCAGGAGCTGGAGCAGAGGCCACGTGATGCAGGGGTGCTGTTTACTGGCTTGCTCTCCTCGGCTTGGTCATAGGTACTCACACGGAGACCCACAAGCAGGCAATGCGCAGAGAATGAGAGCGTTCGGAAACACTCGTTAGTGGGATGTCTTTGTCAAGCATCTTCCCCCACCCCCGGGCCTCAGAGGGCTGCGCAGAAGGCGTGGAGGAGACTGTATGTGTGAGAGGGGATAAATGACAGCAAAGAAGGCGTCTTCTAGACACAAGAGGGCTGTGCGCACATGAACTCATGGAGACTGTGGCAGCACGCACAAGAACTGCACAGATACGGCTCCGGTACTAAAAAGCTATCTGTGATTGACACTTGCCTGCAAAGAAAAAATTAATTTTCTCCAACAGAGTCTCACTGGGTATATTAACCACACTTTAGTGCTGGCCTGATGCCCAGCAGGAGGTGGCCAACAGAAAACCAACCTAATGGTATTTTTGTCTCATGTTGCTTTGTTTGGCCATCGTGTGTGTGTGTGTGTGTGTGTGTGTGTGTGTGTGTGTGTGTGGTGTTGTTTTTGTTTTTGCATTACTGATCCTTTGTATATCATGCATAAAATTTCTGATTTTGTGTTCTTATGAGGTTTATGTGTATGTTTCTTGGGTTTTTTTTCCATTGTTTTTTTTTTTCTATTCTGGTTTCCATGGGTTTTTGTTTGTTTGCCTGTTTTGTTTCTAAAGAGAAAGAAATAAAGGGAGTGGCAGTGGGCAGGATCTCAGAGCAGCTAGAGGAGGAGAAGCATTGATCAGAATATTGCATTAAAATTCTGTTTTCAGTAAGTATATAATTACATTTATTTAAATGTTTTCATATGGTAAAATTCATTCTTTTATTGTATAAGTATCTGAGTTTTGATAAATGCACATACCCATGTAAGTACAAACAGCATACAGAAAATTCCCATTATTTAAAAAAAATGTTGTGCCAACATTTTTAGCCCCTACTGTCTACTGGGTTTTCTGCCTTAATGCTTCTCCCTTTCCAGAAAGCACAGAAGTTAATTGTATCAGTGAGTGGACATTTATGTCTGCCAGCCTGCTTTTTTATCTGCTGCTGGACTTGCCCAGGAGATGGTACCTGCCAGGGATGGTACAGCCCACAGTGAGGGGAGCGTTCCCACATCAACTGCTAATTATGAGACACCCCACAAGCCAATCCATGGAGGCATTTTCTCAGTCCTGGTTCTCTCTTCTCAAATAACCCTAACTTGTGTCAAGTTGACAACAGACTAGGCAGGATTCGCTGGGACAAACTCAACCTGGAGGTTCAGGTGCCCTGCCTTCCCACCGATTCCTGACGTAAAGGCTACCACAGCTGACTAGAGCATCACTCTGCCTCCAGCAGCAAGTGCGTGACCACTTCCATCATGGATGTGAATGCTCAGCACGGTAGCACTCAGAAGCCGCTTCATTACCACAAGCGTCTCTGCTGAACTTTGTTACGGTTTTTCTGTTTTTGGTTTGGTTTGGTTTGGTTTTTGGTTTTTCGAGACAGGGTCTCTCTGTGTTAGCCTCGGCTGTCCTGGACTCACTCTGTAGACCAGGTTGGCCTCGAACTCACAGCGATCCTCCTGCCTCTGCCTCCCGAGTGTTGGGATTGCAGATGTATGCCACCATGCCCTGCTTGTTAATGTTTTTCTATGCATTTCTTTGTAAAAATCTCTAAGTCTCCAGAAGTCTTTTTCTATGACAGAAAAATCACATTTATGTTTGACAAGCACACAAGAGGCTCTGGGTGCAACTCCAAACACTGAATTTAAAACAAATTGGTTTGGTTTGTCTTAAGCAGGGAAGGGAGGCTGTTTCCTACACTCACCTGAGAGAAGATGCGTGGCCGGTCTCTCACTAGAGTCCCTCAGGGTATGTGAATTAAACTGATTTTTAAATATATGGATTAGCAAGAGGGGGAAATGCACAATACTTACACATTCAAGAAATGTCCTGGGGGTGCTTAGAACTTGGAATTTATATGCCAAAATTTGTGGGGAAAAGAAAATGGGGCAAGGCATCTGTGAGAACAGATAGTTTTCCTTTAACAAGTCAAAGGGGCTTTTAGTGAACCAAATAAAAGGTCAAGATTCAGAAAATACCTGTTTATGGAGGTCATGTCACCTGCTGCCTTCCCCTGGCCACTACACTGTCCCAACCATGAGAAAGGGTTCAGGAAGAAGTTGTTGCTTTTACTCAGGTAAGGGGAGTCCAGAGTCTTCTCTCCAGGCTACTGAGTCTTAACTGAACACTCTGAACCCAGTGTGGGGTTTCCAGCAGGTTAGCACCCTGAAGATGCAGAGCTTGGGGGCATGGGCCTAGTTACTTGTAAACAGAATGGCTTGTCCTCGGTGACACCAGCAGGGGGAAATCGTAAGCAATAAACTCTGCTGGTGTTGGTTTTTGGGTTTGGTTTTGTTGTCTGTAATCCATCTGACCATTAAACACTGCGTCGTTCCAGATCTCCATCTACCATGTTTTCCTAAAGGGTCTCAGTTTGGATGTGGTCCCTGGATCATCTCCTCTCGCACACAGACAGACACTCCTAGTTATTACACAGTGCGGGCAATCACGTGTTCCAAATTCCAGGCGGGCAGGATTCACACTTTCTCAAACGAGTCCCACGCTCCTTGAGTCCAGAAAGAACGCATCCGTCACTGCCAGCCTGGAAACGGGGCAGTTACCTTGGGGCACGCAGAGAGATGTGGAAGGGTCAGAGAGGCCAAGAGGGAGTCAGAGACAGGTGGGGCCTTAGAGACGATCCCAACTTAATCCTGTCCACGATTAATGAACAAATTGCTAAACATCAAAAGAGCTAAATGACCTGCCAAAGGGCTGTACTGTTTGGTGGCCGAGCTCTACATCTCACCCTCAAACATCTGTGGTGGGGGTGTGTGCGTGGGGGGGGGTGTCTGTATATGGGTGTGTGCGTGTGTGGGTGTGTTTTGTATGTGTGGTGTATATGTTGGTGTGTGTGTGTATGTGGTGTATGGTTGTATGTGTGTAATTGTATGTCTGTGGTGTGGGGTGTGTATGCAGTGTGCGTGCATGGTGTGTGTTTGTGTGTGTGATTGTGTGTATGGTTGTATGTGTGTAATTGTTTGTATGTGGTGTGGGGTGTGTATGTGGCGTGTGTGTGTACATGTGCTGTATATATGTGTAGAGCATGTGTGTTTGTGGTATATTTATGTGTGTATATGTGGTATGTGTGCATGGCATGTGTTTGTGTGTGTAATTGTGTGTATATGTGGTATGTGTGTGTTGTGTGTTTATGGGTGTGTATGGGGGTGTGTATGTGGTATGGGGGTATATGTGTATGTATGTGTGTTTGTATACATGTGGTGTGTATATGGTGTGTATGTGGTGGGTGTATGTGGTATGTGTGTATATGGTATGTGTGTCTGTAAGTATATGTGTATGTTTGATGTGTGTGCATGTCTGTATGTGTGGTGTGTGTGTATTGTGCTGTGTATGTGTGAGGAATGTGTATGTAGTATACGTGTGTGTGTGTGGAATGTGTGAAGTATGCATGTGTGTGAGGTGTTTTTGTGGAGTGTGTAGACTGTGTGTATATGTGATGTATGGCATGTGGTGGTATGTGGTGTATGTGTGCATGGAGTGTGTTCATATGTAGTATGTGGTATGTATGTGTGTCCACATGCGAGTTCCAGTTTACCCTCTAGTAGATGAGTTGGACGTTTGTGTTCAGGCAAATGCAGATCCATGCTTCAACAGTCAGAGGCGTTGCAGGAGACCCCCAGCCAATCCGACCGGGTTCCGCACAGGACAAACCCCTCCCACTAACCATGTCCTCTGGGAGACTGTCTCTAGGTGGCTGCTTCGGCATTTGGCTGAAGTGATTAAATGCTCACCCCGTATTTGCCGAAAGAGGTGTGTCCGATTTTTATTACTGTTTAAACTTCCTCGATTCCCTATGAACATCTTCACTTCATTGTTGGCCCAACCCCATCCATTGAATATTCCAAAAAATGCCACTCTTCTATTTTTATATTTCTCCAAATGCCTTGCTTTATGGCTGAATTGCTTTGTAATTAGAAGAAGAAGAAAAAAAGAAAGAACTTGCAATGCCAGTACATTTTTAAATTCCCACTATTCATCTAACTGAGCATCCCATAGTTAATTAGATTAGATAGAAAAAGACACTAAAAAAAAACTCAGTCTTTAAAGCAAAGACTGAGAGGACCTGAAAGAAGCATCTTTTCTATTATTGTGCTGTGGTTTTAAAGCCACACACAACAACATGCAGAGTGCACCTCTCACCACTGACTTCCTGCATCACCTGGGAATGGAAGGAGGCAGGGAGGGAGCAGGGTGACTGTGACCTTGGGAACGGAGTCTCACGTGCCCTTTAATTCCCTCAGTACCAACTCTGCAGCATCCTCATTAGTCAGCACCTAGAATGTAAAATCTGCCTCGTAAAAGTCACTCGAACAGCAGGCACAGGGCTCCACAAGCACGCAGGTGAGCTGTTTGCACATCTTGAGCTTGCTGGGAGCTCTCCTCCCAGTGGCCCCCTAGACCTCCTGTTAAAAGCCCGGCTCCAGCCTGGCTCCAGACTCCATCGCTTACATCAGGCCAATCTCCAGGCAGCAAGGCAGGATCTCTGGCCGATTTGACTGTCCCTCTTCTTCAGGAAAACAACAACCACAAACTCAGCTATCTCAAGAGCTTCCATTGCGGCTCGTCTTCTCAATCCGTGATTTAGCAGCATGTCTTGGATCCTTCACAAAGCCTTTAGTTTATATCCTGACTTTTCGTTTGTTCACAATATTCCTTCAGAGCAATCCACTATAGGTCCATAAAAATGACCATCCACTTTCATCAAAGATGCCTCACATGGATTCTCCTCTCAAAAAAAAGTACACTTATAAATCAATAAGAAAAACTCTCAGACAAAGAATTTGATGAATAAACATATTTATCCTTAAGCAAGAGCCCATTTCAAATGCTCAAGTGTGCCTCTTCTATCAGGCAAATTACATTTCCACACTCTCTTTTGCCTTCCCCCCCCCCCAGCACCCCCTAACATATCCTAGCCTTTCTCCCTGGCTGTTCAACACAGGCTGCACCCTCATGCCTATACTGTGCTGATAACACACGCCAGCATGCCCCTGCTCCAGGGATCTGCAGGGCCCAAGCCCAGGGTTTTGCTTTTCACAGACACAGTCCAGCACATCTGTTCTCAAGGCAGTGAGCCCCATTCATCTGACCTCAACTCGCTTGTATGCTCTCGTACATCTGTGCTTTAGTCAACATCCACACAGCGTCCTATAGCATGTGTTCTAAACAGTCTGGCCCACGTTAGCGCGACAGCAATCCGATTAAGAGTCTCAATTGACTTAGCTCTCTTCAGAGACCAAGGTGGAAAAAAAAAATCACAAATTGCACAGCTGGTCTCTCTGACTCAAGCCACCTAGCAACCGTCAAAATACGCCCCAAACCACAAAGGTGTTTGAAGTTATCCGTGAAAACTTGTGCCGAGAGACGCCACCACCGCCGCCACCACCATTTCCACTGTCAGCATGCTGTTTCAGCACAAACACGGCTGGAAGGCAGCTTGAGAATGGCACGTGCTCCAAAGGCCTAAAGCGCTTGTGTGTTCTCCCTTGAGCCATATGCAATATGACATAAACAAAGAATTAGGGTCAGAGCATTAACTATGCGTGCCTTAGCATGAGGCTTGGGGGTGGTCTTAATTCCTGTTTTGAGGAACTATCTCCATCAGTGAGGGCACATCTGCATTAGTATCCAAATATCTGTGTCTCTTACACCAAACAGCTCTGTCCTCTTCCTCAAAGCTCACGCAGGAAAAGTGGCAGTGGTAGGTCTTCTGGTAAAGTGCATTTTAACATAAGCATGAAGCCCGGAGTTCAAGATGAAGAACCCACGCAGGAAAGCGGGTGTGGTACACACTTGTAACCGCAGAGGCAGCCACAGCTGGACCCCTAGAACTGTTGGCCAGCCAACCTAGCCCAATCGTGGAGCCAGACCTAGGAAGAAACCCTGTCTCAAAAAAACAAGGTGGGCAGCTCTGGAGGAACAACACATCAGAATGACAGCTTCCTCATGTGTGTACACATACAGAAGTGCAAAGCGCGCGCACGCACACATATGTGCACACATGTACACGTGTAGACACATGTGCACATACATGCACACACATATACACACGCGCACACACTTCAGGGTCTGTTTGGGAAAATAAGCTGCAGAGCATTTGTGGGGTGCAATGCAGGGGAACTATTGCTGCCACCACTGTGTGGAAAACTCATTAGAAACTGTAGCAGATTTGCCTCTGGGGGTGGAGGTGGGGATCTGGGCTGTTATACGGTTTTTTGTAGGTTGTTTACCTTTTTGCCACATTCACCCACTTTCATAACAGGCATCAAGAAGTAAACTGACTTGAAAGTTGGGCAGGTTTAACCATGAGCTCATCCCCTTGGACTCAAGAATGGAAACATACTGATGTTGGTGTCTGCAGGGGATCCCAGGCTCTGTGGTGATCAACTCTTCCCCACCCACCAGGACTTTTTAGATTACTGAGAAAATAAACAGGAGTTCTATTTTGAGAATTCAAAGCACATACCATTCATGCAAACCCAAACACACACTTGCTCAGTGGCCCTGCCCTAGTCCATACTTACAAAAGGTGGAAAAGAAGCCAGGAGTCTCACATCAGCAATACAGCTGCGCAGCTCCCCAGGCCCTTCCCTCACGGACAGGCCCTACGTTCAACACCAGTATACTAAACCCATAAAACAGCCTAGGCTCCATTATCTACACAGCTCTGCCGCAACGTTTGCTATCAATCCCACTGGATGGTTGCTTTCCTAACTTTCTAACGTCTTATCCTAAATATATACTCTTCTCCTTACCTATGCCAAGCTAAACTACAAAACAATCATTTTGAAGTTGCTGGGTCCCCATCAATCACACTGTACGTGCACATAGTAAAGTGCATCACCCTGAGTTTTTTCTCTTTGCTGGATCTGAGGATCAGCTTCTTAAGGTCTCCAGGGCTCCAACGTCTCAGTATGCACAGCTCTGGAGCTTACAGTCTAGCGGACTCTTGACAAACTCTTTTCAAACGTAAATGAATTCCTCCCCAGAATGCTTCCTAGCGTTTCAGAACACATGCCCCTGCTGCAAGTGCTGTGAGCGCTGCACACCTGCGCACTCTTTCTAGCCTTGCTCGTCCTGCGTCCTGCTGCTCTGTGAGCTTTGCCCTACTTGATCACTTCCTGCCCGCTCTCTTCCTCACCGCTGTGGTTGCTGCTGCCTCAGCCTCTATCTCTGCGTATCTAAGCTCTTTCCCCTTCTTTACCTCACATCTAAGTGACACCAAATAATACCTTTCTTTCTGTACTGAGTTTATTTAACTTAGCACAGTGTCCTTCAGCAAATGGCCAGGTCTTAAAGATAAATAGTATTTAATTGAATTGTTAAATAAGCGAATTTTTAGCTGTTCTTAACACCAATGACATAGTAAAATGTAGGATGCCGGAAGTGTTGGTATGTTCCACACTGTTGGAAAAATGGCATAGAAGGTACAAACACTTGCTGACCTTCCAGAGGACCCAAATTCAGTTTCCAGCATCCTTATCAGGCAGCTTACAACCTGTGGCTTCAGCTCCAAGGAATTTGACATCATCTTCTGGTTTCCTCAGAACCCCTCCCCCACACACACACACACAAATGCACTAATATTTTAAGTAATTTATATGTGTGTGTGTATTCTACCTTAATCATTATTTATCAATCTAAAATATACAAAATGAAATTTATTTTTTTAATACATTCTCCTGGGAATTTGCCTTCTGAATATTTGCTTCTCTCTCTCTATCAGAAGTTCTCCCTTGCCTGGCTCCTCGCTAATCTGCAGAATCCCTGGAACATGATCAATCCTCATAACTGTCATGAGCACCCATATGGATCACTTACAAATCTAATCTCTAGCTGTGACTCTTTCCTCTTATTAACTTGCCTTTTATTGTCTGCTCTTGATAATTACCACCACAAAAGCCGTGTAGGTAGGCAATCCTTCCAACTGCTAAGACAATACACTGCATTTCTATCCAAACTCAAAAATCTGGGGAAAGTACATGCAACTTATTAAACACTTGCCTCGGAACCTTGAACTCTAAAACTTCCTTCCCACAAACCCACTTCTTCATGTCCTACCCTGTTCTCACTTTTCTCTCAAAACAACTATTTTCAAGCAAAGCCTTGTCCTTTGAACACTCCTGTTCCATTAACTTTCCCAGCCAGCCTGTGACCTCTAATTTTAGTTACCTAGGGAGGGAATTTTGTTTTCCTTGTGATTTTAAAAGAATATGGGGTGTGTGTGTGTGTGTGTGTGTGTGTGTGTGTGTGTGTGTATTGATATGATATGGCTCAGTGCACACATGTACACGGGAGAGCACAACTTTCTGCAGTCAGTTCTCACCTTCCACCATGTGGGTCCCGTAATCACACTCAAGTAGACAGTCATGGCAGTTGGTGCCTTTTCACTCACCACCCCTCCCCTCGTTGACTCATCTGACTATGCCTCTTATGATTGCCGGCAGTCACTGTGATGAGGGCGAATGAGGAAGTACACGCACGCACAGTGTATTGGATGCTCAAGAGATCTGTACATAGCTATGACCTTTCAATACTCTGATCTAATTTCACTTAAGAATAAATCCCTTTTTGGCTTCCTCAAGACCCAGCTATTCCACGCCTTGGAATATACCCAGAAAATGCTCCACTACACAACAAGGACATATGCTCAACCATGTTCATAGCAGCTTTATTCATAATAGCCAGAACCTGGAAACAGCCTAAATGTCCCTCAGTTGAACAATGGATAAAGAAACTGTGGTACATTTACACTATGGAATACTACTCAGCTTTAAAAACAAGGAAATCCTGAAATTTGTGGACAAATGGATGGAACTAGAAATGATCATAACTGAGTGGGTTAACCTGGAAGCAGAAAGACTCACATGGGATATACTTACTTATAATTGGACACTAGCCCTAAAGACTTGTCCCATTAAATTCTTCACTTACCAGGAGATTGGGATAGATGTGAGGACATCCTACTGAGACTCTAGGTAAGAGAAATATAGGAGATGAGGAAATAGAAGGACTCAGAGGGTCCTAGAAACCTACAAGAAGAACATCATGATGGGTGGATCAAGGTCCAGGGGGTCTGCTCAAACTATTGCACTAACCAAGGACAATACAATAGTAAACATCGAACGCTACTCTGATCTACCCAATGGACAGGACATTCTCCACAGTTATGTGGAGAGTGGAGACTGACTCTAACATGAACTCTGGTGCCCCATATTTGACCACCTCCTCTGGGTGGGGAGGCCTGATGGCACTCAAAGAAAAAATAAGCCGGATACCAAGATGAGACTTGATAGTATATAACCATGTGGTGGGGACGGAGGTCCCCCTCAGTCTTAGAGCTAGTAAAGGGGAATAGGGTGAAAGCGGGAGGGAGAGAGGAACAGGAGGATACAAGTGATGGGATAACAATTGAGTTGTAATCTGAATAAATTAATAAAATTAAAAAAAGAATAAATCCCTTTTCTTACAAACTTTAAACAATAAAGCTCAACAGAATCCACTTGGCTAGATACATAGATAACAATCATCTATATACAGAGGAGTAGAATTTAAAAATTTAGAAGACAGAACTCCAACAATATGTTTATCTAAAGGAAAGATAGATTCTGAAAAGGTTGAACAGCACTACGCTGGCGTCCTATTGATAGTACTAGCTCAAAACTCTAAGAAAACGCTGAGCAGGTTCCTGTTCCCTTTTCCTCCATACCAAGGAATCCAGGCTCTCTCCCCAGATCCCTTCCTGCCCTCTTCTGCGTGGCTTTCACCCTTTCCTGTCTACACAGCGTTTTTGTTGTTGTTGTTGTTGTTCGCTTATCTCTTTTCTCATACTTGCACACCTAGGTCAACATTCCTGTCTTCTTGGCCCATTTGGGGAAAACAGCCTTGCGAGCTTCCCTCTGCCCCGCCTCAGTCTCACACACACAACAGAGCATTACAACTGCGTATTAAATCTGCAGAAAGTTTGGCTTGTCATATGCTCCCCCAAAATATGGGAACTCAAAGCTTTTGTGGGCTTTTTTTCCCCTATATTTGGCTTAATTCAATCTTATGAATGTTCTATAAATATTGTTCGTGTCTGAGAACACAGCAGTAAGATTGAACAGCTTGTTAACAATCTACCCCAGCCAGCGTATATACATGTTACCACCATATGGCACCACAATGTCTAGTATTTGCTTAAGCAGAGTGAATAATATGTTTGCTATGGTTTGGGTACAACATGAGTGATCCCTAAAAGTCCATCTAGCCCCCCCAGATAGTGGTACTGACAAGCACCAAGAACCTTAAAAAAGTAGAGCCTGATGGACAGTCCGTAGGTCATTGATGGTGTGCCTACGACAGAGGCTCTGGGTCCCCATCCAGCACCCCCCAACCCCACCTCTGGATGCAGACGTGTTTTGCTCTCACATGTGCTCCTATAATGAGCTACCCTCATGAGAAGTCAAAATTAATGGGGTCACCCTATCTCCAGAACAATGAGCCATGATAAACCTCTTTACTTCACAAGTGGCCTGCATCAGGTGTTTCATCACAGTGACAGAAAGTTGACTCACACAGTACTGAAGGCTAAACTCCTTGTCCATGTACTGACCAGCACTGCCCACTTCTCACTTTCTTTGTTCAAAATGAACCACAGTTTTTAGATTCTGGGGGAACTGGAGTGGGTTGTTGAATTCAAGAGTTGCCAGTCATTTACCCCAACAGCAAACCGGTGTCTACAAACAAAATTACTTTAAAAGCTTTTCCAAACTATTTCTGCATGAAAATCACTTTATTCAAAAAGCTTAGATATAATCCTGAAAGTTCAGAGTGTTCATCACTCTGTTAAATAAAACACGGGATTTACACGTACATGTGTGCATGCATGGTCATATGTATGTGAGTGTTGTGTCATATATAATTATGTAGTCTATTTTGATGATAGCAATGTCTGTAGGAGACACAGGAGCATCTGTGTTTATTGTGCATTGGTCTAATAGCTAAGAAGTGAGAATCTGCAGCGTTCAGCTACAGACAAATGGATAAAGAACATGCGGTGCATCATCACCACAGAGGCTCTGACACCCTCTTCTGGACCGCGTGGTCACTGCACCCTCAAGTACAAACCCAAACACAGACACACACATGATCCATAATAAAATAAATCTACAGGGGAAAAAAATGAAAGTAATCAGCTCTGTGCAAGCTAGGAGTGGTGGCACACATTTTTAATGCCAGCACTTGGGAGGCAGAGGCAGGTAGCTCTCTGTGAGTTCAAGGCCAATCTGACCTAGATATTAAGTTCCAGCCAAGAACATAGTGAGACACTATTTGAAAAAATATTATGTAAGCCTTAGAGGAGTTAACAATAAACTGAAAAAGGAAGCGCCCGCACTCACCCTTCATGGAGGAAAAGCATCTAAGATGATAGCGTTAGCTGTCTAGAGAAAAAAGTGGGAAGAAAGGGAAAGCTTTCTATTAATTAACAACTGACCTGAACTTTGAGAAATAAGTAAAATGTATGTATGTAATACATAAAATATAAGTCTATTTATAAGTATATATATATTATATTACATATAAGTATACATATATGTGTGGGTGGGTATATATATATATACATATGTGTATATATATATATATATATATATATATATATATATATATATATATATTTCTACACACACTTATGTAAAGCAGAAAGGGAAACTATGTGGTGAGAGCCTGGTAAGCCCTGGATAATGAACAGTCCCTGCATGATCCCTACGTCTTCCGCACTGGCAGGCGACAGACATCACAATTGGATAACTGCAATCTCTCTTGATGAGCTCATTCTGGACCCCAGAATCCTTCTCAATACACTCCTCCTCACGGCCATAACCAAGTGACCACAACAGCCTCATAAGATAAGACCTATTTCCATCCTTATCACACATTCTCTCTCTCTCTCTCTCTCTCTCTCTCTCTCTCTCTCTCTCTCTCTCTCTCTCTTCTCTCTTCTCTCTTCTCTCTTCTCTCTTCTCTCTTCTCTCTTCTCTCTTCTCTCTTCTCTCTTCTCTCTCTCTCTCTCTCTCTCTCTCTCTCTCTCTCTCTCTCTCTCTCTCTCTCTCTAAGCAGCATGGTTTAGCAGGAGCATGAAACCTAGCAAAGAGTAGGAAGACACAAATATGGGCATTTATGTTAAAGCCAGATGACGAAGAGGCATGAACACCAGGATTAACAAACTTGGATTCTTTCCTATTTGTTAATGTTTGGCACTGTTAATACCAGGGCTGTCTGTACATCCGTGAGTGTAAAGAAAAGGGCCCACTTTATACATTTCTCCATCGAGGGAAGTAACGAGAGGTAAGGGGGCATCTGGCAAGAGCTGAGAAGCAGAAATGGAATGAGAACAAGGGGCAAAGCGACCTCAGGCCCCGGTGATAGACCCCATGCAGAAAGAACCGAGCAGGCTGGAGAAAACCAAGAAGCCACCAGAGACAGCAAAACAAAGGTAGAGTGCACATTCACTGACGGCCGAGGGACAGGAAAGAGGAGCATGGAACCTGCTAGAGAATGCAAGACTCACAGAGGCAGCGAGGAGAGGCGCTGACGTGGCCTGAGAATGAATATTACCATTGTTAACACGGCTGGACAACGACGAGGCTGGTACGGGACGGCTTACGAATGCTAATGCGGTGTCTGGTGACAGTTATGACATCGAGACAGAATGAGGAGAGTAGCACTGAAGGGTCTGAGAGTCACGGCGAGTAGCTGTAGTTAGCTGTAGTTAGGAGGAGGGTTTCAGTGCCAGCTCTCTGCTGACCTCATGGGGACCTAGGGCTGAAACAGGGCAGTCAGCCATGGACCGGTTGTCATGGGACAGGCAGAGAATTGCTATGGTGAGAAGACAGAGGGAAGATGAAGGAGAAGATGAGGACTGGGGGGTGGGGGAGGGGAGGGCGGGCATGAAATATGCCATGCCTACAAACACCAGGTATTTCAAGCAGGTAGCCTCAACTCCTCTGAGGCCCGGCAGTACGTCCTAGACTTAAGAGAGACTCCGTGCTGCTATCGTAAGGAATACAGTCTCAAGCATATATCCAGGAGAAAAGGGAAACCTTCCGTCACCGGCCTCTCATAAGGCTGAGCTAATGCACTGGCACCAGACCAGGTTTTCAGGCTCCCGGTGTTGAAGTCAGCGCCCTTGTAGCTCTTTTCCCACTTAAGTCAACAAGTACTTAAAGGAGAAGGCGTGTTTTAAGATGTCTTATCAAAGTAAACATGCTCTTATCATCTGATCCAACAACTACACTCAGCATTCACACAAATGAGATAAGCACTGTGGCGGCACACAAACCTGCAAAGGAATAATGTTTATAATGTCTTTGTTCATAGTTACCAAAATGTGAAAGTAATCAAGATCTTTTAAAATAGGCAGATGTAGAAACTATGTTCATCTATATAATGGACTCTATATATGTATCTATAGAATTTACTCAATGATTAAAAAGAAATCAACTGTTATAAAAGACAAAAACAAGCGCATATTGTTAAATGAAAAAAGGCTGGTATGAGAAGTCTATGCTATGTGATTACAGCTGTGCCATTCTGAAGAAGGCAAAGCTACACACAGTAAACAAGGCAGGCGGTGGCCTGGAGTTTGGGGTAAGGAAAAATCAGAATTGGGATTTTTTGGGGGGGGGATGTAATACTATATCTCATGATGTTCTAATAATGGAGAGCTAGCATTACACATTTGTCAAAAGCCACCGAATGGATGAAAAAAAAAATCCTAATGTAAACTCAGAATCTCAATTTGTAATATATTGATATTGGCTCATCAATTATAAGAAATGTTAGAGAAGCTGGGGGCAAAGGACGGCGGTGAGGGCTGAGCGAGTGCTCTACACTTTCTGCTCAAGTTTCCCATAAACCTAACACTGTTGTAACAGTGAGGCTTGGAGGTATAAAGAGGAAGAGGAGGAGGAGGAGGAGGAGGTGGTGGTGGTGGAGGTAGAGGTGGAGGTGATGGTGGAGGAGGTGGAGGTGGGCGTGATGGGCATGGTGGGCGTGGTGGTAGTGGTGGTACCCAAGAGTGGTGGCATATACCTGTAATCTCAGCCTTTAGGAGAAAAGCAGGAAGATAAGTTCAAAGCCGGTCTGTCAAATTAATAAATAAATAAACAAATAACATGTTGCTCCTGAGGCATTTAACAACTTTCAGGATTTTACTTATGGCTTTAACTACATTTTGAGATATATTTCTGTAGTTATGTATGGCAGCTTTTTACGTGATCTTCTACCAGGAGGCCAGTTGAATCTCTTTATTCAAGTGACAAAGAGAGAGAGAGAGCATCTCCTTCGACTTACAAAATCATACAGAGGCTGCAAAGGAGGCAGAGTGCTGGCGCTCATTTGAGCAAAGCAACGATTTACAAGTTGGTCCCTGAACCATGACTTTGTCCCTGTCCTGGCATCCCTGGCATATCTTTTGGGGATGGGTATCTTCCCACTTCTATGGAGGGTAACTCTGAGAGTCAGGCTTGCCCCTTGGAACTCCTAAGGCAGGGCCAGAGCTCTCTCCGTCCTCAGTCTCCACTCCACACTCAGAGCCCAGCAGCTCGCACAGATGAGCTCCTGAGACTGACAAACAAGCCTGTGTCAAGACTCAGACTTGGAGACAGCTGCTTTCCACAATCGTTCATGTCCACAGCTCCCTAAAACTGATCATGCTGAAGTTATAATCTCATCAAAAGGCATGCAACTTACCTTTTTGATAAACCAGAGACATTCAGCTAGATCTATTAAAACAAAGCCCCTCCCTAACGGACATGGGAAAGTAATTTGGGTTTTAAAAAAAATGGCAGAGAAAGTGAACCAAACAATTGTTTTTATTAGTCTGGAATTCCAAGCCCTGTTTCATAAACGTGGCCGGGAGTTTTAGGGTGAAATAAGGAAACCCCCTTCTTGCCTCCAGCCACTTCATTTACACCCTTCGTAAGATACAATCTTGGACATGTAGAATCCTTTGTACCTGAAGATCACTTTGCACACAAGGCAACAGTCCTCCCCTGCCAGCTTTTTAACAGTTCTTTCAGGGAAGAAAAAGAAATTTCTGTTTACATTTATTTTCCGAGAAATAATAGGTATTTCCAGTTGTACTCGCAAAGCTGAAAACCACAAAAGAAATGAAAAAGCAGCGTTAGCACTTATTAATGCAGATACTCACAAAATTGTATGGGTCACTTTTTTCTGAATAGTCTAACTGGCTTAAGGACTCCCTGGAGAAATTAAAAAAAACAAAAAACAAAAACAAAAAACTTGTTTCTTGAATCAACATTTTACCCCATCGCACACAATGCTCTTGTATTGTATATTAAGATGGGTTGTTGGAATCCTCACTTAAAGTGAAAGTTTGACATCAACTGTCAGGCTGTTTATAAAGAGTCTTTTCAGAGTTTGTGTAACACCACTCTGCACGCAGCTGATGGGAAAACAAGTGAGAGATGGTGTGCTCAGGACGCTTCTCTTTGTAAGTATTTAGAGTAGTACTGGTGAAGACACAAGGTGAAATGATGCAATATTAACAGTCCTTTAGAAAAGTTAGCACCTTCATTACAGCCTTTAAAGCTGAATAGTTACATCCAGCAACGCCTTCCCCACAGACAGCCTTCAACATAAATGCATGCACATGAAGCAGTGAGCTGCTCTTCCTCACGGTTTTACTGCTGGGTAGACTCTTAAGATGAAGGAGGTTTCAGAGAACGCCCAGAGATTAGAACGTGGGAAGATTTAGAGAGTCCCAGTGTGAGCTGGGCTCAGCAAGAGACCCTGCCTTCAAAAACACAGTAGAGAACAATAGAAGAAGGTACCGAATGCCAACTTCAGACCTCCTCAGGCACACACACACACACACACACACACACACACACACACACACACACACTGACACACATACACACAAATCACACGCACGTGCGCACGTGCAAAAGTAGTTCTTTTATATGACTCAGAGAGAGAACTGTTCATGGACCAGTCCCACCTGAGCGAGGCTCTGAGGACTCTGCTGGGTGCTCCTGAGCATGCAAGCTACGCAGGTTCCTCCGCTGCAGTTTCCAGGCGCCTCTGAGACATCAGGAAAAGCACTGAAAAGCCCTCTCTAATGCCCACATTTTAAAAGTCAGACTTTAGTCATGCCATGTGTATACTTACATTTCCTTTAAACGGTGCTTCAAATTCATACCCCACCAGCACAGATGTCCCTTATGTAAACAGAAGGCTTTTACAGATACTTTTAATCCACCATGTGTTTTTGACTAAAAGAAACTAAAAGCATGTATGTTCTCTATGACCCAACACTTTTCGAGTCAGGAAGTCATTTGTTTCCTGAAAAGCCCAACTTTATCCCCTCCCTGACTCTGAAGGTGCGGAAATAACCACTGTCTCTATTTTTCTGCCACTACAAAGTAAAACATAAATATTAACAAGAAGACCATTAGCCTTCTTCTGATTCATTAGGTGGTTAAGTGCTTGGTTTGGGAGGGACTAAAAGCTCTTCAGAAATAAGCTACATGGGGCTCCTCCACCAGTGGGGAAAGAAGGCAGATTATCAGACAGATCGCAGGAGATAAGGAAGGGAAACGAACAGAGTCTACACACTCTCATCCTCAGCCCAGAACATCAGCTTCAGCGACTGAAGAAACAGACATTCCGCACATTACCACTCGAGAATCTAACCTTAAAGTGGTTGTTTCTCTGCAACCTTGACCGTGTATTTCAGCAGTCTCTGCAAACGACACCTGGAAAGCTACTCATGGTGGCACAGGCCAGCAGTCCCAGCATTTGGCAGGCAGAAGCAAGAGGATCAGGAGTTCAAGGCCATCCTTAGCTCCATAGCAAGTTCAAGGCCAACGTGGGCTACATGAGACCTTGTCAGAAAGAAAGAAAAAAAAGAAAGGAAGGAAGGAAAGAAGGAAGGAAGGACAAGAAAAACTCAGTTAGAACAAAGAACCCCCGGTTTCAAACAGTAAACACAACCACTATTTCTTTTTCCTGGTAATACTGAAAGTTGTGTTGATATTTTAACTGTATGCATGTCTTCCTTTCTTTCTTTTTTACGTGTTTTGGTTTGGTTTGGTTTGGTTGATTTTGGTTTTTGGTTTTCTGTTTTTTGAGACAGAGCTTCTCTGTGTAGCCTTGGCTGTCCTGGATTCACTTTGTAGACCAGGCTGGCCTTGAACTCACAGCGATCCACCAGCCTCTGCCTCCCGAGTGCTGGATTGAAGGTGTACGCCACCACGCCTGGCTATGCATGTCTTCCTTAATTGTCAACTCAGACCAAATGATGACTGTTTTTTTTTTTTTAAAGACTGGTGTAGCTATTGGAACAAATCTTGAAAATTTCCCAGAAACCTAACTGGGACAATTTGAATGAAAACGGCCCTCATAGGCTCTTAGGGAGTGGCACTGTTTGAAAGGTTAGGACATGCAACCTTGCTGAAGCAGGTGTGGCTCTGTTGAAGGAAGTGCGTCACTAGGGGTGGACTCTGAGGCATGCCCAATGACTCTACTCCTTCCTGCTGCCTTCGGATTGCGATGCAGAACTCTCAGCTCCCTCTCCAGCACCATGTCTGCCTGCGTGCTGCCATGCTTCCCTCTATGAGGATAACGGGCTAAACCTGTAAAGCTTTTTCTATTAAGTAAGCACACCATAGCAACAGCACCATAGATCATGCTTTGTGCTCTATGGCGTGTAATGACACAATCAGCCAGCAGCCCTTATGAAGAACTGAAATAGATTTAATAGGATTCCTAACTTTTGAAAGAAAATAGTAACCACTTGTGGAATTGCTTCAAGATAGTCAAAGATGCTCTGTTCCTATCTGTTCTCGCTGTTTCTTAAAGGGACATGGAAGTTTTCAGTAGCTGCTTCTACACAATTAGTGATGGTTAGCATATTTAATTATGAGGTTATGCATACACTTATGAAACTGATCATAGCAATTTACTCTCTGCCCATACAAATGCAATTAACATCACAATGTGGGGTTTTTTAAATAAAGTTCCAGAACATTGCATTACTGTAAGTTTTAAAAAGATTTAGTCTAAACGTCCATCTTAGGGCCTGGGAAGATCACTCATAGATAAGAGCACTTACTGCTCTTGCAGAAGACCTGGGTTGGGCAACGCACACCCATGTAGTGGCTCACAACCACCTGTGCTCCAGGTACAGAGGTTCCAATGCCGTCTTACGGCTTCCAAGGGCATGCATACATGTGGTAAACATAAACTCAGACAAAGATACACTGACACATAAAACTAAACCTTCAAATTTCCAAATTACCATGAATGAATATTTCATCAAAGTCTATATTTGATTTTTTTTCTTTTAGAGACAGGGTTTCTCTGTGTAGCCTTGGCTTTCATGAGCTCACATTGTAGACCAGGCTGGCTGGCCTCGAACTCACAGAGATCCACCTGCCTTTACTTCCTGAGGGCTGGGATTAAAGGTGTGTGCCATCATACCGGGCTATATACTTGATTTTTAAATTATAATCATCTAAGAATTTTGAAGCCTCTATTAAATAAAAATTTTACTTAATCAAAAATATATATTGAATTGCAAAACAAGAAAACCTGGAAGCATGAGGTTTTAGGGCTCAATTAAAAATATAAAGGCATAAACAAAATGTTTAAGCTTTTCTTTTCACTATCAGTAAAATTAGTTTGAAGAATTCAAAGGTAATTTTGATCATCAAAACACTTCAACAATATAAGAAGGCATCCATTTGCACAACTCAAAAGCAATGTGACAAGCCATCAAATGAACCAACGAATCTCCTGCAAGTAGCTTCACTACAGAAAGAATCATTAACATGGACATCAGTGAAATGTTTTCCAAAGATCTATTTACTTCCAAATTAAAATCGATTTTCCGACCACAATTATTACAGCACCCCTGAAAAGCAGCATCACCAACTATTCTCTATTCATCTCTAAGCACGGCCTAAATGCCTCAGGTCCAAGTTATGAATAGCTGTCATGCCAGACAGAAAAAGTTAGCCAAGTTAAACCTTACACCCCACTTTACAAATAACACATTTGTTAATCTTGGGGAAAAAAATAAAACCATGGAGGTTTATCTGCATAAAGATAAAGATCAGAAAACTAAAGCAGAAAACAGTCCCTATGAGTCACCATATTCCATTGACTGAAAGTCACAACTTAAGGCGATTCTGTGGCTACCTAACAACAGGGCCACCACCATTGGGGGCAATTTGGGAAACAATGCAAAGCCTGGAAGAGTGACCATCTGGTGATTTTTCTAAACTAGATAGAAATCTCAGGAAACAAAACAAACAAACAAACAAAGCAAGTCTCAGCAGTGTCCTTTCTTATGTGCTATAGGGTAAATTGTTCTTTAAGAGCAAACCCAAATTTTTATAAGTGTAATGGATTGAATAGCTTCTTAACTATCGTGCTATCTGTTGAGTTGCCAGCGTGTCCTCATGTGAACCCTGAGTGTCTCTCCTTCCAATCTCCTTGTTTAAGGCTCCTGAAAACATTTTCTCCAGCTGCGTGCACTTTCTAAGGAAGCACACTGGGGAAAATGGAATAGTTGACACATGTGGAGCAGCTGTCAGCAGGGCACTAGGCCTTATACATAGGGTACTTGCACAAACCGGATGTGAGCAGTAGGGATGGTAGGTGTTGGGCCAGAGGATGAGCACTGTCCACGTTAGAGCTGGGCCTGTGAACCACGAACAGGGCTCTGTACCTTATTGCTAGATCAGTAGATGTCCGCAAAGAGTTTTTAAGTCATAAGCTTATGTGATAAGATTTGCCTTTTTTTTTTTAAACAATAGCTCCTATTCTAGGAAATGTATTAGGAAAAAGAAGGTGGTTGGAAGCAAAATGGCCAATTAAGAAGATAGTGTAAGCCAGGCATGGTGGTGCAGGCCTTTAATCCCAGCACTCAGGGAGGCAGCCAAGGCTACACAGAGAAACCCTGTCTCAAAACAAACAAACAAACAGAAGACTCTCTAGTGATAGAAGCCAAGCATAGGTCTAACAAGAGCCAAAGGACAAATGCAAACTGTTGAGTGAAGACAGAACCCAGCAGCAGATGGGGCATGGTAGGCAAGAGAAGAGCAAAGGGTGAGCTCCAGGTGGCTGCGGTGCCGACTGCAGGGATTACTGAGATGAAAAACACAAAACAGGGGCTGAGACGTGGCTCAGCATTTAAATGCAGCTCCTGCTGTTGTAGAGAACCCAGTTCAGTTCCCAGCACCCAAGTGGGGCTGTAACTCCAGCTCCAGGGGATCCAAAACCCTCTTCCGGCTTCAATGGGCTTTTGCACACGTTTGGCAACAACATACACACACACACACACACACACACACACACACACACACACACACACACACACACACATCTATAGACATAAATAAAAATAAATCTTAAAAAAAAAAACAAAGCAGAGAATGAAGGAACACATAAGGACTTGGAAATACCCAGCCAACAGTTATACAGACCTGAGTATATTCGTGCACCCGGTAAACCTTTTTAAACATCTACCTTGTTGGTCAGTGGTACACTTCTATGACAGCACCTGGCTTCTATCTGTGACTACACACTGACAAACAGATTTAATGCAGAGTTCGGTTTTTACTTTTGATTCCTTATTCTGCAAGACAATCTTACCACAAATATTATAAGCGTCAATGAATGGATGAATGAGTGAATCAGTCAATAAAAGTAACTTTGCCAAATGCATCACAGCAGGAAAAAGAAATGATTAGCACTGCCAAAATGTTAGTAGAGTCAAATTTTAATGATCTTGGCTCCTAAAACAATCTTAAGCCTATATTTAAAGATTGAACATAAAACACTGAAGGAAAGGAGACAAGGCCTACCTACACACTTCCTCACTGTGCCATATATACTAAGAAACTCAGTTTTCAATATTTGAATGAGTCATATAATCTTACATAATAAGAAAGTCCTTTATATATTATTACTTAAGGAGATAATATAGTTGCATTTCACTCACAATGAAGGGTAAGAATTTTTTTTAAAAAGCTGACAGAGTATAGCACGGTGCCAGATGTGGTGTATATTCACCTACACTGACCTAAGTTATCACAGGCCAGTCATCTTAAGATCACTGAGATAGTGTTTTCTGTCATAGTGTCATATACCTATCCTTCTAGGAAGTAGAGGCAGGGTGATCTCAAGTTGGAGGTCATCCTGGGCTAAATAACAAGACCCTCTCTCAAAAGAGAGGTGGGACAGGGACAGGGAGTGGGAGGGGAGAGAGGGAGAGAGGGAGAGAGAGAGAGACAGAGAGACAGAGAGAGACAGAGAGAGACAGAGAGACAGAGAGAGAGAGAGACTGCATTGTGATGAGGCCAAGTGATTAGAAATCAAGGAGGAAACACTGGCTCAAATTTCTAGGATATATATAAACCCTGTTGTTAGTTTTTTCATATAGTTGTTGACTCTCTGTTGCTAGACAAAGGGCAACTTAATTAGTAGTAGATAAACTGACTGTGAAATCCTTTCTTTTTTAAGTAGAAGACAGATACAAACACACACACACAAACATATGCATGCACACACACTTGGGCAGGGAGAATGTTGTTGGTTTTGGATTTGGTTGGTTGTTTTATTTTGTTTTTTGGTTGCTACAGTGCCAACTACAGGGATGGCGGTCTTATTAGTGAGATGAAAAACACAAAACAGGCTGGAGACATGGCTCAGTATTTAAAAGCAGTCACTGGTGTTGTGGAGAACCCAGTTCAGTTCCCAGAACCCAGGTGGGGCTGTAACTTCAGCTCCAGGGACGGCCTCTCACAGCTAAGCATCATGCTGAACTCCTGATTCTCTGATCTCCATCTCCCGGGTGTTGAGATTGTTGTGTAGCCCATCACACCCAGCTGAGGCAGTACTTCAAGGCCAGGGCAAGCACTTTACCCACTGAACTGCATCCCTGGCCTCTACAAGCTTTACAGTAAACTTGCAGACTAGGGCTCAGATCCCCCATCTTAGGGCTGGAGTGGCACTCGGCAGTTAAGAGCACTGGCCACTCTTGCAGAAGATCTAGGGTAGGTTCCCAGAACAAACATGGCAGCTCCCAACCATCTGTAACTCCAGCTCCAGGGAAGCAGACACCCTCTTCTGGCCTCTGCAGGCACCAGGTGCACACAAGCTGCACTTACATACAGGCATGCCTCTGTTTTTTAAATACCCAACTTAGGACCCAGCATGGTAACATAAACCGGCCATCTTTTAACATTTAGTAAGCTGAGTCTGAGACCAACCTGGCCACCCAACAAGAGCCTATCTCAAAATAAATAAATAAATAAATAAATAAATAAATAAATAAATAAAAAGATAGCCAGATAAATACATAGAAATCCTATCTTACCAGTGAATGACACTCAGGAAAACAAAACAAAACAAAGCACAGATAATAAGAGGCAACATGAAAATGAAGACTTGCAAGTCAGATTTTCAAGTCTGCATCCTTTTACCTTCCCAGAAGATTTATCTACTCAAAGATTAAGTTCATGCTAAGTACCAGGAACCTAACAACAGCAGGTTGCACTGACAGGGGAGCCTGGTCCTTTAGGGAGGAGCAAGAACATGATTTATCTCAGTTCTGTTGGTGGGGGTAAGTTTTTAAGTACCACTGAAAAGAGCTGTAGAAGATGCGTGAAATACCTAAACTGTGGCTCCTTCCTTCACAGAATTGTTGAGGTGAAGCTAACAAAGATAAATGAAAGGGCACAGTAACTCCCTGATGACTACAGGATAATGTCTAATTTATTTACTATGTTCTTGTGAAAAGCACAATTATATGTGGTGGGCTAGGAAGAAGCTGTGTGTTCGATGAAAGGCTTACGGTCTGGAAACTTGTAGGAACAGTAGTTCCAAGAGGCTGAATTTACTGTGGTGTGCTAGAATTGGCCCCTGCGTCGTTCAGGCGTCTCTACTTCTCATTAACAACTGTGCTGGGCAAAGCTGTGAGCAGCTTGTGAGAGAACTTTAGGCAAAGTTGCAATTCTTTCTGGATTCTCTCCTCTGGGAAGCTGGAAGCTGCTTTAAGATCCAATAGTTTAAAAGAAAATGAGAGAGAGAGAGAGAGAGAGAGAGAGAGAGAGAGAGAGAGAGAGAGAGAGCGCTTTCATCCTTCTGGATCCTCTTCCACCTGATGACCTACCCCTCCCTCATCCACAGGAAGTTGGTGGGTAGCAAACACCTAAGATAACAGACCACAGGGAAGCTCCCTGGGCTTCAGAAAAAGAGGGGAGAGAGGGAGGGAGGGGACAGTGAGAAGGAGGAGGAGGAAGAGAAGAAGGAGAAGATGGAGAAGAAGAGGAAGAGGAAGGAGAAGGAGAGGAAGAGGAAGAAGAAGAAGAAGAAGAAGAAGAAGAAGAAGAAGAAGGAGAAGAAGAAGAAGAAGAAGAAGAAGAAGAAGAAGGGAAGAGAGGGAGGGGGAGGAAGGGAGAGGGCGAGGGAGAGGACACCATTTACTGAGCCATTCATAATAAAGTACATAGTAGCTGCCAGTTTTTATGCATCAATCCATATCTTTAAGAATTTATTTTAAATTTGGACATTATTTTTTTATGTATATGAGTTCTCTTTTTGCTTGTACACCTGCATGCCAGAAGAAGGCATCAGATCACATTAGACATGGTTGTGAGCCACCATATGGTTGTGGGAATCAAACTCACGACCTCTGGAAGGGCAGACAGTGCTCCTGACCTCTGAGCATCTCTCCAGCCCTGGTCATTATTTACTTAAGGCTGCCATCTTTACAAAGCATTGCACCTTGTCCTCGGAAGTCCACAAAACCAAACCGTTTGAGAGACTTCTGTCTTTTACAGGGCTTTCAAGCTGCTCAGGAAAAGAGAATCTCAAACAAGCTGAGAGCCAGAGACAGAGCTCAGCGGAAGAGCACTTGCCAGGCATGCGCGCGAAGGGCGCCCTGGGCTCAGCCGACCAGCTGAAAGCCTACGCCAGACATTGCTCTAACTATTCAAGCTTCCATTTGTAAATAGGCCCAAACTTTACTAAAATGAGCATAAATTGGGAGGGTGAAAAGGAGTCGAGAAGTCATTAGCTAACAGAGGCCGTTTGTTTGTTTTTTAAAGCAAAATTCTAAGATGCAGTTGAATTCTAAGGTATGATCAGCTCAGGCAAGTTTATAAGGAGACCATTCTATGGGAAGGTGGTAACTGCTTTCCTAACGTTTCAATCAGCTGAAGCAAAAAAAAAAAAAAGCATTATATTCTATACCGCTCCTTAAAATTGTAGACCAGATTAATCAAAGCTGAGCCCAGCACTGCATCAAATGTGTATGCATTTAAAGTTCCTTTGCCAAATTAATGGATAACAAATTTAATTTTTTTTCACTCTAGAACTGAAGAAAACTAAAAAATGCTTTAGAATGAACCTGAACAAACTCTAGTAAAGCCATAGGACTATTTCTCAAGAGGGAGCGAGCTGACTCCCAGAAGCTTTTTAAGAGCTTTCCTGTGACTGCATTGATTTATTCTACAACGCTGCACGAATGATCACAGAACCCCAAATGGGGACCAACGGCTACAATCCCCAAAACCACAAGCAGGAAATGAAGTCCCTCTCACACCAGAGAGGTGACCGCAGAGCCCAGCCAGATTATGACCTAACAGCCCAAACGTGGGTGGTGCTCCACGTTCAAAGCCACTCTTCAAAATCCTTAGAGTTATGTTTGTTTCTTGACTCCTATGTCTAAAAAGGCCTGACGACAGCCCATCCTTCCAAACAGGTCTTTTTTTGACAAAGTAGTCATTGACAAAATTATTGCCACCTAAGGAAGTCTGCTACTTGGTTCTCTTGTCTAATGCCCTCAACAGCCCTGGGAGGCAGGTTCTGCAACAGAGCCAACACAGAAAGCCAGAGAGAATAAACACCATATGCAGCATCGCATAGCTGCACGGAGTCCGCATGCAGTCTCCGTGGCCCCATTCCAGTCTGTAATGGCAGTGCGTGTTATCTCTTGAACCTAGGACCTAATTTCAGGAGCTTCTAGGCATCCCTATTGAGCTCATGTTGTTTCTTAGGGTCAAGAGAATCTCTGTTTTCTCAACTGTTTTTTTTTTTAACAATTACTTCCTCATTTAAGAAAAGCGCAATGGCCTAGCACATTAACTAGAACCCAACTGCCAGACCAAGCAGGTTCTTAGTCCATTTATCCAACCTCAAATTCAAAAGCGCTGCATCTTGAATACCAATATGAGTCTGTTAAAGTCCATCTGTCAATGGAATAGTCACTTTTCCCTCAGAAGAAAAATTCTCCTGATACAGAATCTACAAAAAAAAAAAAAAAAAAAAAAAAAGAACAGGGGATGTAGAACAGATGGGGGGTCACACCAGCTGTAGCACAGCAAGCAGTGTGACGGTCTAGGAACAGCAGGACAAGCCACTAAATGATGGCCTGAATGGGAGAACGTCATTTCACCTGTCTGTCAATCGGTGCGGTGGGTGTGTGACGCCGAGTAGAGAATAGCAAGAAATATACAAGCTAACGCATGAGGTGTTTGAACAGTGTCTAGAACGTGGGAAACAATAATGCCCAAGGTTATCGTTGTGATAGGCGTGTGGGAGAAGATGCCCACAGGATTCCCTTCAAATACGTCAAGAGCTGTGGTGTGAAATTTAAACTTGCTTCTTATGCTTCTTCCTAAAGGTGGAAATAAGACCGTCGAGGAAACATGTCTGATTTGGGCTCAACACGAGAACATTTCCAGGCAATGGAAGCGCCATGAAAACGATCAGCTTACTGATGAGAAAGGATGCTCCCTGGGGATGGAATGTCAGCCTAGCACATCTGGAGGGATTCCTGCAGCACAGAGGAGTCCCTGCCTTAGCGTAGCTAACTGTAAGATGAACCCCAAAGGCTCTCCTAAGAGAGTCGCAGCTGTTCTCTTTCCCACAATGCTTCACACACTGAAGTTACTCAAGACATCCTAGATTGCTCTTGTCTGGGGTTATCTATTTAACTCACCAGCTGCATGCATTTGCAGTCCATATCTAGATGACATAATTTTGAAATAAGACCAAGCAGCGTATAAGCCACATTATGATCAATTGCCGGTAAATAACTTAAATCACAGTTTGGCTTCCTACAGACTGTTTGCAAAGTTCAGAACAGAAGAAAACTCCAGAGCATGGTCTTCAATTTATAAAAATAAATATGTAATATCTAGATACGAAGATTTTAAATTATGTTCCAACTTTTTATCTTAGTTAATGGCACTAAGCCCTCCACATGCACAGATGGCATGCTCCAGTGTCAGTGGAGAAACGTGCTTTTCTCTTTGAGCATCTTATGTCTTCACACCACTGAAAATGTAACTTTCGGTGATGAAAGCTTACATGAAAACCACAATTTTACAGCAGTAAAACTGGGGAAGCTGGGTTTTATTCATGTCTTAAGATCTTGAATTGCCATATAGGCTGGAAACCTATTATACCACCAATCCCCGTACTCAACGACTTGACTCTAGAAATGGGGGACGTGAATGTGCCCAGTGGTAAGGCACTAAGGTTGCAGTATTTTGTTACGAATGCAAGATGAAGCCAGTGCTCTGATTTGTTTGTTTGTTTGTGTTTAGAGACAGGGTCTCTCAGTGTAGCCTTGGCTGTCCTGGACTCTCTTTGTAGACCAGGCTGGCCTCGAACTCACAACGATCCGCCTGCCTCTGCCTCCCGAGTGCTGGGATTATAAGCATGCACCACTGCACCCAGTTTAGATGATGTATTTTTTTTAAGTGTAAGATTTGGTAATAGTTGTGGGATACAATGGTCCACCTTCCACCATGTTCCCCTGTAAGCTGAGACTGACGCTCATCTCTCCTCTGAGTCCCTAGACTGTCAGAGTCCTTGAAGGTGTTCCGGACATTGAGAGAGGGGACACTAAACCATGCCGAGGCTTCCCTTTGCCTCATCCAAAGTGCCTCTGCTTGGATGAAGGAAGCCTGTAAGAACACAATGTGGTGGTTTGAATGAGCTATTCTCCATGGTCTTCAGTGGAGACCAACCAGTTGGTAGAGCTATTTTGGTCAGGTTTAGGAAGTGTGGCTTTGCTGGGGGAAGTAGGCCTCTGGGGGTGAGTTCTGAGCTTCCAAAAGCCGTGTGCCATTCCCAGTGCATCTACTATTTAAGATGAACTCTTCACTCACTGCTCCAGTGGCCGTGCCTGACTACTGTTCACGCTGCCCTGCCAGGATGGTAACGGACTCTTATCTCTCTGGAACCGTAGGCCCAAATAAACCCTTCCATCTATAAGCTGCAATGGTCACGGCGTTCTAACACAGCAGTAGAACCCTAACTAGTTAAGGCGCATGGGCAGGGGCTAATGAGGAGTGGGGGAAGGAAAACAAGATCCACAGGACATCTTTAAGAACAGACATCGCTACAGAGAACATGAGATGTCCGCCAAACAAAGAGCCCAACTGGTAGTTCCGGGTTAATGTGAGCAACCCGGCAGATCCTGAAACGTTCTTATGAGCTCCATCCTCTGCGACAGCCCAAGCTTTTCCTAGTCCCCCTTCAGCACGACCCTAAAAAGGAAGTGTAGGAGGAAGAGAAAAGGAGAAGTGGGCAGAGTGGGCTCCTGTGCCAGCCACTACAACCAACGTCCATAAGAGGACCTTGAACTAAGCATCAAGTTGAAGCTTTAATACGAACTGGGCTGAGTTTTAAGGGCTTGAAAGAGCTGTAGTGACAGCCACAGACAGAAACATGGGATCTGGTGGAAGTGTTGGTGATAACTGGGCTAAAAAGGGGTTCTGACGTGGGCTCTAGGGGATAGTAACACACGTGTAACCCCGGCAGCCTGAGAGCTCTCAGTTAGCCAGAGCTGCATAGGGACTTAGCGGTCACTCTCACATTCTGTCCCTTTGCTTGCTAAGTGTGGGTGTCTGCCATCCATCCCCTTCATTTGTGCAAAGAGACAATGTTTTAGATTATTTGCGACAATCAAACAATTGAGTTATAATTGTAAGTGATGTGATGGATAAGTAGTAGAGGTTTCTTTCAAACATTTCGTATTACAGGATAGTGGACGCCAGCATTGTCCAGCTTTTTTGTCACCCCAGTTCTCACAAGGGCCTGGCAAGACGTAACTGTCATTTCCACCTTACACATGAGAAAGCCAAGGTTCTGACAGGTCACGAAACTTGTTCCAAGTCTGACAGCTATTAAATAATTGCTGGGAATTGTAGGGAATTGGGGGAAAATAGATATTTTAAGTAAAAAAAATCTTGCAATATGTTTTTAGCCCTGATATCCTAAAAACCAAACCAAACCAAGAAAACAAACAACAAGCCTACAAAATCAAAGATTTTTTTTAAACATGGCTGGAATGAAGCCAAGAGGTAAAATGTTCAAAATGGGTCAACTTTCATTGTGTTTAGATGAGCAGCCACAAGCTCTTAGCCCAGGGTCTACATGTTATTTAAGCTGGCAGTCACAGGGATGTAGAAGTCACCAGGGGGAGGGACTGAGGACTTGTTTCAGCACACTCAACTGAGGACAGGGGGAAACTCATGTATTAGAAGTGTAGAGTAAAAAATCCCCCTCAGGAACAGTCATAGGGGAGGGGAATAAGGGGAAAATGGGAGGGAGGGATGAATGGGAGGATACAAGAAATGAGATAACCATTGAGATGTAACAAGAATAAATTAATAATAAAAAAATACAACCAGAAAAAAAAAGAAATGTAGAGTAAGCAACACACACACACACACACACACACACACACACACCAAAATATCAAAATAAATAAAACAAAAATATTAAGACATTTTATAGATAAATAAGTCTGTTAAAATACTACAAAAAAAAGCTATCGAAATCCCTAACAAATTAATTTTACTAATTTCCAATTCTGTACAGTGAACCAAGTAAAGAAACCCTTATTGAGCCTTTTCTTCGGTTCCACCTGACCCACCCCCCTCAAGGACACCTGGTGCTTCACTCTCCTCTAACCATGCTCAAGCCCTGGGAGAGCGTAACTGTTGCTCCCTGACTTCCCACTGTTGGTCTGGTCATGTTTCTAATGAGCATACCTTGGATGCTGGTTATCAACCCGACTATAAGGTGGAAAATCGTGAATCAAAAGGAGACCCACTGGGCAGAGTGTGGTGGCGCTCGCCTTTAGTTCCAGAAGCAGTCAAAAGGCAGAGGCAGGCATGTCTCTGTGATTTCAAGGTCTACGCAGGAAGTTCCAGGATAGTCAGGACTGGGCAATGAGACCCTGTCTCAAACAAAACAAAAAGGCCTACCTGATACTGATCCCTACTGTCTCTAGAAAGCACAAATGAATTCATTGCAAGATGGGCGTGGCATCAAACCAACGGCGCATCAGAAAATATTAATTTAAGAAGACTCACATGGTATATACTCACTTATAGTTGGGCACTAGCCCAAAAGGCATGTCCCATGAAAGTCTTCACTTACCAGGAGATTGGGATAGATGTGAGGTCATCCTACTGAGACTCTAGGTAAGAGAAATACAGGAGATGGGGAAACAGAAGGACCCAGAGGGTCCTAGAAACCTACAAGAAGAACATCATGATGGGTGGATCAGGGCCACCATGAACTCTGGTGCTCAATATTTGACCACCTCCCCTTGGTGGGGAGGCCTGGTGGCACTCAAAGAAAGAATAAGCAGGCTACCAAGATGAGACTTGATAGCCTATGACCATATAGTGGGGGAGGAGGTCCCCCTTGGTCATAGACCTAGGGGAGGGGAATAGGGTGAAAGCAGGAAGGAGGGAGGAACAGGAGGATATAAGTGATGGGATAACAATTGAGTTGTAATCTGAATAAATTAATAAAAAAATTTTTAAAGAAAAATCAAATAGTAAGTTCAAATAAATGTGTTTCATTAAACTGGAAAAAAAAAGAATGTTTTTGTCGGTTTCAGATGTTTGGTAGAAGCCTTTTTGGCAAAATAAACATTTTAATCCTCTTTAAGAGAGTGTAACCAAATATGTTACTAGGCAAATGCTGCAATTGAGGGGCCTCTCAGTCGTCCAATGTAACTGCACATAGATTACTACCCCTGACACACAGTTGTCTGACTAAGAGAACTGACTAGACTTTCAACAGCTGCACAATCTGCAAATGGTGTGAACGTAAACCTCTGGGTACCATTTGGCCCAGCACTGTGTCCCTGCACAGCAGAACAATTACCTCCAACACAATAAAGTAGACACAGTGACAATTATAACATAAGCTCATGTCCAGCCTTCCTAACCAATGACTTTAGAATTTCTCTACCAAGACAAAAAGCATTAGGTAATCAGACAGACTTTGGCTTTAATAAGTACATCAAATATTCACTGAGTTCCTCCTGTGTGAGAGGCACTATACCTTCCAAAGAGATAATAGGAGGAAATGCCAATTATACCGCATCATACCCACTTATCAAGAAAATGGCAGTTTCCATCGATTGGGAACTCAGACACTCCTTGCTGATTTATTGATAGAAGACAAAACTATCAAACTATAAAATAGCATATCAGTTTGCAATAATTAATAGTCTGTCTTTACCATGTATAATTTATTCTAAAGAGGTATAATAAAATACTGCTTAATGCTAACTTTGTCAAAAAAAAAAAAAGCAAAACTGTACTGCCTGGAGGCCCAGTCTCTTCAGGGAAAAATGGAATACAAAGTTAATATAAAAAATCCTCAACATTTGGTGTGAAAGGTTATAAAACTTGGGGGGGGGGGGTCTCCAAATAATCCCAATGAGAATCCCCAAAACTGTTTGCAGACTGTTTTCTCCTTGGTTTGTCAGCTGAACTTACTGTGCAAGGTAAACATCTTACTTTTCTGCTTTTCCAGGAGAGAGGTTTCTCTGTATAGCCTTGGCTGTCCTGGACTAAACTTGTAGACCAGGCTGGCCCCGAACTCACAGTTATCCGCCTGCCTCTGTCTCCCAAGTGCTGAGATTAAAGGCGTGCGCCACCACTGCCTAGTAGGAAAAACTTTTTAAGGCCTGCTACTGTGCACACGCCAGCTACAGTTTAATCGATATCATTTAGGGGGACGTGTAGCATGAAGAGCTGGCACGATGAGGAGCAGTGGCGCCCTAGTCCCAGCTCTTGAGAGGCGGAGGCCAAGGCAGGTGGCCCCTCTGTAGAAGTCTGAGCTCTTTCCCTGGCTCTGCATCTGTTAGTTATGTGAGAGCTTGGGAAAGTGACTTAACGCCGCATCTATAAACACTGACAAGAGAATAATAACATTTCCATATGCTGTTGTGATAACTAAATTACTTGATACATGGTAAATACTCAAAATAATGCCAGACACAAAGAACAAATATTCTATGAGATTTTCTATTATTATTGGGAATTTTTTTTTCCAGTGGGATAACTTATTCAAGATATTGCTGTTTTGTCAATTGTATTAAAAAGAAAAAGAGAGCCATTTCATTACTGATAGCATTTCTAATTATGTACTATTTAATTATGATATGGAATCAATAACTCAAAAATATCTCAAAATTGCTAAAAATGACTTTGCATCTTATATAAAAACCTCTAGGGGAACAAAATGTCCCACTCCATTGCAGCAGGACCCTTATCCCCTTTTCCAAAATTTACTCATGATTAATAAATAAGAAACTACAAGTGTAAAGATGCTGACTGGATTGTATTTTGTGAGGTGGCATCCCAAGGGACAGAGACATTAGGGAAAATGTAGTAACTCTCTGTTCAACCCATTACTCAAGATGGACTGAAAGATAGAAGGACCAGTCATTCTTCTGATAGAAATATCCTTGGCCAGAGCCTGGCCCTCCTCACTCTGAGCCATGGAAGACCCCAGCTCCCTCTGCCCCCAGCGTGATGCTGAGCATAATGCTTGTCACCAGCTGTTAGCCCTAAGAGTGAGTGGGTTTCAATTGCGCAAGCTCTTCACCTGCTTTGGTTTGAAATCACTGGTTTTAGGAAACCCTGCCCACATCAAGGTTGGGTCCCGTTCCACAACTTAATGTTGGCCCCAGCTAAGCCTAAGTGCTCTCTTGTCTTCTTTGTGCATTTGTCTCCCACAGCATCTCATGGAGAAGTGCTTTGAATCTGAATATCTCTAGTTCCCCCAAACCGTCACATCACAAACTTATCACTTCTAACCAGGGGTCTCATACTATGCAAACAACATAGGCTTGCTAACTTGGACATACTCTCTGGCCTTAGTCAGTGCTTCTTCCAGAATTAGCATATTTTAAAAGTCTCTTGAGAAAGGTCACATAAAAGAATGAACAAAACAGATGTTATCTCTCAAAGGTATTTTGAACTTTTAATAGAAAGTCGTACAGTTAAAGACCAACACAATCTCCTTGCCTATAATAGCTACACCCTAAGGCCAGGACATAACTCAAAGGCTGAGGTCCTGAGCTCAGTTCCTGATACTACAACAAAAAGAAAAGGAATAGCTACCCACCATCACAATTTATAAGTAGAAACTCAGAAACACTGAAAAGCGAAACGCACTTACCAATCGGTTAGTTTTATGTTTGGGGTGGTTTGGATTGTTTTCAAAATTGTTCTTCCTAGAGTGATAATGATGATATAAATAACGGTTCTTTTCTACTTGCATATGCAATCATGCTTTTCTCAAAGTACGGCTGGAATAATCACAAATAAGGTGAGTTAAAATAATACCACACAAAATAAAGCAAAGAATAACTCTCTAAACATACGCACACAGGACGAAACAAATAAAACAGCAAGTAAATCCAACTGTAAATCCAAGAGACAATTTCAATACTTTGTCATACTAGAATCTTATTGCCATCCACGTTTGATAAAATACGATACGCAAGCCAATACTTTTTTCATTAATTTATTTGTTCACTTCAAAGCCTGATCAAAACCCCCTCCTTCCTCTCCTCCCAGTCCCACCCTCACAGCCTCCATGCCCCATTATTCCTCCCTTCTCCTCAGAGAAGAGGAGACCCCCCTGGGTACCAACCCACCTTGGCAGCAAGACTAAGCGCATCCCCTCCCATTGAGGCCAGACAAGGCAGCCTACCTATGGGACAGGGATCCAAAGGCAGGCAACAGAGTCAGAGATAGCCCCGCTCCAATTGTTAGAGGAGCCCATGAAAAAGCAGCAGCACATCTGCTACATACGTGTCTGGGGGCCAAGGTCCAGCCCTTGCATGCTCTTTGGTTGGTGGCTCAGCCTCTGTGAGCCCCCATTGGGCCCAGGTTAGTTGGCCCTGTAGGTCTTCTTGTGGAGTCTTTGACCCCTCTGGCTCCCTCAATTCTTCCCCCAACTCTTCCATAAGACCCCCTGAGCTCTGCAAGGCCAATACTTATACAATGCAAAAATGTTATATAGAAGCTGGCCCTTGGTTATTACTATTGTTATCATTAGCATAATATCACTAATTATAATAAGCCCAATTGTAGTTCATTGTGAGAGCAGGAATACAAAGATGAACTGAGGTGCAAAAGTGAATAAGTTCAATGAAACACCAAGCAAGCCTTGGATTTCATGGTTTCAACACTTTTCAAAACATGGTATTTTACTATTAAAAAAATACTTATTGATGCATCACTTTAGATTTAAACTGAAAGTCCAATTCAGTGAGTCTCTCTCTCCTCTTCTTATAAGCAGTGGTTTACTCTGTGGTGATATCACAAGGAAAGAAAGCTCAGGAAGCTGTGCCCAAGCCTCTTGTAGTCATTTAAAGATGGGTAACTTTTAAATATACAGTGTTAATTCTGTGGCAGCTTAGACATGAGGCTTGAATGCGGGACTATTGTAATAGTCACTGTTACTAAGGCTCAACAGAGATGAGTTCAGTTCATCACGGTCCTCCCTAGCCCCTCGCTGCCTGATCGCTTGCTCTGGCACTGAGAAGCACTTAATGGGTTGTTTGTTCAGTAGCACCAGGCTATGCTGGCTGTCTCCTGATGTTTGTTCATAATGTCCTGCTGTGCCTGAGGTATTATTTTGGCAATAAATGTCCAATTGACATTTTCCTGTAGAAAATTTAATTGCCTGTTTTCTTCATTGTAATGGGGAATGGTTGGGACACCTATTCAGAGGTAATCACAGTGTGTGGTTAACCCCTCAATGGCTATGCAATTGGATTATAGTCTTTAAACTTTAATATAGTCTCCAAAAGGAAAAGCAAATTTATAAATTCTATGAATTATAGCAAACACTGGTTAGCAGGCACTTCTAAAAACCTTTCATCGAAATATAACAAAGCATTTTACCCAGGGTATTCTTCCTTCTCTTAAGAGGTGCTATTGAAAGTCACACCAGAAAAGCACTGAAATAAGAAACCGCTTCTAAGATGAAATGTGACCATACTTCTATGACAGTTTCTGAGAAAGCATGCACTGGGACTGAAACCGTTGGGATAGGTAAGACAACGCCGCCTAAGAGGACCAGGGCTGCATGAACTGCTGGCTCAGGCTGCAGAGGGAGAGCCCCCCACGTGAGGCTCCAAATGCATGGCATGCTAACAGCTACCCTCGTAGCAAAGACTAGTCAGCTCCAGCAGATTGCCAGGGTTTTTTTTCTTTAATATGTTATTTAAAGGTTTTAATGCATACCAGCTGTCCTAGTTAGGGTGACTATTACTGTGATGAAACACCATGACCGAAGCAACTTGGGGAGGAAGAGGTTTATTCAGCTTACACTTCCACATCACTGTTCATCATCAAAGGAAGTCAGGACAGGAACTCAGGCAGGGCAGGAACCTGGAGGCAGGAGCTGATGCAGAGGCCATGGAGGGGTGCTGATTACTGGCCTGCTCCTCAGGCCTTGCTCAGCCTGCTTCCTTATAGAATCCAAGACCACTGGCCCAGGGATGGCAGCACCCACAGTGGTTTTTTCGGGCCCTTCCACATCAATCACTAACTAAGAAAATGCCTTACAGCCCCATCTTAAGGTGGCATTTTCTCAGATGGGGTTCCCCTACCTTTCAATTAACTCCAGCTTGTGTCAAGACTAGCCAGTGCATCAGTACAGGAACAAAAGTCTACGTGCTGGTTAACTCCCAGGCTAATCTACAAAAGCATATGTAACTGTGGCGTGCCTGAAAATTGTCAGTACTTTTCGATCATATTTAATTTCACATTATAACTGTTTATAAAAAAATTGTGTTCGGAGTTCAAATTGAAATCCTGTTCATGTCATTCCCTATAATAATAATAATTACAACAACAACAACAACAATAATAATAATAATAATAATAATAATAATAATAATAAGTTTTTAAACAATATGTATTCAGTGTACCAGGCATCTGCTCTATGTGTCAACCTAAAGAAAAAAATTGCTCTCAAGCTCCATTGTTGTTATAGGGACCCTGGAAAGAAATGGGCCTAGGGTAAAACAGGTATGAGCTTCAAAACTGACACCACAAAGAGGTGTGATGAGCTCCACTAGCCAATATGACACCAGCTGCCTTTTCACATACACCGTGGGCCTAACACAATGATGGACAGAGGCGTGAAGGGCTATCCTTTCCTTCCTCAGCCACTGAGCTCCCGAGGTTCTAAACTGGAGATGAAAGGTAGAAGGCACAGTTCACCTCACAAGCCCGAGATTCGATTTGGCTCCTTCATGGGTTCAGCTTGTTCCTTATCTAGAAAGTGTTGCATTTTGCAGTTGCTGCATCAGAGGACCTGCGTGATAACACAGGTGCTGATGCTCAGCAGGCATGGCTTTGAATCCTGACTCTGCCTTGAAATAGGTCTCTCTGTACCTCCCTTACACCAGAGGACACTGTGAGAACATGAAATGTAGGGAAGCTAGTTCAGTATTTAACACACAGTAGGCAGCACTTTATGCAAATTCCACTCTCTTCGCCTCTCTAATGTCATAAATGGATCATGAGTCGACTGGTTAAGACTGGTCACGATAGCGCCTACTGAAGCGCAGGCGGCCGCAATTTGAAGCATTCCCTCAGATGCTCTGCTGTATGCCTCAGATCCTCACTCCCAACACATGTCTTTATCCACATACCATGCAGTGCCGTTGACACGACAGTGTCTACTCTGCCTTGCTTGGGTTATATATATTTAGTTAGAATCCAAAGAAAACAGACAAAAGTAGATTCTATGAATATGCCACATGCACTAGAAACAAGGTGAACTGCCTTCAAAACATTTGTGTGTCTCAGTTCCTGCCACCTAATATAAAGAATAAGCTACACAGTTTCTTATTTCTACAATATCATAGTTATTGGGCTATTGGCTACAATTTAAAATGATAAACATTTTGGTCGGGCCTGGTGGTGCATGTCTTTAATCCCAGCACTCAGGAGGCAGAGACAGGCAGATCGCTGTGAGTTCGAGGCCAGCCTGGTCTACAAAGTGAGTCCAGGACAGCCAAGGCTACACAGAGAGACTCTCTCAAAAAAAAACAAACAAAAAAGATAAACATTTTAAATATGAGAATATTGACATCAAATATTAGACAAGCAATCTAATTTATTATAAAATATTTAAATACAAAATAGTACAATGATATTAGATATTATTTAACTGTTAGCATTTCCTAGCTTTCCATCTTAAATCACAAAGCAAGAAGAAATTAAGATGAATTCAATGAATATTATGGTATACATACCTAGCAAAACATGAAGTATTTAATCAATGGCAACTCTGTAGAAAATAGTCATACAGGAAAAAGTAAATGAATTACAGGGCATCTAGCTAAATTCTTATAATATTTTTTTTTAATCCTAAGCCTGACAGTGTAAGGGAGAAAAAAATCACAATGACATTTAAAAGTCTTGATAAAGATGGGTACAGATAAACAGTGTAATTGTTTCCACCAGCTCGGAAGGAAATTGTTTTCTCAGCTATACACATGTTTTCAAATTAGGAAAAACAAATTAACTGAAAATATTCCTTTAATTAATATACAAGGAAGCCTGTTTTCCGGTAGGATAGGGGAATGCATTCTTCTGATCTAATATTCAGGCTGATAGAGAATCCAAGTTAAAATAATTAAAATCAATGATCTAAATATACCTGAAAAGAATTTAATAATTGACAAAACACACCTTTCTTCAGTTTTTCAAGACAGGATTTCTCTGTGCAGCCCTGGCTGTCCTGGAACTAGCTGGAACCAGGTTAGGCTGGAACTCACAGAGATCTGCCTGCCTCTGCCTCCTGAGTGCTGGGACTAAAGGTGTGCTCCCACACCACCCAGCTTAATATATCTTAATATTAAAAAATCTTCGTTATATATATGTTTCAGAACAAAATAAAAGGGGTTCCTAACAACATATTGCCATCCTCCGGTACAGAACATGTGTTTATGCATTTTTACATGTATTTTGACTTAAATATGAAATTCCCCCCCCCCAAAAAAAACTCATGTATTGAAAGTATAATCCTCAGTGTGATGTTCAGAGGTGGCACTTTGGGAAGACAATTGGGCCATAAGGGCTGAGACCTGATTAGGTCTTAGGTAGATTTATCCATCATGAGGTCATAAATTAAGGGGATTATTGGGATATAGGAGCTGAGGCCCAGTTGCAGGAAGTAAGTCACTGGGGACACAGGAACACGCCCTTGAAATGTAAGCCTTGTCCTCAGACCCTCCTCTCTGCTTCCTGGGCACCATAAAGTGATCCGCTGCCCTCCACTGTGCCCTTCTGCTGTGGTGTACTGCCTCAGGACAGGCCTAGAAACACACCCAGTGATGGCGGACTGACAGCTCTGAAACCATGAGCTGAAATAAGTCTCTCTTCCTGTGATGTATTTAGTTACAATGACAAACACACACAATCTGGACTTTTTTTTTTTTTTTTTTTTTACAAATTCTCATTTTTACTACATTAAAGTAACAGAGCCATGGGACAGAAGACTTGAGATATGAATAAAAAATGCTCCTGATCTCAAAAATAGTAGAACAGAGCCCACCTGCCTCTGAGAAGAAGACAAGAAAGGCCTATGGGAACAAATCCCAGCATCTGCCACCTGCCAGTTTCCAGACCATCACCATAGTGACCTTAGTCAATCCTCTAGGCGTCAAAGATGTTTGATGCAAACGTGAAGGGATGAGACAAATAAAACTCTAGCCAGATTTAACTGTACATGTTAAGAACCTCAACCGCTAGTCGCCGATCCATAGTCACAGATACGGATGCCTACAGATGCATGGGCCATTTTGGAAAGACGCATAAGAATATGTTATTAGCTGTAGGGGAGACTAAGCAAATGGGAGTGTGGAGTAGGGGAAAGCCCTACACTCACACTCTTTTTCAAGATTTAATTGTTTTAAATTATACATACATTCTTCAAAAAAACCTAATTTAAAATAGCTCATCTAAGTTTGCAGTCTCTTTAATTTCAAATACCAATTATTAAATGTTTATTTAATTTTCCATTAAAAAGAATATGTAATATTCTGCTGTCTTGTCTTTTGCCACAAAAATAAACTTCAAAGCAAAAAAAGGCACTATTAGTCAGCGATGACCCTTATGAGACTACAAACCACAGGCCACTCATATAACTTGGGGGTGGGGCTTATTTATTTTGAGGCCAGGTATTGCCATGTACAGCAGGCTGGATTTGAAATAAAGATCCTCCTGTGTCAACCTCTTGAATGCTGAGCCCCACACTTGCATGACTCTGACCCTTGGATTTCAGACTTACAGTAGCACACCAGGCAGCAAAGAACCATTTCAGAGTGATAAACTTGTTGCAAAAATTTGCATAGTTCTTATACCTCGTGACTTGTACTTTTCACAGCATTATAAAGAGCCACTGCTTTTATCATCACATACTTTAAACTACCTTACAATGCCTATTTTCATACACACAGGTCACATGCAGAATCGATATATTGTAATCCAAATGTACCTGTTTCCTAGTTGTGATACTATTAACTTTCAAGACAATCTGATTTCTGACTTGTAGTATTTAAAGAGGGCTATTTTCCTTTTCCCAAATTCACATCCAGAATATAATTCTTTTTACACATTATTTTTTAAAAAAAGATAAGTATAAACAAATGATTACAGGTTATCTGAATTTACCATTCACTTTTAACATAGAAATCTCCCTGTAGCTTTTAAATATAAACATGTGTCCAAGTTGGGGAAAAGCGTTGACAGAGATTGGAGACAGGTGCATGTGGGCACAAACACTGGCGCTGGTAGTTTGGGCAAGGAGACATGTATTACACCGTGGCTGCTCGGCTTAAACCTAAGCAAGCTTTCTCAATATATGAACCTTCCCAGTAAGTCCTAAGTTGAATAGCAGGCAGCTCCAAGACCTTCTTTCACTGTCCTATGTGGTGTGGTGTGTATCCACACGTGGGTGTGTATTCACACCGTCTGCTCTACCAAGATCAACTTTAGTCTCACATGTAGGTAGCATTCACATGGATCTATGCTAAGAGGCCCTATTCCACAGCCAGTACAAGGGCTCTTACCTGAAAAACAAAAATTACTCAAAAGTCATGCCCCCAAAAGATGAACTTTCAAACAGGGCGAACAAGTTCAAAGCGGAAGATACAAATAAATAGGGGCGAAGAAAGGTTTACAATTCCTTGGCAAAAGGATAAAGGAAAATCCTCTGGGGGTGCTAGGGGAGTCTGGGAACGTTTTCCCGGATGTGTGTTTTCTGCAACGCAAAACCTCTGAGCTCTTCCTTCATCCTTTCCACGCTGCAGCGTCCGCTGCAAACTCCGCCTGCCTAACTGCAAAGTTCAAGCATTTCAGGATTTCGGGACCATTTGTATCTGTGGGAGATTTCCCACACACACTTAAAAGTAAGCTTGCTTTTGCATTTGCTGTTCAGGGAAAGGCTAGCACGCCTCTGGAGAATGCACAGCCAGCCCGCAGGTCTGCATTTATCCTAAGTCGGTCCTCCCTCCCTCCTCCCATCCACCGGTTAGTAAGGCTTGCAGAGAAAATGAGGGAAAGCATCCATCAAACCGCAGAAGCACAGAGCGCAGAGAGGAACTTTTCCTCCGCTGTCAGAGGGGAAGTCACTTCTGCTTCTCAAGGCCAAGAGCTGAGTCTGGGAACCTCCTGACTAGGCAGGAAGGTTTGGCAATTAAAGAGGTGGGAGAAAACAATGCCCAGCCTGGGATGCCTGGGGCAAAGAACATCCTGCTAGGGTCCCCTTACCTACGGGACACCCACAGCCTCTTTCTGGGCCGCTTCGGCTCCGCTTACCTTGATGATGCTGCTCCGCCGAGGGGTCGCTCGCGCAGCCTCCAGGAGGCCGGCCTCGCTGTCCGTGGGGACCCCTGCAGTGCTGGGCAGTGCGACCCCACTGCGACGGTCCCTCATCCGGCTACCCGAGGCCGCGGGTGCAGCGTCCCCAGAGGCAGCGTCTGCGCCGGCTCGGGGGTCGTCTTCGCCCCCGGCAGCGTCGACAGGCGCCGGAGCCTCCCTGCCAGCCGCGCCCTCAGCCATGGCCAAGCACGTTTCGGGCTCCGGGCGAGACAGCGCGACCAACAGCGGCGTCCAGCCCCGGTCACGGGTGCGCTCAGGCACCGGGAGGAAGCCCCGCTAGACTTTGTTTCAGCGCCGGACGGCAGCTGCAGCAACTTGGTGGAGAGGAGACATCTCTCGGGCAGAGGCGTCCTCGGGCTGTGGTCCAGGAGGTCAGCGGGCCGGCGCGGACCGGCGGCGGCGGGGGCGGGGAGAAGATGTGAGCGGGAGGGAGAAGCAGGCGAAAAGCAGCGGGAGGTACGGGAGACGTGATGCAAACGCCCGCTCTGCGCAGACAAAAGGCAAGCAGGCGCGGAGCCAGGAGCCTCCGGAGCCGGGACGTGCGCTGCGCGGCCCGAGCGGCGACTGCGGACGGGCCACTCGCCACCTGCCCGCCGACCGCGGCGCGGCGGCCCCAGGAAGTGCGGCGGCGGCCTCCACTCCGCTGGCTTGTGACAGGGAGGGAAGACTTGTTTTGACAGCCCGTGGGGATTGGCAGGCGCCTGGGCCTCTCAGGAGCCTCGCCTCGCAGGGGGGGTTCGGCCCGACCAATCCTCACTGCGGAGGGGTGTGCCCGAGCGCGAAGAATGGAATGTGTTCTGGAGCTCCCAGCCCGCCGGGCCCGCTGGTGTACTAGACCCAGGGTGCGCGAGCCAGGGTGCACACCCGCAGGCACTCTTGAGTACATTTTAGGAAGTTTAGAGACGCGAAAGCAGCCTGAAGGTGCACCAAAGGGCGGGGTGGGGGTGCGGGGGCAGGGAGAAGCCAGAGAAAACACTCGGCAAAACAGCAAATCTGGAAGAGGGTGTTAAGAATGTCAGAGCGTTTGGTGTGCTGGTGACACTTGGCGGGGCCAGGGGTTAACTACAGGCTCTCCTGAAAATCCTTAGATTGTGTCAATCCTTAGAAGTGAAGTCCACGCACTAAGACCCTGGAGTTCCCCAGTTTGCCTCAGGTTCTACAGTCACTCTGCAATCCGAGTAAATACAAGGCGTTGGATGGAAGGGGTAGAGTAAGAGAAAACAAACCAACGAAAACCCTGGGAACGAAGCCTAAGGAAATACAGCGATGATGGAAGTCATATAACTACAAGGTCATTGGCAGGTTTAGTCTACCCTAAAGTGTTCCTGATAAGGGTTCAGCCTCAATATGCACATATAATTAATTCTAAATAAACCCATTTTGCTCCTTCCACGAAGCTAGGAGCCAAGAGGAAAGATCTTCGCATGGAGCAGGGCTTCCGTAGAATTAACCACACCATTAGCATGTGCAGACATTGGCTCTCAGGTCCCTGGAGAGACGGGAGATGACATTTCATTTAAAACATCTGAAGCTGTATTAAACCTCACTTGGAGCATTAAATGCATTTCAATTACTAGTAATTTCATAATTCAAAATTTTACTTAATGTGGCCAACAGCACCAAGAAATTCCTCAGCAGAGCCAGAATTTTATTAGAATCCTAGCATTTTAGGGGTACACTAGGGTCTTGGGGATCATCTAGAGCAGTTCTTTTATTTAGTGAAATGACAGCCCAAGGAACCTTGTCTACTGGCTGGTTAGAGCCGACCCTGAAATCAGATCTGCTCCCTCCGTGCATCTCTGCACTTTATCCAGCTCCCCTGGGGCTACAACCAGTCGGAACTGGATGGGGCTCTTGGGAGGAGTCATATTTGACATTTACCATCTCCTAGGGAAGACTGGCAAGGCTTGACTTTACCTTTTCTTTAAATATAAATGAAAGCCAGAAATGAATGCCCTCTGGGTGAGCCGCGAGCTCTGGTTCTAGAAGCAACAGCACCCTCTAGTGAGATGACGGGCACTACATCCAAAACTGCAAGTACTAGTCCACAATGGTACTGCATAGAAAAGGGTTTTATTTTCCCCAAAGAAACATAGCCAATTTTAAGCTATTGTTTTTCTGATAATCGATGACCGCTTTGTCTAGCTTTTTTTTTCTTTTCCAGACGTCAGCTCCTTTTTTCTGTTACTTTAATAAAATTTCCACTTGTGAGTTGTACTTTGAGGACTGTATAGCTGCAGTTACCTCACTTACTGTCTTATTATCAGCATTTCCTGTCCTACAGGTTTGTGTGTCTTTATGTCCATACTAAGGTGCTAAAATTAGTATCACCTGACAGCAAAGGTCAGTGACTTTCAACTAAGGAAAAGCCAGGAAGTGCAGCATATGGTCTGCAAAACGGCTTCTGCTTCGACAATGCCCAGTGGGCTCCCCAGGCTTCCCTTCCTTAGCAGTCTTGTGCCCTCTGAGGACACAAAGGCACAGGAACTACTAATGGCTTCGAGCATCTCTTCATAAACACTGTCTCTCTCAGCCTCGGGAATACTGGAATATATCCAGAAAGTCCTTTGTTCTGTTGTTTTCTGCCATAAGCTCAGAAGGCTTCGCCTGCCTCAAATTTTGAATTGAAAAATGCCCTGTGTGCCTGCTTATACCACAGAGGCTAGAAATCAGAGAAGAGACCAAGGCCACAATATCCTTCAAGGGCATTCTCCTGATACAGTAAAAATTCCCACAAGGTCCCCAACTCCTAAGGTTCTGCCACCTCCCAAGACAGCGAAGCTGCAGACTGCACTGCATGGGGGGGGAGGGGGTTCAAGGAACAGTCAGGATCCACACTATAGGAGAAATTGTGCTGTTGCTGCCACAAGTAACACAAATGGATGCCGGGTGAGTAGGGATGAGTTTTCAGTCTCCAGGACGGCCGCTACTAGGTGGGACTTGCATATTGTGAGAAATACAGGCAGCGGGAATAGCACAGGCTTTGAAATCGCCTTCTAGAGCATAACTGTGACTTCCTTGCTTTTTAGCTGGCTGTAGCTTTGAGCAACTTGAATCTTAATTTCAATAATGTGTTATTTGGTTGGTGGCATGTGTGTATGCATGTGTGCATGTGTGCGTGTGTGTGTGCGTGTGTGTGTGTGTGTGTGTGTGTGTGTGTGTGTGTGTGCGTGCAAGTGTGTGTTTGCACCATGAGTGTGTGTGGAGGTTACTGGGTAACTTAGGGCAGTCAGTTCTCTCCTTCCACCATGTGGGGTCCAGGAATTGAAATCAAGCTGTCAGGTTTGGGGGAAGTGCCTTCATCCACTGAACCATCTTGCAGGGCCTCTACTTGAAACTTTTGGTTCTTCGTTTCCTTATCTGCAAAGTGGAGCTTAGAATTCCTTATAGATTATCTGGAATATGGTCAGTAGCTGTCATAATGACTCTCCCACTGTAACTTCTCAACGGTATGGGAAATCTTAATTTTCTCCCTGGCTGTCTCTTGGGTCCTGGGTTGTGAAGTGACTTCCCTGGATGCGCAGAATTAAGCTGACCTACCTGATCTCTGACTTTTGGCTACGTATTTTCAAGCTGATGCGACCTGACTATGTGTCTGTGTGGCTGTAACTCAGGTGAGTCTCACATTGCTACTTGCCCCAACTCACAAGTTCTCTTGCTTTGTTTTATCAACTGATCTTCGATTTCTACTATCAAGAGATATTCTAGGATCCTTGAGTGTTAGAAATCCTATTGTGTGGGAGGTGATAGTTTTAACCAAAGTGGATGTCTAATTGAAACACTACAGAAATCTTTCCATGAATATCTTTGGAACGCTTGCTCTGTGCCAGGCAGTTATGGGAACTAAAGATACACTATTGATAAAACTGGCAAAATTTTACTTCATATGAAAACTACACCCTATATTTCAGAGAGACAAATAGGGGCCAGGGTAACAGACCATACAATTAAATGCCTCTACATACAGGAGACCCCAGCACATTCCTGTCTTCCAATCTGCCAATCCAGTAGTTGCTGACAGGATTCATAAAAACAAAGTAGGCAAAACCTGCGGGTGAAAATAATTTGGCAAAGGGATTATGAATGTAGGGCTAAGAATGTGATCATAGTTGCTGGCTTAACTAAGTATGTCCCTTCTCAAAGGCCTCAAAAGAGCCAAGGAGAATTGTGTTTGGGCAGCATACTCTACCATGCAGTCCTCACCTTACTTTACCTCGCATTCCATGCTTAGGCCCAAAGCAACGAGGTCATTAACTCACAGGCTGAAATCACCGAAACTGTGAGCCAAAATACCCTTCACTCTAGGCATTGATTTATCTCAGTTACTCAATATAGTGTTCAAAAGCCGATTGAGATCATTTGTATGTAATCAATACAAGCAACTGACTGGTGTGAGGAAACACGTATATTCTCTCATCTACCTGTTTATACTTTAATGTGCTGGGCCTTTAAAGTTGTCTTTATAAACGCCACGGAAGGTGATCCAGGAAGAACGCAGCACTCTCAGCTGAGTCGTGGTCCTTTCCAAGATACACTATAATCATTGTGGCTTACTAGAACAAGAAAGCAAAATTTGTAGGATGATTGTATTACAGGTATTATAGTAGAATAAATACACAGTAAAGAAAACGTAAGCAAAACTTAAAGATTGCTCAGGGGGTTGTTTGTTTGTTTGTTTTAATTTTCTTTAAGACACACTGTTGCTTATATAAGAAATTAAGTAGTAAATTTCACTGATAAAAATATTTTTTAAAATCAACTAACATCTTCTCAAAGTACATATAAATCCATTCCATGGTAAGCCCTACAAGAATGAGAAGCCGTAAGTTGCTTATAACAGACCTAATGGTCCAGCTTAATAAATCTTTTGACTGACTGAAAACACTAAGTTCAAGATATATTTAAATGCAGCCAGTGCTCTTGAACTCTGATAACAGTTACTTCTCTCCAGGGTGGGGAAAGCCTCATACCTGCAGATGCCCTCGCCTCTTCCATCAGCACGACATAGTGACTGAGATACGCTATCAGGAGCCCTAGGCCAGCCATCTGGGAACCATCTGTGCAAGCAGGGCAAACGTCTCTAAAACAAGACAGGTGATGTTGACTTATTTTCTAAGTATAATTTTACTTTGGCATGGATCCCGGAGTGCGAGCTCATGCCATGGCTATGTTCCTGCAGATGCAGAAGCCATAGAGACATTCATGAAAAGTGCCATCGAACGGTGTCCATAAGGCCCCTGCGCGGACGTGCTTTAGTTGACAACTGGCATCTTCTCTAAGATTGCAATTACAAAACTCTTCGGACCAAACGCAAACCTGATGGCTGATGCTCTCAACGCAAGAACAAATAAAGAATGGTTCGCCTTCTCCCCGCCCCAGGTACACACACCAGCATCTGCATATTGTAGGGGAGGCCTCCTTCAACTTTTGCCAAGACATGGAGTTTGCACGTCTTTTAGCATCATAGACCTCACTGGAAGATAATATAGTCATTTCTTTCTCCAATCATTCTTATCTTTGGGTCATAATAAATTATTCTCACACCTGTTATATAAATCTTATTGATACCTTCACTTCAAGTCTTTTGGAGGGACGAAGCATAAAAATAAATAAATAAAAGCGTAGTGGGGGTTTTTTGTTAAAAGATAACAGAGTAAGGAGCTAGAGAGATGGCTCAGTGGTTAAGAGCGGCAGCCTGCTCTTCCAAAGATCCTGAGTTCAATTCCCAGCAACCACATGGTGGCTCACAACCACCTATAATGTGATCTGATGCCCTCTTCTGGCCTGCAGGTGTACATACAGGCAGAACACTGTATACATAATAATAAATAAATCTTTTTTAAAACGACAAAAAAGTAATAGTTTCTTTTTTTAAGATTCTTTTTCTTTACATTTTATTTATTTGTGTGTGTGCAACAATCCTGGTGAGGAGGTCAGCCAACAGCTTGCTCGTCCTATGACACGGGCTCTGGGAGATTAAACTCAAGCTGTAAGGACTGGGGGCAAGCACCTTCACCTGATGAGCCTTCAGTAAGACCTTTTTATTCTAAGTTTTCCAATATATGGCGTTTTTGTTAATCACAATATAAACATCTACTTTATGAAATGAATTCCTATTTTTAAAAATTAGCCCTCTCTTTAAGAAAAAAAAATCCTTTGAGGCTGTCTGGTGACATTGATGGCCAGCACTGGCTGTGCCATTAGTCCCTGTGAGAATCCGGATGCTCTCACTCCCACTAGTCAGATGGGTCACCATGGATACAACCGCCTCTACCTTAGCCTGCAGCAGAGTCACAACAGATGTTGAACCACACTTAGCATTTGCGCCATTCTCTGCTCTATATAAAGTGTGCTGGTTAGACAGTTTAGATCACATCAGAATTGTTGGTGGGAGATGAAAAGGTACGTTCCAGGAAACACCTCAAATATTAAGCAGCATCGAAGAACTCGAATTAGGCCTATTAAGTAGTGTGGTATGGACACGCATGTACAATGTTACATTTCATGTGAGGTTGAAGCGATGATTCTTCCAACTTTACCTTTTCCAAAATGGGACTTGAAGAAGTAGCCGGGTCGCTGTAGGTAGAACTGATCGGAGGAGTTCCCTGAAGAATGTGAGCCTAAACGCTGGCCAAAGCATAAAAAGTAGCATCGTCACTAAACCATCATTTCTAACGGAAGTCATATATTTTCTAATTTTGTAACAGTTGCCACACTTCTCATGAACACACAGCTTTGAATTCTAAACTTCAGAAAAAAATAAAATATGTGATTATAATAGAAGTGTACCCTTTTACTTAGCTCAGTTTTTCCTTTAAAATGTTCGTTAAGAGGTGTCTTGTTTATTTCTGAAAATATGCAGATAGATGGTTTGTTATTGAAAGTCAGAAGGGGTGTCTCTTATCTGTACCAGATCCAGTGGATGAGAAAAATAGTTATACAAAGTAGCATGTACACTGTATCTTCTCTTTTCCTCTCAGTGCTCCTCATGCATTCACCATAAATAATATCCGTGGATGAGACCATCACAAGGCACAGCATTAACACTCTTTGTTGTAAAGCGGATGTTTGCCTGGGGTGAGGGGTGTTCGCGAATCCTCCTCCAGGAGAAGCTTGCACATCCTCCTGTGCCTGACAGTAGATGCCACCATGTATCCTCTCTTAACCTGGCCTCCCTTTTAAATGGAAGCTGTAAGGGTCACAGAAAACTTAGCCATGATCTCATCTTCTCTTGATGAGTGACTTGCTCAGCAGAAGAGGCTGACTTCTAAGTGAGGGTAGCATGGAATAGAGTGGGAGTCTACTGACAGTGAACCCTGTCATCAAGGAGGCAGCCTCTGCTGGAAGTGCCTTGGATTTGCGATGGTTTGTCATTCTAGAGTGACTTAGCCTCCTGGGCACATGACCTGAAAGCGGCATGCCTTTCACACCACACTGTTGGTTCTTCTGGCCAGGTACTGTTTGGGTCATGCCAGATAAACACTACACGTAGCATTTCTGTGATCTCTTTTTATCATTTCTTTCCTGATAGCTAAGGACTAAACCCCTGGAGCAACTTTCCTCTTAATCTGAGAAATCACTTCACAAAAGTGACAACTGCATGTTTCTCACTGCATTTTCTCATCTTCTGCTTGCCTTACCCATCTCCTCTACTCATGTCAACTCTCCAGCTTTTGTGAGGACAAAATAACTCACATCAACACTCAGATTAAGTATCTGTGCTGATATAAGCAAAACTTCTATTTACCCAAAGATGGGAGTTAGTTTTATACATATGCTTTTGTGTTTCCCTTTTCTCATTCATCAGAGCTAATCAAAACCCCACGACCTCATCTTTAAAGACTACCAATGTATTCTTTCGGTATTCTGTGGCTTAGCTACATCATTTTCACCAGACATTCCCCTGTACTAGCTCTTCAGTTCTGTCAGATTCCAATGGCAAAACATTATAACAATCATTTTGTGCGTGTCTTTTTGAATCAAGTGTTTTATTTTTATTGAGTCGAGTCCAAAGAGTAGGACTGTTAGCTTGAAGAACAGAGTTTTAATTTTAATAGAAGGTTTCCCCAGAGAACTGCAGCCCATTGATATCTCTTGTAGCTCTCAATGTTTTCTGCCCATTTTACCAGATTATGATCTGCTGTTATTTGAATTTTCCCCTTATAGGGTACTAAGGATCATTCTGATGTTCCATGCATTTGGTCTTGATCTTGCACAGTAACCTATACACACATGCACACACACACGCACACATACACACACACACATGCACACATACAAATGCACACACATGTACACGCACACAGGCACGCACGCACAGACACACATACAAATGCACACATACATACACGTGCATGCACACACACACACACACACACACACACACACACACACACACTTTCCTATCAGATCAAATGTCTTGTTGTCTGGAAGAGTTCTATGGCAAACACAGAACTGTTTCAATAGAGATCCCAGCTGCTGAGGGCATGGTCCTCTGATGGCCTCCACTATTCACTTTTGCAGGGTCCACCTCAGCTACTGTACTGGCTTCTCAGGGCAGTCCCTGGCCAAGGGTAAGAGAGGCACTGGCAGATGATGACATGGGCTTCTCTTACTGAGTCACCTCCAGCCAGTGGGTTCTGACATGCCCACCACTGTTTCTCCAATATCACTGCTCCACAGCTCGGACTGGGTTAGTTGATCACAGCTAAGCTGACAGCTGTTTGTGTTCCCCCTTTCCATCGCTACGTCTGTTCACACTCAACTCTACATGCTTCCCAGATGTCCCAACGAACACACCACAGGTTGGGACATCTTGTTATTGTAATCCTTGTTATGTCAAGGACAGGCTTGTTATGTCATCCATATTTGTCTGTGATTATTTTTCTATAGTCAAATAGATGTCTTCTCTTACAGATTTTGAGTCTCCTGTATTGGTTAAAAACCACACTTCTGGGGGCTGGAGAGATGGCTCAGAGGTTAAGAGCACTGACTGCTCTTCCAAAGATCCTGAGTTCAATTCCCAGCAACCACAAGGTGGCTCACAACCATCTATAATGCGATCTGATGTCCGCTTCTGGCCTGCAGGTGTATATGCAGGCAGAACACTGTATACATAATGATAAATAAATTTTAAAAAAACACACACATTTCTGGCTGAAGACTTGCCTCGGTGTCCATCTTGCTTACAATCCTGTCAGACAAAGGAAAAGATCATTTCTATTTCTAGATTGTGGGTATTATTTCTGTCGTTTGCTGTAAGACTTTGTTTTTATCAATTTTATAAACCTCATTGTACTCCTGCATTACTAGTAGTGGACGTGTACATAAACATATGTTCAATAGTGAGCATGTGCAGCCCAGTGTGAAACCCCACAGCTTCAGAATGGTTATTCTAACTGCTTATTCTAACTACATAGTTCATTGAGATGCATACCTTTTGCATCTAGTTAATTTTGGTATACAATGCTAATTTGTGTAACAAAAACTTTATTATATTGCTTTCTAAATATGTAAATAGCTGTTCTTGCTATATATATTAAATTTTGATTTATATGTGTGTGCATTTATAGGGGCTTTTAAGTTTATATGAGTTTTCTTGCCTAAAAGAATTACCTTTCTCATCATACAGCAAATTCTTTTTTTTTTTTTCTAAGACAGGGTTTCCTTGTTATAGCCTTAGCTGTCCTGGACTCACTTTGTAGACCAAGCTGGCCTTGAACTCACGTAATCCACCTGCCTCTGCCTCCCGAGTGCTGGGATTAAAGGCGTGTGCCACCCACACCCAGCTCATATAGCAAATTCTTATGCATACTTTAGTTTACTTCTAGATTATCAGTTCAGAGTCCCATGTAACACCAATTTAACTATAGTGATCCCATGTTTTTCCTGCACACTGTAGCTAGAGCTACAAGCATAGAGTATGTCTTTCTCCAGTGCATACGTCATTGGCTTTCCAGTGCCCACTGACTAGAGTCCAGGTACTTCAGCACACACGGCCATGGTGCTGTCTACAGCCCTGGCTTCCTCCCATCTGGTTGCTCCACTTCTCTTCATTTATACTCTAACTGGGCTATTAGGAGCTCACAGAATGTAATCTCATGCTTTCATGTCTTGGTTACATTTTACCCTTCATTAACATCCTTTACACTTGCTGTACTATGCTGATCCATCCCATTATGTGTATCTGCCTCTACTTTAGAATAAAATTTGGGTGTTACTTACTTTTATGAAGTGTAAACTTAATGGGCACATACTAGGAAATCAATGAAACTTTTTCAAACTCTTAAACTATAGCAATGGTCTCCCAAAATTGTAGGAAGAAAAAATGAGGGCTTGCATTTATACTCATCTAAAAATATAAAGACGTAAATTGAGATTTTTCTGTGCTCAATATGCAGATTCTAGAAAGTATGTTGGCTCATGCCTGTGACCCAGCACTTTCAAGAGACAATCTAACCTAGGCCTAGAATGCTTTCAGCCTCTGAGACTTATTGCCGAATAAGATCACCCTTTCTAGCTCTCTCTGAACTCTGGCTGGCTGGTTCAACTCAGCTGTTCTGGCTCAGTCTTCTCTCCTAGCTGAATTCAAACTGGCTTCTCTCGGCTCCTGACTGAATTGCTATGCCTAGCCTCAAACTCTAACAATTTGTCCTGATCTGGCTCCTTCTCATTCTTGGGCTGGTTCTGCCTTCACCTGTGTCTAGCTTGTTTTCTTTTCAATGTGTCTCTGTAAAACTGTCTCTCCTCCCTGCCTCTCTTTCCTCCCTCCCTCCCTCCCTCCCTCCTTTGCACTGCTCTCTCTTAAGTCACCCCCCTCTTTCCTCTCTGTTCTCATGAGAACTGGATGTATACTATCTCTGACTCAATTTGCCAAATCTTTCTCTGATTTGTCACTTTGTCTGCCCCTCAATTAGAAATCATTTTCAAACATGGGTGCATCCTTCTACAAACTAAATTTACCTTTATTGTTTGGGATTAAAGGTATACACTAAGGGCATGTCTGCATTCCAGCCAGATCACACAGACCTAGAAGGTCTTTGGGTGTGATCAGAACATCCATGTTGCTGGGTTAAAATTCCTCTACATATTACTGGAAACCATCATGTTTCAAAGACAATTCTGTTGAATACTTTAAAAATATCCAGTGTTTTTAGGCTAGGCATGGAGGCATATGCTTGTCTTGGGTTACCTTCTATTGTTATAAGGAACACTATCACCAAAAGCAACTTGGAAGGGGTTTATTTCTGATTACATGTCCCAAATCAGAGTACATCATGAAGCAAAATCAGGGCAGGAGCTCAAGAAAGAACCTGGACATGGCAACTGAAGCTGAGGCCATGGAGGAACAGTGCTTATTGGCATTTCAATATGTCCCACACAGGATTCCTATTAAGCCTAGAATCTCTCAACATTTAGAAACTGGACCACAAATCAATCCTTGGCTTGCTTAACCATTTTCCCCAATTTTGGGAGGCCCCTTCTAAGGTATTATATGCCCCAATTCAGACATCTAAGAGAATGATGTCCCATTCCCTCTAAGGGGCGTTGGCTAGGTTTCTGTTTGCTCTCTTGGTCTATAAATGCTTGTTTTCATTGGGAGGTGGTTATAAGTTATTATTGTTCTTATACAGAGAGAAAACTAGGCTGAACTCAGGAATGTCTCTTTTCCTTTATCTTTCATCTGTAGGCAAGGAGATAGGAGCTGAAAAGAAAGAAAGGGGCATATAGAAATATAGAGGGAGGATAGAACAAAAGGTAGATGATTGAACCAACTCCTTAATTCAAGGCCTTAATGTTATTCACAAAGAAGGTTATCGCTAAGTCATTGGTACTGAATTTTGAATACTGATACAAATCATGGTCATATCAAATACTAGTCTAATTTAGCACAAGAATATATATCCTAAGTCTGACAGATAGATATGATTCTACAGATACATAAGGTAAAATAGTTAAATAAGGACTTCAAAAACCTGAGAGACCCACAGAATATGACATTTAAAGATGTTTTTATTATTTTAAAGATTCTTTGACAACAAGACAAGTTAACTCCTGACAACACCCAACTGACCTCAAAGAAGATAATGAACATCAAAGAACCTCCTTATGGAGTTGGCTTCAAATGTGGCAACACTGGGCAAAATGTCCTTATTTCTGCCATGGACAGAATTCTGCCCTAAAATGGGCAAGCTTATATGCAGGCAGAGTCAACGGCTGAACTCTGCCAAGACAGGGTAAGCAAGTCCTCAATAATTCCTGCCTTACAAATAAGTCTGGCAGAGATATTGGGCTAGAAAGCCAAAGATGAGGCTCCAATGTTATAGTGTTGGGTGACTATTCAGGCAATAATCTCTCAGTCATTTTTTCATTTTGGAAGCTTCTAATCTGCACAACTGGTTCACTCAGGCATTTAAGTTTTATTCCTTCTCAAGTCTCTGAGGAGTTGAAGACCAGATAGTTTAGTTTTACAATCAAGTTTAGTTGGTTAGGGAATAAGATCTTTTTAGATCAAGATAAAAGGATTCAAGTTAATAGAGATGAGATATGGTGGATATTGAATTTCATTCAGAAATTCAGACCTAACAAGATAGGAAAGATGTTTATTTCAAGTCTGACAAATACAAATAGCCAAATCACTATGAATGTAACATTTGTATAACTCATGATTGTCTCATGGTTCTCCCTGCTGTATGTAGTTTGTTTTATTCATGTGTAATAAAATATATGTTTTTTTAAAAAGAAAAGCATTTCCCTACAGTGAGTTAAGCTGTAAGCCACAATGGGAGGGAGTCAGGAGAAAGAGGAGTTGGGGAAAGTAAACAGAACAAAGGAAAAATCCGACGAAAGAGAATTGGCCCATCCCAAGGGAATCAGCCAGCAACCAGGACATTCGGGACATAAAAACAACACAGATTTATTCACGAATTACTCAAGAAACTCTCCTACTCTGGCAGCCATTGTCCATGTCTACTTTCTACAAGAGACAAAAACAAAGCTCAAGAAAAGCCTCTAGTTATGAATTTATAATCAGATGCGTTAACAACCCAGACAAAAATAAAATTTAAAATGACCCAGGCAAAAAGATGAATATTGTAGACTGACTGGTTGACTAACCCAAATTGAGTTAAGTGGTGCCATGGCCAAAGTAATTGGTAGCATAAGCTGAAGTTTAGTGACACATTTGTGAGCAAAATGATTATTCACCAGCCAGGCAACGGCTACTAGTCATTGTTTAATTTGTTTACTTTTTACTTTGTTAGTGTTATTTGACATTGGTGAGACCCTTCTTTCTTAGCAATATTATGCACTATAGATACTTTTTCTCTATTTACAGAGATAGACACTCAGAAAAAAAGAAAAAAACAGCGATCAGTTACTAAATATAGGCTTTACAAGCACTATCTTATTTAATGTTTGTAATAGTTTTGGGCAATAAATGCTGTCACCCTTATTTGGAGGGTAAAAATATACATTCTATGGCTTCTTCAAGAGCAAAGATGAAATACCAGTCCCTGAATCACTATATGGCACTGTATCCTCTACAGCCTAGCCCAAGCTCTGCTGATCAGTGATGCTACCCCATATGCTTAAATTATGGCCTTGACTGCTGATTGTTTTTCAAAAACACTTAATACTTCAAGATACTCAGCCTTAAATGAATCTAGAATATAATATGATGGCAACTATGAATACAGAACAAGAGGGTCCTCCCTACTGGAAATAAGGTGAGGTACTTACTTGCCCTTCCTCTGTACTTTCAGAGTTTCTCTCTTTCCTAACATGTATAAATCTTAGTAAATCTCAAATAAACCCTTTGAGAGTCTCACAACTCAGAATATTTCCCAAAGACTAGGAAGTAATCTTGAGAATACAAACATCAAAGGCGGGAGCTGCCCTAGGCCCCAGGGATAGAGCCTAACTTGAGTGGTCACCTTGTTCCAATTATCAACGCTGCCTTCTGTCATGGAGATATAGGAGAAGTTTGCTTTTCTTCAAGAACAGTGGTTCTCACCTTTCCTAATGCTGCAGCCCTTTAATAGAGTTCCTCGTTATGATGATCCCCAACTATAAATGTTTGTTGCTACTTCATAACTGTAATTTTGCTACTGTTATGAATTGTGATATAAGTGTCTGTCTGTTTTCCAATGGTCTCCTCACCACACACCCTGCAAAAGGGGTCGCAACCCACAGGTTGAGAACCACTGGTCTAGCCAGGGCTAGTAAGTTAACACAGATAGTCACCACTATTAGCAGGTGTTTTCATTACTTCTCTCGTCTATTTGATAACATTTTCTTCATTTTACCAAGGGAGGAAAAGTTCATTTGGGCTCGCAGATGCAGGTGTATCTCAGTTCATCGCAGTAGAGAAGGCATGATAGCAGGAATGGGAGGGAGCACATGACAAAACTTCAAATAGCACATTCCAGTCAGCAGAGGACACAAGATAGAACCAGAAGCATGAGTAACCACCAAAGACATTCCTCTGGCACCTTGTTTCTGCTAGCCAGGCCCCACCTCCTAAAGGCCACCGTCTGAGGGCCTAGTGTACAAACACATGAGCCTGTGGGAGCATTTCACATGCAAACCACGTCGTCGGGTGAAGATCACATGAAGTATTGTCTAATGCAACAGGTTCTGTCTGCAAGCCTAGAGACGGGGAGACATCCTGCTATCTCTTCACTCTCTTAGGAATTTGCCTGTGGTGAACACCACATTCTAATTTTAAGCTTATTCACTAAAAGAACCATTTCTGCTCTTTATGACCTTCGTGACATGACTTTTCAGTCAGAAGATTTTATTTTTAATTCTCTTTCCTCAATAATAATGAATGTATTTTCTTGAGCACAGAACTAACAGAGGACATACTCATGGGACGCTGTATTCAAGTTTCCTGTTATCGGATACACTGTGCTTTGTGGAGTTTCGATGTTGCCCTAAGTTATAAGTTTTATGGTCCCAATATTCATCCTTTCCTCATAGTCACTAAGGAACCCTCTCTAAAGACAACATAATTAATTTGAAATCCACTGGGATCTCCCACTCCGTTTCTATCATGTTTTTCTTTAAACCAAAGCAAGCATTAATAACCTTAATGGTATGAAGAAAAAAGTCATTCAAAAGGAATAAACTCACTTTAACACATACTTTGGCTGGCGAGCCAACCAGATATGGCTTCAGCACCAAGCCATATTCTAGGAGTGTTGGATGTGGTCATTTGACTCCTCTCCCAGAAACTGCCATCACATAAACAGTACCATCTTGTCCACAGTCCAGTCTCTTCCCAAGGAGCAGCCTAAGCTCCAGGGAGTGTGATGGATACAGATGGCAGCAAAGTGAAGGCGTAGCATGCCTGATTCCAAGAGACAACTCTGAAGGGTCATTCCGGGTTTGACCGTGGCCCTGGTGCAACCGCAGTACCATTCCACGGCATCTGGCCAGACCTGCTTTCCCGACTCCCCTTAAGTGCTGTTCCCAGGACCCGCTGCCAAAAACAACAAAAAGTTTCCTGCACATAAAGGTCACGGCCTGCTTCCTGAGGAGCCCAACTCGCAACTCTCACCAGGATGGATTTTCTTTCTAAATGCCAAGCGGTTATATGTCTTACAGTGTGATGATAAAATGTGATGGCTATAAACCAGTGTTCCCTGATACCATTTTATGGATTTAAAAAGTTACATTTAGTAAAGGCTTCAACTGTCCCATAGAGTACCTTTTTAGTGGAAACAGCAACCCCATTTAATGTACAGAGCTGTGGGGCTACACGAGAGGAGGAGCAGCGAGGGCCGGATATGAGCCTGCTCAGTCCTCTGGCCAGACTTCCTTGTGTACCACTCCACACAATGGCCTGTCAGTGGGCACCACAGCACCAATTGCCCACCACTCAGGAAAACTGCACTTGCGAGAGGAGAGTGAAAATGATAAGTCAATGAATGTTTCTCTACATGTCCTTGAAATGGTAAGAAGAGACGTCTTCCTACAGAAGTGGGTAGCGTTGTCAAAGCTCCTAAGAGTAAGAGAAGCACGAGCCGAGACAGTCATCATGCTCAGAAAAATGCCTCATGCATCAAATGAAATGATGAGGTAAAACGGAAAGATATTACAAAACAGTGAAGTCTGTGCTCAAGAGGTAAAAGCAGCTGGTGTAAAAGGAAGAGTTGACGCAAACCATGTGTACTGAGCCTCTGCGTAAACAACACATTCTTAGCCGTAACTCTCCTGGTGAGGTCTTGCTTTTACACATAGTATATATGTGGGATGTAGTCGATTTGTTGTTTTTAAGGAAATATCGACAATGTACAGTTCAAAGAAGTCTGAAGGTAAGAGGTTCCTAAACATAAGCTCTTCCCTTAAAAGGCAATTGAAATCATGTATAGAATTATTCAAGCCACACTTCTGTAAATGACTAAAGAGCAGTAATGTTGCAGGATATGAAATCAAAATGTGAAAATCAATTGTATTTATATATACCAACAACTTATCCTTTAAATTTTTAAAAAGAAAATCCCATTTGTAATAGAAGAAAAAATATTTAGAAGCAAATTTAACTAAAGATTATAAATTGAAAGCTATAAAACAATAATGAAAGAAATTGAAGATGACATAAATAAAAGATAAAGATCTTATATTCATGAGCTAGAAGAATTAATATACTTAATATGCTCATAGTGTCCAAAACAATATTCAGATTCAAACTGACTACTATGAAAATATCATTAAATTTTTCACAGAAATAAAAAGAATCCTAAAATTCACATGGAACACACACACACACACACACACACACACACACACACACACACACACACCACAGGAGAAAAATAACAAATAGCTAAATCCCTCTCTAGTGATGCATACATACACATTGGGAATTGGGGGGGGGGGTGCTCTGTAGGCATCACTCTGGTTTCAACCTATATTACAAAGTTGTGTAATCAAAATATCATGGTACTGACATTTTTAAAAAAAGGATACGAAGACCAATAGAATGTGATTTTTTAAAAGACCATAAATCAAATTGCATGTTTTATGATCAATTGACTTTCAACAAAGAAATCAAGAAAGCACATGCTGGAAGGATAGTCTCTTCAATCAATGGCATTAGGAAAACTGACGAATGAAACTGATCTCTCATACTATATATAAGATCAACTAAAATGTACTAGACTTAAACATAAGACCTGAAACTCTAAAAGCTCTAGAAGAAAACACAGGAAAACCCCACGCCATTGATCTGTTGAATAATTTATTGGTCAAAATCCCCAAACTGCAGATTAGAAGAGCAAAAGTTAACAAATGGGTTTGCATCAGACTCAAAGCTTCTGAATCACAAAGGAAACAGACAACCTACAACCTGGGAGGAAATATTTATTTACAACCCATATACCTAATAAGCTAATATCAAAAATATATAAGCAAGTCATGAAGAAAAATAACCCAATTTTAAAATGCCTAAAGGACTTAAACAGACATTTCTCCAGAAGAGACATAGGAGTAGCAAACAGATAAGTGAAAAGTGAGTTATGTGCCAAATCATCCAGCAAATGTAAATTAAAATCATACGCTATCACAACTCCAAGAATGAGGAGCATCAATAACCTGTGGTGCTGAGCTTGTTCCTAGGTTTCCAGGAGACTATGGCAGAAGGATTGCTTGGACCCAGGAGGCTGAGAGGAGTCCACGTGAAATACTGTCTCAAAAAGGAGAGAGTGAGGAATAGGAGAAGGAGTAAAAAGAGGAAGCAGAGGAAAGAGGGAGGACCACCTAATCGTGAACTGTGGGTCCAGCTCACTAGTAGAGAGCTTACTGAGTATATGGGAGCCTATACAGTCAATGCTGAGGAAGCACAGAGGCTACGGGCCTGACATTATGGATGGGCATGTGGATGAGTACACACACTCTGGATAGCAGTATGAAAATGCTTTTAAAATGTCTCAGTATACACTCAAAGGAGTTGAAATCTCTATCTGTGCGGCATTATTCTCAACAGCAGAGATCTGAAAGTACCCTAAGTGTGTGTCAGTGAAGGAAAAGAGAAATGAGATAGACAGACAGATAGATAGATGATAGATAGATAGATGATAGATAGATAGATAGATAGATGATAGATAGATGATAGATAGATAGATGATAGATAGATAGATAGATAGATAGATAGATAGATAGATAGATAGGCAGACAGGCAGACAGAGGGATGGACGCAATATTACACACTTCAGACTTTTACAGGTAAGAAACGCCCACTATTTGTGACAAAGCGAATGAACACTCACTGAAGTATAATAACATTTGCGTGTGGAAGCTACAAGAGTAGAAATTTGAGAAACATAGTAGAGTGGTGTCACCAGAGGTCAGAGAAAAAAGTGGGAAAAGAAGATGTTAGTCAACAAACTCAAGTTTCAGTTAGATATGAGAAACAGTTTTCGTAATGTATTACATACCCTGGTGACCACATAATAATGTATGTTAGAAAACATGTAGTGTTTTCACCAAAACAAAAAACAAAAAAAAACTAAGTAGGTTAGAAATAAGTACATTGGTTAGCTTGATTTAAGTATTCTGGGAGATTTTACTCCATAAATAAAGCTTTTTGTCCATTTTTTAAGAAAGCTGAGATGCAGGGAAGGTAATCAGTGAGCTTGGAAGAACCCTCAAGCCATCCACCGGGAAGCCCAGAGAAGCGAAGGAGCCGCTGAGAGACAAACCGTCTCCACAGAAGCTGGAAACAGAAAAAAACACTCTGGAGGGATCAATTAAATGTGACAATTTATACATTCACTGGGAGGGGGTGGGGAGGAGGGACAGGAAAAAAAAAACGGTTCTCTGGGAATGATAAATTATTCCTCAGTCCAGAAAAATGTTACAGAAGTTTAGAACAGTTGCTGTCTAGCCAAGGCCTAGACTTCCTGAGTCCTAAGTCTCCTAGTTTTTATATTATGGGGGGGAGGGGGGAAACCAACTTTTATTAAAACTCACAATTATTTTTCTTTGTAGCTAAATATATCTCAAAGAAGTCTGGACAAAAGCAAGACCGTGTCTGATTTCACCTTACCAACAAGAAGCCACAGACCAGCTGTGAGCCACATAACTGTCTAAAGTAGAAAAGGCCGAATGATGGGTGTGGTGGTTTTAATGAAAATGGCCCCTATAGAGTCTCAGGGAGTGGCACTATTAGGAGGTGCAGCTTGTGGGAGTAGGTATTGCTGGAGGAAGTGTGTCACTAGAGCCCACTAAAGAGTGTGGGCTTTGAGGTCTCAGATGATGAAGCCAGGCCCAGTGTGGCACTCTTTCTTCCTGCTGTCTACCAATCCAAGTGTAGAACTCTCGGCTCCCTCTCCAGCACCATGTCTGCCTGCATGCCGCCACGCTTCCCGCCATGATGACACTGGACTAATTAATTAAGCCTGTGAGACTGTGAGCCAGCCCCAGTTAAATGCTTTCCTGTATAAGAGTCGCTGTGGTTATGGTGTCTCTTCACAGCATAGAACACTGACTAAAACAGGGATTAAGACAGTAAAGACTTGATCCAAACAGATTTTGAGGCTCTGTTTGGGAGGAGAATTGGAATTAGATACCCATGGAGGTGGGGGTAAGACCATGACTGAATACAAGTAGCTTTATGAGGAAAGGGACTGCACACAGACAGGCATGTGTGCACGCATACACACACACACACACACACACACACACACACACACACACACACACACACGCAGCCTCCTGCATCACCCCAGGATTGTTCTCCCTGCAAGACTGCCATCACCAGATGCAGCATTTGACCTTGAACCTTCAAAACCATAACTGTAAATAGACTTCTTTTCTTTACAAAGTTACCCAATCTGTGTTATTCATTAGCACAGAAAAACTAAGACACAACCCTATGATCTGAACAGACTGATGGGAAACAGGAGTGGCACTGGGGTCCTGTGAGAAGCTGAGACAAATAAGATATTTAGGTTAATAAATTGTACAATATTAACTTGGAGTGTATATGGTTGTCCTTGTACAATGGTGTGTGTGTATTATGTGCATACACCTGTGGAACTTGTGGAGGCCAGGATCTAAATTTGGGTGCTTTCCCTACCATATTTTTTTTTTGAGACATGGTCTCTCCGTGAGCCAGAAGCGTGTAGCTTAGCTAATCTAGCTTGCCAGCAAGGCCCAGGGACCCTCATGTCTCTGTGTCACTATTAGTGGGATTACAGCATATACCTGGTTTATTCCATGAGTGCCAGGGATCCACACTAAGGTCTCCATGCTAGAAAGGCAAGCAGTTTACCAACTGGGCCATCTTCTGAGTCTCTATGAACCATACTGCTTACTGCATATTTTCCCTTTGTAGACGCCCTCTCTAATATCTAAGGCGCCTGTCACTCTTGTTGAGGTAACAAGATTTCACTCGAGCTATTTTTCTCTCCTAGTTCAAAACCCTGTTTCCAGACACTAACTCTCAGAATCTCTTCTGATTTGAGTGTGTTAACTTTTCCTTACTGTGACAAAATACCTGAAATACAAACACAGCAGATGTATTTTGACTCGGTTTCAGGTATTTCAGTCGGTGGTCACTTGGCCCCATCATTTTGGACCAATAATAGTCAGAATGTCTGATGGGGTCATCCATGGAAGCAAGTGGGCATGTCCCTAGTTATCTGACTTCCTTCAGGGAGGATCACCCTATGCCTAGGTTTCCCATCACCTCTTGTACTGCCACCAGCTGGGGAGTGAACTGCAATCCATAATCTCTGATGACAGTCAAGGCCCAAAAGTTAACAGAATATCTTTGTAAGTCTGGGCACTGATTAGGTGCCTTCTTAGTTCAGTTACCTTTGATAGCTTGAATTTGCACACTGTAACTCCTTATTTGGAAGGTATAAGAGAAGAGTGTAGGGCTGGAGAGATGGCTCAGTGGTTAAGAGCACTGTCTGCTCTTCCAAAGGATCTGGGTTCAATTCCCAGCACCCACATGGCAGCTCACAACTGTCTGTAATTCCAGTTCCAAGGGATCTGACACTCTTGCCCCCATACCAATGCACATAAGATAAAATTAAATAAAAATTATTTCTTAAAAAAAAGAGAGGAGTATATTGTGCAAAGGAGTCAGATAGAATCAAGTCTTGAAAACTACCTCCAAGCCTTACTGACATCATGACAAGAGTCACCTTTACTTCTCCCAAGACTCACATTCCAATTGGGAAGAAAGAGACGGTAAGGCAGAGACAAAGCAGTGGCTGGCGACATGGCAATGGCATTTGCCACCAAGCCAGACAGCCTGAGAAAGGGAACCAACTCCCACAGGTTGTCCTCACATCCCTGTGCATGCGTACACACATACACACATCAGTGCAATTACTTTTAATGTTTTAATGATATTTCAATAGAAATTCCAGGTGTGGTGCTCACACTCACGTAATTGCAATAATCATGGCAGAAGCAGAGTGAGCGTGAGGCACAGGCCAGCTTACGCTATATATGGTGCTAGGCCAGTGAGCTACACTGCAAAACTCTGACAAGAAAAAAATTACTAAGAATGTATATAGCCCTCTCATGTCCTCCCAGGACAGCACTGCAGCTTAAAGGATGACCATTCCCAGCCCTGCCACTGATACCAGTGCATTGACTGTAGTCCACGTATCTTCTGTTTTGCTTGTATCTTATTCATTGTGAGCATATTTGAATACAACCACCATTCGTATGAGTTGGTCTTTTCTCCCCTTATAATTTACTTATTTACTGAGATGACATCAGACATTACCCAGACTGGTCTCACAGTGTGGGCTCCAGAGAGCCTCCTGCTTCGGCCTCCCGGGTAACTGGGAATGCAGGCCCACACACCACGCCTGGCCTCTTCTGCACTCAGACACCTTGAGGACTAGTGTCTGAACATCCCCTTTCCGTAGCTGAGCAGAAGAACTCTACATCCATCTACTAAATTGGATCGCATAATTTTGTGTGATTCAGCCAAGTATTTTTGTTGTGGTTTTGGTTTTGGTTGGTGCTATTTGGTTTTTTGAGACAGGGTTTCTCTGTTACACACTGCCCTAGACTCTCTCTGTAGACGAGGCTGGCCAAGTATTTTTAAGGATCCTTTTGGATAAAAAGTGAAAGAGACGCTGAACAGAGAAGTGTGGTATCTCCCCTAGCATGGATACAGGCCTTGGGACACAGTCACTGCTCTCTCAGTTTTGCTCATTATGTCAGACCAAATGCCTCCTGTGTCACGTGCCCTCTTCTAGAAGATGCACCCTTCAGAGGTAACTCTGTTTACCAGGAAAGAAAACATCTTAGGCAGAAAGAGGTTAGTATTATCGCTCAAATCTCTCATTACTACTGGGGGTGGAGGGGGGCCCAAAGGTCAATTCGAGAATATGCACCTAAATCTGAATGCATTTTTATTTTCTTTTTCCACAGAAACTGAAACTTGGGGAAATGAGTTTAAACTGTCTGAAGAAGTGTATGACAACTTTTAGGACGTTTCACCTAAAATTAACAAAAATTGTTTCCTTTTTTTTTTCTGAATACCTAAGCTTTTAGATATTTCTTTTTAATAGCTAATCTTTGGACACAAGAATATTAATATTGTTGCTGCTTACTTTGAAGACAAAGTTTACAATACAAAATACACAAGTTTTCACAGATGTAACTTCTAACAGTTGTGGATGCTAACGGCTTAAAAACATAGCCAGCTCCTTAAAATGAAGAACTTGCATTGCACAGTGCTAGGGTTAAACGTACAGCTTTCGACCCTGACCAAAGTACTTACCCATCTATGATTCAACTCTATTGGGAGGATGAGCATGAGAAACGACCATTACAGCATTGTGCCTGAAATAAAATGGGCCCATGATAGATGGTCGCTTACAATAATGACAGCCCTTACTACCTGAGCTTATCTAAACAGTAATTCCATGCCACTTAAGAGATAAGCTGGGCTCTCGGCCACCTTTCAGAAACAATCCTTGCAAAGCAGTTTTTCAAGAGATCCTCAAAACTGTGGGGGCAAGCCTAATGAAGATGGCTTCTGTCCCTTAGCCCCGCCCCCGCTTTTTTTTTTTTAAGTATAGGGTAGTTGGCATGGTGGTGAGTCAGGGTCTCACTGTGTAGCCCTTAACTGTCCTGGACTTCGCTATATAGACCAAGCTGACCCTGAACTCAGAAATCCTCCTGCCTCAGCCTCCCACGTGCTGGGATTAAATGCATTAGCCTAGCTCCCAGCCCCTCCTTCTCTCAGGGGCACAGGACAGCTACCCTACCCTCTGGCCTGCGCTGCGCTGCCCCGCCCAGCCCGGCAAGGCGTGAGTGACAGAGACAGCAGGTGCTGCGAGCGAGCGGTGACTTCCTCCCGCGGCTTCTGCGTGCGGCTCCTGGAGGGGGAGCGGAATTTGCACGTGGAAACTGTCTTCCTGTCAGCCCTCGGAAGTCCGCGGTCCGGCGACGGCGTGCGGCCCGCAGCTGCTCGCCGGCCCCGGGAAGCGAGCGCATCCGCCCCGCCGCCGCCGCCGCCCGCCCCGCAGGTCGAGCGGTCTGTCCCGCCGCCCCGGCGCCACCCCGGGGGGGGAACTTGCGCACGGCGCCTCCCCCGCCCCCCTCAGTCCCGCTCGCCCAGCTCAGAGCCTGCGCCGCTGCAGCCGCCGCCGCCGCCGCCAGGGGGAGCGAGTCCCCGACGGGAGCCGCGCCGGCTCGCTTCCCGCCGCCGCCGCCGTCGCGCCTTCCAACTGGAGCTTCGCCGCCGCCGCGCCTCCTGCCTCTCGGAAGAGTTGGAGGGGAAAGATGGAGACCGAGTCCCGGGCGGTGAGTGCTGGGGTCTGGGTCCTGCGCGGCCCGGCCTCGGTGGGGCTGGAAAGGTGTGCTTTGGAGACCAAGCGAAACGCTCGCTGTTCGGTTGGGAAGGAGCGCGGTGCTTGGGGGCGGGGGGGGCCGTCGGGGTGTCCGGGAGGGTGGGTGGGCGGCCCCCGGGAAACGGCCGTGGAGTGGACCGCGGGGCCCGGGGCCGGGATCCCCGTTCAGCCCTCCACGCTCAATGCGCGGCAATATTTCCCGCCCGGACTGCAGCGCCCTCGACGGTCGCCCGCCCCCACTTTCGGCTGCCCGCGGCCACGAGTTGCGGGGCCGTCGACGCTCCGCCCCGCGATAAGCCTGGTCTACGCGCGCCGCCTGCCTGCCCGCCCCGGTCGGTCGTCGAGCCTGAGTCGGGCTTGGGGCCTAGCGGGCTCCCCTCCGCCAAATCCCTACCCCACCCCCCCAGGACCACCACCGCCCTCCCCACTTCCCCCAGCGTAGCCTGGTAACGTGCCGCCAAGCCCCGCCCCGTTCCCGGCCGGCAGCCAATCAGCATGCGCCAACGCCAGGCCTGAGACCCACCGTGCGTGGCGGGCAGCGCGTGGTAGGTGCCGTTGAGGGTTCCCGCCACCGCTGCTGGCGGGTCTGCCTGGCAAAATTTCTCGCTGGCTGGCCTTCTTTTCCCTCCCGCACTTTGGTGGGGAGGGGGGGGACCCTCGCGTCAGTGCCCCAGTTCACGATGACCCAAGAGAGCCTGAGGACGTTGTCAACCCGGCCATTTGCCCCATCGCCTCTGCCTGCTGGCCTCAGAGGGGAAGGAGCACCGAGGCGGTGACTGCGACGGTTAGCCCACCTCTTCCTGTTGTCTTTGCAAAGGTGGTCCATTTCGAGGTGAAGCTCCCCCCAGAGAAGGGGGCACCGGGGCCCGCGTTACTTTTTGAAGAGTGTCGTAATAAACTCTTCCGAGGTCAAAGCTTGACCAGGAAGCAGAGGGCGCATACCTCCACGCTTTCAAACGGTTGACGGCTAGAGGTTTCCTCGGTTGTCAGAAATCACCGATAATCTCAAAGGAACTTAGATGCTAGCCGTATCTGAGCCCTGTGGCCCCTAACAATAAAATGTGGTCTAGAATATTATAGCAGGTCTCCAGAGCGATGATCTATTTGTTCATATGTTCAACAAATACACATTGAACTCTTACTATGTAATATTTTTTACATGACTCAGTGATTTTTAAAAAAGTAGACAAACTTACTGTCCTAGTGAATATTACTGGACTATGCAAAGTGACAGGCAGATATGTATAAGAAAGAGGCAAATAATAAAAATGTTATATCCACAACATGAGCCTTTAAAACTTGGAGTGAAGCGAATTGATTGCTTTAAAAAAAAAAAAAGAATTAGTATTATTTTTTTTCTTTTTATCAGTGAGTAGCCTGAGTTCTCTCCACTTGGGACTGATTTCATCCACTGAACTCCTTTGATTTTAAAGAATTTTGTGAAGACTTTTATTGTTTAACAAATTCTATACAATGTTTAGCTTAAAGTTGGTATGGTTTTTTCTGACAATACAGTATTTTCTAGAATTTTATTGGTACTATTTTCAATTAGAGGTTTCCTTTATTGAAATAGAAATAATAATTACTATGAGTTCTATTAGTATTACATACTATTAATCTATTTCTTCCCATTAACATGCCATATATTGTGTTTATCTGTACTATGACATAATATTCACAAGGACAGGAAATTTGGCTTTTTTAATCACAGGGACTTCTAAGAGTGCTTTTGTTGGCCAATAAAATGGAGAAGAACTGCTCTACTATCTACACTGAAACTTGGGTGTAATGCTTCTCAGCTGACATTGAACTTTAGTATTTTGTAATTACTTAGTATGTTAGACTGTCTCAGAAGTCTGTTTAATCTTCCCAGAAAGAAAATTAATAATAACATTTTTAATGTGTTTCTTTACGGGTTTTTTTTTTTTTTGGTCTGTTTTACATTACAAGTCCATTTGCTTGACAGTATGCAAAGGGTTAGACACTGATACTGGTCTATAATGCTTTCCACTTTAGAAATATGAGCATAGTAGACTGATACCAACCTCAATTCTTTTTTGGTTTTTCAAGACAGGGTTTCTCTGTAGCCTTGGCTGTCCTGGAACTTATTCTATAGACCAGGCTGGCCTTGAACTCGGGGATGGGTTTTCCTCAGCTTCCCCAGTGCTGGGATCAAAGGCATGTGCCATCACTACCCAGCCTGAGCTCAGTTTTTTTGGTATGGGAGGGAGTTGAACCATGTGCCACTTCACCCAGTTAGGTCTTTCTTAAAGACCAACTAATTTCCAAATAGGTATATACATGTACATGAAATTTTAACTCCTAGGCTAAAATTATCCCAGTTTATTAATTTGTCAATGCTCTTTAGCCAAAGAATACGAGAAACAAGGTAATTGAGTTGTCTGTGAAGTCATTGGAACTAGGAAGAAAGTATCCCAAGGGGCCTCTCAGGTGTTGAGAGCTTGATTTATACAATATAGACTTGAGACTTAGGATTTCAGAGACAAGGGCTTTACCTGGAATAGATTTTGTGAAGAAATAGGACTATTTCTATGATTATGTTAATATTTTAAAGTAAGATTGATAAAGAGGAGTAATGTTCAGTAAATCTCATAGTTTGGACAGTGCTTTTCTTATCGGTATTCAGACATGATTAAAGAATGCTTCTTTAAATCCTGATCTATCATAATTACAGCGACCTTGCCTGATGCTGATGTTGTGTTAATAAGAGAACACCACCGCCTGTGATGCCAGGCCAACTTTGAACACCTGGACAAGATGGCTGGTGCAAAGCATCTCCATCCATCTGGGTCTTCTTTTTTCCCTGACTTCTATAGGAATTTAGTGTTATTCCTTAACAAATAGCGCACCTCATAATTACTCTGAGTGTGTTTGAGTAGTATGATTAATAGCAAGCACTTCTCTAGAGTGCTTTATTTCATTTTTTATTTCCCCCAAAAGCTATGAACTCTAATTATAATCTTCATAATTTTGGAATAAATGTCAAGTCTAATATATGACATTTTGCCTAAATGATCATTTTGGTAGTCATGCATTAAAATTCATGCCCAATGCTGAAAGTTTAAAATGACTTTATTTTACAGCAAACAACAAACCAGACGCAAACAGATTCATTATCTCCATCCCCTAATCCTGTGTCACCTGTGCCTTTGAATAACCCAACAAGTGCCCCAAGATATGGAACAGTGATCCCTAATCGCATCTTTGTAGGAGGAATTGACTTTAAGGTATCTATCTGTGGATGCAATGAGGTGGGAAAGAGTGTTTCCCTTTTCTTTACAGTAGAATTTTTCAACAATTATTTCCTAATACAGCTATAAAAATTATATTTGGTTAATTACATATTGGTTAATAGGCTTCACATTGTCTTAGTTTAAATACAAATAACCCTTTCAGCAATAACGTAGGTTAATTTATGTATGTATATTTGTCTAGTCTCACATTCAAGGAAATTGACGTTTCTTTACTTGCTGTATGCCCCTTGTTACTGGTGGAATGAGTCTAAAATCGACCGTTCCTTCCTTCTTTGTTTTTAACTAATCTACTTTTCTTACTCATTGATCTATACTCATTTTTCCACATACTTCAAGTATACTTTCTTATATGATGCTCCAATTGATTAGATAATTGAGTATTTCAGTTTTCAAGTGAAAAATCTAAAGATTTTATTCTTGTAAAACTGTGTGTTTTTATCCCAACCTTTATTCTTGCATTCCTAAGTAATGTTGTAGACTTCAATTTTTTACAAAAAGCTTTCTTTGATAGCATTTTTAATCTGATCATTTAAAATGCCTTGTGGTACAAATAGAGAATCTGTACAAAATTGTGCTTAATCAGCTCATGAGATGTTTTACTCTTTCAGATAAGCATAGTTGAAATGATTCGCAGTATTTCTATATAAGAGGTAGTAGTAGATATGTACAGGAAAAGTATACATAGATATTTTTTAAAGATTTATTTATTATGTATACAGTATACATCAGATCACATTATAGATGGTTGTGAGCCACCATGTGGTTGCTGGGAATTGAACTCAGGGCCTCTGGAAGAGCAGACCATGCTCTTAACCCCTGAGCCATCTCTCCAGCCCTACGTAGATAATTTTAATCAAATACCCTTACATAAGCTGAGGATTTAACTCAATGATAGAGGTTTGCTTAGCTTGTAGGCCCTGAATTCAGTCTACACACACACACACACACACACACACACACACACACACACACACACACCTTCCAAAGGGATTTATAAGAATATTTCTAAGTTCAGGTATTAGAAATTATAGGGAGAGATGCTTTTATAACAAAATGTGCTGTTATGTGTGATTTTTGACACACACCTTATTTCCACATACTCTTACTGCAATTTACATGAAATTACTTTTTCCTTTACTTAAGAAAAATGTTATACTTAATGTATTTGCCAAAATAATGGTTCTTAAATATATGATTGTTTCACTATACAATGCTTTATAAAATACTTCCCTTTTGAAAGATTTTTTTGTACTATGGAAATATGGGTATTCCTCCTTAGAATTCATTCATATTAAACATTGTAATAAACTTTGTTTTGTTTTTCAAGACATGGTATCTCTGTGTGCCCTCGGCTGTCATGGACTCATTTTGTATACCAGACTGGCCTTGAACTCACAGAGATCCACCTGTCTCTGCATCCTCTGTGGCTGGCCATCATAGTGAGCTTTTATTAAATAAGTATTCAGTAAAGTACATTTTCATGTAAGTCACTAAAGCACATCAAAGACAATATGAATCTTAGATGTCATTGTTTCTATGTACCCATAGCATTAAGGTAAAGGAATTTTTTCCCTTAAGAAATATCTTTTTCAAAACCACAAATAATGGCTGGTGAGGAAATAATTTTCTATAGTATCAGTCTCAGACTCTTTAAACCTCTTAATTTTTTGAAGCCTAAAAACTATCCCTCTTTCAAGTTCAATCACATTGACTTTCTCCTGACTGTACACATCTCAAACATTATGGCTGTTACTCTAATTTTATTTTGTCATCATAATGTCTGTAGTTTACTAAAATGTATGTTGAGTACAGATGAAGTATCTAATTTAAAATATTATAATCACTTTGTGATTTGTTGTAGAAAGTACAAGTATTTAGGGAGCTATTATTTCTTTGCTAAGACCTTAGTCTTCCTAAAGGATATGTTGATTATTATAAAGTGACTCTAATACAGGCTGCTGGGTTTAATACATGTAATCCAAATTAGCATTCTTAAAGTCCCTAAAAGATTCCTTTACATAGTTAGCATTCTTTGCAGTTTTAGTTTAAAATAATTTGACTTTGATTTTTATACATATATATGGGTATATATATGTATGTATGTATGTATGTATATATATATATATAATTTAGCTACTTACTACTACATACAGCAAAGTACATACATTTAAGTAACCATGATTTTTACCTATTTTATAATGATGAGAGGTACTTTTCAACTTGATTTTTATGTTTATGTCTCCACAACAGGCATCAGAGTTGTTTCATCTTTTATTGATTAAAATGTTTCTTAATGTTTTCTTTTTATGTCACTAGACAAATGAAAATGATTTAAGAAAATTTTTTTCCCAGTATGGGTCTGTAAAAGAAGTGAAGATTGTTAATGACAGAGCTGGAGTGTCCAAAGGGTTAGTATCATTGCACATAATATATAGAATAATAATTTGTGTTTTGTTGGGTTAGGTTTTGTATACTAAAATACTTTGTTTCCATTTTTAGTAGGGAACTCTGTGCCCCCTTTTCTCATAAAGTTGCATTATCTGTGCATGTGTCTGTGTTGGTGGCAGTAAAAAGGGACTCTATAGTATTTCTTTATCTAAAAACATACTTTTGCATGGACAGAGTAGCCATTTAGTATAATATGACAAAAAATGTTGAGGGGCGAATGTATAGTAGCTAAAGAAACGGGTGATTTTGGGATTGTATATGAATGCAATTTAAACTATAAGAGAGTGTATTTGAAAACTGCTAACCCCAAAGAAAATCTGTGCTCTGCGGCTCAGAATCTAGTCAAGGGCAAATGAGAAGTGCCACTCTACTGAGAATGGTTGCTTGTCAGGTCAGGAAGAATCACGGTGGTCTGAGAGAATGGCTTCCACGGGCTCACGCAGTGGAGTGCTTGGTCACCAGAGTGGCACAATTAGAAAGGGTTAGGAGAGTGGCATTTGGGGTGGGGTTTGGCTTTCAGAAGACCAAACCAGGCCCAGTACCTCTCTCTCTCCCTGCTGTCTGAGGATCCAGATGTAGAACTCTTGGCCTCTCTCCCAGCACCATGTCTGCCTGCATGCCACCATCCCTCCCACCATGAGGACAGTGGGAAACTGTAAACAAGCCCCAATTACATGCTTTCCTTTTTAAGAATTGCCATGGTCATGGTGTCTTTCCACAGCCATCGAACACTGGCTAAGACAGAAGTTGGTACCAGGGAGCAGGGCATTGCTGTTACCGGCCTGACCATGCTGCTTATTGGCAGATAGGAAGCCACTCGAATGCTTTAAGCGGGCCTTAATGGGTTATACTAGCAGAAACACAGACGACAGTGGACGCTTTCTGCCCTGGCCCAAAAATTTGCCTGAGGCTAAATGAAGAGTTTTGGAATATTAGTGTTGGCAGAGGAAATTTCAAGACAGCCTGGTATTGACTCTGTTGCATTGTTATCAGCAGTCACACAGAGATGTACAATGAGAAGGAGCAGGCTGAGCAAGGAAAAGTACAAAATGTGCAGTTTGAGGTGAAAAGAAGCACCAGGAAGGAATGGAGCCAAGTCCAGTGCTCAAGGAGATGTAAAGAGTAGTTTAAGAAACACCTGACGTTAAGTGATATAAAGGAAGTGGTGACCTCAGGGCAAGCTTTCACCTTGTGGAAAGGAACTAAAAAGCTGGTACAAATGTGTTTGAACAAAAGGGCCAAGTTCCAGTCTCAGCAGGCAGCAGAGCTTGGCAGCATCAGCCACATGGTTCTGGCTTTAGAGTCAAGAATACAAGAAAAGGGTTGTGGACTCTTCCTCTGTGGCTAAGAAAAGCTGTTAAGCCAGGCATATGCCAGAGGTGTCCCTGCATGGAGGCCCAGATAGGACACTGTGCGAAGCTGTGAAGGTGAAGCCTGGATTTCATTGGAGACGCCAAGATGTGGGAGATGCCAGAGACGTAGGAGACCTGTTGAAGAAAGCTGGAGGTGTGGTATGGAAGCAGCCAGGAGAGTGCATTACAGTCAGCAACGCCGAAAGGAGCTGGACGTCAGACATGGAGGTGCAGAGTTTGGAGTTTGCTATTTTAGGTCTTACTTTGGCCCAGTATTTCCTCACTATGCCCCCTCTAACTCCTTTTTAGAATGGTAACATACACTCTGTGCCATTGTATGTTAGGCCTTTAGATTCCTACTTCACGGGGGTTACAGTTAAGAGATTGCCTTGAGTCTCAAAAGAGACTTTGGACTTTGGACTTTTGAATGGTGTTGAACCTGTGATAGACTATGGGGATTTTTGAAGTCAGACTAAATGCGTTTTGCATTATGATAAGGCTGTAAGCCTATGTGAGCCGGGGAATGGAATGTGGTGGTTTGAAAGAGACTGACCGCCCCCATAGGCTTATACAGGGAGTGGTGCTAGTTGAAAGGATTAGGAGGTATGGCCTTTGTTAGAGGAAGTGTGTCGCTGGAAGTAGGCTTTGGGCTCTCAAAGGTCCTAACCAGGTACAGTGTCTCTCTCTTCCTGCTGCCTGTGGATCCAGATGTAGAACTCTCAGCTATTTCTCCAGCACCATGCCTGCCTGCACACTGCCATCCTTCCGACCATTCTCTGACCTGTGGTATATTATTTAATATCCATCAATTTGAAGTATATTTCTCATCTGCCTTGGTTTAGTGTTCTAGTTATTTGTTTTCTCCTTAGTGGGTGGTAGTGGGGATTGAGCCATGAAGAGAATTCTACTTATGAAGAAGGTTTCTTTAAGAAATAGAAGAGATACCCATACCAATAGGTGTATAAATGACAAGAAGCATGAAAAGGCAAAGGGGCACCCATAAGATCATAGCTCCTTAATTATCAAGTCTAAATAGAGTAAGTAAAATACCCAACAAAAAATTCAAAAGCCTTTCGTAAAATGACCAGTGACTTCAAATTGTATGCAGACAAGCAAATGAGTACCATAAGAAACATAATTCAAGACATAAATAACAAAGTCAGAAACAAATTTGAGGGTGGGCTCCCAAGGCTGCTACTAAGGGCAGTGGGAACAAACAAGGTGCTCTGTTTTGTCTTCTTCTCAAACACTGATGAACACTGTCCCCACTGCACTACTAAATCAAAGATCAAGTCAAGGAGGGGACTGAGAAATACACTGCTTAACTCAGCACAGGTGTGCCAAGAATTTAGTCCAAAGAGTAAATGGTTCAAACTACTGGGGCAGCACATCCCCAAATCTGGGTAATAGTGTAAGCTGAGATTGGTGACCATACCTCTCTCAGCAGCACATCTCAGTGAGGAAAAGAGCCCAGAACTCATCTTCCAAAAATAAAATATGGCCAGTGTGATTTTTCAGACCTCAGTATACTCTCTTACTGTACTTTTGTCTTTTTGTTGTTCTTGGGTTTGTTTTGTTTTCATTTCTTAGTCTTTGCTCTTGCAAAAAATGTTTTTTAGTAGTCTTGTTTTAGTTTGTACTGTGTTTGGTTAGGCTATAGGATTGTTCTATATGCTACTCCACCCATTTTACTATTTTGAACTCTTAATTAAATTAATTAAATTTTTATTTACTTATTTATCCACTTTACATCCCCGGTCCCACCCTCCCTCCTCCTTCCCCTATCTCCCCTCTACTGCTCCTCAGAAAAGGGGAGCACCCCATCAACCCACCTGAGTGCTCCACTGCTCCTCAGAAAAGGGGAGCACCCCGTCAACCCACCTGAGTGCTCCACTGCTCCTCAGAAAAGGGGAGCACCCCGTCAACCCACCTGAGCGCTCAGGTCACATCAGGACTCAGTGCATCCTCTTCCTCCGTGGCCTGGTGAGGCAGCCGTGCCAGGGGGAGTGATCAAAAAGCAGGCAAGAGTCTGTGCTAGAGACAGTCTCTGCTCGCCTTACTAGAGGTCCCACATGAAGACTCAGCCGCCCATTGCTGCATCCATGTAGGGGGCTTAGGTCCAGCCCATTCACAGTCCTTGGTTGGCGCTTCAGTCTCTGTAAGCAGTCCTGGACCCTGCTTAGTTGGCTCTATTGGTCTTCTTGTGGGGTTCCTGTCCCCGCCCTTCTATCCTTCTCCTGCAGTCTTCCGCAAGTCTCCCTGAGCTCTGCCAGATGTTTGCCTGTGAGTCTCAGCATCTGTTTCAATCCGCTAATGAGTGGAGCCTCTCAGTGGACACCTATGCTAGTCCCTTGTCTGGAAGCATCGCAGAGTTCCCATGGGATGGGTCACAGGTTGGGCGAGGCATTGGTTAGGCAGGGCACATTTTGGGTCCAAGTTTTGGTGGATAGGTTGGTGTTCCCCATCCTCTACTACAAGTCCTGGTCTAGTTAGAGGGTGTAGTCTTTATGCTCCCTGCTCCTAGGATTCTCAGCTAGAGTCCCCCTGTAGCCTCCCAGGAGCCTACCCATTTTGTACTTTGAATTCTTAATTCTTACATTCTTCTCGTTTCTCTCTTTCCCATGCCTACTCAATTTTTACTTATTCACTGTAACCTTCCAAAATTTAAACTCTGAAAATTCCCCAACTTTCCCTTCCCAGATATTTTGTCTACCTCAGTTTTCCTCCTCATTCTAACACTGATAGCTGTCCTTACCCAGCCAACAGTCATTCTACTCCTAAGCTTAGTAACTCGTATTCTGGTTGTACCGTCCTAGTCTCTTGGTCCTCCAGTAGTTAACTGAAGTTGCATGTGACTAGCTAGTGTCACGTTTGTGTCGTGGACCTCCCCAGCGTTTATGGTTGCTTCTGCAGTTAGTACTGTACTCCAGGAGAAGTAATAGTAAAGAGGTTGTACCAAGTGTCCTGAGCACATAGACTGAGGTTTAAACCTAAAGGGTACAGCTCATAAAAATTCTAGTCAGCAAAATGCAGAAGTCTTAATATGATAATTAAAAAACGTGAAAAATCACACAGTGCCACACACCCCAAAAATGCCAATTGCATCATAAATGGTGAAGTTCAAGACAAGGAAGATAAGACTGTTTAATGAAACAAAACAGTATAAAATAAACTCTTGATTTAAGTAGAACGTAAATAAACAGCTGACTGGAATAGGAAAGTTAATATGGAATGTGAGAGAGGAATTTACAAAAAAGAAATACTGAAAATAGGAAAAACTCAATAAAGTCAGATAAAAGATAACTCTGAAGGAAGCTTCACCACTAGAATGGATCAAATGAAGCCCGAGAGAGATGAGCTAGGATTCAACAGAGAGCATCACTAGGACATGTGCGCTCTGTGTAGCAGAACTTAACATTTTACAGATGGTCAAGAGAGAAGAACTCCAGGCTAAGGGCATAAAAATTTTGATAGAATCAAAGCAGAAAACTTCCCAAATCTAGAGAAATAGATAAGCATCTAGCTTACTTTATTTTCGTGTAACTGTGATAATATATCCTAACAAGAGCAACTTAGTGGGGCAAAATGTTTGTTTTGGCTCATAATTCAAGGGTACAGCCCATCACAGTGGGGAAGTCAAGGTGGTGGGAACTTAAAGCAGGTGGCCACATCAGCAAGGAGAAAGCAGTGAATGCCCACAGGGTGTGGCCGGGTCTTCCCACCTCAATTAATCTAATAAAGATAGTCATCCTCAGGCACGACCAAAGGATGTCGTACCCAAGCTGATTCCTTTCAGGTGCATACCGAGGCTTCTCCCTGAAGGGAGTCTAGATTCTGTCAAGTCGATAATTAACACTATCTGAACTCAAGACGTGTGTCAAAAGACAGAACAAACAAGAACAGAAAAGTTCTCCATATCATGTTACAAATAAAACACTAGGCAGAAAGTGAAGAAAAATATTGGAAGTCACTAGAGGAAACACTCAAGTCAGCTATAAAGGCAAACGTGTCAGCAATGATGTCTCTGCAAAAGCCTTTAAAGCCAGGAGAGTATGGAATGATGCATTTCAAGCATTGAAAAGTTAATAATTTAAAGCCAGGAGAGTATGGAATGATGCATTTCAAGCATTGAAAAGTTAATAATTATTAAGACATACCACTGTATGTCTCCTTTCTGTGATTAAAAAAAGCAGAAGGAATTTATGACCACTTAATCAGCACTACAGAAGAAACTTAATATTTTAGAAGGAAGTAGAAAATAAACATACGACACTACAGGAAAGAATAAACCACACTAGAAGAATAGTTAAAGAATAGAAAGAAGACCAAACACTAAGAAGAATTAATACACCTTTCAGTGATGACTTTGAAAATTGGTGGACTAAATTCTACAGTCAAAAGATTGAATAGTGGATTGGATTAAAAAACAGAATCTAAACTGGGCCATGGTGATGCACACCTTTAATCCCAGCATTTCGGAGGCAGAGGCAGACGGATCTCTGTGAGTTCAAGGTCAGTCTACAAAGCGAGTCCTGGACAGTCAAGGCTACACAGAGAAACCCTGTCTTGAAAAAAAAAGAATCTATAAGAATCTATTACCTACAAGACACACCCATCATCTAAGACGTGTAATCTAAGGGTGAGAAAATATTCAAGCAAATGGAACTAGAAGGCAAACAGTATTGCTGATCTGTAGCTGAAAAAAAAAGACTTAAGAACAAAATTAGAAGAGATAGCAAATGTTGGTACTGATTAGGGAAAGAATTGATCAAGAGAAAATGTTCTAAACATATATGCACCAAACACTGACACACTTAATTTCATAAAACAGGAACTGCTTATGTACAAAGACACAGACTAACTTTAACACAATAACAATTTCAGAACTCTAGTCTCACTAATACATCATTCTAAGAGAAAACAGGAACAGAGAGGAATTAAATCACATCACAGATCAAATTTACCTAGCAGACATCTGCATACGATTGCACTGAAACGCTGAAGAATATGCTTTCTTCAAATTGGCCCATGAAAATTTCTCTAAAATACATCATTTAATAGGACACAAAGCAAGGCTTATCAAATATAGAAAAACTGATTTTTGTATTCTGAGCAGAGTGGTATAAAGATATAAATTGTTTCAGAGAAACTTTAAATAATACATGAACTCATGGAGTTTTATAGAATAATGCTTGTATTGTCAAAAAATTAAGGAAATTAATAAATTTCTAGAATTTAATAAAAGTAAAATCATGACATACACAAACCTATGAAATATAATTGAGGGCATAAAAAAGGAAATTCATAGCTGAATATAGGAACATTCAAATAAATAATATACCTGTAGTAATGGAAAAGAATAAGAACAAACCAAAAAAAAGTCAGTAGAAGCAAAGAATCAAGATCAGGAGAGAAATTAATAAAGTGGAAGTGGGAAAAGAACCAATGTAACAGAGTATTTTGGAAAGATCAACAAGATTTATAAGCTCTTAGCCAAGCTAACAAAAAGAGAAGACCGAAATTGACAAAATTAGATTAATGCAAGAGATTGCAACAGATATCAATGAAATTAAAAAACATTAAGGACATTTTTAAGACTTATATTCCACCAAATTGGAAAAGTGAAAGAAATAATGAATTTGTAGACAACAAAGCAGATAATATTAAAAAAAAAAAAAACAGTGTGTAATAGCAACAGTAAGACACAAAACAACAACAACAACCCTAAACTGGTCTATAAGAAACAATGAGAACAGGGCTGGAGAGACGGCGCAGTGAGAGCGTGTGCTGCTCGCCTAGAGCAGCTCCTAGGCCCACATCTGGGGGCTCACAGTCGCCTGTAACCTTAGCTCTGAGGGACCTGACACCTGCTTTCTGTAGGCACCAGGCTCAGAGATATATGCAGGCAAAACGCTCATACACATAAAAATAAATATAACTTTCAAACATTTTTAACAAAATAAACTACTAGACAGTAGAAAAACTTCCTATGCTCATAGATTGGAAGAATTAATGTGGGAAATGGCTTATTCCACCATCAGCAGTCTACAAATCCAATGCAACTGCCATCGAAGTTCCAACACCATTTTTTCATGGAAATAGGAAAAAGACTTAAAATTCATAAAGAAACACAGAAGACCCCAGATAACCAAAGCAGTCCTGAGCAAAACAGTGCTTGACATGTCACTCTACCCAACTTCAAGTTGTACTACAAAGGTAAGGTTGAGAAAATAGCATGAAAGTATCGGAAAAACAGACGCATAGCTCAGTGGAACAGAACGGAGGATCCTGATAGAAACCCCTATAGCCCAGCCACCTGGGGTTTTTTTTTTTTTGCAAAGACAAAATTTTGCATTGTTGAAAATCAGCCTCAGCAACAAATGTTACTAGATAGCTACATATGAAATAATGAAACTAGATCTCTATCTCATCCTATGCAAAAATTGAACTCCTTCAGATTGGAGATGGAGCTCAGTAGTTAAGGGCACGGCCGCTCTGACAGGAGAGTCAGATTCTGTTTTTAGTCCCGCATGCCAGCTTACAGCCATCTGTAGCTCTACTTCCAAAGTTATCCTTGGACACCATGGACATGGGGTGCACATTCAAAGCTTCATGTGCATAAAATAAAAATGCAGTCCCAAGTGATTAAAAACAGCTTAATAATGTAAGACCTGGAACTAATACTAATAAAAGGAAATATTTCAACATACTGGCATAGGCAAGCATTTTTCTGAATAAGGACTCCAGTCACTTGGGAAATAATGCCAACATTAGGAACTGGATTTCATTACATTCAAAAGCTCCTGCACTGCAAAGGAAACAATCAAATGAAGAGGTAGCATGAAGAATAAGAGAAAATCTTTACTAACTATACATCAAACAGGATTATTATCTAGAATATACAAAAATTTAAACACCCAAAACAAAGCAATCTAAAAAATGAGATAATGAAATGAGAAAACAGTGTTCAAAATACAAATTACAGTTGTCCAATAAATGTATAGGAAAATATTTAACTTCATACCATTAGAAAAATACAAATAAAAACTACATTGAGATTCCATCATGTGCCAGTCAGAGTGGCAGTCGTCAATACAGCAAACACTGACAGTGGTGCAGAAAGAAGGCATCTTCCATGTACAGCTGGTGGCAATGTAAAATAGCTCAGCCATTGTGGAGAAGTTCCTCAAAAGAAATAAAAATGAACCTAGGATATAACACAGCTATACAATTCCTCAGTATTCACACAAAAGACTCCAAGTCAACACATCACAGAGATAGCACTGTTTATTGCAACATTACTCACATTACTAAGTTACGGACCCAACATAGGTAGTATGGGTAAAGAAACTGTGGTTTATGGACACAGCCATACAGAAGAATGAAGCCATGTTATTCGTAAGAGCGTGGGTGCAACTGGAGATACAGTAAGCAAAGTAAAGTCTTACGACAGACATGCTTTCTTTCCAGTGCAGGCCCTAGACTCTATAGAGAAATAGAATAAAGCCCTGGTACAAGAACAAAAGCAGACACAAAGGAATAGACCTAGAAATAGGCCCACACAGCCACAGCCACTTGATTTTTCAACAAAAGTTCCAACACCGGAGAAAAGGCAAATTTTGTACAAAAATAATTTTTATTGCTTGGACAAACAAAAAATGTCTTTCTGTAAAAAAAAAATATATATATATATATATATATATAAAAGTTACTTTGATGTTAGAGATTTAGCCCGGTAGTAGACCACTTGCTAAGGATGAATGAGGACCTTTCTTCCCCAACACAAAAATAAACAAACGTTAAACAATAAGGAAGAGTACGATACAGTATAAGCTACAAGATAATAATCATGATACTTGCATTATTAACAGCAGTCTGGGCGTCTAAACAGGACTCACACTTGGCTATATATTTTATTTTGTTTTTCCCATAATTTAGCTTTTGGGACATGACGTATGTCATACATATGTCTTTTTCTTTTCCTTTTTTTTTAAACCCTTTGAAAATAGTCTGGTTATATATCCCAGTCTGTGCTGGAAGTAACAATTCTTTTTCCTATGCTTCCTGATTGCTGGAGTTAATTTGCATGTAAAAATCAAATTAAAAACTTTTTTTTTAGAAAACTGGGTTGTATTTTTATTGCTGTTGCTTGGGAAATACACTAGTATTTGCATTATTAGTTCATGTGTAACAATGATAACTCAGTGAGGCATTTGTAAGACCTATATAAGAAAGTGTATATTGAAATATTTTATTGTTGATGTGGTTTTTTTCTATTTTGATTCCTCTAAAGGAAACTTTTGTTATTTTAATAAGTGTTTGTTTGTTTGGGTTTGATTTGTTTGTTTTGTTTTTCAAGGAAACTACAGAGCTATAGATGCAGTGAGTGGTAAAGCACGTGCCTTGTATGCCCAAGGCCCTGGGTTTCATCCACAACCTGAGGAAGGGGAAAGAAAGAGAAGGAAACCAAAGATGGTTGCTCTGGTCTGAAATCTGTTGTATCTCAATCTTTAAAGCAGAACATGAATCTTTCAGGCATTTGCAACTCAATGCTAAAACTGTTTGAAGATTCTTGAGTTCTTTATTCCTTTAGTTTCCTTCACTTTGAAAAGCAAGGGCTATAGGATTGATCTATGCTGGTGCGGCATACAGAAAGGCTTACTTCCACAGTAGCCAATTCTTAAAAAGTAAGAGTGTTAATGCAAGTGCATGTATATGGTTTAGTGGTTTAAAAAGAAAACTTGCAGACCTAGGCTGCAAAATAAAATGTAATGTTCTAAGAAAATGATCATTTTAATGCATTTATTTAGGTATGGTTTCATCACTTTTGAAACTCAAGAAGATGCACAAAAAATCTTACAAGAGGTAAGTTCTTTCAGTGTATTTAACTTCTTGTTCAAACTTCTTTCTTTGAAACTAATCCTTTATGATAGTGTAATGATATAGTACAATACAGTGATCCGTTTATATATGTGTGTGCACATATCTGTATGACATATATGTGTGTGCCTGTGTTTTAAAATTGCATTGCCCTCTAAGAAACACTCTGAAGAACAATGCATTCCAAGTCATTGCATGAGGATAATTGTTAAGAAAGAGTGTTTTGATTTATTTTCTTAAATTAATAATTTAAGACTGTGTCTGTGATGCAGTTTTTTTAATTTCTTAGAAACACTACAAATGTAGATTACTAGAGTAAGATTACCTGAGATTATTTTCTTCATATGAAAAATTTTACATAAACCAAGTACATTCATTTTTAAAATGTCTATAGCCTGTAGTTCATTTTGATACCTTTTAACTTATGGCAAGTATAACATTTAACCTTTTTAGAGAAAAGGTACTTTAATTATATATTATTAAGATCTGACACAGTCAGTTCTTAGCCATAGTGGTTTTATATTCTGTAAAGTTATCATAAATACTGAATTGGTGAATACTGAATTTCTGGTGTTCCTAGTTGAAATACAAGAAGGACCCAAAAATCTTCTAGTGATACTAGTGTCACCAATAAATCAACATATAGCCTGGGTTCATATGCTACTGCTTGTAACAAAGACCTGAGAGAGACTGTTTAAAGGGTGGAATAACTATTTTAGCTCATGGTTTCACAAGTTTCAGCTCATACCTGACTGATTCTGTTGCTGTGGGCCTTCTGCAAGGTACAACATCCCTGGCCAGTGAGTGGCCGGGAAGCAGAGAATGACTGAGGAAGAGATCAGTGGTAAACGAAAGCTCTCAAGAGCATGCGTCCCGTGGCTTCCTTCCTCCAACTAAGCGTTCCCTTTAAATTTTCCATTACTTCCCACATGCTCTCAGATTATTAACCCGTAGGTAGTCTGTTAAGTCAGATGGATCCCTTATCATCTGATCACCTCCTATGGTTGGATCTGTCAGTTCAGAAAAAGCCTTCAACACATGACTTATTGGGAGGAGGGTGTACACTTTATATTCAAGCCATAGTAGACACTATATTTACTAATATTATTATCAAATTAATATTTAATAATCATTAACATTGGCTTCATGGGCAATAGCGCTATATCCATACTTGAATTAACCATGTCAACACATTTTCTCCGTAAAGTATGTGACAACCTTCTTGTGCTTAGGAACACTAGTGCTTCAGCACCTGGTAGACATGTAAAAAAATAAAACCACATAATGTGGAAATCATATCTTAAAAAGACACTTGGTTAAATTACGATAGCTAAAACAAAAAATCATCACTTTGATCTTATCTGATCTACTGACATTTTCTTTACGTGTCCACTAATAATCGTGAAATGACCACAAACAGTGGTTCAGAAATTGCAAATAAATTTTAGAGAATACGTAAGTTGCAAATGCGCAATCAGTAAGTAGCAGTGGTTGCTACATCACCTAGAGTCATAGCAGTAGAGCCAAGGGAAACATACAGAGTATTTGAACCCAGGAACCATCTTTTGAGACTAGGGATGTAGCTCAGTTGGTAGCATACTGACTCCCAATACCACAAACCGGACAGTCTTGCAGCACTTGAAAGGTAGAGGCAAAAGGATCAAAAGTTCAAAGTTAGCTGATAATAGATCAGGTTTGGGGCCAGCCTACGATCTATGAAACTTTGTATTTAAAATAATAATAATAATAATAATAATAATAATAATAATAATAATAATAATAATAATAATAATAATAATAACCTGTCACATGATATTTGTTAGTTTTGTGCTTTTTTTCTTTTATTGTTTTGGTTTTTTGTCATTTATTTTTACAAATCATTGTGTCAAAATGATGGGGGTTTGTTTTCCTTTATTTTAGGCTGAAAAACTTAATTATAAGGATAAGAAACTGAACATTGGTCCAGCAATAAGAAAACAACAAGTAGGGATTCCTCGTATGTATTGAGAGCTAATGTATTTTTTTAATATTTTGCATGGTGCTTTTGTGAAATATTAGACTTTTATAAAAAATATCTTGTTTCCTTAATGTAATAAAGTTATTTTAGCAAAGTTGACGATCATATAAATATTCTTGCCATAATTGAAAATATCTTAGTTTGAGGTATAGGGGAAATACAGATGAACAATATTAAGGATATTTTATATAATAACATTTTAAGGAAAAAATCTTTATTTTTAACTAGCATACAAAGTACTATGTTTCATGATAGCATTTTTTACTGAAAAATGTATGATTTACCCTCCCTCAGACCCTTTCTATCCATCCAATTCTACGCCTCATTGTTCATTCTCTCTCTCCCCCTCTCTTCTCCTCTCCTCTCCCTTCCCTTCCTCTCCTCCCCTCCTCTTCCCTCCCATTCCCTCCTCCCGCCTCCCTCCTCCCTCTTTGCCCCCCCATCTGCCTCTCTCTCTCTCTCTCTCTCTCTCTCTCTCTCTCTCTCTCTCTCTCTCTCTCTCTCACCAGGACAAACAAGCAAAGAAAAAATTTAAAACAGTGAAAAAGCACCAGACACACAAAAATAAAACCCATAAAAACAAGGTCAGAAACCATAATATGCAAGCAAAAGACAAGTAAGGTTTTTTTTTTTTAATGTCCAAACAAAGTAGTATGAGAGCAGAAAAAAACTCTGAGTTTATTTTGCGTTGGCTATCTACTTCAGATCATGGAGCCTATCTTAAGCGTGGCTTATATACTCAGTGAAACTCCACTGTTGTAGATAGCTTCTTGGATAGGGATGGAGCTCATGTCTACTCCTCTCCTCAGCACTAGGACCTCACCTAACTTGAACCTGGGCAAGCACTGTGCATGCTGCTGCTGTCTCTGTGAATTCATATGTGGGTCACTCCTGTTGTGTTTCTGAGGCATCAGTCCATCCCATGAGGCTCTTTGAATCTTTCCTCCTCCTCTTCCACATAGCTCCCTGAGGGGAGGGGGAGTTGATAAAGACATCCCATTTAAGATGGTCCAAAAGTGTTCCAAAGTACAGAGGTACATTATCTAATTGTGGGTCTCTGTATTAGTTCCCATCCCCTGCAGGAGGAATGATTACCTTCTTTGATGATGACTGAGTGAGGGTATAGCAGAATGTCAGTAGGAGTCATTTTATTACTAAGTTCCCTTAGAAGAACAATAATATTTGTTTTTCCCTAGATCTGTGGCCTATCTAATACCACCTGAGCAGTGTCAGGCATGAGTTTCATCTCGTGGAGTGGGCCTTAAATACAGTGAGATAGTGTTTGGTTCTTCCCATGACATTGTGCCACTGTTACACCATGTGTCATGCAGGCAGTTAGCTCTTAATAGATTGCAGGGTTTCTAGCTAGGCTAGCATGCAGAGAACCTTCCAGTACTACAAACACTAGTCCATAGGGCTGAAGGTTCTAATTAGACACCAGCTCAACTCAGCAGTAGGACCTTATCATCAATTTTTCAAGAGCAACCAATAATGTTGGCAATAGCCTAGGGTTGTTGGAAGGTTTCCATGGGCACCTTTAGCCAACAACTCAGTTAGATGTAACCCATTTCAGGCCCTATAGGTTTTACTTGGGGTATCCCCTATTATTTGGTAAATCCATTTAGATTTCTTTCATAAATGTATATATTTTATTCATTCACTCTCCATCCCAATCATAGCCCCTCCCTCCTCTGCTCCCAGTCTCTCTCTCTTTCCCTCTTCCCCATCCTCCTCCTCTATTCCTCAGAAAAGGGGAGCCTCCCCCCATCCTTCCACCCCAGCCCATCAGGTCTCATTAGGACTGAGCACTCCCTCTTCCCCTGTGGCCTGGCAAGGCAGGGGGAGTGATCAAAAGGCAGTCAACTAAGTCCATGTTAGCGACAGCACCCACTTACTTGCTTGCTTGCTTGCTTGCTTGCTTGCTTACTTACTTACGTACTTACTTACTGAGGGACTCACCTGAAGCCCAAGATGCGAGTCGGCTACACCTGTGCAGGGCCTAAGTCTAGTCCCCCCCCCCCCCGCCCATGCCTCTCTGGGCCCTGGTTAGTTGGCTCTGTTGGTCTTCTTGTGCAGCTCCTGTCACCTCCAGGTCCTTCTGTCCTTCCCCCTACTCTTCCTATGCTTCACCCAGTGTTTGGCTGTGAATCTACGCAACTGTTTGGATCCGCTGCTGGGTGAAGCCTCTCAAAGGACAGCTATGCTAGGCTCCCATCTGCAAGCACAGCAGAGTATTGTTAATAGTGTCAGGAGTTGGCTCTCTGCCGTGAGGTGGGCGTCAGGTTGGGCCAGGCGTTCATTGGGCCTTCCCTCAATGTCTGCCCTATCTTTATCCCTGAATATCCTGTAGGCAGGGTAAAAGTTTTTGGGTCAAAGGTTTTGTGAGTGGGTTGGTGTTCCCCTCCCTCCCACAAGGAGTCCTATCTAGTTAGAGGGTGTCCTCTTCAGTCTCCATGACCCCTGCTACTAGGAGTCTCAGCTAGAGTCACCCCCATACCCTCCCAGAAGCCTACCCTGTCCTTGGTCTCCAGCTCATCACAGAGCCGCTTCTGCCCATGGTCTCTCTTCTCTCCAGGTCCTCTGTCCACCCTCGTTTCTCTCTGTGCTCCCTCTACTCCCTTGTTCCCTTTTCTCAACCACTTCCACTGTCTGTTCTAGTTCCCCTTCTGAGTGAGAGTTAGTCATCTTCCCTTGGGTCCTCCTTGTTTCTTACCTTCTTTGGGTCTGTGAATTGTAGAACGGTTATCCTGTACCATATAGCTAATGCCTGCTTGTACCATGTGTATATACCATGTGTGTCTTTCTGGGTCTGGGTTGCCTCACTCAGGATGATCTTTTCTAGTTCCAATCACCTGCAAATTTCATGATGTCCTTGTTTTTAATAGCTGAGTGGTATTCCCATTGTGTAAATGTACCGCAGTCTTTTTTATCCATTCTTCAGTTGAGAGCCATCTGGGTTGTTTCCAGATTCTGACTATTATGAATAAAACTGCTTTGAACATAGTTGAGCAGATGTCCTTGTTGTATAGTGGAGCATCTTTGGGGTATATGCTCAGGTCTTAAGGTAGAACTATTTCCAATTTTCTGAGAAAGCTCCAGATTGATTTCAGAAGGGGTTGTAGAAGTTGGCACTCCCACCAGCAATGTAGGACTGTTTCCCTTTCTCCACATCCTCACCAGCATGTGCTGTCACTTGAGTTTTTATATCTTAGCCATTCTGATAGGTGTAAGATGGAATCTCAGAGTCATTTTGATTTTCAGTTCCCTGATGACTAAGGAAGTTGAGCATTTCTCAAAGGCTTCTCAGCCATTAGAGATTCCTCTGCTGAGAATTCTCTGGGTTTTTTGGTTGGTTGGTTGGTTGGTTGGTTTCGAGACAGGGTCTCTCTGTGTTAGCCTTGGCTGTCCTGGACTCACTTTGTAGACCAGGCTGGCCTCGAACTCACAGCGATCTGCCTAACTCTGCCTCCCAAGTGCTGGAATTAAAGGCGTGCACCATCACGCCTGGCTTTTTTTTAACAGCAATAGCTGGATAATATTCCATTATGTAAATTACCACATTTTCTCTTCCATTCATCTGTTGGTGGACAACTAGGCTGTTTCCAATTTCTAGCTATTATGAATAGAGCAGCAATGGCCATGGATGAGCTAGTGTCTCTGTAGTACTACTACATTGGAATAGATGGGGAAAAGTGGGCATCCTTGTAACTTTAGTGGAAATACTTTGAGTTTCTGTTTCTGTTGATGCTGGCTGTGGGCTTGCTATAAGTTGCCTTTGTTATGTTGAGGTATGTCCCATGTAACCCTAGATTCTTCAGAATTTTGATCATAAAAGGATGGTGGGTTTTATCAAAGGCCTTTCCTGCGCCTAAGGAAATGATGATACTTCTTTTGTCTTTCAGCCTGTTTATATGCTGGGTTACATTTACTGATTCCTTTATATTGAGCCATCCCTGTATCTCTGGGATGACACCTACCTGATTCATGTTGAATAACCTTTTTGATGTGTTCTTGAATTCCGTTTGCAAGTATTTCATCGAGAAGTTTTTGTATCTACGTCCATAAGGGATATTAGTTGGTAATTTTTTGGTTGGGTCTTTGTGTGGTTTAGGCATCAGAATAATTGTGACCTCAGAAAAAGAATCCTAACATGTTCCTTCAGTGTCCACTTGGTGGAATAATTTAAGGAGTGCTGGCATTAGTTCTTTTTTGAAGGTCTAGTAGAATTATGCACTGAATCATCTTGTCCTGGCCTTGTCTTTTCTTGGTTGGGAAATTTTTAATTATACTAGGGACTGCGGGTATGTTTAAACTTTCTTTTTTTTTTTTTTTTTTTTTTTTTTTTTTGGTTTTTTAAGACAGGGTCTCTCTGTGTAGCCTTGGCTATCCTGATGTTTAAACTTTCATTTCATCTTGATTTAACTTTGGTATCTGCCTCCCTAGCTCTGAGATTGCAGGTTGCTGACATGCCTTGATTTTACGTGGGCTTTAAGGGATTCAAGTCCTCCTTCTTTTGTCAAGCACTTAACTGAGCCAAAAACAGTGCTGCTTAAGCAGAAAACATCAGTTCAAATGTGATCTCAAAAGGCAAATCCATAGTCCTTACCATAGCTTGCTAAATTAAAGTCTCTGGAAATGGGTTATTTAAGAGCTATTTAAGTAAACTAGGCGATTCTGGTGTATGTTGAAGTTTTAAGAAGCCCTGGCATAATAGTAGAAATAAAGTCGAGTCGATGGGCAGGTGGTGTAATTTAGGACATATGACTCTGGGAATATGGTATGCATATAATGTTTGTATTTGCATGTGGGCACACAAGTGCTCATGCATGTCTGAATACCTCCTCCTATTGCTCCCCACACTATTGTTTGAGAGCGAAGTGTCTCACTGAACCTGGCACTCACTGATTAGCTAGGCTGGTCATCCAGCAATCTCTGGCTCTCTGCCTGTCTCCATCCCCTTCCCACCCACTCCTCAGGCCTAGTGTTACAGATGTGTAAGCCATGCATGGCTTTGTATTCAGATGCATAATTTAGGAATTTAACTACAGAGTCTGTAGTTTTCATGTTCTCTAAATTATGTAAATTATATTTATAAAAATAATAATTTAGTTAATAACTATATAAATTGTTTAATTAGACTGATATTAGAATCTGAATTGGGGGATTTTGAAGGGGGATTTATTTATTTCACTCACAGTTTCACACAAAAGTTCATCATCAAAAGCAGTGAGGCCAGGAACCTAGAGACTGCAGCTGATGCAGAGGCCATAGAGGAGTGTCCCTTACTGGCTTTCCTCCCCATGGCTTGCTCACCCTGCTTTCTTTCTTTCTTTTTTCCTTTTTCATTGATTTATTTATGTATTTACTTATTCATTCATGCATTCACTTTACATCCTAACTGTAGCCCCCCTCCCCTCCTCCCAATCCCTCCTCACATAGCCTTCTTTCCCCCTTCTCCCTTCTCCTCAGAGAAGGGGGAGGTTGCCTCATGGGTACCAACTGGCCCTGACACATTGAGTCGCTGCAGGACTAGGCACATCCTCTCCTATTGAGGCCAAATGAGGCAGCCCAGTTAGGAGAATGGGATCCAATGGCAGGCATCAGAGTCAGAGGGGGTGCCCCGCTTCAGTTGTTGGGGGACCCACATGAAAACCAAGCACCACACTTGCCACATATATGCAGGGGGCCTAGGCCCAGCCCATGCATGCTCTTTGCTTGGTGGTTCAGTCTCCGTGAGCCCTCATGGCCCAGGTTAGTTGACTCTGTAGGTCTTGTGGAGCCCTTGAACCTCCAGCTCCCCAATCTTTGTTCCAGCTCTTCCATAGGATTCCACAGCTCTGTCTAATGGCTGTGGGTTGCTGCATCTGTTTCCATCAGCTGCTGGATGAAGCCTCTCAGAGGACTTATGCTAGGCTCCTGTCTACAAGCATAGCAGAGTAACATTAACAATGTCAGGGATTGCTTCTCTCCCATGGCATGGGTCTTAAGTAGGGCCAGTCTTTGGTTGGCTGTTCTCTCAATCTTTTTCCATCTTTGTCCCTGCACATCTTGTAGACAAATTTTGATCTGAACATTTTGTGGGTGGGTTGGTGTCCTTATCAAATTTGGGGATTTCCACTATTTCTTATTTGTCTTGTTTTTCACTTCATCCCTATAATCTAATGAAAGCTCTGATGTATTATGTTTTAAAATAGATTCTTTAGAGATGCTTTAATACATAGAATTTTAAATATGTCACTTTTACTGTAGCTATGTAGAAGACTTAAAATATTTCTTCAAAATGTGTTTAGAAATTACATGTTCATAAAATTAAATTAAACATTTCCATTTTTATTCTTATTCTTTGCTTTAGGTTCTAGTATAATGCCAGCAGCTGGAACAATGTATCTAACCACTTCAACTGGGTATCCGTACACTTACCATAATGGCGTTGCTTATTTTCATACTCCAGAAGTGACTTCTGTCCCACCATCTTGGCCTGTAAGTGATTTTCATTTTAGAAGAGTTTCTACCAAGTATTTTTAAATTTGTTTTTATCCTTATGTATTTGATGTTTTGTTTTTTGTTTTTTACATTTGCTTATAGTGTGTGTCACCAATGAATGTGGAGGTCAGAGTACCATTTGCAAGGGTTGGTTCTTTCCTTCCGCCATGTTGGGCCTGGGAACCTGTATCCATTGAGCATCTCACTAGCCCTGCTTCTGAAATATTTAAAACACCTACATTGCTACTACCCAAATTTAACAAATGTTCATATTTTGCCATATTAATTCTTTTAAAAGAGGAAATAAAATATGGCAAATTCATGTAAAGTTTCCTTATTTCCATACCTTTTACTTTTTCTTCTTCAGGATTTCTTCTTCATTGTATATGTTCTTATTACAGATAAATGTGCCAGTAAGCAACATAGGTAACTTTGTTTTTAAACACTGGGTAGTTTTTAAATACTGTATAAATAATGTGCTTTTTAACTTGAATGCATTTTTTGACAGTTAAATTATTGGCCCTTTGTGGACCATGTGGACTGTGTTAACCCTTATATATCTGTACACTTTAATATTTTGTAATATCCTATTTTTGGTATATGACCATTTTATAATCCTTTAGTCACAGACATTTTAATTTTTCTACAGTCAATACTGTATGGAACAACTAGATATTGCATGTATGTAAGCTCTTCTGGGACAGTGGTTTTCACAGTTTTTGCTTACAGCCCTCTGGATTGCTTTTGGAAATTATGAATATACTCACTTATATTTGAAGTGCATTCTAGGTCTAAATATTATATATTTTAGATGTGCTACAAATATATCTTTAGCAATACTTTGCACCTGTCTATTTGGCTTTATCTTAATAATTGGAAATATCTGCTCAACACTTTAGCTAGTTAACAAAACTAGTTGACTAATCAAATAAATAAAATGGTATCATAATATTCTGACATCATTTAACTCATACACATGAATTAATATGTACCCCTAGGATCCTTGTACTAATTTAACTTTGTTCCCTGGATGAAATAAGGTACTATTTCACACGTAGGTTTTTTATCTGCTTGCATTTAGTTTTTGTGCAAGGTGATAGATGCAGGGATAATTTCATTCTTTATCATTTATTGAAGATGCTTTATTTTCTCCAGAGTATATTTTTGACATCTGAAGTTATATTTACTAGCGTTTGGATCTTTAATTTTGTCCTATTAGACTATCTGTCTGTTTTTGTACCAATACCATATTGTTTTTATTACTGCAACCTTGTAGTAGAGCTTAAGCCCTGGCATTGTCATCCCTCCAGTGTCATTCTTTTTGCTAAGGACGTTTTTGGTTCTCTAGGGTCTTTTATGGCTCCATATGAATTTTAGGATAGTATTTTTTCCTGTGCTTATTTTCAAAATATTAATTTTACAAATCCATAAGTTTGATGCTTTTTCATTTTATAGTGTCTTTATCTCTTCAGAAGCATAAAGGTTGTCATTGTAGAGGCCCTCACTTCTTTTCCTGTAAGTGTCCCTCTCATTTCCTTGTCTTGCCTTATTTTTCCAGCTGGTGCTTCCGGCACAATCTTGAAAGGAGCTAGACTAGTAGACAGCCTTGTCTCGTTCCTCACTTTAGTGGGATTGCCTCAATCTTTTCTCTATTTGGGATCATTTGGGCTGTGGATTTCTCATAGATAGCTTTTATTAGGTTGAAGTATGTCCCCTCTGATTCCATAGAACTTTCATCATGAGAGAATATTGGATTTCATCAAAGGTTTTTCTGTGTCTATTGGGATGATTATGTGGTTTTTGTAAGTTTGTTTTCTAGTTCATTACATATTTATTTACTTCAATATGTTGAAATATCCCTGCATTTCAGGGCTAATGCTGACTTGGTAATGGTGAATAATATTTTGGGTGTATTTGTATGATATGCTTGCAAGTATTTCATGGAGCATTTTTGCATCTGTGCTTATCAGATATATTAGCCTGTAGTTTGCTTTTTGTATGTGTGCCTTTACCTGATGTGGGATATCAGAGTGATATGACTGTACAGAAAGAGTTTGAGAGTACTCCTTCTGTTTCTACTTTTTAAAATATCTTAATAAGTAATAGCTGTAGGTCTTTGAAAGGCTGGTACAGTTCGGTGTGAACCCATCTGATCATAAAACTTTTGGTGGGAAAACTTTTATTTCAGTCTTGTTGCTTGTTACAGGCCTACTTAGGTTGTTCACCTCTTGTGGTTTAATTTTGGTGATTTGGCTCAATCTAGGACTCCGTCTATTTATTTTAAAACTTGGAGGAGTACAGGTTTTAAAAGTTTCTGAATGTCTTTGGTGTCTGTTATAATGTTTGCATGATCATTTCTAGCTCCACTAATTTGAGTCCTCTCCTGCTTGCTTTGTTTTAGCTGGGCCAGGGGTCTGTCAGTTGTGTTCATTTCTCACAGAACCAGGCTACTTCAATTGATTCGTTGTTGTTGTTGTTTCTATTTCATAATCCATTGACTGGGTTGGAATTTGGTTTTTCTTATTTTCCCAAATTTTATTAGTTGTATCATTAAGCCACTTATTTATGCTCTTTCTGATTTTTAATGTAGGCACTTAAAGCTATAAATTTCCCTCTTAGGTACGTTTCCAGTGCATCCTAGGAGTTTTGTTATATTGTATTTTCATTTTCACTTAGTTCAAGAAAATTTGTTGTAACTTTTTTTTATTCTTTGTGAGTTTCACATCATACATCCCAGTCCCACACATCTCCCCATTAGTATCTGCCCTCTGCCTTTGCAACATTCTCCTCAAAAGAAAAAAACATATTTAAAAAAAATCTCATCATGGGAGGTGTAGTATGTCACCGTGTGTCCCACAGTATATAGCTTTTTGTCCACACATCTTTACTTGAAAATGTTCATTGCAAGGGTTCATTGGTCTAGTTTGAAGCCTCCGGTTTCTGCTATACCATCAATACTGGATCTTCACTGGGACTCCTCTCAGACATCCTGTTGTTGCCCTGTCACTTGAGGTACTGCAAGTAGATGTTGGGGTGGGCCAACTCACAGCTCTGGATCTGGGCTTGGGTGGTAGCTGAGTTGGTCAGCCTGCTGGCTCTCTCATACCCACACCACCAGGACAAGCTCTCCAGCACTGCCCCAGTTAGCTCACCCAATGCCTTAGCTGGCAAAGAGCAAGGCCAGCTCTCTGTCAGAACCAGCTCACCCACACCTTTGATATCAAGACCAGCTCTATTGTGCTGCCCAGGCAACTTGCAGGGCCCACTTTCTCTAGTGCTGCAGCCAATGAAGCATAGAACAAAAATGGAACATCTTTTATTTCTTGATATCTTCTTTGACCTATTCATCATTTCGTTATTTAATCTCCATGAGTTTGTGTATTTGCTAGAGATTTGTTAGCAGTCAATTTTGTTTATCACATTGTAATCAGCTAGGATACACACATTTATTTCAGTCTTTTTTAATTTATAAATATTGGTTTTGTGTCCAAGAATGGTCTGTTTTGTAGATGCTTTTGTGTGCTGCTGAGTGTAATGTGGATTCTTTGTTATTTGCATGGAATATTCAGTAGATATCTGTGGAGTCGTTTGATGTGTGATGTCATTTAATTCTGATATTTCTTTTTTTTTTTTTTTTTGTCCAAATGACCAGTATATTAGAAAAAGCAGAAAACTGAAATTACCTGCTATTAATAGGTTGATGTTAATCTGTGTCTTTAAATTCAGGATTTTTTTATTCAGCTCAGTTTGCCAGTTTTGTGGATATATGTTTAAGACAATAATGTATTCTTGGTTAACTGTTTCCTTGATTATGTGTTCCTTTTAGCTCTTCTAACTAATTTTAGTTAGACGTGTAATTTGTCAGATACTAGGATAGCAACACCTGATTGTTTCCTGGTCCCATTTGATTGGAATACTACTTTTGTGCATACTTTCACTCTAAGGTGTTGTCTATCTTTAAATCTAAGGTGTTTTGAGTATATTAAAAATAGATTTTATTTCTTGTTAAATTCAGCTAGCCTGAGACTTTTCACTGAAGAATTTAAGACCAGTCATTGATCTTTAAGACTATTGAAAACTATGTTTTAATTGTGTTGATTTTTGGTGTTCGTATACTTTGTAATTTAGTAGTATGACTTCATATTTCTTTCCACAATCAGCCAAAAAACTGCTTCCTGTATTTTATTTATGTAAAGTTTGGTGAATATACATTTTTAAGCTGTTAATTTGATTTTTTTCTCCTTCAACTATTTCAGGTAGTTTTGCTAGGTATATTAGTTCAGATTAACCCTCATGGTTTTATGGGACTTGTAATGCATCTAGGCTCTCTGACTTTCAAATAATTCATTGAGTATTCAGCTGTTATTCTGATGAGTTTTGCTTTATATGTGACTGGTGTTTTTTTTTTTTTTCCTTTTGCAGCTTTCAAATAACTTTCTTTATTCTGTGTACTTAGTGTTTTAACTATGATGTGCCATGGAATTTTCTTTCCTGGTCTTGTCTATTTGGTGTTCTGAGTGTTTCTTGTGTCTGTCTGGGTGTGTCTTTCCTCAGTTTGAGGAGGTTTTCTTCTGTGATCTTGTTGAAGATCTGGTCATGCCATAGAGGGTTGGTGTTCTTTTCACCCATCGTTGCCTATAATTCTGAGGTATGGCCATTCCATGGTGTCCTACATTTCCTGTATGTTCCTTTTCTGCATTCTTTTATTATCTTTATATTTGTTATCTTCTGTTATCTATCTTTATTCTTGAGTCCTGTATTCTATATTCTGCTTAATTCATTCCACTTATAACGCTTTCCTTTGAATTTTTCTAGTTGAGTTGTTATTGGGTTTTTCAATTCCATCTTCATTTTAGCTTGAGTCCACATCACTGTTTATATTTATTGAATTCCATTTTTACCTCTTGGCTTGTCTCCATTGTACCTATAAACCTTATGTTTGTGGCCACTGCTCAGGAGATGGGGGTTATTCTCCTGAAATTAACTGAGCTGTCTCTGTGTCTTCTTTAAACTTGAATGCTTTGATAAAACTTACTGTTGTCTTTTTAAATTCTTTATCCCAGAGCTCATCTAGAAAGTGTCATTGGCAAACAGTCTTTCCTTTTTTATTTATTCTTCTTTCATATATTATATCCTGACTGCAGTTTCCCTCCCTCCCCTTCTCCCAATCCTTTTCCCCCACCTCCTGTCTTCCTCAGATCCATTTCTCCTCCATTTTTCTTCAGAAAAGGGCAGGCCTTCCAGGGATATCAACCAAACATGGCATGTGACAAGTTACAACAATAGTGGACACTTCCCCTCATATTAAGGCTGGACTAGGCACTAAGCAACCCAGTAGGAGGAAAGGGGTCCCAAAAGCAGGCAAAAAAGTCAGAGACAGGCCCAGCTCCCACTACTAGGAGTCACACAACAACACCAAATTACACAACAATAACAAGAATGCAGAGGGCCTAGATCAAACCCATGCAGGGTCCCTGATTATCACTTCAGTCTCTGCGGCCGCCCATGAGCCCTAGTTGGTTGATTCTATGGGTCATGTTCTCCTGGTGTGCTTGGCCCCTCTGGCCCCTACAGTCCTTCCTCCCCATCTTCAGCAGGGTTCCCTGAGCTCTGCCTTATGTTTGGCTGTGAGTCTCTGCATCTGCTCCCCTGAATTGCTGCATGCAGCTTCTCTAATGACACTGACACTGTGCTCTACTACATGACTATAACAGAATGTCAGATCATAGGGTGTTTTTTTTTCAGTTCATATGGTGGATTACACTGATGGATATTTGTGCCTTTTTTCCTAAATGTTCTCATAGACCTTTATTTTCATAATTTTTGGAGGTGGTAAGTTTCAGACTTAAAGAAACTTCTCTGGTATTTGTTTTAGTGTTACTCTGGAAATGAAGCCACATAGGAAAACTGATGATTTTAATAAGTAGATTTAAATAAAGTTGGTAATAATGCCAACAAGAGGAAGAAAAACAATATTTTAATCAGTGGCCAAAAGTTAACTGTGCTTAGGTAATAATTCAAGATAAATTTTTATTATAATTCAAACCTTTCCTTAAAACACGATTTTGTTTCCTCCCACAGTCACGTTCCATATCTAGTTCTCCTGTGATGGTGGCTCAGCCGGTTTATCAGCAGCCTGCGTATCACTACCAGGTGGGCGTCGGGTTCATTAGACCCTGGGCTGGGGGGCCTGGGGGGATGGCTCTGCGGGGGAAGACCTAACTAAACATGTGGGTGGCGGGAACCCTAGTGTTGCAGGGGCAGAGACAGCCAGATCCCTGAGCTCACTCGCTGGCCAGTCTGCCTCAGAAAATGAGAACAGGGGAGAGATATCTGACCACAAGTCACTCTGTAGCCTCCACATGTGTGCACATAGTACAACACATGTACATGTGCACACACACACATACACACACACACACACACACACACACACACACACACACACACACACAATCTCTGTGCTAAGGAAGTAGCTCAAAGGTAGAGTGCTTGCTTAGCATGTGGGAGAAACAAGGTTTATCCCAACTACAGTTTTTTAAGAAGTCCAAATATTTTTAAGTCTTTTTCAAGTATACTTCATGTTTTTGTTTTATATGCAAAGACTAATTTGGAAAAGGCAGTTAAGTTTTGAAAGAGGATAAATTTGCTTCCTTTCAGCAAATGTAATGAATTCAGTTCTCTCCTGTTTAAAAGTTATTCTAAAACTTCTTTGATAGGCTGCAGTGTAGAATGGTCTCATAGCATCCATGGTGCCCTGGGTTCCGTTCCTAGCACCACTCAAAAACAGTCTTGAGCAGTAAATTCATATAGTCATTAGCCTTCCTGTGCTACTTTTAATTTATGGTTATTACATATAACATGGTATATACTGAAATAAGCAATATACGGTGATATATTAACTATTGGGCTCGCTCCCTTTAGTTAACCAGGACTCGCCTTTAATTCTAGCGGGAGGCTGGGAATAAGAGAAGGATGATATGTTGTCAGGCCATTGTAATTTTTAGCAGGGCCAACAGTGGCTTATACCTGTTTTTATAAATAAAGCTTTATTGGAATGTAACCATATTTATTTATGAACTATCCATGGTTGCCTTTGCATTTGAAGGTTGTGTAATTCTAACAGAGATTGTATGGCCTGAGCCCTTCTTTTAAAAGTTTCTCGACTTCTTATCTATAGCATTTGTATATAAAATCGCATTTTCATACTTCTGGAATAGTAGAAGAGCTGTTACTGTTTTTTCTTTTTCAACTTTTAAAATACACCCATATGAAATATGGAAGGGTTATGGTGAAATTCAGTGATAGAATTCTTCCTTAACGTATGTAAGGCCCTGGGTTTTATTCCTAGCAGTGTGAAAAGAAGGAAGAGAAAGGAGTGAGTTAGGGAAAAAGAACAACAAAAGGAAAGAGAAAGAAAGACAGGGGTTTCTCAGTTGGCACAGTGGGTTCCTGGCACGTATGAGGCCCTGCTTCTGCCCTCAGGACCACCTGTGTTGGAAGTGGTGACCTACACGTGTAATCTCTGCACTTGGGGGGTGCAGACAAGACAGGTGGGCCAGACTTAGCTATATAGACATTAGAGACCAGTCTGAGTTCTATGAAATCCTGTCTCCAAAAAAAAAAGAAAAAGAAATAATTGTGTTAATGTTTTATAATCATTTACTATTAGACTTTTAAATTATATTATTCATTGTGTGTGAGTATTTTGTATGAATTTATGTGTGCAGTGCCCTTGGAGGCCAGAAGAGGGAAACAGATCCCCTGGAACTGGAGATACCAACAGTTGTGAGCCATTGTGTGGTTCCTGGAAATGGAACCTGGTGCCTCTGAAAGAGCAAAAAGTGCTCTTAACTACTAAACTAACTCTCCATCCCCCTACTATTAGAATTATCTTTTAATTTTTTAAATTTACTTATTTACTATAATTTATTCATATTACATCTGGATTGTTACTCCTCGCATATCTTCCCGTTCCCACCCTCCCTCCCTCTTCCACCCTACTCTCTCTATTAATCTTATTTTTAATTGTATTATGCTAATAAACTAAATTTTCTCCACTTAAAATTGAAAGTAAATTAATGGCATTCATTTAAAATCTGTTGGTAGAATGACTTTTCCGAAATCATCAGGGAATTTCAGCTGAGGCTCTAAAGACAATCATTAGGCACATCATTTGAAATAACTGGCCAAATACTGTGAAACCACTTCTGAAACTCTTAGTTCACTGCCCACCTAGACCCACATGTAAGAGGATTCTAAGATCATGGGAGCTTAGTACCAAAGGTCTGTTAGGATGCAGTGGCATTTCCATGTCTCTTGGGCCACATGAGGAGGACCTCAGAGAATGACTACAGGAACATAGAATCTACTTTCTGAGTCCTTGAGGATGTTGGCACTTTGGTCCTTGATCTCCTAAGAAACAGCAAAAGAGCATGTTGGTAGAGCCAGGGAGCAATCTGAAGTGGGAACCTATTGGAACAAAGGCTCATTCATGGTTCCTCAGAACAAGTGGAGGAGCTGACAGAAGAAACTCTTCCCAAAACAATTGTGGGTGTCCAGTTAAGAATTTGTGCAAAAAGAATGTGACCTAAGGTCCTAGCAATCTCATCAAAAAACATAGTAAAGTTCCGTACCAGACTTCTGGTATTTCAAGTCTGCCAAACTCCAGAGCAGTAATCTTCCCTCAATAAAATCCAGAGACAAGAAAAAACCCAACATAGTACCGTTTAAAGTACCATAGGTGAGAAAGAATAAATTTGGGTTTCCTTGTACCTGAGTCCAACTCCTTTATTAATTACTGACATACATAATTTTTAAAACTTTAGTATAATTTTTAATCTTGTACTTTGACTGAATTTATGTTTGACACTAATTACAAAATTAAAGGTGAAGACTGATGGTTTTGTCAGTTTCTGCTCTTCAAAGCAGGTAATACATGGCTTAATTAGTAGGCACACTGGGTAAGTGCTTGGTTACTGAGCCACACTCCTAGCACAAGTGTGAGAAATCTCACTTCAGTACTGCCACCAACTAATCATACATGAGCATTCTAAATGTCTCAACTGAAAGGATACAGGAAATTAAAACCTCCAGCCAATGACTTGGCCACATATACACAAATCCCATGAAAGGCACAGAAGACATCCAAAAAGGCATGGCAAGGTGGCTCCTCCAAAAGTTAAAAAGTCCACAGTAATGGACTATGATAGAGTCAAATGGGTGGCATCTTAAGTAATGGATTCAAAAGAAAGATAAGAATGATCAGCGAGAGGCTGGAGAGATGTCTTAGCAGTTAAAAGCGCCTGCTTTTGCAGAGGACCTGGGTGCAGTTCCCAGCACCCACTTTGGGTAGCTCACCCCTGCCTGTAATTCCATTTCCAGGAGAGTCATTGCTGCCTTCTGGCCTCAACCGGCAGTGCACACATGTGATGTACATCCAAGCAAGTGGCCACTCACACACTCACTCACCTATTTATTTTTAATAATGATCAATGAAATCAAAGACACAAGTAAACACTGAGTGAATTTAAAGATTACAAATTGATAAATGAAATAAAGATATCAATGAACAATATGAAAGAAGAATTGAATGAAGCAGAGAAAAAATCCAGTTGAAGTTTTGAAAATGAAAGGCTCAATAATTCAAATGAAAACACACTTGAACCCTCACAGCAGGTTGCATTGTGTGTGAAAGATACACAATATCAGAACCTGAAGACAGCATGAATGTAAAAGCACAAACAACACACAGGACCTCTACAACACCAGTCAAATGCCAAAATTATAAACCATGGCTGTAGGTAAACAAAGAAGGGGCAACTGCTATTTTCAATACAATATTTTTATTAATTTTTTTGAAATGTCCATGTCCTGTATTTTACTCATTTTCACCTCCTTCTGCTCTCTAACTCATCCCCACCCCAACACACATGCCCCTACCACCTCCCAACTTTGTGTTGTCTCTTTTTTAACCCACTGAGTCAAATTTGTGCTGCTCATTTACTCATGGGTGTGGAACCACCAACTGCATGTGGCTGACCTGCTAGGAGCCGTACACTTAAAGGACAAAAGGCTCTCTGTCCTCCGTCAACTCTGTCTCCTCAGCTGAGGATAGGAGCTCAGTGAGGTCCTCCCAACTCCATGCTGCAATGTTGACTGAGTTCATGAGTGCAGTGGCCCTGTCACATCCGGGAGACACTGCTTCGCCCCAGTCCTCCCTGACCTGTGGCTCTTGGAAGCTTTTCACTGATAGTCTTTGATAAAGTAATAGATAGTCTCTGAGCCTTGGAAGGAGATGGATACAGATGTCCCATTTGTGGCTAAGCACGCTACTCAGACTCGTTCTCTGCACTCGGATCAGTTGTGAGCTTCTCTGCTAACCACTACTCACTGAAAACACACACACACACACACACACACACACACACACACACAAACCTCAGTGCTGAACAAATCTGTATGTAGAAATAAAAATTTTCAAGGCAGTTTGATATGATGTCTTCTTAGCAGAATTAGAATAGGTTCTCCTGGGGCTTGTGAGCTCCCCCAACCATCGCTGTACCTCCAGATACACAGAAAGGTGTGTGCTGGTTAGCTTTAGCTGTCAGCATGGCACAACCTGGAACAGCCTGAAGAGAGCCTGAGTGAGAACTTACCTGAAGCAGCATGGCCTGTGGGTGTGTCTGCAGGGAGATGTCTCGATTGTTAACGGATGTGGGAGTACCCAGCCCATTGTGCAGCAGCACTGTCCTCTGGGCAGGGGGTCCTGAACAGTGTGGAAGAGTGAATGAGTGAAAACCTAGCCACTAGGGCAAAGGTTAACAACTGAACTCTCATTTGTACCTGCTGGGAGAAGGAAAATGAGTTTTCTCCAATGGAGTGACATTAGATATATCAATCGCATGTACCAACATAAAGTGGACTCCAAAGAGGGGTGTGTGTGTGTGTGTGTGTGTGTGTGTGTGTGTGTGTGTGTAAAGGGAGAGGATTTAGAAAGACTTGGGAGGGGAAGAATGTGATCAAAATATATTTAAATTTTAAAATTGTTTTAAATAATAATACAAAAATTTAAAACATTAATAAGGTCAAATATAAAATAAAAGGGCTACAGAGATGGCTCAGTAGTTAAGAGCACTGGCTACTCTTCAAGAGGACCAGAGTTCAAGTCCCATAACCCACATAGCAGGTCATAACTCTCTCTGGCTCGAGTCTCAGAAGATCCAATGCTGTCTTCTGGCTTCGGTGGACACTACATACACATGATGTATGATGCACGGATATACATACAGTCAGAACACCCACACAATAAAAAATAAATACATTTTAAGTAGGTAAAGCAATGTATCTGGTATACACTGTACTATCTACCTCTTTATGACCCACACTTATTCTCCATGAGCCATCCCACATCCTAGCCACAGGACTCTACTGCCAAGTTGCCATACATCTCTCTCCTACTGATGGGCTTGGTGGGGCCAGCTCAGCACTGTCCTTCCTGGCCCAGAGGTGCCATGCTTTCACCTGCTGTGCTTACTGCTGGAGCTGACTCCCTGGCTCTGAATGGCTCGCAGCCAAACACCATGGCTCCTGTCTCTTTATGACAAGTCTGAGTTGGTGTCATAACCACTGTCTCTCAATCATCCACATCTGGCTGCTGGGAGGTCCCTGGAATGGGACCTGCACTGAGTATACTTTTGTGTAGTGAAGAAATGCACAGAGCATACTCTGGAATAATATTTCCCACCCCTACGACAATCTTGGTCTTTTTCACTTGTCACTCTGTGATTCATTTCTTTCACCTCTTTAATGACTTATTGCTCAGACTTTAATGTCTTCCAGGAGATCACATGCACTGAATTTTGCTTTTGATCAATGTTTTCTCACTAATAACTGTTTGACACAGATCTGAACATTAGCTTTTCAGTGACTCAGATAGGCCCTCTCATCTGTTTTTCTAATCTTTCCTCCTGAATGCTTGAGCAGCCTGGAACTTCGAAAAACGAAACTACCTCATGACCCAACTATGCCACAACATTATATGGAATCTGTGTAGTCAATCAACCAGTAAAGAAAATGCAGCATACAGATATGCATACACACAAAATGGGAGTTTTACTCCACTACAAAGAAGAATAGAATTATGTCATTTGCAAGAAACTGAATGGAACAGAAGATCATCATGTTAATGAAGTAATCCAGACCCACTAAAGCAAATAAAAGAAAAAGCATATCTTTCTTCACATGCTTAAGAGAACTACATGTTTGGAAGAAGGAAAAAGAACTGTATGGAATAGAGAGTATAGGGTGATTATGATAAAGTGCATTATTTGTGTGGAAGTATCAAGACTAAACACCTTACCTTGTACAAGTAATACACACTTCAAAATACTCTAGGAGGACAATTCTCATGTGTTAATAGACTTATAGACCAGAAAGGACATTAAGTGCCACCTTGTCCAAACAGATCATTTTAACTTAACATTCAGAAGTCGAGGTTGACTATAGCAAGTCTCCAGAGAAACCAGCTCCAGAGAATAACAACCTCCTTTTCTCTGCCTGTCCATTCCTACAAACGCAAAACTAACTCACCGCATCTGAGCGAAAAGAAGATCCCTTCCACTGTGTGTCTGCCAGTGCCTCTTTATGAAAAGCTGAAAACCGCAAAAATTTCTATGTTGTGAAAAAACAAAAACAAAACAGGTTTGTATATGCTCTGGGGGCTTGGAGTGTGGTTCTTTCATGCTTGCAAAGCATCTGTGAGGCCCTGTGCTGAATCACCAGTATTGCACATAAAAATATAAAGGTTTTTGAATATATTCTTGATAAAATTTCCTTATCGGATAAATGATTTGTAGATATTTTCTCACATCTTGTAGGTTAAATTTAACTTCCTTATTGGTGTTCTTTGTAGCATTGGAGTTTTAAGGAGTTCTGATGAGGTCCTGTTTATCAACTTTTTTGTTAGTATTTTCCCTTGTTATGTGTATTTGTAAAGCAACTTTTAAATCATTGGCTAATTCAAAGTCATAAAGGTTTCTACCTTCATGTTTAATTTTTCTAAGAATTTTGTTAGTTTAGCTTTTGTGTTTAGGGCTCCAATCCATTTTGATTTAACTTTTGTATATGCCTTGAAAGGTCAGCTTCATTCTTCTGCATGGCAATGTCTGCTTTTAACCCTTCCTGTAACTTATGTGTGTGTTTGTTTTTTATTTTAGGCCCCAGCACAGTGTTTACCAGGGCAATGGCAGTGGGGGTTTCCCCAGGTAAATGTCAACCTCCAGTGTCTAGTTCGAATCCCTGAAAACTAAAGTCAAGATAACTTAAGTTTACAGCCTTTCTCCTTTATTTATTAAGTATGATTCCTTTAACTACTACATTCTCATTTGTAAAATAGATGTAGTAATGTTATAACCTTGTAAGTTTTCGTCCATGACTTTTGGGAAGATGAAATGAGATCATATTGCTGGAAAACATTTTAGGAAGGTGTGCTATGTAAACAAAAGATGTACCTTTGTTCTTGTTGGCGTTTCCTAGATTCACTTCAGATTTTGCTCTAGTTCGTCTCATGTTCCTAAATAAGGACTGCATGCGGACACATTGTCTGAAATGACTAGGACCCAAACTGTTTAATATTTGGAATCTGAGGATAGTTACATAGCTATTATTGGTTGAACACTCTCTAATTCAAAATCTAAAATACTCTAAAATCTGAAGCTTCAAAGGTGTTCAACGTGTATTCTGTTTTCCAATTTTTTCCTAAGAAATAGTATTCCACCAAAAAATATGATTTAGTGGTATTTTCTTATATCTATGTGCAGTGACAAAGTTGAAAGTAGATACTTATACCAATTTAAATATGATCGGACATATTACTTTAACTTTTAATGATGATATTAGTATATCTGCAGTTATTGTCGGGTTATGTATGAGGTTCTTAGGCAAGATAAACATGCAGTATTTACCATTAATAATATCTATAATAACTATTATATCCTTAATAATATCAATACTGACAATTTGGATTTCCTAGTCTGTTTCTAATACAGTTGTATGCCATCCCTGAAAAATAATTTTAGGAACTATACAACAAATAATTCATTTCATTTTAAGGGAAGTCATTTTGGATTAACAGAAAATAACCATATTTGAATAACACGGATCATTTTGTATTTTAGTCCCCTGCTTCTTCTGCTCCATTCTTATATCTGCAACCTTCTGAGGTTATTTATCAACCAGTAGAAATTGCACAAGATGGTGGCTGTGTTCCTCCTCCACTGTCTCTGATGGAACCTTCAGTTCCAGAGGTACATGTTCATCTTTTTCTTTGTTTTTCATTTGTTCAGTGTTGGCAATTGAACCCAGGGTCCTATAGGTTCTAGAAAAAAAAAAAGCACTGTATGAGATGCATTCCCAACTCTGTTAGTGTAAAGTGATTGTTCTATAACTGCCTTGTATTAACTTCAGTTCTTTTTATGTGTTGAAGATCATCATTAAAATTGCATATTTTATGTTCTCTCTTTTTTGTTTGTATCTACCATTTTTATTCTAAGAGTGTTGCTTCATATTAGAACTTTTCAGTCACTACTCCCGAATCACAGTTTCTTTAAAAGTTTTAAAGTTTCAAATATTTGCACCTTCTCATTTTCTCATTAGTCTATCTTGTTGTTAATAATTCGATCATTTAAAAGCATACAACCTTTAAATCAATATAAAATCTAAAATCCTTCCTAAAATAATGTAAGTTAAATTATTAACTGCAAATTATAAACACTATGCACAATGTCTTTAAGTCGTGTCCTCGGTGTGTTATCTATGTGCAAGAACCATGCATGGGATCGTGGCATGTTTTTAATCCGCCTCTAGTCGGTGCACTGCTTGCTTAGCTCTCTGGGAAACTGTAACTTTACCCTGGAGCTGGATCTCAGCGCTTTTACTCTCCATATTCTTACTAGGATTTCTTCATTCTTTCTCTCATCCTTCATTTACTTTTTTGTATTTCCTTTGTTCCAGATTTAGTGAAATGTAATTGAGTATAAAAATTGTACTGAAACTATTGAAATACATGATATTTTGTAATTGTATATACTCTAGACGAATTACCACAGTCAAGGTAATTCATCTTTTCGTGTGGTTGTTCTTTTCTGCTTGTTTGTAGTAAAAGCATTTAAGATCTCTCAGCAGTTTTCACATTTATAGCCCGTAGTTGTCACCCACAGCCACCGTGCTGAACAGTGACTCTCCAGAAAGCACCTCTTCTATCTGTACCTGTAACTGTACCATCTGAGCAGCATCTTCTCAGCCTTCCCCCATTTGTGAAAAACACTGTTTTCATCTCTGCTTCTGCAAGTCTGATTTATTTCAGATTCCACGTAGAAAGCATTGTGAAGCATTTATTTTTCTGTACCTGGCTTATTTCATTGTATAATGTCCTCCACACTTGCCCATGATATCACAGCTGACAGAATTTCCTTCTTTGTAAGACTGGATGTTACTCTGTTGTTCATAGTCCGTATTTTCTTCATCCATCAGTGAACACTAAAGTTGGTTCTATACCATTGCTATTGTGTAAGACAGGAATATAGTTTGGTGGATTTTTTTCTGCAGCTGAAAAGCAAATCCAAGGTTTTGTACACTGTTGAGCAAGTACTGTACCACTGAGCCACATTTCCAGCTCCTTTGCTATTGTGAATAATGCTGCAATGAGCCTAAGAGTTCAAAAATCTCTGTTACAAGTTCATCTCCTTTGTGTGTGTGGTATGTATGTATGTGTGTATATATGTATGTATGTGTGTGTGTATGTATGTCCAGAAGGATGGATATGCTGAATCATACAGTAATATTTTTTAGAGATCCACATACCATTTTGCATAATAGCTGTCCTATTGACATTCGCTCCATGGTGTCAAAGGGTTCCTTGCTTTTGTCCATATCCTTGCTGGTGACCATTTAGTTCCTGGTTTAATCTCTTCTTGTCATAGGTTCTTCGTACTGAGATGTAACAATTACTGCGTATTCTAACCTTCACCTTATTTCACCTCAACTAGAAGCCTGCAGAGTAGGCAGAAAAAGTCATATACTTCCCTCACTCATTGATAAGCATGCGATTCCCCTCACTCATTGATAAGCATGTGATTCCCCTCACTCATTGATAAGCATGTGATTCCCCTCACTCATTGATAAGCATGTGATTCCCCTCACTCATTGATAAGCATGTGATTCCCCTCACTCATTGATAAGCATGTGATTCCCCTCACTCATTGATAAGCCTTGTAAAATGAGCTCTTTATTTTTACCTCAGCTTGAACATACAAGCCTCTAAGGAATATTTGGGTAGATCTTTCATTGCCATATAGGGAAGTCTTTATCCTTGCTGAATAAAGAAAGCCTCAGGACCCTCCCTTATGTTTGTCCAAGTTGTACAGCATAGATACACGTTATACATGGTTTGTGATCTGAAACTGTAGATATTTTCTCATTTAATTGATGAAATTTCAGAACTTTGTCTTTTGATGTTTTCTTGCCTTCTGGTTTCCATGGAGGTGGAAGTGAAGTAAGAATTCCTTTACATTAAATATTGCACCAAAATCTACTTTGTGCTTTAGCCCATATTCTTAGTCCCTGTCATCAGGTAGTCATCACCAGTATGCGTTTGCTCCTTATTTAATCTGATAATGCTTTTCTTAAAATACTGCTGTGACTGTGTAGCTTATGCTTTATATGGCATTTCCATACTTAATGATCCCTGTATTCTCTTATTTTGTTGCTTACTCTTATTAATATATTATTTAATAAATAAACTGGAATGGTTTTTAGTTTTAGTGGGTTTTTTACACAATTAAAACCTTCAGGGCTCTTGTTGTGAATGTTATGTTCAGGTTTCCTTGAAAAAAAAAAAGCAAGCATGTGAATACACTCAGTCACTTATCTCAATTACCACTTCAGACTTCTACCCTGCCTTTATTACTGCAAACCACCCCCCATTTCAGTCTTAGAATAAATCTTTGCTTTCCCTTTCACAGAAGTGGAAACCAGTTCACAGAAACCAGCTTAGCCTCCAACCCTGAAAATAAACTTATGGTTTTTTTTTCTATTTCTTTGGTAACCTGGTCCTGTCCAAGTTTCTACCTATTGTGTTCTGGAATCCTCACTTTCTGCCTCTCAGTGATCTCAAGCCATCCTCTGAGTTGTTTCTCTCTCGCATTTTACGTCAATTTCTCTCCATTGGCTCACAGCTTCAACACTTCCCTGTGACTCTTTTTTTTCCCACTGTGATTCTTTTTTTTTCCTTTTTTTATTAATTTATTCATATTACATCTCAACTGTTATCCCATCCCTTGTATCCTCGCATTCCTCCCTCCCTCCCGCTTTCACCCTATTTCCCTCCCTGTGACTGTGACCGAGGGGGACCTCCTCCCCCACTATATATGGTCATAAGCTATCACGTCTCATCTTGGTATCCTGCCTATTCCTTCTCTGAGTGCCACCAGGCCTCCCCATCAAGTGGACGTGCTCACGTATGGGGCACCAGAGTTCATGTGAAAGTCAGTCTCCACTCTCCACTCAACTTCCACTGTTATCCTTAAAGGGATTATTTAACCTCCACAGCCTGGCAGAAGTGAAGGCAGCAAGGAACCATATTGCAGTATTAAAACTTAGAACGGTTTGATACAGCATTCTCTGAATATTCTGTTAGCATATTTGAGAGGTAACTATTATCTTTTTACACATTCCTTCACAGACCCCTACCTTCTACCTTTCCAAACCAAAACTCTTGAAAAGAGAAGCTGTATCCAGTGTTTGTGATGTTCAGGGCCATTTCATCCCACACCTGCTGAAATCAATTTCATTATCTTTCATCTAAGCTGCCGTTGTGAGGGGTCCTTGCCAACATCCTAACTACTAAATAAGCCTTTCAGCAACAGCAGACTGTTTGATCTGTTAGATAGCTGTGTTTGCACAATACTGCCCTCTTCTGGAATTCCTTTCCTAGCTTTTATATCAGGTTTTAAAGACATGGTATTAAAATGCTTACAATTTCAATAATTTAACAATTAGTATATTTTAGATAATATTTTGGATCTGTTGTTTTAAATATAAATTTATTTCACTATGTGTTCATCTGTTGATGGGTAGCCAGGTTGATTCCATTTCCTTTCTATTATGAGTAGACCAGCAATAAACATGCATATGCAAGTAACTCTGCATAGGATATAGAATCACAGGATATGTTCAGGATTGGTATAGCTAGGTCCATACTAGTTTTATTGTTAATTTTTTGAGAAAACTTTATACTTGTTTCCATGGTGACAGTACCAGTTTATACTCCTACCAACAGTATAAATGCTTCCTCTCTCTCCACATCCTTACCAGCATTTGTAGTCACTTAACTACACTCTTAAACTCTCTGGCCTCAGTTTATTGCTCTCCTGCCTTATTTTTCCTCATTAGCATTTAATGTTCTTTCCAGCCTACCAAACAACTTAAGTAGGTCTCCCAAAAGAAGTGTTTTTCTTACTTAACCTCTGATTTGATTACACAGTCCCTCACTGTGTTCCCGGTTCTTTTAAACCAAACATGAGCGCCACTTAAAAAAAAATTTTTTTTTAAAGATTTTATTGGGTATACAGTGTTCTGCCTGCATGTACACCTGCAGGCCAGAAGAGGGCATCAGATCACATTATAGATGGTTGTGAGCCACCATGTGGGTGCTGGGAATTGAACTCAGGACCTTTGGAAGAGCAGCCAGTGCTCTTAACCTCTGAGCTTTTTAACGATCACCCTCACCAAGCATCTTGAGCATAATCGAGTATTCTTTTTCTCCCATGCCCCACCCACATGCGGGGACAGGACATGTGATGATTTAGAGTAATTCTGTTTCTTGGTTAGACTGTAAGTTCATTAAACACAGTGAATGGGATTTTTGTATGTGATAGAAAACATATCACATAATAAGTGCTGAATAAATATTTTAATAAATGTGAGTAACACCTCTTTTTTTCTCTACCGTTTCCTTGATGCCTCTTTTGTAACAGCCTTATTCTGATCATGGAGTTCAAGCAGCATATCACCAGGTTTATGCTTCAAGTGCCATTGCTATGCCTGCACCCATGATGCAGCCTGAGCCAATTAAAGTAAGGAGTTCGTATTGAGTTTTTTCTGTTTTTATCCCATTATTCTCTGGACATTTTTTATTCCATCTATGATCAAAAGTAAAGAATTAGTGAATCATTTTATATAGAAGAAATAAATTCTAAATTAACTATAATTCCGATTAACTAATTTTTAAATGTTCTAAACCACTCACAGTGAAATGCTTTGTTTATTGTGATATAGAGATACATAAACTTAAGTTTATCATTTTAACTATTTTAAGTGTCTTTAATTATATTCACAATACTGTGAAAATTATTACCAGCATTCCCAAACTTTTTTATCACAAATAGAAACTCTGTTCTCATTACACAATTCCTCTTTCCCTTTCGGCCTCTCTGTTCAGTCCCTGGTAACCCTTATCCTACTCTCTATATCCTAATTTTCCTGTTCTAGATTTGGCACATAGGATTATCTGTGTGAGTAGTATTTGTAGGGAGATGAAACAGGTAATATCTCCAGTTTAGGCTTAAGGATTATTTGTATTTGTTAAATCAGTTTCTGGCCAAAAAAATAGTGTATCACCCAATTAAATATAGTCTAATTAGATACACGTGTATGTTTTCTGTGTTCTGGTCATCTGCTATGCAGCAGGGAATTCTCTTCCTTTATTGATGGGTTCTGGATCATCATGTTAGAAAAATGGACTTCATCCCAGTAAAGAATTGCAAGTTGATTAGCTGTTCTGATGGTAATATGATTTTTTGTCCATTTTAGTTTAGTGGAATACAAAAGTATACTCTGCAGTGAAACAAAGGAAAATAGCTATTTTGCACTCACATTTATAACACATCATACGTGTTGAGCTGTATTCCCTCGGCCCCGCCATAGCCCCTTTCTACTGTGACTGCTCACTGTGTCCCTCCCTTCATCGCTGTACTGTGCATATGAAAGAAGATCCCAATTTTAGTGTCGCATTAAAATCTAGAATGTTACTAAGCCTCATTTACAGAGGCTTCATTCTTAGCATGATAGAAATCTTCTAAGACACGCTTCCCTAGTGTTAAGATCATTGGTGCCGGTGTGTGTACATGATGGATTGGATACACATGTCAGGGGGAGGGAGGGGGAGAGGGGGAGAATTAAAATAACTGAAATTATGGCTTAAATGATAATTCAAATGGGACATATAGTGGCAAATGGTACTAAGAATGTTCATTAAAATTTTATTTTTCTACTTAAAGAGTATGCACATTTCTTAGTTCTGTTAGCTCTCTAAGTAGGTAACATCGGAAATTGCACATAGAAACTCTCTCATCTTACTCTTAGAAGTAGTGATATAGGATTACTCTTTGTTGAACATGGAAAATTAATAAGTTTTCCAAAGTCAAAACTGAAATACATGACTATTGTATAAGAAGTTTTATCTTTCTTTTTGTGTTTCAATAAATAAAAATAAAAGGTAGAGTTTTCTATGTGCTTTATACCCAAAATTTGTTGGTGATGAGAGACATTGATCCCACAGCCTCATACATCTTGGAAAATACTCTATCAGCAAGGCACCAGTTTAAGGCAGAGTGCCCTATACGTTATATAATTAAATGTTCTATAGTAACTTAGTGGCCTCAGTAGAAAACGGTGTCTGTCTCAGGGGCAGGAAGTCCTGTACTACTTTCATAATCTTGGAGAACTTCACAGCAATGCTTTATCATACAGAGAAGATTGTCCTCTTTTGTTTGTACTGCATTTGTATTATAAACAGAAATCTTAATGTGCAAGTGTTACATTATTAGAAACATCTTTTTTCTAAGACGTATTTAAACTAAGTTCTAAAATATTGATGGGCACTTGAAATATCAGCTATTTTCTTCCTATTTAAATTTTTCCTGGCACTAAAAAACCTTAGTGTCTTTTTTAGAGTTTGAATCTTTTGGCTCTTATTTTTGTAAACACAGTTCACTTTTTAATATATTTTATTAATTTATTCATATTACATTTCAATTATTATGCCATCCCTTGTATCCTCCCATTCCTCCCTCCCTCCCATTTTCCCCTTACTCCCCTCCCCTATGACTGTGACTGAGGGGGACCTCCTCCCCCTGTATATGCACATAGGGTATCAAGTCTCTTCTTGGCAGCCTGCTATCCTTCCTCTGAATGCCACCAGGCCTCCCCATCCCGGGGACGTGGTCAAAAATGGGGCACCAGAGTTCATGTGAATGTCAGACCCCACTCTCCACTCAACGCACAGTTCACTTTCCCTCAATCACAGACATAGGGGAGGGGAGAAGGGGGGAAGTGGGAGGGAGGGAAGAATGGGAGGAAACAGGGGAAGGGCTAACAATCAAGATGTAATATGAACAAATTAATAAAGAAATATTTTTTAAAAAAGTAAAATCAAAAAAAAAGTGATGAGAATACTAATGTTCTACTTTCATTTGTTGCTACAATAAAATACCCTAAATAAGAAACAAGTTATGAAAGAAATGGTTCATTCAATGTACCTAATTTCACGTTTTAGTCAATCATTTTGAGAAAGACAAAGGAACTCAAATAGCTAGTTACATGACACCCATAGTCAAGAGCAGAAAGATGATAAGCATGTCCTTCATTAATTGGTTTAGTGTGTGTGTCTGTCTGTGTGTGTGTGTGTGTGTGTGTGTGTGTGTGTCTGTCTGTCTGTCTGTCTGTCTGTCTGTCTGTCTATCTGTCTGTCTGTATGCTCAGCTAGCTTTCTTCACTCTTGTAGTGTTAAAGGATAAGCTCCTTAAACGGGTTGGGTCTTTCAACAACAATAAACAGCCAAGGCAGCCGCTCACAGATATACCCACAAGCCAACCTGATCTAGAGAATTCCTCATTAGGACTTCGTTGTCAAGTAGGTAGTGTCAAGTTGACACCTAAAACTAACCAGCACAACTGATCAGTGAGTATTGTGCTAATGTTATTACTATCACTATAAAAAAAATACCCTGAGAAAGAGGAATCTGAAGAGAAATTGGTTTTTTGGGCTTACAGTTCCATACAGCCTAGAAGGTTTCAGGGAAGTCAATTCAGGAACTCAAGCAGCTTACCACATCACATCCACAGTTAGGAACAAAGAGAATAAATGCATCCTTGTGTGCTATTTGCTTAGTGCCCCGGCCTAGGGAATGGTGCACCCACAGTAGGCTGGGTAAGTTAAAAATCAAGACAATTCTCAACAAACATACCCAAATGCCAACCTGCTCTAGGCAAGCCCAGATTGAGAATCCCTTCTTGGGTGATTTGGGGATATTTCAGGTTAACATGTAAAAACATCACAGGTGCGGCTGGAGAGAAGGCTCAGTGGTTAAGAACACCAGTTGTTCTTCCAGGGAACCTGAGTTCAATTCCCAGTGCCCACATGGCAGCTCACAACTGTCTGTGACCCCGCTTTCAGGGAATCCAATATCTCAGAAATTTAGGCAAAATCCCAATGTACATAAAATAAACAAAAAAAATTAACATCACAGGTGCTAAGTTACACTTAATAGTGAAAGTTCTGGTGTCTATTGCTCAGTTGGGTAACGATGGAGCACAGGAATGTATTTTTGTAAGCTAAAAGAAAAACCTTGGATGCTTTTACCATTTAAAAAAAAGATGTCATGTAGTGGGGAAGGAGGTCCCCCTCGGTCTTAGACCTAGGGAGCGGGAATAGGGTGAAAGCGAGAGGGAGGGAGGAACAGGAGGATAGAAGTGATGGGATAACAATTGAGTTGTAATCTGAATAAATTAATTAAATAATTTTTTAAAGTAGAATGTAGTAAAAAAAAAAAAGTTAAAGAGAACCAAAAATAAAAAATAAAGATATGAGCCACAGAGATAGATTAGAGTGTTGAGCAAACACACTGATCTTGCAGAGGATCCCATTTAGATTTTCAGTACCCACATTGAGTGGCTAACACTTTGGAAAGACAGTATAATTCAGAAGTAAATCAGAATGGGATTTGAACTGACATGAGTGTTTCCCTCTACCGTGGAATAGCCACACACCTAAAAATTGCCAAATATTCTACTACCACTATGTTCTTTAACACTTTTATTTCAGTATCATTATTACTTCTTATTAATCTATTTAAAGGCTAAAGTTGACTTATATCCAGCTATAGGAGACAAAGACTGGGGGGAACCTGTGATTTATAGCATCTAGGACAAGAGAGTATAAAATTATATATGCTCTCCATAAGTTGAGCAATATTCCTTTAATTCTGTAGCATATTTTTACTCATAGTATTGTATACAATACTAACCATGTAGTTAAACACTAAAAATGCATAGGTTCTATGTGCGTAAGACTTTCTTGTTTATGAAAATCTAAAACAGAAAAAAAGCATCATAATCTTAAGAAACCAGGGTGTTTAAATTGTCAACTGGAAGTAAACAGAAATGTTTGAGTTCAATAGAAAACTGTTTACATACATATGGCACACTAAAGGCAATGATGCATAGATGTTCCTCAATTTACAAAGTTGGGTCTACCCCCAAAAACGTCCAGAGATGAGAATGTAAGAGCTGGAGTGGTGGTGAGCAGTTAAGAGCACTTGCTGCCCACGCAGTAGCTCACAACCATCTATAGCTCCAGTCCCACAGGATCTGACACTTTTTTCTGACCACTGTTGGTACCAGATATGCATCTGGTGAACTTATATACATGGAGACAAACCACTCATACACATAAATAGATTTTTTTAAATTACATGCAACTCAAAAATGTATTTAATACACCTCACTTACCAAATATCAGCTTAGCAACTCAATAAATACACTACAGAGTATCAGATGTACCCTTGTGATTGTGTGGATTACAAGAAGTTGTGCCCAACATTAAGCATAGCATGATACATATTGAGTCCTGGAAAAATCAAAACTGTAAACTAGAACTATGATTTCTACTGAGTATGACCTCTGCACTATCTTAAGTCAGCATAATCATAAGTCAAACCACTGTGACTTGGGTTCTTTCAACATATGCTGTCTCCATCAGATTCTCTAAAATAACTAGGAAATTAAGTTTTTAATTAAATTCATAATGGACTTGCTGCTGTTAAGCAAATGTGTAGTTTCTCAATTTTTTTATCTTTGCTCTTCCGAATACGTTGAAATTAAATCTAAGATGGCCTCCAAAGCGCCAATCTGAACATTACATCACTTTTTATACTTTGAAATGTGAATGATGATAGATTAAAAAATAAGGTCCATATACCATTTTCAGTGTCTTTGTATCAAGAAAGAATGCCATAGTGATTCTTGATGGTGTCACTGCTCCAATTATATTAAATTTCCGGGTTCGAGAAAAATAGCTACTAAGATTCTACATTGAGGGTTTTTTTAAAGATTTATTTTATATTATAAGTATTATGTCTTTATGTGTGTATGTGCACAACCTGTGTCTGATGCCTCAGAGGTCAGAAGAGGGCATCAGATGTTTGTTGGTGTTGAGGATTGAATCCAAGTCCTCTGCAAGAGTAACAAATGCTCTTAACCACTGAGCCTACTTTACAGCCTTGTACATTGAATCTTATTCTGATCCAAAGACATACACAAACATCATGAGTCTACAAAAAGAAGTGCATTCCAGCTTTGTTTCCCTTCCAATTTCTTTAATGTTAATAGTCAGAGTTTTCTTGTGACAAATGATAAACAAAAAACTTGAAGGATGAAAGTTTTATTTTGGCTTGATATTGGTCTCAGATATTTCTATCCATAATCTTTGGCTCCACTTATTCTAGAGCAATGATGAGGCAAAATACCATAGTGGACAGGAAGTAGTGGGCACAAGATACAGCCCACAAATACATACCCCCCAATAACCTAGTCCTTCTAGCTAGACCTCACCTCTGAAAGTTTTCAGAGCCTACTAAAATAATGCCACTAGCTAAAAACCAATTCTTCTATGATGAACCTGGGTGAAACAATTCATATACAAACTTTACCATTTTTCCCTGGACCTAATGACCACATCTGTTTGATAATGCATAATGCAAAATGTATTTAGTCCATCTCCAAAAATTCCCATAATGTTAACACTTCCAACATTGTTCAAAAGTTAAGTCAGCAGTAATACTCAAGGTAGGTTCTGTGGATATTGCTCAGTTGGTACCCCTACTTCTCTGGTACCAAATTTCTTGTGTATCATACTTCTTGTCACTATGGGGGGAAAATATCTGATTTAAGCAACTTAAAGGAAGGACATATTTTTGCCATGGTTTCAGAATATTCAATCAGTCTCTGTTGATTCTGCACAGACTATTCACCTCATGGTGGACAAGAAACAGAAAAAAGAGAATGGGAACCCTGTGACAAAAAAATGTAGTCCCAAATATCAACAATAACCTTCTTTTTTCAGCTTGGCCCCACCTCCTAAGGTTTTCAGCATCTCTCAAAATAGTGCCACACTCTGGAGACCAGTCCTTCAGCAGTAAGCCTGAGAAGGATGGCTCAAATTCAAACTGTAACATAATCTTAGGTATTTATTTTTAGGTGTTTGAAAATATCCTGAGAATAATTCTGATAGCCCCAGTGGACTGCTGAAAGAGCTCACAGAATGAATACATTAAAATAGTTAAGAACCCTCACACTTAGTAGTGATGGTGGCACACATCTCCAGTCCTAACGCATGCTGAGTCAAGGCAAGAGGATCCCACGCCGCGGGCCACATAGCCACATGGCTACATGGCCACATGGCCACATAGCCACATGGCCACATAGCCATACGGCCACATGGCCAGCTGAGCAGAGTGAGCTCCTGCATTACTCTGTCACTTCAATGTACTGTGGGCAAGTTTTTATAAGAAAGAATTTCTTTAACTATATCTTTTTAAACTATATCTTCCTAATTTTCTTTTTTGTTGCTTCTATTCTTTTTAGTCTCAAAGCACTATTACTAATAGCTTTTTCATTTCTCAAGATTTCTAGTAAACTGTAATTTTTGACTTTGACTTTTTATGACCAGTAATTACGTCCTCAACACAAAGTTGCCTTAGTTCGAGCTTCTCTACCAACTATATCATAAGCTGGGTTGCTTAAGCAACACATGTCCATTTTTCTACTTTGAAGGCTGGGAAATCAAGGCACCTACATCTGCATCTGCAGGTGACTTGTCTTCCCACTGTAGCCTTACACAGTGGTTCTAAACCTTCCTAATGCTGTGACCCTTTAATAAAGTTTGTCATGTTGTGGTGACCCCCCACAACTATAAAATTATTTCATTGCTACTTAATTATAATTTTGTTGCTGTTATGAATTTAATATAAATATTTGATATGCAGGATATATGATTATGTGACTCCCCCCAAAGAGGTTGCGACCCACAGGTTGAGAACCATTGCTTACAAGAGTAAGAGTAGATAGAAGGAAAGCACGCTCCCTTGATTCATTTTTCTTACATCGATTGACTGGTTGTGCATGACATTGGGTGGATGCATGCATTTTTTAAATTACTTTTTACATATACATTTATATTATTATACATATATACAGTAAGATTACCTATGGCACAAAGAACTGTGACACAATCAGGAATTATATAAATGTTAATATCATTAGTGCTTTGGCTATTTGTATTTGACAGCCTTGAAGAAGACATCTTTCCTATCTTGGTTCATCTAAATTTCTGAATGTAAATCAATCTCCATCACATATTGTCATTATCAGCTTAGAACACCTATCTAGACCTAAAAACACCTTAACAGCTAAACAATTAAGCTTCATTGTAAAACTAAGCTACCTGGTCTTTAGCTCCCTCAGAGACTTGAGAAGGCGTAAACTTGATTACCTGAGTATGCTGGGAGTGCAGGTTAGTAGCTTTCCAAATGAGAAGATGACAGAGACAGTTTTCTACTTGAATAGTCACCCAAAACTCTCTATAACATTGGAGCATCTTCTTCAGCCTTCTGGCCCAATATATCAGACAGACATATTTTGTGAGGCAGGAATTATTGAGGACTGGCTTACCCTGTCTTGGCAGAGTTTGGACGCCAACTCTGCCTGCAACCAAGCTTGCCCTTTTTTTAGGCAGAGGATACATGCATTTTTATATCATGCAGTACTTACATTTTTAAATCTAGGTTATTTAATGCTTTGAGACACTAATTATATAGCTCAAGTTAGTCTTGAGCCTGTAATACTCCCACACACTTTATTGTTATCTTTATCTACTTTATAATAGCACACTAAATCTTAACTAACTCAGTACCCATTGATCAACACTTCTCTACTTTTCCTTCTCCTACTATCTTAGTTACTGTTCTATCACTGTGAAAGAGAGGCCTGGCCAAGGCATCTTACGGAAGAAAACATTTAATTGGGGGCTTGCTTACCGTTTTAGAGGGTTAGTCTATGATCGTCATGGTGGGGATCATGGTGGCCAGCAGGCATGGTGCTGGAGCAATACTTACGTCCTGATCCACAGACAGCAGGCAGAAAGAGCAAGATGGGTCAGGGCCACAAAGCCCACCCACAGAAACACACATAATAAAACAAGGCCACACCTAATCCTTCTCAAACAGTTCTACAAACTGGGAACCAAATATTCAAATATATGAGCCTATGGGGGCCACCGTCATTGAGACCACCACACCTATTCTCCCAAGTCTGGTAACCACCCCTTAGGGCATCAAGAGAGAAGACCCAATTCTCCACCATCAACTCCCAAAGCTGACATTCTACTTAAACTACCTCTTGAACCTTCAACATACATAATTTTATATTCCACCCATAACATTATATGTATATTTTACATTAAATTATTTTCCCCCAGCATATAAGCAAGTAAGGATTTGGCCTATAGAACGTAGTTGAATGACCTTTGGGTTAACTCACTTTCTGGTTAATTCATCTTCAAGCATAATGTGAAATATAATATGTATTCTTTTAGTGTGTTTCTATTTCTTTCCAATCTGCTTTTAGTTTAAACTAGATTATCAAACTAGATTGATATTAATTATTGATTATTAAACTAGATTGAGCAAACACCTGTGGGCTACTTTAATACTGGGTTTTCCATAAGTTCTTGGTAGCCAAAATGACTGTCTTGAGGTGGAAGAGCAGTAAAGGTAATTAGACTTAGTTATTAATTGGATACAGTTTTCAGCAATCATATCGAGTGAGTTGGGCAATTTTAGAAAGACAGATAGTCTGTTTTCTCTCATTTGTAGTTCCTAGACTTTTATTTATATATATATAATGAAAATAAAACTAAACAGATGGAACTAACATTAGGATGGAAGAGTGAGAATAAAAAAGAATTGGGAGCTATAAGTGGAAATAGGCTCAGCATAAAATATATACATGTACAAAAACTTTTTTAAAATCTTATTAATTACTGTGTAAGGCTATGTTTTAGTTGCCATAATAGTCAAATTTTTTAAGTATTTTTGAGAAAATATCATATAGCACATGTTTTTCATATCAAAATTATATGTTACCATTCTTGGTTTGAGCATTTTCTCTGCAGTCTGAGTCTACTGAGTCTGTCTATCTATCTCTATCTCCCTCTCTCTCTTTCCCCCCCCTCTCTCTTCTGCCCTTTAAAAAATCTAGACCACTTAGATGGACACCCTACATTTCATAGTAAAATTTTTGATTTATGAAACCATAATCCTTTACAGAATACTTTCATTTTTTTATTTGCTTCTTTTTTAATTTTTATTTTTTATTAATTCATATTACATCTCAATAGTTATCCAATCCCTTGGATCCTCCCTCCCTCCTGCTTTTTCCCTACTCCCCTCCTCTATGACTGTGACTGAGGGAGACCTCCTCCTCCCCTGTATATGCTCAAGTCGCTTCTTGGTAGCTTGCTGTCCTTCCTCTGAGTGCCACCAGGGCCCCCTCAAGGGAACATGGTCAAATATGGGGCACCAGAGTTCATGTGAAAGTGAATTCCCACTCTCCACTCACCTGTGGAGAATGTCCTATCCATTGGCTAGAGCTGGGTCAGGGTTCAATGTTTACTGTATGTATAGTCCTTGGCTGGTGCTGTAGTTTGAGCAGGACCCCTGGGCCCAGAACTGCCCATCATAATGATCTTCTTGTAGATTTCTAGGACCCTCTAGATCCTTCTATTTCCCCATTCTCCCATGCTTCTCTCACCTAAAGTCCCAATAGGATGTCCGTCTCACTGTCCTGATAAGTGAAGACTTTCATGGGACATGCCCCTTGGGCTAGTGTCCAGATGTAAGTGAGTATATACCATGTGAGTCTTTCTGCTTCTGGGTTAACTCACTCAGTATGATCATTTCTAGTTCTATCCATTTGTCCACAAATTTCGGGAATTCCTTGTTTTTTATAGCTGAGTAGTATTCCATAGTGTAAATGTACCACAGTTTCTTTATCCAATCTTCTACTGAGGGACACTTAGGCTGTTTCCAGGTTCTGGCTATTATGAATAAGGCCGCTATGAACATGGTTGAGCATATGTCCCTGTTGTGTGCTGGTGCTTCTTCTGGGTATATTCCAAGGAGTGGAATAGCTGGGTCTTGAGGAAGTCCTATTCCCAGTTTTCTGAGATAGCGCCAGATAGATTTCCAAAGTGGTTGTACTAGTTTGCGTTCCCACTAGCAATGAAGGAGTGTTCCTCTTTCTCCACATCCTCACCAGCATGTGGTATCGCTTGAATTTTTTATCTTAGCCATTTTGATGGATGTAAGATGGAATCTCAGAGTCGTTTTGATTTGCATTTCTCTGATGACTAAAGATGTTGAGCATTTCTTTGAGTGTTTCTCAGCCATTTGATATTCCTCTGTTGAGAATTCTCTGTTTAGTTCTGAGGCCCATTTCTCAGTTGGGTTATTTGGTTTGGTGGTGTTTAATTTCTTGAGTTCTTTATATATTTTGGATATTAGCCCTTTGTCAGATGTACGCTTGGTGAAGATCTTTTCCCAGTCTGTAGCAGAATATTTTCTAAACGTGTTTTGAAGAGCATCTTCCTCCACTGTGAGGACAAGAGTAAGCAGTAGGGTTTTATACTGTGCTCCATACTCTATTAAACATTTTTATTTTACCTGCTTTGGGAATGCATATGAGTGAAAGATAAGTATTATTTTATATTCCAAAAATTAGTGTTTCTTTAGTGTTGTCTATTCAAAACACAGTAGATATTCTCATCCATAAGATATTTGTTCCCAGACACTAGTAGATGCCTCAACGCTCAGATAGTACCAAATGCTATATATACACAAGCACTAATTTGATAACACAGCAAATACAAAACTCAGTAGTTGTGGGAATATGCGGTATGGATGTGATGGGCAGTACGATGGTTCACATCTGGAACATGTTGGAATGAGATAGCATAAGCAATTTGGAACAAATAGATTGTTTATTTCTGGGCATTTCCATTAATGGTTTTTGGGCCACTATAAAGTACATCTGATGGTAACCTTGGAAAGGGAAGCTTGAGATAAGGTAGAAGCTTTGGTTTGCATCTGTACTGGTTACTTGCTTCATTGCTGTAACAAAACACCTGACTAAGCATCTAAGAAAGAAGTGGGTGTTTTGGTTCACAATTTGAAGTTACAGTTCATTGTGAGAGGATGTCATGGTGACAGGAGCACCATGAACTTGAAGCAGCTGGCTACACTGCATACACAGTAAGGTGGAGGGAGGTACATGCTAGTGCTCAGCTTGGTTTCTCTGTTTTCTTCAGTCCAAGACTTCTACCCTTAGAATAGCCCCACCCCAACTGAGGGTTGGTCTTTCTATCTTCTGTTAATCTAATCTAGATTATCACAAACTTACAAGCAGCCAACCCCATCTAAATGATTCCTTAGAGGCTTGTCTCCTCAGTGATACTAAATCCTGTGAAGTTGACAATATAACCATGAGAAATCCATCCCTTGTCAACTTCATAGCCGTCATGGTTGGATGTTTTTTTGTCAATTTGACACAAACTAGTGTTGTCTGTCTGAAAAAAAGAAACCACAATGGATAAAAATGCTTCCATTGAATGGCCTATATGCAAGCCTATGGGACATTTTCTTAATTAGTAATTGATGAGTTTCTGGCCCCTTGTAGGTGATGCCTTGGGTTATATTAGAAAGTGGTCTAGGGTGATAATTTATGTGAGATAAGAAAGTGATCTTTGGTTGTATAAAAAAGCAAGCTAAGAGAGCCATGAGGAGCAACCCAGTAAAAAGTATTCCTCTATGCCTTTGAGTCAGTTCCTGCCTCCAAAGTATTGCCCTGGGATTTATAAGCTGAAATAACTGCTTTCTACCTAAAGTTGCTTTTGGTCATGATGTTTTAGCACATCAATAGAAACTAAGACAAGGGTGCTGGAGAGATGGCTCAGTGGTTAAGAGCACTGACTGCTCCTCCAGAGGTCCTGAGTTCAAGTCCCAGCAACCACATGGTGGCTCACATCCATTTATAATGAGATCTCGTGCTCTCTTCTGACCTACAGGTGTACACACAGAAAGAGCACTGTATACAAATAATAAATAAATCTTTAAAAAAAAATAAAAAAATAAAAAAAGAGAAACTAAGACAAGAGCCAAGCATATCACTTTTTTTAAAATATTTTATTAATTTATCCATATTACATCTCAATTGTTAGCCTATCCTTTGTATCCTCCCATTCCTCCCTCCCTCCCACTTTCCCCCTATTCCCCTCCCCAATGTCTGTGACTGAAGGGGACCTCCTCCCCCTGTATATGCTCATAGGACATCAAGTCTCTTCTTGGTAACCTGATATCCTTCCTCTGAGTACCACCAGGCCTCCCCATCAAGGGAATGTGATCAAAAATGGGGCACCAGAATTCGCATGAAAGTCAGACCCCACTCTCCACTCAATGGTGGAGAATGTCCTGTCCAACGGCCAGATCAGTTCTCAACTTCATATGGAGAAACAAAAAGCCCAGAATAGCAAAAACAATCCTATACAATAAAAGATCCTCCAGAGGAATCTCCATACCCAATCTCAAGCTGTACTATAGAGCAACAGTAATAAAAACAGCATGGTACTGGCACAGATAGTCTGGTGGATCAATGGAATTGAATTGAAGACCCAGAGATGAATCCACACACATTTGGTCACTTGATTTTTGAGAAAGCACATCACTCTTAAGCCATAATCTTCTACTCCTCCCCATAGACTAATGGCCATCTCATAATATAAAATGTATTGGCTCCAACATAAGTCTTTAAAAGTTCCAAAAACGATTTAAAGGTTTAAGTTCAGAGTCTCTTCTGAGTATCAGGCAATCTCCTTTTTACCTTTAATCCCATGGACAAGTAAATAGTAGGTTACATACCTGATATATAATGGCACAGAGTAAATATTCCCATTCCAAAAGGGAATAATAGGAACATAGCAAAGGAAAGATCAGACCAAAGAAAAACCAAAAACCTACACCTAGAAAATCCAAATCCTTAAGTTCCATGTTGATCATCTGGAGCTCATGATGAATCATATGAACTCCAAGGTACATTAATAACCCTTCACCTCCAGCTCACTGGCTGCACCACATATAACTACACTCTTATACTGGTTCATTTTGTCTACAGCTTTCATTGGTAGCCATCCCATGGTCCTAGCATCTCCAACACCCTAGAGTCTACATCACAACTTGGACTTTACCTTCACAGCTCCACATAATAGCCTCTCAAAAGTCTCTTCAAGAACTGTGACCCTGCCACATAGTGCCTGACCTCCATGGCACTCAAAATCTATGGAACAAAACCCTGTAACCTCCCCTGATGAAGCCCATATCCTTCATGTCTGCAAAACAAGTGTCACAAAGTTCTGCTTCCAGAACAGATTGGAACCCAGCCTCCTTGGATCACAGTTGTAGCAATGTCTGTATGCCTTAGTGACTGAATCTACAAAATCACTTTCCTTGACCGTGTGTGCGTGCGTGCGTGTTTTGGGGGTGGTGTGGTGGGGGTGTTTGTAGCAGGAATCTCCTTTTGTGGTTATCTCAGTTCAGATTTTCTTCTTTCTCATAAATGTGCATGTTATAATCTAGAGCATTTTGTCGAGTCTTCAATTCTCCTTTCCTGTTGTCCTATTGAAGAATAATGTTTGTATTATAACAATTAGATCCTTTCCCATCTGCATTCTCCAAGTCTACATTTTAAAATTTACTCACATTTTTAAACTTGCTAAAGTTCTTTTTTTTTTTTTTTTTTTTTTTTTTTTTTTTTTTTTTGGCCCTTTTTACTGACTTACTATCAATATGAATAAGGGCATTGAAAAGTAGCCATGCCACAGACTGAAAGATGCCCTGCCTTGAAATTTTCTCCACCAAAGATGTTAGTCCGTTACTCCTGAATTAAGCCTTACTCAAGTTATCAAGACACAGGCAGAATGCAGCCAGATTCTCTCCCAGAATATAAAATGACTGGATTCTAATGATTGAGTTCCCTGTCCCTCTGAAACTTCATGATGTAAGCATCCATGGTCCACATGTCTCTTGGCATTTTGATCTTCACAACCTCCACCTTAATGGTTTGTTGCACTGTAACAAGTAGCTGACAAAATATACCTAAGGACTTAAAGTTTGGGACTACAGTCTTGTCATGAAAGAGACGTTACAGTAAGAGGAGCTTGAGGCAGCTGGTCACATTGCATCCTCAGTCAGGAAGCTCAGAGAGATGAAAGCTAATACTCAGTTTACTTTCCCTTTTTATTCAGTCCAGAACCCTAACCCATTGAGTTGTGATATGTACACTCAGGGTCGGTCTTCCCACATTGCTTTAGTTAGGTTTCTGCTGCCATAATAAAACACTGACCAAAGCCAACTTTAAGCTGAAAAAGCTTATTTCAGCTTACACTTTGTAGTCCATCGCTAAGAGAAGCCAGAGCAGGAACTCAGGGCAAGACATAGAAGCAGGAGCTGAAGAAGAGGACCTGGCTTGCATTCATGGCTTCCTCACCCTGCTTTCTACTACAATCCAGGGCCACCTGCACAAAGAGGCCCCACTCACGGTGGTCTTGGCCCTCTCACATCGTTCATTAAAGGCCCCATAGATGTATATACAGTTCAATCTGATGGAAGCATTGTCTCAATTAAGATTCCCTCTTCCTGGGACTCTGAAGTTCCACATGAAAAGAAATGCAGAACAATAGCAGGTGTTTTGGGATTATAGATGGGAGGTAGCCCAAATAGAAATTATTAGAAGCAGATGGAATGAGTTGGAGACTGTGGGTTATTGGAGGACAGCTTAGGGAGTAATATAAGCCTTGGCCCAGGTAAAAGCTCATTTAAAAAGAAAAAAAATTCCCTCTTCCCAAATGGTCTGAGTTTGTGTCAAGGTGACAAAAAAAACCCTAGCCAGTATATACCTCTGTTAGCCTAATCCAGCCAAGAGGCTAGCCTCATCTAGATGATTCCTTAGCAGCTTATCTGCCAGGTAACCCTAGATCTTGTGAAGTTGACCGTCAGTAGTAACCATCAAACTATCTAAGATGTCCATCCAAGACTCGGTAACTTTTTAGCCAAACCCTAAGGGTCTTCTACTAATTCTTACCTAGGTCCTCTTCATTTCAGTTTTGTAAAGTACCCTGTCCTCTAGTTTTACTGATCCTGACATATGATTCTTTGTCCTTGTGTTCAGTTGGATCTTTCCATATTACTTTCAAAAATATTTTTACTATATTCATGAGCTACTAACACAATTCTCTAGTTGTTTTCCTAGAGCAGTTTTCCAGTTTCAATTTATATTTTTTCAATTATTTTTTTCTGTGATAGGGTCTCTTTGTGTCGCCTTGGCTGTCCAAGACTCGCTTTGTAGACCAGGCTGGCCTCAAACTCACAGTGATATGCCTGTCTCTGCCTCCTGAGTGCTTGGATTAAAGGCATGCACCACCACGTCTGGCACTTTTGAACTATTTTAAATTTATTTTTTTAGTTGAGATTTAAAAATAAAAGGTGGGAGCTGAAGAGATTGCTCAGCAGTTAAGAACACTGGCTTTTCTTCCAGAGGACAAGGGTTAGATTCTCAGCACCCACATGATTAACTTCAGTTCCAGGGGTTCTAATGCCCTCTTGATGCCACCACAGTACCCAGTATGCACATGGTACAAAGACTTATATGTAAACAAAATATTCATATACATAAAAGAATAATTTTTTAAAGGTTGGGCTGTGGATGAAGCTTACTTGTTGAGTGCTTGCCTAGCATCAACAAAGCTCTGGCTTCTGTAATGTAATGTATTGTCAAGCTTGTTTAATGGGACAAAGTATTGAAAATTAAGAAAAGATTCCAGACTGACCCCCCCAAAAAAGTGAAAGTAACCCCACCAGTCCACAGAGGGACCCAGGGGCCCATGCAGGGGATCCAGGCAGCTGTAGACACGTTCTCCTAGAAGACTGAACTGAGGTGCCACAGCCTGAGAGAGCACTGGCAGAAGCCTAGCCAACCACAAGCCAGGATGTGGTATCCCCACTCTCTGTCAGACTGAACCGAGGCCTCAGAGCCCCTGTGGCTGAGGTTAGAGTCTCCAAAGCCCAGCCAAAGGTAGTTAGTACCTACACTATCTTGGACTGAACCTTGGCCTGCAGAGCACCAACACCAGCCTCTGGTGGCCCAGTAGGGAGCCCAGGATGTGGATAAAGTCCCCCGGAGCTGAAACCAGGTCACCTGCCTGATCCAGGCATGGATTCTCTGATAGCCACAGGTGAGGGGTCTCAACCTGTAGACACTCACCAACGAACTACTCTCAATGACCAGTGAAGGACACCAGAAACCATCTCCCAACATCAGAAACAGCAAGATGACTAAAGGCCAGTGTAAAAACACAACAAAAGCCAAAAGAATGTGGCATCTCCGTGACCCAGTTATCCCAAAGAATTCAACCCTGGGAACTCAAACACAACTGAAGCACAAGAAAATGACCTCAAGTATTTCATAATGATGATGGTAATGGAGGAAACAAATAAAATCCATAAACAATAGAGGAAGATGCAGCCAAACAGATTGAAGACATTAAAAAGGCCATGACAGAAGCCTATAGAGAGTAAATGAGGTAAGTTAAAAAAAAAAAGCATTCAGATGAAGGAAATCAATAAAAGGGTTCAAGATCTGAAGTGAAAATGGAAACAATGATAAAAGTGCAGATAGAAGAAAGCCCGGAACAAGAGAACTTAGAGAAGAAAACAGGAAATTCAGAGATAAGCTAACAGAATTCAAGAGATGGAGGAAAGAATCTCAGATGTAGAAGATACAGTAGAAGAATTTGATGAAACCATCAAAGAAAATGTTAAGTCTGAAAAATGCATGACATAAGCCATCCAAGAAATCAAGGACACCATTAAAAGATGAAATGTAAGGATGATAGGAATTGTGGAAAAGAAGATGCCTGGCTCCAAGGCCCAGAAAATATTTTCAACAAAATCATAGAAGAAAATTTCCCCAGTTTACAGAAAGAGATGCATATAAACATACAAGAGGCCTACAGAACAACAAATAGAATAGAACAGAAAAGAAAATCCTCCTGCCACATAGTAATCAAAATACAAACTGTACAGAACAAAGAAAAATATTAAAAGCGGCAAGGGGAAAATGCCAAGTAACATATAATGGCAAACCTATCAGAATTACACCCAACTTCTCATCAAAGACCATAAAAGCCAGAAGGGCCTGGGCAGAGGTCCTGCAAACCCTAAGAGACCACAGATCCAGAATATTATACCCAGTGAAACTTTCAATAACCATTGATGGAGAAAACAAGATATTCCATGACAAAAACAAATTCAAACAGTACCTAGCCATAAGCTCAGCCCTACAGAAGTTACTACAAGGAAAACTCCAGCCCAAAGTGACAAACTACAACCAGGGTAACACAGGAAATAGATAGCTTCACTGTAGCAAAACAACCAAACACTCTACCACAACCAACATCAAATTCAAGAGACTTAACAGTCACTAGTCATTAATGTCTTTCAACATCAATAGTCTCAACTCCAATAAAAAGACACAGACTAACAGAATGTATATGTAAACAAGACCCAACATTCTTCTGGATTCAAGAAATACATCTCAGCCATAATGATAGATACTACCTCAGGATAAAAGGCTGGAAAAAGGTATTGCAAGCAAACAGATACAAGAAGCAAGCTGGTGTAGGCATCCTAATGTCTAATAAAAATAGACTTTCAAACAAAATCAAAAGAGATGAGGAAGGACACTTCATACTCATTAAAGGAAAATTCAACCAAGATGACATCATAATTCAGAACATCTACACCCTCAATACAAGGACATCCACATTTGTAAAAGAAATATTAATAAAGCTTAAGTCACATATCAGTCCCCACACATTAATAGTGGGAGACGTCAACACCCCACTTTCACCAAAAGATAAATCAACGAAACAGAAGCTAAACTGAGAAATAATGACACTAACTGATGTCATGAATCAAATGAATCTAACAGATATCTACAGAACTTTTCACCCAAACAAAAGATTATACCTTCTCAGCACCTCATAGTGCCCTCTCCAAAACTGACCATAGCTAGCCATAATAGTTTCAATAAGATTGAAGTAATACCTTAAAGCTGGACTTCAACAACAACAGAAATAACATAAAGCCTACACACATGAAAACTGAACAATGCTCTACTCAATGACAACTGGGTCAGAGAAGAAATAAAGAAATTAATGGCTTCCTAAAAATTCAATGAAAATGGAGGTACAATATACATTGAAAACACTGCTAAGAGGAAAGTTCATAGCACTAAGTGCCTTGATAAAGAGATTGGAAAAATCTCATGTAGGCAACTTAATGACATATCTGGAGGCCCTACAGGAAAAAAGAAGCAGAAACACCCTAGAGAAATAGACAGCTTGAAATAATCAAACTCGGGGCTGAAATCAATAAGAAACAAAGAACAATTAAAAGAATCAACAAAACCAAGAGCTAGTTCTTTGAGAAAATCATTAAGATAGACCAACGATTAGCCAAGCTAAATAAAAGGCAGAGACACTATCCAAATCAACATCATCAGAAATGAAAAGGGAGACATAGCAGCAGACACTGAAGAAATACAAAGAATCATTAGGGCCTACTTCAAAAATTTATACACCCCAAAATTTGAAAATCTAAAGGAAAGGGAAATTTTTCTTGGATTCCATTTACCAAAGTTGTATCAAGATCAGATAAACAAATTAAATAGTCGCATTTCTCCCACAGAAATAGAAGCACTCATCAAAAGTCTCCCAACCAAAAAAAGCCCAGGGCCAGATGGTTTCAGTGCAGAATTATACCAGACCTTCAAAGAAGAGCTAATACTGATACTCTTCAAACTACACCAAAAATAAAACAGAAAGAACATTACCAAACTCATTCCATGAGACCACAGTCACCTTGATACCTAAACCTCACAAAGACACAACAAAGAAAGAGAATATCAGACCAATTTCTCTTATGAACATTGATACAAAACTACTCAATAAAATGCTCACAAACCAAATCCAAGAACACATCAAAGATATCATTCACCATGACCAAGTAGGCTTCATCCCAGGCATGCAGGCATGGTTCAGTATATAGAAATTCATCAATATAATCCACCATGAAAACAAACTGATCATCTCCTTAGATACCAAAAAAGCATTTGACAAAATCCAACATCCCTTCATGATAAAATTCTTGGAGAGATCAGAGATTCAAGGCACATACCTAAACATAATAAAGACAATATGTAGCAAGCCAATAACCAACATCAAATTAAATGGAGAGAAACTCAAGGAAAATCCACTAAAATCAAGGACTAGACAAGGCTGCCCACTCTCTCCATATCTCTTCGATATAGTACTTGAAGTTCTAGCTAGAGCAATAAGACAACAAAATGAGATCAAGGGGATCCACATCGGAAAGGAGGAAGACAAATTATCTCTATTCGTAGATGATATGATAATGTATAGAAGTACCCAAAAAAAATTCCACTAAAGAAATCCTACGCTGACAAACACCTTCAGCAACATGGTTGGATACAAAATCTACTCAAAAAAGTCAGTAGCCCTCCTGTATGCAAGTGACAATCATGCTGAGAAATAATTTAGGGAAACTATACCCTTCACAATAGCCACAAGTAATATAAAGTATCTAAGGTCAACAATTAATAAACGGGATCTCATGAGACAAAGAAGCTTCTGTAAGGCAAAAGACACTGTCAACAGAACAAAGCAACAGCCCACAGACTGGGAAAAGATCTTCATCAACCCCACATCTGACAAAGGTCTAATATCCAAAATATATAAAGAACTCAAGAAATTAAACACCACCAAAACAAATAACCCAATTAAGAAGTGGGGTTCAGAGCTAAACAGAATTCTCAATAGAGGAATATCGAATGGCTGAGAAGCACCTAAGGAAATGCTCAATGTCCTCAGGCATCAGGGAAATGCAAACCAAAACAACTCTGAGATTCCATCTTACACCCATCAGAATGGCTAAGATCAAAAATTCAAGTGACACCACATGCTGGAGAGGATGTGGAGAAAGTGGAACACTCATTCCTTGCTGGTGGGAGTACAAATTTGTACAGCCACTTTGGAAATCAGTCTGGTGCTTTCTCAGAAAATTGGGAATAGAGTTACCTCAAGACCCAGCTATTCCACTCCTTGGAATATACCCAGAAGATGCTGTACCATAGAACAAGGACATATGCTCTACTATGTTCATAGCAGCCTTATTCGTAATAGCCAGAATCTGGAAACAACTTAGATGTCCCTCGGTTGAAGAATAGATAAAGAAACTATGGTACATTTACGCTATGGGTACTACTCAGTTATTTAAAAAAACAAACAAACAAACAAACAAACAAAAAGGAAATCTTAACATTTGCAGGCAAATGGGTGGAACTAAAAATGATCATCCTGAATGAGTTAACCCAGACCCAGAAAGATACACATGGTATAAACTCACTTATAATTGGACACTAGCCCAACATGGATGTCCTCTTAGAGTCTTCACTCAGTGGAGGATTGGCAAACATGCTGGGACTTACTCCTGGACTCCAGGTGAGAGAGGTATGAGAGAATGGGGAAATAGAAGGGCCCAGAGGGTCCTGGAACCCTACAAGAAGACCATCAAGGCTGGCGGATCGGGACCCAGGGGCCTGCACAAACTACTGTACCAACAGGACAGTGCGTGCAGGAAACCTAGACACCCTACTTAGATATATCCCAATGGACAGTGCATTCTCCACAGTTGTGTGGAGAGCAGGGACTGATTCTGACATGAACTCTGGTCCCCCCTATTTGACCACTTCCCCTTGGTGGGGAGGCCTGGTGGCACTCAGAGGAAGCATAAGCAGGCTACCAGGATGAGACCTGATAGGCTGTGAACATATGGTGAGGGAGGACGTCCCCTTCTGTCATGGACCTAGGGGAGGGGAATAGCGTGAAAGAGGGAGGGAGGGGGGAACAGGAAGATACAAGTAAGGGGATAACAATTGAGATGTAGTCTGAGTAAAGTATTTAAATAAAAAGTGAAAGTAACAGCTTTATTTAAAGTAGCTCTCTTCAGGATGGGGGAATTCCTGAGCTGGGAGTTGACTAAGCAGAATGTGGGTTTGGTGTTTTATGGGTCCTTCTTATACATTGGAAACTGTTACTTAAAGGAGGAATAGATGTCCAAGGATGATAGCTGGATGGGCTTATAGAGTATGCTTGTGGTCTGGCCTTTTTTTCTCATTTCAATCTCAAGTCTTCCTCTGGCTTCCAAAGCTTGTCACGCTTCTGGGCACTCCTTTGCACTGATGGAGCACAGCTTCAGGTTACAACCCTGACAGCACTTCAAGAATGTAGTTGGAATGTTCTCGCCTACAGGCTGTCCTCTGGCAGAGGAGTTATTGATACTGCTCTATCAGTGGACAGTGCTTCACAAGTGGAGTCTCAGATCCTAGTCACACATCTGAGCAACCTTTAGGAGTCCAATTGTAAATTCTTATCCCACCTACCCCTGTACACAGACACACACACACACCTAGGCTAGCAATATCCTGCTGGCCAAATTTCCACACATAATCTTGTGACACTGGCTCTGAGTTTCTCTAGAGTTTGGCTCACAGGATCTCGGCTGCTCAGTCACCAAGGCATCAGTGGTCATTTTGAAATAGTGTTCCACAGCTGTTCTGCACATGTGCCAGATACTGATGTATCTGCCGGACCCCTCTCCATGGGTCCTGATCTCTGTCAAGTGTTGAATGCCCTGTGGAGAGAGAGGATTGCTTGGAGTGTCCACAGACCTGGCCTTGGGAATCCCCAGACCACCTGCCGGCTCAAGGGTATTATACTAGTCTCAGCTGTGGTTATCTTGAAAGATAACAAGGAAGGCAAGGCCACAGACCAAGAAGCCATTTGCTGCCACTACCAGGCCAAGAGGATTGCCAGCAGCCATTCGCACCCACAGGCTGTGGCAGATTGACTCTAGGCTTTCTGAGAAATTGTTCCTTCTTCTCTGGCCCCTGAGAAAGCTCAGTCTTACAGAGCAAAGAGTTTCCTTTCAAAATAGTGCCCCCCACAGCCTTCTGAGACATGACAAAACGACCCCTCTGCACCGCTGAAGGAATTGCTGTCCTACCAGACTCCCCACTGGATTTGAGACTTTCAAGAACTGTGGCTCATCCTATTGATAAAACTGCCCATCTGCATTTGCCAAGGCTCCTGGGTTAGCTTTAGATTAGGCTTCTGTGCATGTGCTGCTCACTTCCCTTCTGTCCCCTTGGCATTTCTGTTTTTCAAGGCATCTGCCCTCCCTTTGTGGTTCCTGATGCTCTCCTTTCTTTCCCTGTGGAGCAGTCTATTGTGTACTATCCTGAATCTTCATTTGCCATATGATTTTCAGAATCTTCATAATTTACATGTTAACTTGTCCATACAAAAGTTCTCTAAAAATCAAAACAAATCCAATGGTTTTTCTGAGCTTTTAATGTCATATAATCAACTTTATATTTTGAGTCTTTTTTTTCCAGCCCTGTAACTTACTAGGAATAATAAATTCATTTCTCTCCACTGCCCCAATCCCATTTTCAAAGACCTGTTGTTGTGTAGGGGAATTATTATCCATTTCCTCAATACCTCTCCACCTTTAGTTTCCATGCTTTTAATTCTGTATAAAATCAAATTTAGTTTATTTAGATATTGTTTCATTGTGGGTTTTTGCAGTGCTGATGATTGAACCTAGAGCCTCATACAAGTTAAGTATGTTCTGTACCAAGTCTCTTGACTTTTTTAGGTAGGTGTGGTATGTATGCCTGTAATCCTAGCCACTTGGGACACTGGGATTAGAGGGTTGCAGGTTCAAGCCTATTTGGACCATATAATGAGACTCAACCTAAAAGTAATTAGTTAATTAATTAGTATATTCCCATTTATTACTCTCATTAACATATACCCACATTCTAACCAAATTGTTTACTGTTAACTATTCTCTAATTTGCCAGTGTTTGTTAACCAAGGTTAGATGTATTAAGGCTGTGATAAAGTTACCCCGCACTGCTTCCTGTTCCCTCTAGTTACACTGAGCCTTTAGCCTACAGTCTCATATTCATCAAGCTCCTCAGATATTCAGACCATACAGGTCAGTAAGCATACAGTCAGTAAACACTGAGTAGTTAACTAAGTGTAAATAGCAGTGTTTTATCACAGTAGATTGCATTCTCTAACAAATACTTAGCACCTAACACTGATGTCACAGTGCAGAATACCAAGTATTCTGCTCAAGTAACATTGAGCAATATTGAATGAGCAGGTAATACCCACCTACAAAGTTTGGTTTTAGGAAACCAGATAAGTTTTCAATTTAAATTTTATTTTCTCAGTGGCATCTAGCCATGTTTCAAGTACTAAATACATATAGTGGCTACTTAGCTTACTATGTAAATAAGGAGCATTTCCATTAACAAAGAAAATTTTATGGGACAATGCTTCTCTAGAGAGTATAACCTATGGAAATACCCAGCCTTGGTTCCCAAAACAAGGACTTAGCCAAGGACCATGGTGCAGTAGCAAATAGGTTGTTTCTAGTGACTTAACTAGTCACTTTTGTTATTTGTTATCTTAGAAAGACATTGTTATCTCAGTTCTGGTCTTAGTAGAACTCACCTTATTTGGGATGTCTCCCAAAATTGCAGACAGTAGTGTGCAGAGCCAGCAGCCATTTAAAGACTTTGCTGGGCTAGGTGTCCAAGCAGGCACCCAATGACTGTTAACAGCACAGCAGCAATAGTCCCAGTACAGCGTGGGTACATGGAAGTCCTCTATTTCTTATTGATAATGCCAAATGCCTGTCTACCATTGCCAACTCCAGAGGTACTCTTTGTGTTAATGGCCTTCCAGATAGCCTGATGCTTCTACACTTTTAAAAACACAGCTTTAGTCCACCTATTAGAAGTTAATATTATAGCTCACTTGTAATCATGCTGACCTACACCATGACACTAGACGAGTGTCCAGTGCAGATTGTAAGTTCTTGGAAAGCAAGGTGCAAGCAAGAGCTGGGTTCCGAATGTCTGCTCAGCGCTACCTTCTCACTCCCTAGCAAACTGATTTCATAAGCACCACATTCTACAAGTCTTTATTAACTGTTGATTATGTTCTGCACACATCTTTTCTTAATCTTTTTCTCTTCAGTCTTCCTGATCTTTATTTTCTCTTTACTTAACAGACAGTGTGGAGCATTCATTATTAAGACAATTGGGCAGCTCTAGTCCAGCTCAACTGATTTCTTGTCCATTGATCCTTGTGTGACCAAGATCCAGCTTCAAGGAACCGGCTAGAAGCTGCCCGTTGTGAAACTTAGGGTTAGTTAATACCTCACCATACTTATTTATCCATGATAAGCTGACTGAATTTGATGACATTTGCTTTTACTACTGTTTTACAAATTTTAATTAGGTAGATGTGGCATTTGACTTTATATGTGTTAGTTTAATTGCAGTAACACTTCCTACATGTTTTATCCATTCCATAAATAATAACTATACCAGGAATAGTGAGGTGTCTCATTTTCTTTATTTTGTGTCACTTCTTTTAATCTCAGAGTGTTAGACATTTTGTTTTCTGTCCTTGATATTTAAACATTTTGGATAAGAGTCATACCTAATAGAATCTTAGCACTTCTATAACTTGTAGAATGTTTCATTGGTTTCATTTCTGTCAATTTCGTTTGCTGTATTATCACTTACTATGCTTTGTCAAATTTATTTTGCTGTTGTTACTGCTACTAGTTTAATGTTGCTTCTGCTATGGTTTTCTGAGTTTAAATACTGTTTAGTACTTTATGATAACATCTTCCAAATATTAGAGATACCGCCAACATTATCAATATTCCTGCTTTTTCAGTTAATTAATTAAACTATATTAAGGTTTTTTTTAATATTTCAGATAAAAAGTGTAACCATCATCCATTTGATACCAAAGTTTATATAATGTTGGTCCACCTCATAGAATTTTTATAAAAGAAGCGCTCACTTCTGACATTATCATATGCTTTTCCAGTGTGTTAGTGCTCTTAAGATGCTTTTCTCCTCGTCTTATTTTTAACCAATATATACAATTATATATTACTAATTTTAGAAAGACAATTATTTTCATAAAATGAAAAATTATTTCTTACACCAAAGGAAAACTGTAGATTCTAGTTCTAGGGCCAACTCACACTATGACCCTGGAAAGTGGTCGAAGAGATTGATTGTTCAAAAGATAGAGAACAAGTCATATATTATTAATCAGGAAATTTTCTGTAGTAGGACAAGAAGTACCTCTTTTTATATTTATTTGCAGTTATTTTGCTGACTTATTAATTTGAGAACAGAAAGAGAAAAGTCTAGATTTTGGCATTACTCTAATAATTTGCCCTTTCCTCACCTGTTCCAACCCCAAATACATTCCATGCTCAGCAGCAGCAGAAATAACAGGACTGGATCCCAGACTTTCCCCATGAGTCAAATAGGCTTTTTTCTTTTGAAACCATAATGAGTATGTTTGTCAGTCAAATGGTTCCTGAGAACAGTAGGACCCCATGTCTCTATACTGGCATGCGAATGTCTTGTGCACAGATTATTCTCAGTCTTAAAACTATAATAGACTAATAAGTCCCATAATGAAATTTCAAAAGATTTTGTTCTGTAATATAGAAAATTACTAACCAGTGATGTTAGAAATCTTTTTTAATAGCATTATCCTTGAGAACAAAAAAAAGGTTACTGTTTGGGTTTTTTTAAATGTTAAACATGATGCTAAACAAATCCTGGACTGTTAATAAAAATTAATGATGTATTATATTATTGAACAAAGAATTCTGATAATAATTCATACTCAGTGTTTGTTCTACAGTTATATATATATTATATGCATACATATATAAGCATATATAAATTATGTGTGTGCTCATATACATCATATATTACACACATACAATTAATATGTGTATACAGTCTTGAAGTTAGCTTTATCTTAAGAAATAAAAACTTTGGATTTACTGACAGTTGAGTTATGGGTGGTATCATTTGTTTTCTTCTTGGCTTAGTTTGGTAAGCCAAATATTCTGCCTTTAAAAACAGAGTGAGAGGACAAAACTTCTCCTTACGTATAATAAGTGAAGCCCATTAATTTATTTCTATTTTTTAGTATATCTTCTATCAACAATTTTTAAAGTAAGTTTTTACTTATTTGGTGTCCATTTGAAAAGCCAATCTGGAAAAGCCACCTGAGAGTCTCTGTGTTACGGTGAAATGGATGCCATACAAATTAGCACACATCTTCACATGACAATCAAGATGAATGGAATAGTCAAAATTTAAAACTTAAATTTCTATCTTGGTTGGGTGATTTCTCAGAATGGAATGGAGTCACACGTAAGAATTTATATCTTTCCCAAAAATTGTACTTGGGTAATATTAAAATTCAGAATCAAAGGCCTGGAAAGAGCAATCAGAACATAGCACATTCAACTTGTCATATTTCAGTGTTGCACTGTACTTTCCTGACTAAAAGTTATTCTGAAGTCTCCCGAGGCATAAAAGAGGCAAAGGAAGAATGGAGAGCTCCTCAGTTAGCAAAGCGTTTGTCATGAATTCAGGAGGACCTGAGTTCAATTCCCAGAAGCCATGTAAAAAAGCTAGGCATAATGACTCACACGTGTGATCCCAGGCCTGAGAGCAGGAGCAGCCCCCAGGGCTTCCCTGGCCAGTCAGCACAGCCTAGTCAGCAGCTACCAGGTCACGGGAAAAAACAAGGCACCTAGCACCACACACATACATGCACCCACCCTCATGTGCACATGCCTGCACACTGACACACACACATACAGCACACCATGGACCTGGGCAAAGTGAAAGTTCTTGACTGAAGGATGGATCTAAATCATGCTCATATTGCAGGCATGCTGGTACGCTCCTTTAATCCCAGCACTCAGGAGGGAGCGAAAGCTGAATCTCTGAGTGGAAGGCCAACCTAGTCTACATAGTAAGGTTCAAGCCAAACAGAGCTACATAATGAGACCCTGTTCTCACAAATAAAACCAAATTAAATAATAATGCTTGTGCTGGTGCTGTGTCTTCCCCTTCTGTGTTGTCATCGATGTGCACACATGCCTAAAAGTCTGCTATCGGCTCTCATGTTTCCGTGCTGAACACCATTTTCTGATCTCTGTCTACAGCGGCTGCTGCTTGTTGCACTTGCAACATGTTTTCTGACTCTGCTTCTGTGTAATTGCACAAATTTTCTACGTTATACTCTCTCTACAATCAAATGCTATTCAAGGTTACTTACTAATTGCCAGGTTTTATATTTTTGTTTCTAACATAATTTTGTTTTCTATCTAATAGTTTGATGATTGTCTTGGTTCGTAAATATGAGATAGCAGATACTAATTTCCAAATAATGAAATAAGAGATTATGGATTTCTGATATTATTATTTTTAGACATTGATTAACAAAGAGTAAATTAATATAATGACAAGCTTGGCTATAGTTAACTAAAAATTCACAGTAATATACTGTATAGTTAGTCATTTTATATAAAGCGTCACTCACTAATGGGTAGTTCCATATTTACATATTTATTTTTAAAACATTTAATTTGCAAATTTCTCATCTATTTATTGGTCATTTACTCATGATAATGTACTCTTCATAAACAGAAGGGCAATTTCATTATTTGACAATATATGACAATTTTCTTAATAGTGTCTTAACCATGTTTTTCATTTCTATCAGAATGTAACCTATACATCGTTGTCATTTAGTATTTATGATGGTCAGTATTGATGGTCAGCATGGCAGGATGAGGAGCACTGAAGAGCCGAGCCTCTGGGCATGTGTGTGAGGGATTGCCTTGGTTAATGAAGTAGGAAGGCTACCCTAACAAAATAGGAGTAACATCATCCCATGCACCGAGGTCCTAGACTGAAGGAAAATGAAAGGGCTAGCTGAGCAGTAGCACGCAGGCCTCTTCCTGACTGCAGACACAAAGCCACCAGCTGCCTCAAACTCCTGCCACCATGGCTTCTTCCCCACTTAGAACTCTGAGGCAAAATAAACTATACCTGCCTTAAGTTTTTATTGTCGGGTATTTTTGTCACAGCACTAAGAAAAGTAACTGATACAAAATTCTCCTGAGAAGTTGGGGCCATCATTGTGAAAGCCTGACCCTGTTGTTGTTCAGCCTTTGGAATTGTTTGCCAAGAGAAATATGGAAGAGTTTGAAAGGTTGAGAGAAAGTCTTGTAAGCAGTACTTAACAACCATTCTGGTAGGGATGAAAAGAGTAAAGCGTCACGAGAAGCAGACAGTAGAGACAAAGCTCCTAAGGCTCTGGAGGAACACTGCTCTGGGCTCTGGGCTCTGGGAGCTGCTCTAAGTCGGCTTGTGGCCGAGTCTGCCTGCAGTCTGCCCCTGTTTGGGAATGTGGTGAGGCAGAATCTAAAAGTAATGGGCGAGCAAGCGCTGATACTGTGAAATCACTGCTGCTCGCTGCTTTTATCCAGGTCTACAATGAAAGGGAACAGAAAGATATTTCCCCCTAGACAGGGTCTCTCTGTGTATCCTTGGCTGTCCTGGACTCACTTTGTAGACCAGGCTGTCCTCGAACTCACTGACATCCACCTGCCTCTGCCTCCTGAATGTTGGGATTACAGGCGTGTGTCACCACAACCAGCTGACATTTTTTTTTTAATGTGCTGTTTGGGGAGGTAGAAATCGTGAACAAGTTTAAGAAATTACAGACAAGATAAGTACTACCACAATTGTTAAAGAGATTGCTCCAATAGAGAGAAACCTAGTACATGGGGAACAATAGCAAAGGTACCCTGAGGGCAAGACTACACCGATGGAAGGTTCCAGTTTGTGAAAATGCAAATTCATTTCAAAAGAGAAAGCATAAGTTCTGAATGTCAGGGAAAGGACTTCCTATAAAAACAAAACCATCTGCCTGCATACAAACACTGTTTCTCCAGTATCAGCACACAAAGGCCTGTGCTACTGTGGTCCAGGGTGCAGGATTCATCCCTAGTTCTGGCTTTGCAAGCATAAAAGACACAAATTGAGAGTGGGTCACAGAGCTTTCTTCCACATTTCCTGAGAGCCACTGAGGCCAGACAGTGTGTATCAGAGCTGGAGTCCCTCCAGAGAGACTCTGAGAGCCACTGAGGCCACCAGGCAGTGTGTATCAGTGCTGGAGTCTCTGCAGAGAGACCCTGAGAGCCATGAGGCCACCAGGCAGTGTCTATCAGTGCTGGAGTCTCTGCAGAGAGACCCTGAGAGCCACTGAGGCCACCAGGCAGTGTGTCTCAATGCTGGAGTCTCTGCAGAGAGACCCTGAGAGCCATGAGGCCACCAGACAGTGTGTCTCAGTGCTGGAGTCTCTGAAGAGAGACCCTGAGAGCCATGAGGCCACCAGGCAGTGTCTATCAGTGCTGGAGTCTCTGTAGAGAGACCCTGAGAGCCACTGAGGCCACCAGGCAGTGTGTCTCAATGCTGGAGTCTCTGCAGAGAGACCCTGAGAGCCACTGAGGCCACCAAGCAGTGTGTATCAATGCTGGAGTCTCTGCAGAGAGACCCTGAGAGCCACTGAGGCCACCAGGCAGTGTGTATCAATGCTGGAGTCTCTGCAGAGAGACCCTGAGAGCCACTGAGGCCACCAGGCAGTGTGTATCAATGCTGGAGTCTCTGCAGAGAGACCCTGAGAGCCACTGAGGCCACCAGGCTGTGTGTATCCAAGCTGGAGTCTCTGCAGAGAGACCCCGAGTGGCCACTGCATGAAGATGTGCAGGTGAAGCCCAAGTTGCATTGAAGACTTTAGGATGTTAGAGATGCCAGACCCTGGGTCATGTGCGGAGTAAAGCTGAAGGTGCAAGACTGAGCCAGCTCACTAGAGGCTGTGCTGCCACAGGTCACAGAAGAAAGATGTAGAGCCACCTAAAGCCATTAGGGGCTCTGATGATTCCACCAGGAGCTCTGAGCCTGACATGGAGTTTTAGGATTTGGTGTTCAAACCTCCTGGGCTTCAGCCTTACTTTAATCCAGTCTTTCCTTCCTACTCCCATTCTTCCTTTCTGGAATGGGTATGTTTGTATATGGGAAGTATATCACTTATTTTTTCTCTTTTAATTTAAATTTTGTAGAGCACTTCATATATAACTTATGTAGTTAAATCATTTCTACTCTACATGTCTCTCTCCCTTGCTTCAACTCCTCCCATATTCCCCCAAGTTTCCCTCAAATTGATGGCCTTTAATGTTATTGCTACACAAGCACTGACAAAGAGTTTTTATAACACCCTGCTGAGTCCATACGGTGTTGCCCACATGTTCTTGTGTTAACTTGAAAGGCTCAACATATTGAAAAGCTGGTGTCCCTGAGCATACGACAGCTTAGGATTGGATGACTAATTAGGGCCTTTATCCCTAGAGAGAGCACTGACTCTCCCTCTCTCAGCAGCCAGTAACTGCCTATATAGCTCTTCATGTACAGTGGATCCTGATGAGCTTTTCTTCACCTGTGCTGGGCTGTCAGCTAGTGTTGTCACTGTTCAGATCCTGTTCAAGCAACTATAGTGTTGAGGAGCCATGGGCGCAGCTTCCCTCTCACACCTTGAAAATGCTGCCTTACAGCAGGCGTCCTGGTTCTCTGGCTTTGCCTTAAATGTAGAAGGTGTGTTATGGTTGTACCAGATGGAGTCGGTACCTCACAGCCACTTACTCTTTCCGCGTTTTGACCAGTTGTAGATAACTGTAATGTTCTTCAGCCACTGCAAAAGGAAGCCTTGCTGATAAGGGGTGAGAACTGCTCGTATCTGTGGGTGTAAGTACTTAGAATACAGGTAGAACTTATCTGGCTTAGGAAAGTGTCAGTAGTAGATTATCCTCTACTGTAGAGATCTCAAATGAAGACGCTGCCTTGAGTCTCTGGAAATACTTTGCAGTTCTTCGAAATAGTGTTAAGACTGTTAAAGACTGTGGGGACTTTAACTGGATGCACTTTGCATTATGAGATGGCCCTAAGGCTCTGGGGATAAGAAGCAGATGTCAAATTGACAAGGGGTAGATTTGTGAATATTAATATTGTGAACTTGAAAGATGTAGGGTCACTGGGAACAAGCCTGTCAGTGTGTCTGAGGGACTTTCTAAGTGAGAACTTAGCTGAGGAGCCTCACTGGAGACACACACAGCAATCAGCGTGTGTTCTGAACGAAGGGAAAGGAGCAGGAGTGCAGGAGCATTCATCTCTCTCTTTCCCGATTGTGGACACAAGGTGACTTCCTGCTTCAAGCTCCTGTCACCACTACTTCCCCACCATAGACTGCATCTCAGAACTGTGAACAAAAAACAAGTAGCAACAAAACCTGATCCAATATTTCTATAAAGGCAAATGGTCAAGCACATCTCTTTAGAGTAAATCTTTTAAATTTTCCTTTTTTATTAATTTATTTATTTCCTTTACATCCCAACCACAGTTTCCCCTCCCTCCTCTCCTTCTTGTCCTTCTCCCGGCCCCTGCCCTACAATCCACTCCTCTTCTGTTTCTCTTCAGAAAAGAGTAAGCCTTCCATGGTTGTCAGCCCGCCTTGGCATATCAAGTTGCTGTGAGACTAGGCACAGCATCACCTACTGAGCCTAGAAGAGGCGGCCCAGTTGGGAGAAAGGGCCCCAAAGGCAGGCAGCAGAGTCAGGGACAGCCTCTGCTCCCACTGTGAGGAGCCCCATATGAAGACCAAGCTGCACAGCTGTTACATATGTGCAGAGAGCATAGGTCAGTCCCATGCAGGCTCCCTGGTTGGCGGTTCGGTCTCTGTGGGTCCCTGTGGGCTTAGGTGAGTTGATTCTGTAGGTTTTCTTCTGATGTCTTTGACCCCTCTGGCTCCTGCAAACCTTCCTCCCCCTCTTCTGCAGGATTTCCCCAAGCTCCACTTAATGTTTGGCTGTGGGTCTCTGAATCTGTGTCCATCAGATGCTGGGTGAAGCCTCTCTGGTGATGATTATGCTACGTTCCTGTCTGCAAGAACAGCAGGGTATCATTAACTGTGTCAGGGGTGGGCTCCTCTCATGGCATAGTCTCAAGATGGATTGGTCATTGGTTGGCCATTCCCCCAATTTCTGCTCCATCTTTACCCCTGCACATCTTGTAGGCAGGACATATTATAGGTTGAAGGTTTGTGGCTGGGTTAGCGTCCCAGTCCCTCCATTGGAAGTCTTACCTGGACACAGTAGATGGCCTGTTCAGGCTCCTTATTCCCTGTTGCTAGGAGGCTTAGTGAGGGTCACCCTCATAGATTCCTGGGAGTTTGCATTGCCCTGGGTTTCCAGCTTATCCCAGAGATGGCCCTGCCATTCCAGCTGCTCTCCCAGTACTGTCTCTGTCCTTCCTCCCCCCTCAACCTGATCCCTCCTATTTCCATCCCCACCCCCACCTTTACCAAGACCCCTCCCCCTGTCCATCCTTTTCCCCCCTTTTTGGTTTTTCGAGACAGGATTTCTCTTGTAGTGCTGGCCTCCCTTTGTAGACCAAGCTGGCCTCAAACTCACAAAGATCCTCCTGCCTCTGCCTCCCAAGTGCTGGGACTAAAGGTATGCGCCACCACGCCCAGCACTGTCCATCCATTATGTCTATCGAGATTCATGTGTTCCCCCTTGAGCCTCACTTGTTACTTGGTTCTTTGGGTCTGTGGATTGCAGCATGGTTATCCTGTGCTTTATGGCTAATGTCCACTTATGAGTGAGTACACACCACGGGTGTCTTTCTGCATCTGGGTTACCTCACTCAGGATGGTCATTTCTAGTTCCATCCATGTCCTTGTTTTAATAGCTGAGTATTCCATTATGTAAATGTACGACAGTTTCTTTACCGGTTCTTTGCTTGAGGGATATATGGGTTGTTTCCAGTTTCTGGCTATTACAAATAAAGCTGCTATGAACATGGTTGAGCAAGTGTCCTTGAGGTGTGGTGGAGTGCCCTTTAGGTGTATGCCCAGGAGTGGGATAGCTGAGGCTTGAGGTAGATCGATTCCCATTTTTCTGAGAAACAGCCAAATTGATTTCCAAAGGAGCTATACAAGTTGAGTAATTCTTTTAAATTCAAAAGTGTGAGAAGGAAACTTAAACTGCTTTTAGGAAACGGCAGTTTAGTTGTGTATATTATTTAGTTTTATAAGGAGAAGAGACTTTCTTCCCTGGAGTTTTAGGCTTGCCAGTAACTGTGTAGACTTTGCAGCCTGTGCCGCCTCCAGTTCCTTACAGTGAGCAGTTGTGTGGCATTCTTTCTGGGTGTTCACCTCTGGGAGCTTTTAGGGCTTTAAAAATGAGTTCTCACTAGAAAGCTCCAAGCCAAAACTGAAAATAAGCGCTTTCTACCTAAAGACTACTGTAAGCCTGTTGGCTGCCTCTGAGCCTGGCAAGAGCTCCCTGTCTAACTGCCTTCATATCTCTTTTCCAGTGAGTTCTCTAGTTGCCATAGCCTTGTTCAGATCATCTTAAATACATATGTAAATAAACTTACACTGAGAACAAGAAAAAGACCCCTTGGATCTTGCCTCTTCCCTTTCCAGACACGAGCATTCAGAGAGACCTCGAATTTCTATTTAGGGTATAAATTTCTCCAAATTCTCTTTTTCTTTTTTTTCCCCTAAGACAGGTTTCTCTGTTTAGCCCTGGCTGTCCTAGAACTCCCTCTGTAGACCAGGCTGACCTCGAACTGTCACAGAAATCCTCCTGCCTCTGCCTCCCAAGTGCTGAGATTAAAGACATGCATCAAATTTTCAAAATACTGAATCTTTTCTTGTCTATCTAGATTAGTAAAACTTAACTAAAGTTAATAGGGCTTAAAGAGATTTTTGTGTATATTATATACTCATTATTATCCCTGCTTTCACTTTCAAATACAAATGTAACCTTCAAAAATACAATTCATCATAATTAATTTTGTAAGCATTTTATTCTATTCTAGTCAAAATACAGATGATGTTTAAATCTAGTGGGTATTGCATCCAAAATTGAACAGGGAATGGAATAAAAATATCAGCCAGAAAAAAAAATATATCAGCCAGATGTGGTTGTGCACTCCTTTAATCTACATTCGGGAGACAGCGGCAGGTGGATCGCTGTAAGTTCCAGGCCATCCTGGTCTACAAAGTGAGTCCAGGACACCCAAGGATACACAAAGAGACCCTGTCTTGAAAAAACAAATGTAAAAAAAAACCTGTAATTTCAGCCTTGGACATTTTTAAAACAGGAGATCACGAGAGTCGTTCTGCACTTCAGCTTCCCGGGGAAAGGCTTAGAGATGATCTTGTCAAGCCAAAAGTTTCCTAGTTAAGTAGAAATTCAACGCTATAGGGTGTCATAAAATTCAGTATGGGGAACAATGTTTTGCCTTAAGGAATACAATTTAAATGTATCTAATTCGTGCTTACAAATGTCATTCTGGGTTTTTACTTTTTCTTTCTTCCACTTTTAAGTTCACTGATACTCTTAAAACTTCAAGATGCTCATGGTGGTTCCTAACAATATATTTTGAAAATATAGTAAAGCAAGTGATAATTTTCACTTGAACAGTGTTAGGGCCTTTTAATCCTCAACTAATATTTCTGTGTGCGTTATAAACATTTAAGAGACTAATTTAAAAGGGTGACAGTGAGATAGGAAGTTACTTTTTGTAACTAAGTGTTAAATATCAGATGAAATTAGGAAGCAAATGATAGTTAATCACAAATTTGGGGTTCAAAAAACTATCCTGATTTCCTTAAGATTATAGAAAAGAATGAGATAAAGACATTGTGACATGTTTGTATTATGAAATTTGGGGCTACTATAATCTGTGACTTCAGATCTTCTCTATTGGGTGGGAATTATGCTGTTTACAGTAACCACGATTCGTAGTCATTGAATTCCACTGTTACTTTGGATGATCACTTGGATCGCTCCAGTTTTTTAAAGCAGTTGGATATTCTGAATCATCTGAAATGCCAGAGTAATTATAACTTTCTTTTACTTACTCTTACACAATTGTTTTTGTGTATACATATATAAAACAGGTTAAAATAAAATATATATATTGATCAGGATTGTCATGATATTAATAATATCATTATTAACAGATTCCATTTTATCGAATCACTTTAAAGATTCTATAACCAATTCTAGTCAGAATACAAGGCTAGAGATATTCTCACCTTTGACAGATGGGTTTTAGAGGGCTTTTTTTCACTCTTATTAATCTCTTTACAGCCTGATCCCGTCCACTTCCCTCCTCTCCGCCCAGTCCTGCCCTTGTACCCCTCCTCCTCTCCTTCTCAGAGAAGGGGAGGCCCCTAAGGGATACCAACCCACCCAGTAAGACTAAGTGTATCCTCTCCCACTGGGGCCTGACAAGGCAGCCCAGCTATGGGGACAGGGATCCAGTGACAGGCAACAGAGTCAGAGACAGCCCAGCCCCTACTCCCATTGTTAGGGGACCCACATGTTGACCATTTGCACATCTACACGTGTGCAGGGGTCTAGGTCCAGTCCATGCACACTCTTTGGTTGGTAGTTCAGTCTCTGTAAGTCCCCATGGGCCCAGGTGAGTTGACTCTATGGGCCTTGTGGTGTCCTTGACCCATCGGTCTCCTTCAGTCCTTCCTCCCATTTTTCCACAGAACTCCCCGAGCTCAGCCTGTTATTTGGCTGTAGGTCTCTGAATCTGTTTCCATCCACTGTTATATGTAGCCTGTCAGAAGACAGTTAGCCTAGGCTCCTGTCTGCAGATAGCAGAGTATCATTAATAGTGTAAGGGGTTGACTCTCCCATAGGGTGGGTCTCAAGTTAGGGCCATTCATTGGTTTGTCATTGCCTCAATCTCTGCTCCATCTTTACCCCTACACTTCTTGTAGGCAAGACAAAGTTTGGGACTAAGGTGTTTTGGGTGGTGTCTTACTCCCTCCACTGGAAGTCCCACTGGCTACAGGAGGTGGCTACTTCAGATTCCTTAAGCCCCTCTTCTAGAAATCTCAACTAACAGAGAGCCACCAGAGACTCCCAGGAGCCACCACCACCACCACCGATTTCTAGTCCCCCTCCCAGCCCCCTACCCCACTTTCCACTCACCTGGTCCGCATCCCGCTTACCTTCCCCACTTCCTCTCTCACCCAGTTCCTTCCCTCCATCTACTTCAGATGCCTATTTATTTCCTGTTCTGAGTGAGATTCAGCATCTTCTCTTGGCCCCTGCCCAGCTTGTAGCATGGCTATCCTGCACTTAATGGCTAATACTGGAAATTTATTTCATACATTATCATGTTCCTTCATTGAAAGTATCAAACAAGCAACCTCGTAGGTTTTGTAGATCAGAATTTTGTGGATCTATTTCTAACTGGAGGAAACTGACCAAAATCTGATTTGTAAGATACAAAATTGTAATTCCTTGTTAATATAAGACTTTATTTATATAACTAAAGTTACTATATTTCTGTCTTTATTGATGGGGGAAGTTAAGATAAGGTCACAAGTAGCCCAGACAGACCAAGAACTTTCTGTTTAGCTGAAAATGACTTTGAACTCCTAATCGATCTGCCTCCACCTCTAGAATGTTGGGCTTATAGGCATGCACCAACACACCTGGCTTTTCATATTAATAAACTTAAGCATTCAACAACTACTTTTCAAAAATTAAGTTCTAGAAATGTAGTTGATAAAACCTCAACTTTGATGGAAATTGAAATCTAAGTATATGAGCATATTAGAAACTGTGGGGGCTTTCTTTATGTGCAGATTCAATCAACTGCAGATCAAGAACATTTCATTGTGTCTCTATTGTACATGAACTGATGCTTTTTCTTGATATCCCTTAAAGAATACCATATTACAGTTGTTTATATAATATTCACATTGTGTTAAGTATTATAAGTAATCTAGAGATGGCTTAAGTATGTAAGATATGTGCAAATTACATGCAAATATTACACCTTTTTATATATGGGACTTGATTAGTAACCAATTGATTTACTTCTAGGGGGTCCTAAAAGCCAGTCCCTTGTGAATTCTGAGGGAGGTCTAGAAATGTAACGTTCAACTCAAGCCATCATCTGAAAGCAGATTGAGCCCCAAAGGCTAGACTTAGACTTATGTAACTTTATTCTTTATTTATATTCTAACCATTGATACAGTGCTATTTAAACCGAATGAATCATGTTTAGAGAAAAACCCTTTTCCATGTTATAAACCTGAAATTGTAGAATCTTAGAAACCCTAGTGTCTTTTAGTATACTTGAAAAACATTTTATAATTATGAAACATTCTATGATACTTAGAGGGGGAAAGTTTTACTTCTACACAAGGGTAAGTAGCAAGCAGGCCCACCCCACAGAGCTGTGTTTTGGTTTTTACTGAAAATAGATTCTTTTTTCATATAATAAATTCTGATTATGGTTCCCTCCCCTAACTTCTACCAGCTCTCCCCACCTCTCCACACACCCAAATCCACATCCTTTCTTGCTTTTTCACATTAGAAAACAGACATCTAAAATAATAATAAATAATAATAATATAAAAGAAAAAACTAAATGGTACAAGAGAAAACAAACAAATAGAAAAACAAAGAGCCAAAGAATCAGCACAAGAAACAGATATAGACACAGAGACACACACATTAGCAAACACAGAAATCCCATAAAAATGCAAAATCAGGAACCGTAATGTATAAGCAAAAGCCTTGTAAGGTAAAAGAAAAAATGCCCAGACATGTAGTTTGAGACAAAAAAAATCCCTCTAGAAATACCAATGAGTTCATTTTGTCTTTGCCATCTACTGTTGGGCATGGAGCCTGGCCTCAAGAGTGGTTTGTATACGAAATGAGACACCACTGTGCATTGTCATCAACTGGAGATAGCCTCTTGATTAGTGATGAGACCTTGTGACCATGTCCCCTCTCAGCACTGGCACCCCATCAGGCCCAGGCCTGTGCAGGCCCTGTGCATGCTGTCTCTGACACTCGTATGTGCATTGCTCCTGCTGTGTTTAGAGGAACACCTTGACCCTCGCTGCTCCCCATCCCATCTGGCTCTTACACTTTTTCTGCAGGGCTCCCTGAACTGTGAGGGGAGAGACTTGATGGGAGACATCCCATACAGGACTGAGTGTCCAAGGCCCCGCACTTAGCACGCTGTGTAGATGCGGTTCTCTGTATTTGTTCCTATCTGCAGCAGAAGAAAGCTCCTGTGATGATAGCTGAACAAGACACTGACCTATGAGTGTATCAGAATGTTATTAGAAGCCATTTTGTCGCTACAGTCCTTTAACACAGTGATTCTCAAACTTCCTAATGCTGAACCCTTTAACACAGTTCCTTATGTTGTGATGACCCCAACCATGAAACTATTTTTGTTGCTATTTTATAACTATAATTTTGCTACTGTTATAGATCATAATGTAAATATCTGATATACAGAATATCTGATATTTGACCCTTGTGAAAAGATTGTTCAACCCCCTCAGAGGGGTCACAACCCACAGAAGAGAATCACTGCTTTAACAGAACAGTAGTATCTGGTTTTCCCCCAGGTCTTTGGCCTATGTAGCCTTAGGTTCTTGGCCACCCAAGCAGTGTCAGGAGTGGGTTCCATTTTATGGAATAGGCCTTAAATCCAGTCAAATGTTGGTGAGTAGCCCCACAAGCTTTCTGCCACCATTGCACTAGCACGATTTGCATGCAGGTTGAATGTCGTAGATGAAATGTTCTATGACTGGTGCTTGCCTCTCCCCTTTGGTGGTCTACAGAGCACCTTCCGGTGCCTAGAGCAGTGGTCAGCAGGTGGAGGCTCTAGGTAGGCACTACCTAGACTTCTCCACATTCAGGGAGTTTTGTAGGCGTTGTCTTCAGCAGTGGGTCTTACCATCATTTTGTGTAGAGTAAGCCTTGGCAGTAGCCTGGGTTGTAGGAGGGGGTGCTCCCAGGGAGTACCTTTGGCCAATAGATGTAACTCAATCCCAGAACTGGAGTCTTTATTTGGCAACAAAAGATGTCCAGCTGGGGCTCTGACTCCCCCATTATATGGCAATTTTATTTCGATCACCTTCATATATGTATATATTTTAGGAAGCCTGTACTGTACCCTCAAATGGCCCTGAATTTTAGCTGTCCACTCCATATCCCCTTTCTCACTTCCTTCTTCCTTCCTCCTCCTTTGATCCTCCCATTCCAGTCCCCCAACACCCATCCACAACTATGCTATTCTATTAGCCCCTTCCTAGGGTGACCCAGCCCTCCCACAGTCCCTCACGTACGCAGTACCTAGCCTCTGTGTACATGGATTATAGCCTGCTTATCCACATGTAAGCAAATGTATACCATACTTGTCTTTTGGAGTCTGGGTTACTGCACTCAGGATTCTTTTTCTAGATACATCTATTTACTTGTGAATTTCATGATTTCACTTTTTGTTACTTGTTTCAAAATAGGGTTTCTCTGTGCTGCCCTGGGTACCCTGGAACTCTCTGTAGACCAGAGTGATTAGACTCAGAGACCTGCCTGCCTCTACCTCCTAAGGTCCGGGATTAAGGCGTGTGCCACCATGCCCAGCTTATTTCACTTCTTTAATGACTAATATTCCATGGTGTAATTATACCACATTTTCTTTATCCATTCGTTTGTTTACTGTCATGTAGTGTGTTTCCAGTTTCTGGCTATTATGAGTAGAGTAGTAATGAATGGGCATAACTGAGCAGATGCCTCTGTAGTAAGATGCAGAATCCTTTGGGTATATGACCAAGAATGGTATAGCCAGATCTTGAGGTAGACCGAGGCACATCTCACTAAGAAATTGCCACATTGGTTTCCATAGTATCTGTACAAGTTTGCACTCCCACCAGCTATGGATGAGTGTCCCCCTTATTCCACATCCTCAGCAGAATGGGATGCCCTTTACTTTGTGGGTCTTGCCAACAGGGCTTTTATTCCTAAAGTAAACAGGACCTGTGCATCACTCTGAATAGTCAGAGTTTGGTCTTGTGTTCCTACGCAGTTGCCTAACTGAAAGCAGCACATTTCATAAGCAAAATGCAACTTTTAAAATCTGCTTTTTTGTTCTGTATTTTATTATATTTATTGTTATTTTATGTGTATCAGTGTTTGGCCTTCATATAGTCATGTACACCACTTGTGTGCTTAGCACCAGTAAAAGTCAGAAGAGTACATCAGATTCCCCTGAGGCCTAGAGTTACAGACAATTGTGAGCTGCCATGTAGGTACTGGGAGAGGTTTTGGTTTTTTGAGACAAGGTCATTCTATGTAGTCCTGGCTGTCCTGGAACTCACATGTAGACCAGACTGGTCACAAACTCAAGAGACCTTGGCCTGCCCTTGCCTCCTGATTTCTGGGATTAAAAGTGGGTGCCACCACACCTGGCCCAGAATGCAACTTTTGAAAATAGGATGCAACCTTAAGCACCTTAGGAAAATGATTGGGGAGTGTTAGATAGAAATTTACAAAATTCGTATTTTCATATTGTATATTTTATTGAAATTTTCATATATGCATATGCCTTTTGATTAACTCTACCCTATCCAGTTTGCTCCCTATCCTAACCACCATTTTATTATCCCAGTTTCATGTGCTCTGTTTTCTTAAACCCACTGAGTGTATACAGTTTGTGCTACTTATATGCTCATGTGTTTAGAACCATGTACTAGAGCATGGGCCACCTGGCCTCTCAGGAGCCACATCCCCTAAGAAAACTGACTCTGTCTCACCCAGCAGCCATGGGAGCTAAGAGCATCTCAGGGGACGTGGGCTGTCTTGGCCTTATGCAGGTCTCGTGCATGCTGTCACAGCCACTGTGAGCTGGTCCTGAGCACCTAAGCCACTCACTCACTACCCCTTCCTCTCCCTCTGGCAGTCTTTCTGCCACCTCTCTCCTGGGCAAAGGGTATAGTTGGTACAGATGTCCATCTAAATCTGTGAACTTTACAGTCTCCTATTGTGGGTCTCTATTAATCTCCATCTTCTGCAAGAACAGCCTTCTCTGATGAAGGCTGGAAGATGCACTAATCTAGGAATTAGTTTTAATTAATTTAGGAAGGCACTTTAATACTAGAGCCACTCGCCAGAATAATAGGATTGGGTTCTCCCCTAGCGCCTGTAGCCATGTCAAAAGTTTATGGCCCAGTTAACAGTACCATGCATGAGGGGGTTTTGTGGTGTGGTGTGGCATGTGGGTGTGGTGTCATGTACTAATACATATGAAGAAGTGCACACTACAGTACACATGTGGCAGTCAGAGGACAACTCACAGGAGTCAGTTCTCGCCTTCTACCAGGTTGGTCCCAGGCAATCAACTCAAAATCATTGGCAGTGAGCACCTTTACTCATCGAGACATCTCTCCAAGCTAAGTTCTCAGTCTCAAGATCTTGGTAACGGGCTGTGAAGATGGCACCGCAGTTAAAACCCTGTGGAGACTGGCGTTCAGACTGGGTCTGACTCAGAGGGCTCAATGAGTGAGGTTTCAGAAGAGACATTAAGGATGATTCTCAAGGTCATCCTCCAGTCTGCTGGACCATTGCTGTACAGATCAACTTTAAAAGTTCATAACACCCTCTGTAAATAATTAACTTTGTTGATGGTATACTGTAAAGTCATGCTTGCTTTATCATTTCAAGGCAAGAACAGAACCTCACATTTATGAAGACCCTTATAATTTATAAGCACTTCATACAAATTAACCTATTTTGTCCACTCCATACTTTTGTGAAATAATCAGGCAGTTTTCTGTGAAAGTACTAAAGTTTATACTACAAGTTCAAATAATTACTCAATATGACATTACTCTAAGTGGTAGAAATTACTAATTATTAGTAAGTCAACAGAAGGTTAATCATCTTTGGAAAATAGGGCAGGGTCAAATGAACAATCCAGAAAGAATATAAAATACTTTTGAGACATTATTCCATCTAAGAATTATAAGCTATCTTTAATTTAATCAATAAAAACATTCTGTTCTAATTTCTTAAGGATATGAGAGTAACCAGAAAATATTTAAACACTAAAGCAAAATAAATCATGAGAAACACAACTCTGTTTCAACATGCTTTTATCAAGCATCCTAGGTTTACAAACCAGTTTCCTAACCAAATAGTCGAAATATGGTTGTTCTAGTAGTTTTTAGATCGCTCATTAAAAATAGTGTTTTAAAGTATTGTTCAAGTTAGCATTCTGGGAAAAACAAGAAACACATGGAAAGAAGAAAGAGCCTCTAAGGCATCCCAAAGAACCTTTCAGCTTTCAGACAGCAGATGTTAACTACAGCCTGTGCCATAGCCACCAAAACATCTCTCCTTCTTCCTCTCCATTCTTGCTAATAGCTACAGTGCAGGCATCCATCAGTCTCGGTATATAATCCCTTCATCTAGACTTGCTACCTTAGCTCCAGCACTGAACTACACCCCAGCTCTGCTAGTTGGGCTGTCGTTACTTAAGCCTGGTTGTTACATCATGGTGACAGGTATTAGACTCAAAAGAAAAGTTTTTAATTTGATCTAATTCTTCTTCAATTTTTTATGATTTTTAATTATATATATTTGTGCACGTGGGTATAGTTATGTACATGTGAGAGAAAGCAAGTACCTGCAGAGGCCAGAGGTACCAGACCCCATGGAGCTGGAAATACAGGTGGTTGTGGGCCTCCTAAAGTGGGTGCTAGGAATAGAACCCATGTCCTCTGGAAGAGCAGTACATGATTCTAACCACTGAGCCATCTCTCCAGCCCCAGATTTGATCTAATTCTAAGATAAAGGTCATTATCATAATTGCCTTACGGTCTCTTTAACTCAAAAATTTGTAAAAAAGTACTGGCAATATAGCCTAATGTCACTGAAGTTAATTTTCTTACAATATTGATTTCAATAAGCTTTAACTTATGATTATTATAATATATTGCAACATTCTTTTCAAGTTGGAACACTATTTTATAACATCGCCAAGTATCTTAAAGTGCTATTAATAAATTATAATTGCACACTTAAAGCCTGTTTAGCCCTGGAAGCATCCAGATCTCTTATTACACTTTAAGAATAACTCGCTGTTTTGATGAATTTCTCCTGACAGTTACTTGCTCTAGCACTGGCATGTCACTTCTTTACTGGTGGATATGCTCACCGTTCTAGCAGATCAATAGAGTGCTCTGTGTGCCCATAGCACCTAGAACTAGATAATAGAAAACTCCCCTTCAGAGAAGCTTTTTTATCCATTTCCCTTAAGTAGACTTAAAGATGCTAATTGAATTTTTAGAAGAGTAGTCAGATGTGGTTGATTTAGCCTAGGTACCACTCAAGTTTTATTCAACATGGCAGTCACTACCTCTTCAGTGGCTTTATTTAATCACAATATTGAGCTCAGATCACTTAAAGCAAGAAAAACAATTGATGAGATTTCTAGGCAACAGGATTTGCCTCCCCCCTAGATGCTCTTAAAAAAGGCATCTAGTCAGTCAAGATACCTTAGTAAAACTTACTCTTTTCAATGTCTTAAGCAGGGGTATATCTACCAATCTTTGTATTTTGCAGGAGATTAAATAAAAGTCACTTGTAGGAACAAAACTTAGCCACTAAATGATTTGCTTAAAAGTAAGATAAAATGTTTATCTATTAACATTAAGTAGCATTTTAATAATTGGCTGATTTGTCTCTTGATAGTGCTTTCTTATCTAATTCTAATCTTACATATCGTAAGCACATAATCTTTTATAAAACAAAAATAAATTTAGCCAAAGTTTAAGGATGACCCAAAAAACGTATAATGTAACTTAGAAATCTCATTGAGTATGGCAAGTCTTGGGTCTTTATATGTGATTTCTCTATAGCTAGGCTGCCTCCCTGTCTAGCAGTAGATTGGAATGTTAACCTACTCTTCAGGTATTTCCTGAAGAATACTCTCCTCAAAATCCAGCCACAGACTGGGGAGGTGTGAAGCTCAGTGGTAGACCAAGCTTGACTAGCACACACAAGGCCTAGGTTAGATCCTCAATGCCGTCTTAAAAAAATTCCAGACCTAGTTAGTCTTGTTTTTTAAATCTTTCCCTTAAGTAATTATAAAAATGAGAGCCATTTAAAGTGCATTAAAACCCTAATTTTCTTTAAATCTCTTAATAGGAACCATGGTTACATTCTGTGAGAAGACGCTTTTCTCAGCCTTCATCTGTGGGTTTGAAACCTCGATATTCTCGAAGCCCACACTTTCATCCTAGAAAAGATTTCAGAGCAGAGGATTCAGTTTCCACTCCACCTTCCTGTACTGACTTTGTTAAGTAGTCTTGGAGAACTGTTTTGTCCAGAAGTAGAAATAACTAGACCCTACGTGGCCTAGGAACAGATGGGTTTGTGGGTATGCTTATGGTTAAACGGTTTTGCTTTTTTTTTTTTTTTTAAGAAAAATTCTAAATCTTAGTAGCCAGAATATTGGAGATGCAGAGTTAAATCATGGTTTCCTTTATTAACTCAGACACTTAAGTAATATAGAGTTATAAGCCATAACAAACAAGTGTTGTCTCTGTAAGACATCTGGCTGTCTTACCAGCATGATCATCATGCATAACCACTTACAAACATCTTTGATGTTTAGATTTTCAGTTTTATTCCAGAAGTTTCATATTTGTAGACAAATTCATGGCATACATAAAAAGTACTTCACAATAGACCACTTTTTTGTAATATGGTCTAATTTAAACAAATTGCATCTTGTTAGGGAGATGATGTGTAAATTCTACTTTTCACATTATTCTGGTTTCACGATATTTGTGTTTATGTGTGTTTTACCTATATTAAGTGATTTTGATAGAAAACATTTCAAACTCACATTACAAATTTTTACAAACACTGATATAAAAATGTTATAAAATATCCATAACTCTTGTCATATTATAACCACTTATTGTATGTGGTTTCTATGGCCAATGTGGCACTACCCTTAAAGTGTTCTTAAAGATTACCTGTTCTGGCCCTTTTCTGTCATTTTTACATGAAGTAGACTTGTTCATAGGGCATAGCATCTTATGGAGTATAAGTTTTCATAATTACATCATGTCAGATTTGATAGTGTCAATATTTTTATCTTCCACTCATTTGGTTCTTTGTGAGGCTTATAGGCTTTTAAAACATTAGAATTTACCCATAACACAGTTTATTTTTAAATGCAAAGAACTGTGATTGCCTGCTGTTAGGGAATGAGAGAAGTTTCTAAAAAATTTAAAAAATGTTATAATAATTAGAATTTTTAAAATTAAATAACTCTAATCTTTTAAGTCAATGCTTTCTGTTTACCAAATGTTGTACCCTCTATTAAATATATGTATGTATATATTTAATACATATATATGTACATATATATGTACATATGTATATGTACAACCAAATGTTGTACCCTCTATTAAATATATACATATATATATTTATATTCCTATGACAGATGCTTGGATTAGTAAAAACAATAAGGTTGTATAAATCAGCAATATTTCAGTTGACTACATGGAAAGTTACTTTAGAAGTTAATGAAATTTGATAGCACAATGCTTCTAGGAAATACTAGAACTTCAGTATTTTAAAGTTACATCTACTCCAAGAATTAATACTGTCTTGAACGTCTGCTAAGAAAGAATAAGAATTATAAATAAAGAGTTCTTATATCAGAAAAGCGACTCCTAATAATATTCATCTCATGAAGGTGATGAATATATATATACCCATGGATGTACATATACATTTGGTGTATGTAATCCTAATTTAGGGGGCTAAAATACATGTCTGTGAATAAAATGTAATCGTATATGTATTAGGTAGTATCTTCATACATTTTAAGGCCATTGCAAATACTTAAAAGTATTTTCTTTTGCTAGAGTTACTGTCAAAGTAACATGCTATATGTAATGTTACCAGAGCCCTAGCCAAAATATCATGAAACAATGTATTTGATACTCAGCTTACCTGTTATCAGTATACAGCTTAATCCCATGTTTATTATTTAGCTTATTCAGTGAATAACAGGCATTTTTCTAAAACCTTTATAAATTCCAAGAGTCTGAAAGTAATTGTATTTTGCACTTAAAAAAAAGTTGACAGTGAAATGTTTTTTGTTACCCAGTTTAGTTTAGGCAATTATGCTCTTTCCTAAAATATATATACTTCCACATTATTTTCATTCTATTCCGTAAAGATTATATGTTACTATATTTCTCTCTATAGACTGGAAAGTATTAAATGGAGATAACATGAAAATAGTAATGTAATCCCTCAAAAGATACTACTCTGCTTAAGTTGTAAGGTCTTGCTCTTATTTACAAGTGTAACCAAAGTAATTGTAATATCTATAAAGCATCAGTGTTGAAGTTGATGTTTTATCTAGGTAGCTAAAGGAAACCTATAGGAAATATCTAATCAGCATAAAAAGTATTGCTGAAATCCATCCTCTTCCCTCTGGGGATAGAAGAGTAACTTTAGTACCCATTAACAATTTGAGATAAGATTTAATATGATGTGTTTCTTGTTAATCATATTAGGATCTTTGTTTTCAGCACCAAAATAAACAAAGCTACATAGTATACACCCGTAGGTTTTTAACACATATAAAAGCATGCAGACAGATTTTTAAAAGATACTAATGCGCATATTTTTCTGCCCTCTGTAAAAAGCCAAGTGCTAATAGGAATAGTATTTTGCTCAGACTACTCCAAACTGTAAAAACTGTTTTTAATTAAAATAACATTTATTATGCTGATGTTAAAAGAAAAATGAAAATAAACTCAGCAAAAATCCCATGTTCACGGGAGGTGTTTAAGCCCCTGTCCTGGCTACGTATATAGCCTTACAGAATTTGTTTCACATTGTTGAGCGCAGACATACACACATCTCTATACTTTACAGTCATCAACATACTTAACAATGATGACTTCTGATAATTTGTTTAACCTGGCTACCCACTTCTCATTACTTGGTTTTAAGGAGCAAGTTTTCACTCTGACTCCTGCCTGTCTATCTAAAATCACAGTGGTTTCCTAATAAATTTACACTGAGCTACCACTGTATGCTTATACAGTCTGTTCATGTCGGAGTTAGTAGCTGTGGATATGATGTCCATGAATTACAGAAAATCTTAGGCTAAAAAACTAATGTATGGCATCAGTTACATCCAAAAATATTTTATTCAAAATTTAATGTGACTGATTTTAGGTGAACAATGGTTTATTTAACTAAAAAGATTCCCTTGAACACTGACTGTTTTTTATATTTCGTACTAGGTCAAAACAATGTCACAATAAATGTTAAAAATGTTTCCTTTGCATCCAAATAAAATTCCTTCTTAATGTGGCATGAGACTCCAGCTGGCCATCGTCCAGGCCACTACACGCACATTCTCAGTAACTAACCCTGTACTTACAGACTTCTTCCGTTTTGTCAAAGTAAGCTTGTGTTAATTAGATTCCAGTAATGAGTTACAAATGAACTCCTGCTGGCAAGATAGACCAGTGGACGAATGCTTACCTAACATGCACAAGGCCATGGCTCAGCCTGCAGCATGTGCGTGGGGGTGGGAGGTAGAGAAGGAGAGGAAGAGAGACACAGACAGACAGACAGACATCCACAATGAAACTAGAACTAAAAAAGTTTGCTTTTATATACAACACAGGGACTTTCCGTAAAATGAGCTTTGTAGGAATTTAAGTATAAAATGTCAATCACAAATTAGAGTTTACCAAGAGTGAAGATCTGTACCTCATGAAAGCCTTTACAGATTCCTCTAGTAACTACCATATAAAGGTATCTGTCAGCGGGTCATTCATCACCTGTTGTGCATCTGAACAGCATCATGCCCTGCTAAAGTCTGTCTACATTCAAATTGGATCCTAAAGAAGGCATTTTAAACCCAAAAGTAATTCCTGGCCTTCCTAGTTAACAAGGACTTTAGAACATTTGATTCCTTAAAATGTGTTTTACATAAGAGCTGGGACCTAAATAAAGATGGTCTCACCCCACTTCCTTGAAGTGAAACTCTTATCTAACAAGAGAGCTACCTTCCTTTTAAAATGTAAAATTGACACTATTTCTTTTTGCAGCTCACAATATAAAGAGATAAGAACATAATGACTACGCTAGGAAATAAAAATTATCAAGAATTATCTAATATGTGGCATTTAGAATGGGTAATAACCACAGCCAAAAGACCTGGTTTCTGCAGTCTTTTTAGAAAAAAACATGTCATAGAACTGTGAGTAAGTAGATGAGTTTTATTAATCTGTTTGTTTGTATTAAACTGTATGTTTGAAATAAAGTTTCAGTGTTTGTGGCCTCTAATAAACTCTCTAGCTTTGTTACTAGAATAGCTCATTCAAATAAACCTGCATACTGATGTTTGTCTAAAGATAAATGTATAAAATGTTGAGAAAATGTCATTTCAAAATACTTAGCCTCATGACTTTATGACAAGATACTTTCATTTTTAGCAGATTCTTAACTTACTCCATTTGTGACTCCGTTGTCACCTAAGATATTTTTATACGACTAGTATATACATAGAATAGTATATACAAGCCAAACATTTACTGATAATCATAAATTTATTTTAAAACAATCCTTTTGTACACATATCATACCATTTACTAAAGCCTAAAACACATGTATATACTGGTGAATGTGCTTATTGACCTGTACATAAAGAACTGATGCAGTGAGACAGCTTGCAGGCCAAGGTCCCTTCTGTGTGCGCTGGGCCTGCGCTCAGTCCTGAGTGCCCTGTAAAGGCAGAAGGAGAAAAGCAGCTTCACAGGTTCTCGGCTAACACCTGCACACGGCACACGTGCCCAGACACGTGCCAGCAGGAAACATGGTTAGATCTTTAGGAGCTAATTCTTGGCTGAACAACTGATACTAAAACATCTTTAAACATTTTTCATATTATAGAATCAATATTTTGATTTCATAATCTCCAATGCTAAGAATGCTGCTTTTTAAAAAATACATAAGCCTGGCATGGTGGCACACGCCTTTAATCCCAGCACTCAGCAGGCAGAGGCAGGAGGATCGATGTGAGTTCAAGGCCAGCCTGGTCTACAGAGTGAGTCCAGAACAGCCAAGGTGACAGAGAGAAACCCTGTCTTGGGGGGGGGGGGAGGGGGGAAGCAATATAAGATGGCAGAAAAATGTTAAGGGTTATTTCAGAAGTTATTAGAAATTCTGACCTAATCCCAAGCCAAAATCTTTTTTTTTTTTTTAATTTAAACTCAAGTCAGTGACTCAAACAGCAATTTTTTTTTTTATATGTTATTTTACTCGTCTATTGCTGTGGTAAGACACCATGACCAAGGCAACTTATGACAGAAAGTATTTGATTGGGCTTATCTTTTCAGAGGGTTGGAAAGGCATGGAGCAGCAGCTGAAAGCGCACATCTGATCCACCCACATTGGGAGCACATTGGGAGTGGTAGGAGATTTTTGAAATCTCACCACTCACGCCCAGTGACATATTTCCTCCAACAAGGCCACACCTAATCGTCCCCAAAGGGTTCCGTTCTCGTTCAAACCACTAAAGATTTACTTATTTTTTAATGCAAGAGTTTTGCCAGTCAAGCAAGGTGGCGCACGCATATAATCCCAGGACTCAGGGAGGCAGAGGCAGAGGCAGGTGGAGCTCTGTGAGATGGAGACCAGCCTGGTCTACAGAGTGAGTTCCAGGACAGCCAGGGCTACACAGAGGAAGCCTGTCTTGGGGGGCGGGGGGTCCCGAGGTTTGTCTGGCTTCCAGTTTCACTTGTCTGGCTACAAAGTGAGTTCCAGATTAGGCTGAGTTGGAGTTTTGGTTTGTTGTTGTTTTGTTTTGTTTTTAAGTAAAAAGAGGTGCTAGAGAGATGGCTCAGCGGTTAAAAGTACTGGTTGCTCTTTCAGAGGACTTGTGTTCAATTCCCAGCATCCACATGGCAGCTCACAACAGCCAGGGGAGCTGACAAAACAGCAATATACCAAAAAAAAAATCTTTTTAAAATTTTGCCCACATGTATGTATGTGCACCAGGTACATGCCTGATACTAGTGGAGTCCAGAAAAGGGCATCAGGTATCCCTACCCCACCCCACCCCACCCCACCCCACCGTGCCCCACCCCCACCCAGATCTGAAGTTCCTCTGGAGGAACAGTAAGTGTTCTTAACTGCTCAGTCATCTCTCTAGCTACTTATTAATGTTTCAGGTTAGCACAGAAAGTAACTAGTTACATCACCAGCACCCTCATGCACGCGTCCCTGTAGTTCCTCCTTCACTGCCTCCCCCGTCGCTCTCTCCCTTTTGCATCCAGATTTCCTTCCTTCCCCTCACTAACCCGCTTCTGCTTTCTTGTCACATGTGCTCCATTTCTTTATTTCATGTCTCCCTTACATCCTTTCTTCCCTTCTCATGATCCTTTTTCTACCTCGATTTTTTACTCAAATACTCTGATCTAATACAACCCAATAATGTGCAGATTTGATCCTTAAGTGCTAAGGAATGACTGCTGGAAAGTATTAAGGCTTTTTTCCTCCATATTTAAAGTATTATATTCCCATAAGCACGATGGGAAAAAAAAACCACTCTGTATAGTAATTATACAGCAGTTCCTAACATACTTAGTTTTGCATCTGAACTCTGGGGTGACAGCATCCTGCTCTGCTCTCTGTTGCTGTGATAGAATACCATAGCCAAAAGCAACTTACAAAGAGCTTGTCGTGACTTGTTCTAGAGGGCTAGAACAGCAGCAGGTGGCAGGCTTAGCACAACAGGGCGCGGAGGGCTCATCTTCAACCACAAGCATAAGCCAGCAAACTGAAGTAGGGAAAAGAAACAATACCCAAGCCTCCCCGACATGCCTTTGCCAGCGAAGCTCCACCCACCCTGTCCCCAAAGCATCACCAACTATAGGGGCCATTTCTCTCCCAAACCACATCTGGCAGCCTTTGTGGACATTGCAGGACATGCTGGGCATCTGCCAAGCAAAATGCAAGGCTGCAAATTAGGTGCAGCACCAGTGAGTGCCATCAGAGGTACCTGCATTCCTCACACATTTGATTTTCAAGGAATATTTGGTTGTGTGCTCAGAAACCTTTTACTGATGACAGTATTTTTATTAGTTATATGACCCACTAAGAAGCTGTGAGAGTCAGAAGATAATCAATGCATTGTAGGACTTGGAGCACTAAAAAAAAAAGAAAGGAATAATATTAAAGAAAAGGTGTAGGCTACACAGTTCCTAAAATTGCCTAAACTTGCATCAACATATTAATAGGTTTAGGATACAAAAGAGTATACTACATTTCCTTTTTAAAAAAGGGGGGGGGTGTTTTGCAAGTTTCTGTAGGCACTGTCATAATCTGTCCCACTAACTCCCCTCAGCTTCAAACACTGATGGATGCCAGTGAAAGGGCCTTTCTTCCTTTCCATCTCAGATGCTTGGATCCAGTATGCTCTTGACAGTATTTACGGCTGTGTTCATGCTATGGTGTGCTAATAAGGTTCAGCAGAAGCCCTTTGAGTCTAGACCCTGCTGTTTACAAACTATAATCCTATGCAAATTACTGTCTTCTGTGCCTCCATTTCTCACCAGCTTACTAGGTCAATGGGAAAAAAATAAAACACAAAGGAGCTATTTCTCCCACCATCTTCTTACAGATGAGACAGGTTCTCTCTCACTATGCAACCCTGGCTGGCTTGGAAAGCTACATAGACCAGGCAGGCCTCAAACTTAAGAGATCCCCCTGCCTCTACCTCCGGAGTGCTGTGATTAAGGTGTGTTAGCGGGGCGGCAATTGAGAGAACTTACTGAATCAAGTATATTGACTAACAATTCCATTTATTTTACTAGAGGCTGGTATGAAAAAAGAAAACTTAAAGTCACAAAACTTGGCTGCTACAAATTCCTTTCCCTTCACTTAGTAGTAATGATAAATTGTGCAATAAGCATTAAAGATTCAAATGCTAATAGTTACTGAGTTACTGTCTTTTTCACTTCTCACTGCATGATTTTCCTGAACTCCTAAGTGGAGTTTTAGCTTTTCTTATCTTTAAGGCTGTGTTGTTAGATCATATAAATTCCTAAGTGATACAACTTGGTGCATTATTTCTTTTATACTATGTCCCTTATGTTCTTACTAATTTTTACCTAAGCCTGAATTGTCCAGCATTACGTATTGCTATGCCAGCTATCTTTTGTTTAATCTCATCTCTTCAGAGGTTATAAAATATTATACTATTACAATTACTCATTTGTATTTATTATCTTACAGGTTTTCTACTTAGACTGTTTTGCTTTTACTTTGTCCTTTTAATCTTTCCCATTTTCTGGGTTAAGTTTTCTTCCCTGTTCATCTAGCTAGAAATACTGTATTATTTTGCAGATTAGCTTGTGAACTTTGTATGTCTGGCTATAGACTATAACCAGTAGAAGCTTCTAGAATAGTTCAAAGGAAACTAAACTACTGAAATTATCTTACTTAGTTGTCCAAACAAAAACTTAACTACCTCTTTAAAAATATTTTCATCAGGCCCTGGCCAGGCCTATTGGCACACACCTTTAATCCCAGCACTTGGGAGGCAGAGGCAGGTGAATCTCTGTGAGTTGAAGGCCAGCCTGGTCTAAGTAGTGAGTACCAGGACAGCCAGGGCTACACAGTGAGTCAGGTGGGGGATGGGTATTAATATCTTGGTGATTCTGAACTAACACTGGCTACAAACTACTCGTGTAAATTGGAATGATTGTTGCATTTCCCCACACTGAGAAAAGAGGCATCTTCCATTCCCTGTTATTCCTAGCACTTCCCTCCAGTTACCCACTTGAATCTTCTTCATGCCTCTGCAGAATTAAAAACCAAGCCTCCTTAATGACTAGGGCAGGACGCGTTTGGAGCTTCAGTTTTCTACTTGCAGTTGGCAGACTTTGCTGAAAGATCCTCACATCTCACAACAGCCTAGATATTTAAACCCATGATATCTGCTGTACACTGCTGAGTTCACTGGGGATGAAGCACCTATGCTAATTGCTTACTAACTGATGACAACCCAGGTGTGGCTGGCTAAGCCTCCCGGTAGCAATGCACACAGACAAGCAGCAAATGGTCCCCAGTGCTCAGCCCTACAGTGCAGTCGCGTCTCTTATCATGAACTATGAGTTGACACTGTTTAAGTGTGGTCAGCTCTTTCCTGTTAGGTTGCTCCTTGAATTCAAGGCAGTATTTTGGGTAGCCCAAAACTATACAAAAGCTAAGAAAAAGAAGCCAGTTTCACCTTTACTCTGGTTAGTCTTTTTCCGTACTCAAAATAGTTATTGGCAGTTTAAGCTGGGGGCTTTGGTCCTGTCTGCAGAAATAAGACACAAAACATGTAAGTTTAAAATGTGATTAACTGTTCCAGCTCTTAACTGTTACCCAAAGTACTGTGTCCCTTGTTAGGAGCTCAGCAATCCTGGGCCTAAAGAGATGACTCAGTAAGTAAAAGTGCTTGCCCTGCAAGCCTGACAATCCAAGTGGATGCCCAGATCCCAGACAAAAGTAGTACCAGTACCTGTAATCCCCACAGGCCCAGGAGGAGGCAGGGAGTGCAAACAGGAGACTCTCCAGAAAAGATGAAGGCTAGCTCGCCTGGCTTACTCAGTAGTCAAGAGACTGACTCAAAGGAAGTAGGAAGGTCAGGACACACACCTCACCCGTCGTCTTGCCTCTGTAGTACATAGACCTACACCCATGAGTACAAAGTCACACCCACCCGTCCCCCCACTCCCAACTGCCCCACACACTCCTGTTTTCCTTCTAACACACACAGAGACACAAAAATAAATAAACTTCAAAACAAAATTTTAAGGTCACCAGCCCTATCCAGAGCTCCAGAAGCAGGGGCAGGACCACCTGTGCTTGCTCAACATTTTAGGGGAAATTGAAGGCTTTTTTTTCTATAATCTCTGCTCTTGGGTACCCCAATCTGACCCTAGTTCCTCCCTTACCCCCAAACTAGTGAAACTTTGCTGCAAAACATGTGTGGCTATAGTCAAGACCGCATCTCCTATCTTCAGATAACTCAGGTAAAAGACAAGCTAAGGACCCACCGAAGTTTCTAACACCCAGACCTACCATAAGAACTACGGACAATGGGAAACTGCCTCAAGAAGGCAATTGTAAATTATAAAGCAGCAGTGTTCACTAGACCCCCATAGCTCAAGGCGACACCAGTGGAGTGCATTGCCACTACATACTTGGCAGAGGCAGGGCAGTCAGAGAGCCACAAAGCCGTCCCCGCTGTAGTCTTTATCTTTCACCTGAAGCCTACAGCATGCTGAAGCCTACAGCATGATCAACTGATACCCACTCCAGTTTCAGACCTCCTAGGTCTAAAGAGATGGCTCAGTGGTTAAGAGTACTTGCCGCTCTTCCAGAGGTCCTGAGTTCAATTCCCAGCAACCACGTGGTGGCTCACAGACATCTGTAATATGATCTGGTGCCCTCTTGTGTGCATGAAGACAGTGTACTCATATAAATAGAATAAATCTTAAAAGAACTGTTGCAGTCACAGGTAGAACCTTGACCAAACCAAAACCCATTAAATAAATTTCTGCTCAAGGGCGCAACTTGCCGCCTATGCATTTACACACTCTGACATCAACTTCATGGTCTGGTAGCCTGCCTGCACCTATTAAAGCTCGTAAGTTCTCAAGAAAAGTGTCTATTTAAAATCAGTCAAAGCTGTGTCTATTCGCTGCTTCTACAGCCACGGGTTTTTCCAATTTGTAAAGCCTAACCTATCAGTTTGTTAGTAAAAGACGCCTTGAAGTACACAATAATACCATCTCCTATAACTTTTGTTACCTGCCATTTGTGTGACTTCGTAGCTAGAGGGCAGGAGCCTGGAGAGGGAGACCTGTCGTTTGTTTGGCAGTACTTAGGACTGACCCCGCAACCCTCCGTGTCTGTAAGTGCTCCACCACTAAGCTCTCACTCCAGCCTCCATTTTCATTGCTTCCTAATGTGACAGCCCTTGAACCCTCCCCTGCACTGTGCTAAAATGCTGCCTCCATGAGTATTTGAGAATTACAGGAGTATTTGAAGGGGGGGGGGTTGCTTATAGCAAAAGGTTCTATAAGATGTCACATAAAGTACTAACATTTCTGGAATAGGGACTCTTACACATCTCCACATTTGTTCCCTTCCTCCAGAAGTGGACAAGGGCCCCCGAACCCCTCACCTTGGAAGTGCAAACCATCCAGTTAAATGTAACTCTGCACTGGGCAATTCTGAACTGTTGTGTCCAGCCAAGCACAGCTGTGTATAACAAAGGCTATTTGTTTTACCTACTTTACTTACTATAGAAATCTGTTAGAGCTTCCTCATCACCACAGGAGGAGGGCCCAATTTACCATACTCTTCTGCTCAGAATACCCTGGCTGCTAGGCCGTCTCTTTTCTGGTCTCCGGCCTCCTCGTGTCTAACAGCAGCTAGTTGAATGCCTTCAAACGGCAGTGCGCAGCAAGCCAAGCTCCACTGGGCACAGGAGGGTCACCTATGGACGACACTGTGGGTCCATGGCACAAACACAGCCCTGCAGGAAGAGCTCAGTGAGGTTAGACTCTCACTGGTTTTCTAAACATCTTCCTTTCAGGGAAAACACGCTACCTTGTACCACGACGCAGTCCTGAGAGACTGGCCCCGTAAGTCTACCCTACTAATCCCAGCAGGTAACTAGAACATGCCAGCGTGGAGGCCTGGGATGACTGAAGACACAAGATGATACAAGGAGTCCAAAGGAACACTTGTGGAAATGACCCTCCATCTTTCCAAGCAGTGTTTCCTAGCAACCTACAGTCTGTCACTTGGCTAGTTAACAGACACTAGAGCTGAGTGGTGGCACTTAGAAAACGTCTGGAGAAACTGCCAGCACAACTGTTTACCCCAGGGCAAGCCCTTTCTGCTGGATACCATACTTAGAATGGATGTTCCAAAGCAAGCTCATTCCAAACTGTGGCCTAGCTGTTGCATTAACATGAGATAACACGGACCTGCTCTGTTCTAATCACTGCACTAATTGTTGCTTTAGCACCTTCCCTGGGTGCTCTTTTATGGAGCCTTGGAGAAAGCCCTGAATCCTTGACAGTCTGCAACACTGACAATTTCCTCCCTTCAACATCACCTTAAATAATTTAACCAAAGAGATCTAAATAAGGTACTTACAACCAAACTTTAATAACAAATTAAAAGAAGACAGGCATGGTGGTACAACCTGTAATACCAGTACCTGAAAGGTTGAAGCAGGAGACTGAGGAATTTGAGGCAAGTTTGAACTACATATTGAAGCCTTGTCTCAAAGAGAAGTAACCAACAAAATTTACTTTGACATAAATATACTAATAATAATATTATAAAATTTCTATGTTGTATTATCTATCCTGATTGACCAAAAATAATCATAAGGTAAATTATATATGTGGATAAACCAAAAATATAGACTACTACCCTTTTGAGGGCTTTATAGATGAATTATCCATGTAACTGCTGCTGAAATTTAATATTTGTAATACAGTGTACCTCAAGAGCTTTATAGTTTTATCATATAAACAACCTGTTACATTTACTTGTTAGTTTATTGTACAAGTTATTTTTAGTAGTTTTAAAATGAGAATTCTAGTATCTGTGTGTTGTTAAAATAGCAGTGGTTCTAAAGTTATCCTTTATGAAAGAAAATGCCCAGTGTGGTGACACACACTTTTAATCTCAGCACTTGACAGGCAGCGGCAGGGGGATCTCCTGTGAGTTCGAGACCAGCCTGGTCTACAAAGCGAGTTCCAGGACAGCAAGTGCTACACACAGAGAAAACCCTGTCTCGAAAAAACAAAAGAGAAAACAAAAACAGTAAAATTCTAAAGGTCTGTTAATTTTGAAGGCTTAAAGTAATTCTCCATCTTCTGAAGCCTCTTAAAAAGCTGAATGTGTGAGAGCAGAGCCACCTACTGGAGGGAGTGCAGTATTACAAAGCGCAACTGCTGGACTGGTAAGCAAAAAAAAAAAAAAAAAGTTTCTTTAAAGTAGGGCTAACCTGTAAAAAACGGGGCAGGGACTTCCAACCGTGATTTCAGTTGAAGGAGGGGCCATGCTGAATTAAATTAGCCTGAGGAGCAGAACGCCATGAGAGGTAGCCTGGACCACGGTTTGGAAGAAGGTACAATAGGAAGGAACAGTATAATCAACTTGGTCCTGCCCTCAACAGTCCTCCTCTTGGTGAACAAAGAACAGTGGTTAATGGCACAGAGAAATGAAAAGGGGTGGGCTAGTCAGCTGCATCGCTCTTTGCTTAAGGACAGACACAATGATCATCTCTGATACAGCACTTTGTAAATAAACACGACCTTAACTTTCCTGAAAATGCAAAAAATACATGTGCTCTTTCACCATCAGCCAGTAAGAACTGAGTTCCTAAGTCCTATGGGCTTTCAGTAGCCAAGTCCTGGATTGGTCCAGTCTTGGGAACAAAAGCCCAGTGTCAGGTCCCAACTTTCTCCCTTCAAAGGGGCATGGGTGTCCATAGAACCGAGGTAGGAAGTAGAGCTCTCCAAGGCCTCTCTCCGTGGCAGAGACCCCCAGTCTTGACAGCAGCTTATCCGATAAGTTTGGAGTAACAGGCTGAAGCAAAGTTCCAAACACTCGCAAACACTCCAAGGCTACATGAAGCACAGTACCCAGCCAGGGAGCATCCGCAGGGCTCTCCCAGGTCAGTTTCCACGGTGCGTGCCTTTGGATGAAGCCATTAGTTTGCCGAACACAGCTGGATACCGCCTCCAGAGCCTTATAGATCTGGAAGTCAGCATAGTAGCCCGATACCTGCTTGGGCAAAGTGGCCACCGCACTTACGAGCGCATAGTCTTCTGCCTGCACACGAACTGTTGGCCCTGTGAACCCTGGCTCACTGGGGAAACAGGCAGCACAGAAAGATGGGTAGGTCCCAGAAGGATTTAGTCTGTGGGCGGTGCACCGGTTTAACAGCCCTCCTAAGGCATCTGCCAGCTCGGAGTCCAGCAATTTAACCACCTTTTCATCATAGTAGTCGCAGTCCCAGTTGGGAACTCCCTGCCGAAGCAGAAAGTAGCGAAAGCCATCCACAGTATACCGATCAAGGCAAGTCCTGGGATCCACCACGTTGCCCAAGCTCTTGGACATCTTTTGGCCACTCACTGTCCAGTGCGAGTGGACATAAATGCGATGTGGTGGCCTCAATCCGGCCCCTAGGAGAAGGGCAGGCCAGTATATCGCATGAAATTTGAGAATGTCCTTACCTATGATATGAGATGCGGCTGGCCACCAACACTTGAAATCTGCATCTGGGTAGCCAGCTACAGTCAGGTAGTTGACCAGGGCATCCAGCCACACGTAGATAGTCTGCGAGTCGTCCCCGGGAACCGGAATCCCCCAGGGCAAGTGGCTACTCCTTCGAGAAACGGACAAATCCGGCAGCTCCTCCTCCAGCCACTGAAGGACTGCCTGGTGGAACGGCTCCGGGGTGATCGCCTGAGGGTTGTTTCGAAGCCACTGCTGGAGTGGTTCTCGAAACTGGGAAAGCCTGAAAATGTAATTTTCTTCCTTGGTCCAGGAGACAGGATGTCCGCTCTCGAGAGAGACAGTACGCGGATCCCCAGACGGACCCACCTGCCGAGTGACCTTGGCCTCCGGCAGGAAGCACTCGTCCGAGGCGCAATACCACCCTTCATAGATTCCTTTGTAAAGCAGACCCCGGGCCTCCAGCACCCCCCAGAAGTGCTGCACCGCCACCCGGTGCCGAGCCTCCGTGGTGCGGATGAAGTCTGTGGAGGAGATTCCAGCCTCCCGGAAAAGCTGCTGGAACTGGGCGGACACTCGATCGCACAGCTCGATTGGGGCCAGGCCCGCGGTGGCTGCCGCCTGCTGGATCTTTAGGCCGTGCTCGTCCGTGCCGGTAGAAAACCGCGTGGACCCAGAGCCGGGGACACAGAGTCGACGGTGGCGGCTGAGGGCGTCGGCCAGAAGCGCAGAGTACAGGTGCCCGATGTGCGGCGCGGCGTTCACGTAGAAAATGGGTGTGGTGAAGTAGGCCCGCGCTTCTCGAGCGTCGCCGCTGGCGCTCGGTGAGCACGAACCGTAGCGGCGACAGCCGTGGCCGGCGCGGGCGCGTGTCAGCACCCGGAGAGCGCAGCGCCGCAGCATGGTGCCAGCCCGCCCCGACCCAGGAGGCGGTGTCCCGAGCACGTGAGAGAGCGCATGCGCAGCTGGACCGCACCGCAGCTTCCGGCCAAGCAGCCAATGACCGATGAGCGCTGCCCTCTGCGGTCCCGCCCACAGCACCTCCTCCGCCGGCTTCCTACGGCGCGCGGGAGGTTTTGAGTGCTTGGCTCTCGGGTTACTCTAGACGGATGAGGGGGAAAGTGGTGTGCTCTGGGTCGCAGTTTTACACGTTGGTATCTGCTCTGGATCCGGACTGAGCTTGTTGACAATTTTTTTTTAATTGAGGTATTTCCCCTAACTGGCATATTGCAGGACATAAATCCAGCCTCTCCGTAGACGATAGACAAGTCTGAAAAACCATTTAAGTTTTATCAGAATTTTAATAAATCTGAAAGAAAGGAAAATAATTTCCTAGAGAACTTTAGGGAAGGAGAAGCAATAGGAAAAAGGAAATGCCTTATCTAAACATTTTTGCTAACCTTACGGATTGATTTGAGAACTAATCCAGGGACTGCAGTGCGGTGTGACTTGGGGGGCAGATAAGGAAACGTTAACTTTCAGGTTTATTGTACAAAACCAGTTACAATTTTCTCCTCAAATAGACTTAAAGTTTTCCCAGGACAGAGCTTTTAGTATGGATTTATAATTTTTAGCGGGAGAGAATTTGGGAACCCATTGGCTCCCAGAATATTTTCTCATCTACAACTGGCCTCCCCGCCCCCATTTAATTTAAACAATGTATTCACACATATAATAAAATCAGATGGAACACCTGTAAACCCTCACCCAACCTGGGTATTGTTGGTGGTTCGCAAAGGATTGTTGGGAACAAGCAAAAGAAAGTTAATTCTAAATATGACCATTTCATCTTCAGACTCCATTTAATCACAGGGAGAGCTAAGCTCAAAGTCCCAGGCTCCTCTAGGGGAGCTGGGGACTTCCTCAATAGCTGAACAGCTCCTGTTGTAAGGAGATGTTGTCTGAGTCCAGACATCTCAAGGACAGCTTCTCCATCTTAGGGGCAGAATCAACTAAGTTACTGTTCTCAACCCGGAGTGGGGGTCAGGGGGACAACACAGGACCTACTCCTGCCCTGATTGATGGAAACTCCCTTGCTCAACCCCTCATGGCAGATATGATTGGACAATGCTGTAGCCCACCCTGCTTCCCCTCGCTTTATGATCTCATCCTCGAAATATGCTGTACAACCTCCCTTCAGCAATGTCACCCAGCTCCCAAGACTGTTCTGCGGCCCTGACCGATCAGAGGCTTGATTACAATAAATTTTTGTCACATGCATTGACCTGGTGTTTGAGTTAGGGTGGTCCCCAAAGCAGCATGAGACACACCAGGAACTTCGTTAGACATACGTACTCTGAGGCCCTTTCCCTACTTGCTAGGGCTGAAACTGGGGCCCCAGTCCAACCATCTCAGCCTTACTGAGCTCCCCAGTGCACATCAACAGTTAAGAAAGTTAAAGATGCCCTGCAGTTTAGATGTGTGTGCTGTTCCCCTCCCCTCTCTTCCTCCCATGAGTATTACCTGCCCTGAGCTTTCACTTGCACATTGGAATTTCTGTATAGCAACAGTGCACTTGGGTAACATTGTTGGCTTATGCTTAACCACCTTTTTTTTTTTTTAAGGTCAGTGCTACTTGTAGTCTCCTTCTTACCTTTTTGATTCAATGTTGTCTTCCTAGGATTTCAGCCACATTGTTGACTCATTCAGACTTCTGCAGGGTGTGTGAAGACAGGTGGTGAGTTGGATGTGCTTTGTGTGATGACTGATGGAATTCTCTAGAGGAGTAGCCAAAGGGAGGCAAGCATCAACTGAGTAGTCTGTCTGCGTGCTCTGGTTGACCCACCGGTTTGCAAAAGGCGAGTAAAAGCAGATAAAAGTTAAACATTAGAGGTTAGGGCTCGCTAGTGTTCATGGCACTAGAAGGTAAGTCTGCATGCTAACTAAAGAGAAAGCTAAACACCAACATGGCTACCAACCCTTCCATCTACAGCGATGACCTGTCTGTGTGATACGCTGGTAAAATAACGGCACAAAAGTTGTGGGAGTAACCAATCACTACCTGGTTGGATTTAGGAACCACCCTATGAAATGAACCCCGCTTCTCAGAGGGCCAAGAACATGAGACTAGACAGGCCATGGACCGACAGGGAAACCAAATACTATTGTTCTACTAAACGAACAATAACAATAAAATGACTCCTAGCAACATTCTGCTCTCCACATAGGTCGGTGTCTCACTCTGCCACCATCAGCTAAGCTGCATCCTGCAGGAGATGAGAGCTAATACAGAGACCCACGCCTAGATAACGTGCAGAGACTGACGGACCGTGGAGCACTCAGTCCTAAATGGGATGTCTTCATCCGCCTCCTCCCATTGGGACTTGGAGAACTATGTGGAAAAGAAAGCAAAAAGATGGTGAGAGCCAGTCGGGGTGGGAGACACCAAGAAAACAGTGCCTTCCAGACAGGTCAGGACTGGTGCGTGTGTGAACTCACAGACTGAGGCAGCATGCACAGAGCCTACACAAATAGGGACCTGATGGGATCCCAGTCTTGAGAGGGGACATGGACACAAGCTCACATCCGTAACCCATATGCTATCTCTCTGGTTGGTAACCAATGGACTCTAATGGAGTCTTACTAGATATATAAATTACACTTAGGGGAGGGCCCGTGCTCAGCAATAGATGGCCAACACAAAACAAACTCATTAATAGTCTCAGAGATGTTGTGTCTCACTATGCTTTCTTTGCTCAGGTTTTTTTGTTTTCTGTTGTTTGTTTGTTTGTTTGTTTGTTTTTTCCGAGATAGGGTTTCTCTGTGTAGCCCTGACTGTCCTGGACTTCCTTTGTAGACCAGGCTGGCCTCGAACTCACAGTGGTCCACCTGCCTCTGCCTCCCAAGTGCTGGGATTAAAGGCGTGCACCACCACCGCCTTGTTTGCTCATTTTTACCTTACTTTTTTGTTTGTTTTGGTTTTGTTTTTTTTTACTATCTATTATAGTTTCCAAATTTGTGTTTTATGGTGTGTGTTTGTGTGTGTGTGTATCCTGATTTAGTTTTGGTTTTGGGTTTTTTTTTTTCCTGTCTGTTTCCTTTGTTTTATTCAGGCTGCTAAATGGCATGTTTGTTTTCTAAAAAGAAAGAAGGGTGAAACTGAATAGGTGGGAGGTTGGGAGAAGGTAAGAGAGGGAAAACTGTGATCAGAATGTACAATATGAAAACGTTGTTTCCAATAAAATAGAAAGGAAAAAAATAGAAAACATGGGGAATTGAATAAGACAAACCCAACTGACAAATCGGGTTCTCCATCAACTCTTTCTGTAGTTTGCACTGCCAGCAAGTCAGTGCTTCCGCACAGGAACATGCTACTTGTCCTGGTCTGTTTTCTGTTGTCATGGAGTAATAAACTTCATGATGACAAAAAAAAAGACCTTGGGAAGGAAAGGATTTATTATAGACTACTCCTTCTAGTCCATCACGAAGGAGCTCAAGGCAGGGACATAGAGGCAGGCACTGAAGCAGAAGCCGTGGTGGAGCACTGCTCCCTGGCTTGGTGTCATGGCTTGCCCAGGGCAACACTGCCCACGATGGCCTGGGCCCTCCCACAACAATCACTAATTAAGAAAATGGCCAGCAGACTTGCCTACAATCTGATAGAAGCATTTTCTGAATTGGCATTCCCTCTTCCTAAATGACTCTAGCTTATATCAGCTTGACAACAACCTATGCAGAACACTTCTCTTCTCCGGTCTTGTAAATGAAATAACCAGATGCCCTGAGGCTCTCCTTCCAGGGGTAACAGCATTCCCTGAGGTAAACAGTTCACATGCACAAGCAGCTCAGGGTTGGGTGGGGCTGTCAGAACAGCATCACTATTTGCATGCTCAGATGTCTCTTGCTACCTGGAGTCTCTCTTCCTGTGTAGCTGGGAATGGAACTGCTGGACCATAAAGAGATGCCAATGTCCCACTTCACAAGAGAATGCCAAGTTTCTTCCATCACAGGTAAATACATTTACACTCTTTTTTTTTTAAAGAGATTTATTTATTTATCATGTATACCATGCTCTGCCTGCTTGTACCCCTGCAGGCCAGAAGAGGGCATGAGATCACATTATAGCTGGCTGTGAACCACCATGTGGTTGCTGGGAATTGAACTCAGGACCTCTAGAAGAGCAGTCAGTGCTCTTAACCTCTGAGCCACCTCTCCAGCCCAAGTTTACACTCTTATAAGCAACATTTCCTTGAAAGAATTCAGTATTTGGTGTTATATGTTTTCATTTTGGCCAGTCAAATGGTCACAGAGTTCCATCACTATGTTCACAATATCCAAAAATGCGAAAACGCTCCAGAGCTCATCATCGGATGAGTAATTAAATATTGTGTATCCGTAAAGTGCTTTCTCTAGGGTGGCTTTCCCCAAGGTTAGCCCATGTTTTTCCATCTCGACTTCCTCAGTTTCTTTCTTCAGTGCTTTAAAGTTTTCATTGTTGCAGTCTTCTTTATCCTTGCTTAGGTTTATTTAATTCAAGGGAAGACGTGCAGGCTATTGCTTTCCCAATCGCTTTCTCAATACATTTGTCATTGGCATAGATGGCAGCTCCTGGTTTGTGTCTGTGCTGATTTTGTTCTTGGCCACTCTGCTGAAAGTGTTTTTTGTTTTTGTTTTGTTTTGTTTTGTTTTGTTTTTCCTTGAGACTATGTTTCTCTGTGTAACCCTGGTTGTCCTGGAACTTGCTCTGTAGACCAGGCTAGCCTCAAACTTAGAGAGATCCCCCTGCCTCTGCCTTCTGAGTGCTTGGATTAAAGGCCTGCGCCACCACACTGGCTAGAGTGTTTAGAGTTTCTGATGTATTGAATCATGTTATCTGTAAGTTAGAGATACTTTGACTTCTTCTTTTTGTATTGTTATCTCTTCTTATTTTTTTTAATAATTTGTGTGCATTGGTGTTTTGCCTGCATGTATGTCTGTGTGAGGGTATCAAATATTGGAGTTAAAGGCTTTGGTTGTGACCTGCTATATGGGTGCTGGGAATCTAACCTGGGTCCTCTAGAAGAGCAGTCAGTGCTCTTAGCCGCTGAGCCATCCCTCTAGGCCAGCTTATTTTTTATTGTGTTTTCTCTTATCACTCTAGCTAAGCGTTCGGTGCTATATTGAGTAAGGGCGGAGAAAGTGAATATCTCAGTATCATTGTAATAGAAATGTTTTAATTTTTCCTCATTTGATATAATATTCACCAGAGGTTTATCATATGTAGCCTTTATTATGTTGAGCTATGTCCCTTCTATTCCTAGTTTCCTCAGGACTTTTTAAATTTTTATTTATATATCTGTTCACTTTACATCCTGATGATAACCCCTCTCCCTCCTCTCCCCCCAGCCCCACCCTCCCTCTCTTCAGGACTTTTAATATGGAGGGGTGATGGATCTGATCAAAACCCTTTTCTGCATCTATCAAAATGATAGATCATGTGATTTCTGTCCTTGAGCACATTTATCAAATTCATAACATTTACTGATGTGCATGTGTCGAAGCATCCCTGAGGTGGTTCCTGCTTTTTTGTTCTATTTTATTTTTTATTAAAATATAATTATATCATTCCCCGCGCCTTCTCTTCCCTCCAACCCTTCCCATGTCTCTCTCAATCCCTCTCAAGTTTATGAAATCTTTCTTCGTATTGCTGTTACACACATGTGTGCATAAGCATGTATGTGTAATGTATTATACTATATTACATTAATTGTGTCCATTAAGTGTTGCCTGCATGGATGTTTTCAGCATTGGCCACTTGGGCACTGGGTAACCATTTAGGGGCTCATCCCTGGGGAAGACTTAACTCTTCCTCTTTCAGCAGTTCAGTTGCCTGTAGCTCCTCATCTAGAGGTGGGACCCCATGAGATTCCCCAAACACTGATATGTCAGACAGTGGCCTCTTTGTTCAGGTCTTGTTTAAGGAACCGTATTGTCAGCCAGACAGTGGTAGTAGCACACACTCTTGATCCCAGCACTCAGAAGGCAGAGGCAGGTGGATCTCCAAGTTCAAGACCAGCCTGGTCTTACAGATTGAGTTCCAGGACAGGCAGGGATCCACAGAGAAGCCCTGTCTCAAACACACACACACACACACACACACACACACACACACAGAGTAACACTACTACATACATAATGATAATATATTATTGCGTAATAATACATAATAGTAACTATACATAATGGTAAAACGGAGCTATTTAAAGCATCTTCCACAGGCTGTACCAGTGACATATCTGATATGAAAACGGATGTCCTTTGATCCCATTAGGTTATTTGTTTATCACCAACAAAGTGAAATCTAAGTTCTATTTGATTGGCACTCAGCGCCCACTACAGCGCATCTCTTTCCTCACTCCCAGCTTAGATTTTTTTCTTTCATGTTTTATGTTCCATTAATCAACGGCTCATGTTGCTCACGCGAGCGTGATGCTGTTTGACAACTCTGGCCTTAGCTATGTGCTTCCCTTCTCCAGGCACATGCTCCCATGCCCCTGCGCCAGTCCATATGCACTCGTCCTTGAGAACAGCAGTCTCTCCATGTGTGGTCCATATGCTCCGCTAGGGGGCAGACCCTGTTTAGTCATCTTTGCACCCACCGGTTTGATTTTTTTTTTTTTAAGATTTATTTATTTATTATTGTGCATACAATGCTCTGCCTGCATGTACACCTGCAGCCAGAGGAGGGCATCAGATCACATTATAGATGGTTGTGAGCCACCATGCGGTTGCTGGGAATTGAACTCATGACCTCTGGAAGAGCAGCCAGTGCTCTTAACCACTGAGCCATCTCTCCAGCCCCCACTGGTTTTTGAGTGCCTGCAAATGGTGGCACTTGATGAGTTTGATGGGTATTTAATAAACGATTTTCCAGGCACTGTGACTGGCACTGCTGACCAGCGGAAATGCCACTGTCGCTCTGTGATAGCACAACAGTCTACAAAGTGCACGTGAACTGAGGTAAGCAGGAATCTCTATAAATAGCCAGATGAGTCCCTCGCTCAGCCTACTGTGTGATTCATCTAACTTACCCAGAATTCCTTTCCCCTGACTATGGCCATCCTTGAACTGGAAGACTACGGGATGGTCTCCTACACAAAGCATTTTGGAGAAGTAAGATGCTTACAGGGAAGTAGACAGAGGGAAGAGACGAAAGAGGACAGTGATCTGGCTGCCAGCTAAACAATCCACACATGCTCCCTTATGGGTTTTCCTGTGTGTGCACACTTAGTTGGACTGAAATTTTTCTACAGACTGGCATTCTTCAGGTTCTCAAAGATGAGGATTTATTTTTGCAAGTAGTGAGAATGGCGCCAAAATCACTTCTTTCCTATCATGGCTGCCAGCCCTGTCTCCTAGGTGCACATGTTGACAAACGCATTGCTATCTGCAAGCAGAGCACTGGGACAGAATACGAGGTTATCTCTCAGCCTTTGAAACTATCCTGTGGCAGAAGAACCACTAGGGACATTTTAAGAGGGAAAGAAACTGGTGATCAAAGAAAGTAACTTGCGAGAGCATGGCTGTGGTGAGCAGGAAAAATCTGCACCCAAGCAGTCTGCTTCCAGGACTCAGAAGCACACGAAACTGTGGAGCTGGGCATGACACAGCACAACAAACATGCATTGCAATGGCTCCTCGAAAATTATTCTTGACCTTGGGTAAACTATAAGACTAAATGAGTCAAGTTATCTACATTTATTTATTTTATTTTTTAACTAAGGCTTTTTGAGACCTGTAGTGCTCTCAGTGACTACCGTAAGTCCTCTAATACAGGCATTTCAAACCATGGGTGCTGAGCTAGACAGACCTGGGGACGCTGGCTGCTCCTAAGATATGGTCCCAACATTCACATGGTGCTTGACAGCAAAAGTAAGTAAAATAATAAACCAAGAATGTTGGAACAACTAATCCCTCCTGTAACTGCCTCCTCTCTTCAATTATGTAAAGAATTTTTCTTGTTAACTATTTTTCTTTTTTATTGGTGATTGATAATTGAATAAAATAAAATAAAAAATAAATGATAGTAACATTTCTATACATGTATACAACATACTTTGACCATATTCACTCTGTTATCCTCTTCCTCAAATCTTTTTATGAAAATGTCTTATTTTTTATGCTTTTTCCACTTGGTTTTAATCAGCACATTTTTCCAAGAAACTCTACGCGGAAAGAAATGTTCAAAAGTTCCACCTAGGTCTAAAGAACTTTCCTGGGCTTTCCTTCTTTTCTTTCCTTCTTTCCACTGTTCTGTTGGATTCCAGAGTTTCCTCAGAAAGCTCACTTCCTCTCTGGAACTAATTGTGTTTCCAGCCACGTTGAGAATCAGTCTCTCAGTCTCTGTCTGTCTCTGTCTCTCTGTCTGTCTCTCTGTGTCTCTGTCTCTGTTTCTCTCTCTCTCTCTCTCTCTCTCTCTCTCTCTCTCTCTCTCTCTCTCTCTCTCTCTTTCTCTCTCTGTCTCACTCTCCACCCCCTCTTCCTCCCTCCCTTCCTCTCTCCTCCCCCCTCCCTTTTGCTCCCTTACTGGAGAAGCAGGGAAGAGAGAACTCCCACGCTGGACAGACCAGAGAAAACAGAACGAACCGCATCACTTTGACTGACTCTATCTTCTATCTGTAGCTAATTTACACCCGAGTTGCACTTTTGCCTTAATTCCGTCTCTGGACAGCCCTTCTCCATTCAGCCAACTGGGTGAGACAAAGCCTTGTCGGTGCCCCGAGCTAGCGGCAGAACTCTGGTAGGGGGCTGGCTGGCTGTAAATTGACGTGGCATGGAAATTCTCCGCTAAGTTGCAGCAGCTTGCAAGGAGGCTCCTCGAAGCTCCAGCCCAGCCTCCCGAAGCAGGAGCTAACCCATGGGCTCCGTGGCCTTACAGAAGCATGGATGAAGTCTCCAGCGTCTCTCCTTGGACCCGCCGCTTTCTTGCTGGCTATTTATCATTTCGCTGAAAACCAAATCGAAGAAGTTAAGTCCAAACTTTGCTTCCGCAGCTTAAACAACAGAAGTGGCTGCTGTCGCTCCTCTCCGGCTCTTCCCTGCAATCTAACTCCTTGCAGACTTTGCCATGGGGTGCGGACTGAGGAAGCTGGAAGACCCGGACGAAAGCAGCCCTGGAAAAATATTTTCTACCCTGAAGAGACCGCAAGTGGAGACAAAGACAGAATTTGCTTATGAGTATGCACTGCTGGATTTTACTTTACAAGGTACTGCGTATTTCTATTGTAGTTATTATGTGTTTCCAAAATAAGAGAACACTAATGTTTTGAAGTGTGGACCTGTGGATTCTTAAGCTTTTTTTTTTTTCCTCATAATGAAATTGCTTGGTTCGTCTAACAATGACGCTTTGTTTCTTAGTTATATTTGGGGAGATTTTTGTTTTGTTGTTTGTTTTGGTTGGTTTTTTTTTAAACTTGGCTCATGTGTATAATACAAAATTAGTAAAATTCTTAGAAATGTTCCTTTCATTTTTAAAGCAAATAGGGCAAATGATTGATTTCTAGGCCAAATTGCTGTAGCCTTAATGACAGCTTGTGTCTTGAAAAAATTTGAAAGGCAGGGGCTGCAGGCTATGGGCAGGGCTCCTTGTATGCATTGTGGAAAACTTTGCCGAAGTGGCCAGTGTGTTGAGTTGTGTGGTCCTGTTGTTCATAAGATACATTCGACCAAACTAAAGATGAAAAAATGTAGTTGTTTTTGTTTTTGTTTTAAGGGGGAGAATAGCCTACTGGAAGACACTGCCTCTGCTGGGTGCTCCATCCCGGACAGAGAAACTCTGTTCCAAAAAGTTGGAAACACAAACAAACAAGGCCAGCTGGCAGCTCTGGGAAGGGACTGACTCAAGGCTTTGCCTCCTTCTTGGGGAACCTCTGAATACTGTCACAGACCCTGAAACACACACAGGCACAGAACAGTGTTTAAAACATACTGCATTTTTAATTATGATGTGTTAAAACAAGAGAAAGACCTGAAATTCAAAGAAACTTGCTTGCTGAGTTTCCTAAATACTAGTCTTAAGTTCTAATTGCAAAGCATTTTAATTCTCTCAAGTCATACATTTCATTACTTAATAGAGATTATACTAACTAAACTAAATTCTCCTAGTAGATGTTTTTATTCTTCTCCACCATCTCAACCCCCTCCCTCTTTTTTTTTTTTTTTTTTTGGTTTGCTCTGAAAACAGTGCATCTTTGTGCACGAAGCAAGAGCAGCCCATTTTTCTTTGTTAAAAATTGAGCTGGCCAGCAAGCAAAATTCAGAGACACATAAGATCAATACCTGTGCCTCGAACATATTCACCAATTATTTTGATCTAAGGATCTAAGTGATGATGAGGCTACCAAAGGAAAAAAGTTAATATTCTCAATTTTCTTTTTTGTTGTGTGAATTTAAAATGGATTAAGTTAATGCTGGTGGAAAAATAGCCAAATAATCATAAATTTTTACGTGACTTTTTTTTTTTTTAAGTCATTTGAGGAAAAAAATCCTTGGGCCAGGGTGCTTGTGCGGTGGAGATTCACTCTGTTGCTTTTCCTTATCAGTACAGATTGGCTTGCTGATAAATGCAGAGAATGCAGAAACAAGCCCTTCTTATCTATCCATGGCGCTTAGGCCAGAACCGAATTCATCTGATGCACGCTCACCTTAGGGCTGTAGAACTTTAAGGGCTTCACAGCTTTCTGATTCAGACCGTTCTAAAATGTTAACACCTCCAAAGAATTTGTATAAACTCGATTTGGATCGAGAATATGCGCAGCTTTTGTTCAACAGTCATTTTGGTTTTGTTGTCAGAAACCTTTTCTCCGTGAAAGGAGTATAATTCCCACCTTCCACTCTCGATGCTGCAAAGGGCAATCCCACCGTGAAGCGCAGCGCCTCTGCTGTGTGCCCCCTAACTCGAGGGCTGCGTCTTTCCGCAGCATCTGCTCCCCATTTGCTGCAGGCGCCTGGTCTCCGGCCCCATTTCTTCCCGGTTCTCCCACATGTTCTTGTTTGGGGTTTTTGTTCGACCGACCGTTTGTTTTGGTCTTGCCTGCGCCTTTGCTTCAGAAGCCAGGATGCTGTGTCCCAGCCCGGCTCCGCCCCCTCTTCTAGGCGCAGTTTCCCTGCCTCTCTCCTCCTAGTCTTTGACAGCCACCTGCCTGCCACTCCAGTGTCTATGCGAGTGAGTCTGGGTGGGCTAACACATGCCAGCCTTCTGCTTGGCACAGGCCATCCCTTCCTGGGATTGCTGGGAAGACAAATGAATGGTGGCTGCTCCTGGCTGCCAGACTTACCACACAGAGAGAACCCTAGGCGGAAACAAGATGGCCTGGTGACAGCTGTGTGTGTCCCAATAAGCCCATCCCTTACTTTCCTCAGTTTTTTTTGTTTTTTGTTTTTTCTTTTCCTTTCCTAAATGGAAGTCATAGAACAGAGAATAAAGTTTAAAGAGGAGGAGACTTCCAAGTCCCTATGTTTTGTTGCAATTTATCTTTTTACAATATATTTTATTAGTTTATTCATATTGCATCTCAATGGTTATCCCATCCCTTGTATCCTCCCCTTCCTCCCTCCCTCCCATTTTCCCCCTACTCCCTTCCCCTATGACTGTAACTGAGGGGGACCTCTTCCCCCTGTATATGCTCATAGGGTATCAAGTCTCTTCTTGGTAGCCTGCTATCCTTCCTCTGAGTGCCACCAGGTCTCCCTATCCAGGGGACATGGTCAAATATGGGGCACCAGAGTTCATGTGAAAGTCAGAGCCCACTCTCTACTCAACTGTGGAGAATGTCCTGTCCATTGGCTAGATCTGGGTAGGGGTTCCAAGTTTACTGGCATGTCCCATGAATGTCTTCACTTACCAGGAAAGTGGGACAGAGGGCAGGACATCCTATTGGGACTCTAGGTGAGAGAAGGACAGGAGAATGGGGAAATAGAAGGATCCAGAGGGTCCTAGAAACCTACAAGAAGAACATTGTGACGGGCGGATCTGGGCCCAGGGGTCCTGCTCAAACTGTTGCAATTTATCTTGAAAAAGTCTTTTATTTACCTTTCAATTCTCCCTTTCTCCCCTCCCCCCCAATCATTTCATTGCAAGTCCTGTCGCACCAAGCTTCCATGGTCGTGTATGTACTGTAGGAGAATGAACGGCTCAAAGGTGTCCCTCTGTCACGGGTGGACTCCCCTGTCACTACCCTCTTCTCTCAACGCCCCCATCAAACATCTAGCCAGGTGCTGGGGAGCGCCCAGTCAGTAAAATGCTTGCTTCACAAGCATAAGGGGTCCCCTATAAAAGCCAGGTGTGTCCAGCGTACCCCAGCACCAGGGAGACAGGCAGGCAAAGCTCTGGGCAGCACTGTCAGCCTAGCCAATCCGTGAGCTCCAAATCCAATGAGAAACCTGTCTCAAAAAAAAAAAAATAAGGTAGAAAGTGACCATGGAGGACAGCCAGCGTCGGCCTCTGCCCTCCACATGATGTACACACACAAGCACAAGCACTCGTGCACACACACACGTGCACACACACAGATGTGTACCAAATTCATCCAGAAAACAAACAATTTAAACTTCCCGTTCTCTGTATTACTTTCTGTGCTCGCTCTTTGTTCTCCCTGGTCTCCCCGCTCTCTGTCTGTGTGGGAGGTTTTGCTTGTTTGGGGGGCTTGTTTGTTGGTTGGTTGATCTTCCAGTGATTCCTGACATCTTTGTTTCATTTTGTTTTGTTTTGTTCTTGTTTTTTGTTTGTTTGTTTTGTTTTGTTGTTTGTTTGTTTTTTGAGACAGGGTTTCTCTGTGTAGCCTTGGATGTCCAGGACTCACTTTTACAAAGACCAGGCTAGCCTCGAGCCCACAGAGATCTGCCTGTCTCTGAAGGAAAGATAAACATGTTTTTTGCTTAGATCACAAGTGGAGAAAAAGAAAAGGCTTGTGAGAGAGCAGGTGATGTTTATCCCCTTAGAAGTCAAACCACCATGTGGGGGAGACTGGTTATTAACCAGCTGAAAAACATCCTTGAACAAATTCTGAGAGGTGGTATAAATGTGGGCCAAAAACAAGAGGCGGGGCCTCCGGAGACTTGGGATAGTTTGGTTGTTCATTGCTCCACTTTGAGACGTTCCTAGAGAGAACCGCTCGAGGGAAGGCTTCAGGGCCCCAGGCTCCAGCTGAGATTCCAGGTTCTGGTAGCTCCAGGTTCCAGCAGAAGAAATCCTGCTGATTACGCCAGGAGAATCGTTCCTTGGAACTTATATCCTTATGGTTTCATTATTGTGTTCTTTAATCCTCTGTTCCTATTGTTTCGGTAAGTCAGGTTATAAGTGAGGTACTCTCAGTTAATAAGTTCATAATAAAATCTATTTGTTAAGAAAATTGAGCCTACATGGCTCTGCCTCCTGAGTGCTGGGATTACAGGCATGTGCCACCATGCCCAAATTCCTTACATATTAACAAGGGAAATATAGCATAATAAGTAGGCATACAAGACCCTCTAGACCAGTGGCCCTCAACCTTCCTAATGCTGTGACCCTATAATACAGTTCTTCATGCTGTGGTGACCCCCCAACCATAAAATCATTCTAGCTGCTATGTAATAACTATAATTTTGCTACTGTTATGAATCATAATGTAAACATACGATATGCAGTATATCTGATATGCGGTTCCCAAAGGGGCCTCGACCCACGGGTTGAGAACCACTGCTCTATCTGATCCCTTAACTGCAAATGGGGATTGTAAAGCTGCTTACATCAGAGAGTTGTTTTAGGTACTAAAGAAAATAATAGACAGCTGCCGACTAGGGGGCGGGTACTTTGCAGTTAGTAAGCACTCACCTAACACCTGCTTACTGTCCCTACTGTGAGAACACCTCTATCTCCACAGCTGGGGGTGCACTACATCCCTTTCTGTCTTTAACCCCAGCTCTTCCTCCTGTTGATATTCCCAGCTAGAAATGGTGACTTGAGGGGGAATTGAAGTAAAGTCTTCAAAAGAAGGGATACGGGCCCAACAAGCGAGTCTTGGCCTGACCTAGGGCACAAGTGTAAAGAGAGCAACTCAACAAAAGCAACAAGAGTGTGACTACCAGAGCTGGGTGACGCCAGCGAGCAGAGCACAGGCTCAACACAGAAGGAGTCAGTTGTGTTACATGTTAGAGACCATGCATGAAGAGTGGGAGCGGAGCTCTACAGAGAATGTACTAAAAGTCAGTGAGAATTAATACATGGTCAGAAATAGAGCTTAAAGGAAAATAATCCCAGGTCTTAAAAGGCCATGACAGGAAGATTGCAAGGCTGGGGCCAGCCTGAGCTACATAGCAAGACCTGTCAGAAATAAAGAAGTGGGGGGAAGGGGAGTGAGGAGACAGGGCAAAGGGAAATAAGTGCAGCTGCTTTTGGGGGTTTTGGTTTGGTTTTGTTTGGTTTGGGTTTGTTGTTGTTGTTGTTGTTGTTGTTGTTGTTGATGATGATGATGATGATGTTGTTTGTTTTTTGGGGTTCTTTTTTTCAAGACAGGGTTTCTCTGTGTAGCCTTGGCTGTCCTGGACTCACTTTATAGACCAGGCTGGCCTCGAACTCACAATGATCCGCCTTCCTCTGCCTCCTGAGTGCTGGATTAAAGGCGTGCGCCACCATGCCTGACTTGCTTTTTGTATAGCTCTGTCAATCTAATAAGCTCTAGGGTGCTTCTCCCCTGCAATCAAAGGATTTTTAATTGTTAAGATGCTACTGGGGGTGAGGGTATAGTGATAAAACTGACTGGGTTCTCTCAAGTATTGATATAATATCCATTCTTTCTTTTTACTAAACTGCAGAAGGCGCTCCATTATGTTCGAAACGGTGACATAGTCCACGTGGGGGAAACAAGTCTCACGAGTGCAGACAGCTGTGGGAAAGAATCCCATTCCGAAGCAGGGGATGCGGCCTCGCTAGTGATAGCGTGCAGCTGACCCACTGTTCAAAGTGTCAAGAAATGGAAGTGTAGCTTAGTGGGCAGTGTCTGCCTAGTAAGCATGTGCAAAGCTTCGGGTTCACCTTCCCCCCCACACACACACCCCCCACACTGCATTAAACAAACCATGAAGACCCGGGCTGTAACCCCAGCACTGCGGAAGTGGAGGCGGGAGGCTCCGGGATCCAAAGCTATTCTTGTTTACACAGCAAGCTTGAGGCCAGCCTATGCTACATGAGCCCCTGACTCAAAAACAACCCCCCCCCAAAAAAGCAGTCAATGTTAAGAGATGGTGTGTATGCACTCCTGCCCGCTCTCTGCTTTGTCTCTAGGGCTTCTTTCCCTACCTATGCTCCTTGTATCACGTAAGGAGCACTCTCCAGGCCTCTCCCTGTACAGTACAGTGCCTGGTTCTGTGCACATAAGCAGACTACATCTGCCTGAGCGCCTGTGGAGGGAGCTGGGAAAGAGACATGCAGCCACACTGTGCACACTGTACCCTGTGACACAGCCTAGGACTGCAAAGGCTATGCAAGAAGAGCCCCCTGACCCGAGTGTGCAGGTCCGGAAAGGCTCCTCAGAAGTGCCACCTCATCTGAGACACAAAGAGTAGGTGAGATGAGTCGGGCACACTTCTGTAATCCCAGCACTCAGGGAGGCAGAGGAAGGCAGATCTCTGTGAGTTCGAGGCCAGCCTGGTCTACAAAGTGAGTCCAGGACAGCCAAGGCTACACAGAGAAACCCTGACTCAAAAAGCAAAACAAAACAAAAAGTAGGTGAGACACAGATAAAAGATTCTGTCCAGAATATTTAAGCAACCACTACAAGGCATTAAGGAAGAGAGAGCTCGATAAGAGAACGGACAAGAATCTGGACAGACAAAAGCAGAAATCCAAGTGGCCAAAACACATGTGAAACTGTATTCCAGTCATTGGTCATCAAGAACATGCATGTTAAAACCACTAGTACAAAATACCCAGAATAAGCCTGGCGGTGGTGGCGCAACTCTTTAATCCCAACACTTGGGAGGCAGATACAGGTAGATCCCTGTGAGTTCAAAACCAGCCAGGTCTACAAAGCGAGTCCAGGACAGCCAAGTCTACACAGAGAAACCCTGCCTCGGGGAAAGAAAAAAAAAACTCCCAGAATAGCTAAAGTTTTAAAAGATTGTCAATGACAAGTGTCGGGTAGGTAAAATGTTATAATTGTTTGAAAGAAACAATTAACACTTTCTACTTAATTAAAGATATACCCAGTGTCTACACACACCATGGGACGTACATGAACGTCCAAGTCAAGCAGTGGGAACTCCCAAGCCAAGAGCACACTCACACAAGAGACCACTGGACCTCAGACGGCCAGACTGTAAGCACGGTAGGCTTTGCGGGCCCTGTGGCCTCAGCCACACCTGCTCAACACTGCACACGACGCTAGGGCAGCCAAAGGGGATACACAGCTAAACACCGTGGCTGGCCTTTGCTGACTACTGCCACACTGCAATGAAAGCAGAACTCTGCAAGCACCGCTCACAGGCAAGTCCAACACACACTAAGTAGACACTGTACGACCCCATTTCATAAGGCTCAAACCATCCACCCGTTGGCCTGGCAGTCCAGCCCAGGGGCCGACCGATCCTTTGGCACACAGTCTCTGCTTGACACCGCCCTGGAGAGATGGGGGCAGTGTTGCTCATCTCCGGCACTAAGGGAAGAAGAGCAAGGAATGGTTACTGGACGGTCAGGGTTAGACGTGGTGGAAAGGGTGGGATGGAAGGTCTCGGGAGCAGGACACTCGTTTTCGCATTAAATGATGGTCACCCGAGTGTCGGTAGTTTGAACTATGCTCTGTGCTGGTTTTCTTGTATGTGTGACACCCACGCTCCAGAGAAAAGATGGGCGAATAGGGATGGGTGGGGATCGAGCAAAGACAGGGCAACCGAAGGGCAGGAGTGACAGGAATCCTGTGACCCGAGGGAGGCTGCGTTCATACATGAGGGAGAAAGCAGACAGAGGCAGGTCCCAAGATTCCCAGACTGCCGTGAGTCTCTCATCACGCGTCCAGGGCCAGGCAGAGTGCCACAGGCCTCTGACCTCAGCACCCGGGAGCCTGCAGGATAATCGGCTGCAAGTTCATGGCCAGCCTAGGCCCCTAAGACCCTATCTCAAAATACAAGAAGAAGGAAAGAGAAAACCTGCCACTGTGTTGCTTCATAGTGACAGCAACAGTGGCCAGTTTCATTAAAAACAAAGGTCGCAATGTTATTTACATAGTAGCCTGGATTTCCATTTCCTTTAAAAAAAAAAAAAAAAACCTCTCATGAGTAAAATAAACCAGACAGTCGTAGTCTAAACCAGTGGTTCTCAACCTGTGGGTCGTGACCCCTTTGGGAGGGTTGAGCAACCTTTTCACAGGAGTCACACATAAGACATCCTGTATAGCCATGTTTACATTACTGTTGATAACAGTAGCACAATTACAGTTATGAAGCGGCAATGAAAACTGTTCTATGGTGGTGTCACCGCACCATGAAGGAACCGCATGAAAGGGTTGCAGCGTTAGGAAGGCTGAGAAGCACTGATTTGACTGATGTCACATCTGAATGCACAAATCTTTAACAACCTTAGCTCGAAGCAATGGAGTTTTCTTCGTTGTGGGCACCTGAGTATCCCAGTTGCCACATCTTTCTGCCTGGGTTCCAGCTCAGCCTCAGAACGTATTAACTTAAATCAGTTCCCTAATCTCTCCCTGGGTTTCTTTATGAGACCGCAGTACCTTCCTCGCAGGGTTTGGACTGCTCAGGAATGGGGCATGACCGGATCACACAGGCCTTGGCACTTGGTGGAGTTGGTTGCTTATTACTCTGGTCCACAATTGCTGGGGAGAACTCGCAAGTCGCCAGGCCATTCCCCTTTAAAACTGTGGTAAAGCTGCTGCAGGAGTTTGCACCTTTTGTTTTTACTTAAGAAAACAATTTGAGATACATTTCATAAATACAACCCGGTTTTCAGGGACAAATTGGTGGAAATAACACGTGTGGTTTGCGCAGTTTTCATAGGACTATGTCATCAGAGAAAGGCTTTCAGTGTTTAACGAGTACTCAGCTTTATGGTGGAACGTGACTTTTTGTATCTTTCTAGTAATTTGTTTTGGTGGTGGTGGTGGTTGTTGTGGTTGTTGTTGTTGCTGTTGTTGTTGTTGTTGTCGTAAGGCTTCATGCTGTAGCCCAGCCTGGCCTGAAACTCACTTGTGTAACACAGGCGGCTTTAGACCATGTGGTATCCGTCCGGCTTCAGGCTCCCAACAGTAGGGATGACAAACGCGAGCCACCATGTCCACTAACTGGCATTTGAAGGTTCAGCCTCTGAAGCTTTGTAGTGAAGAAATGTGAAAAGCATTGAAAGAGTATTTATTTAGAAGTGCTAAGGAGAAAGAACTTTGTTCAACCCTCGACCTGTTTTAACTGTAGTGAGAAAAATTCACTTAACGTTTGTCTAGTTTTCGAAGCAATTACAGATTGCTTCCTTCCAGACTCCTCACGATAGCCCTGTAAGATGTAACAACGCTTTTTTACAGATCACATAGCAGTAACTTACTAGTAACCAGCCACGCCCACCGTAACCAGCCACGCCCGCCGAGGCTATAAACACCATTTGTTCCTTCTTCCAAAGAACTTGCACAGCTTACAGCTGCGGCTTACTGCCTGCGCTTGCCAGCCACCCAAACAACTGCTGCCTCTGCCTTCACTTCCTGTGTTTAAAGGGTATTCGGGCCTCTGATATTACTGCCCTATGCAAGGACATCAAATCAAAGACTTGGCCTCAAAGGCTGGGCCTGTCCCAGATACGCAATTATCCACTCTGAGTGCAGTGGAAAAGTCCTTGCTGAGTGTGGACACCTCTATCCTCCTCACCAGTGAGAACAAGTGGGTTTGAATTCCTAACAGTTGTCAACATGTGGAAAACATTCAGAAGAGGGGCAATGTGAAAAGACACTCTCCACAAAACTTCTACATTTGAGCTGGAGATTGACAATAAGTCCCTCGTCTACACACACATACATATGCACACACACACACATACACACACACACACATACATATACATACACACACATATCCATATACACACAGCATACATATATGCACACATATACACATATCCATGTACCCACACATTCACGTACACAAATATGCATATACACACCTACATGCACATAGACACACACATATGCGCGTGCACGCACATACACACACACACACACACACACACACACACACACCTAGTAGTGACTCCTACCAAGCCAGCCAGAGAAGCAAGGCAAGCTCAGTAAAGCCTTTGTAGAAAAGTGACACAGTTTGTCTTCCTCAAATGCTGTCCTGGTTTGTCACCCTGTTGCAATAGTAAACAGCATGATTTTTAAAAACATGGAAAGAAATGGGTTTATTTCCCCTTACACTCCCAGTTGTGATCCATCATTGTAGGACACCCCAGCAAGAGCTCAAGGCAGGAGCTTGATGCAGAAACCACAGAGGAAAATGCCTACACTGGTTTTCTCTCTTCCCCATGCTCTGCTAGTATTCTTATGCAGTCCAGGCCCGCCTGCCAAGGGATGGTACCGCCCACAGTGGGCGGGGCCTCCCACAGCAATTAGCCAGCAACCAGGAAAAGCAAGCAGACACTTCACAGGCCAGTCTGACACAGGCGGTACCTGGGTTGAGGTCTCCTCTTCCCTTGCATGTCAAGTTGACTTCCAAGGGCATTTTTCAGAGCCCTGTAGCCCAGGCTAGCTTCAAACTTTCCTTATTCCCCACCCCGCCTCCCAGGTGCTGAGACTACAGTCATATGGCATAAATTATTCTTTTTTTTTTGTCTTTTTTTTCTCCTTTATTAATTTATTCTTGTTATATCTCAATGGTTATCCCATCCCTTGTATCCTCCCATTCTTCCCTCCCTCCCATTTCCCCTTATTCCCCTCCCCTATGACTGTTCCTGAGGGGGATTACCTCCGCCTGTATATGTTCATAGGGTATCAAGTCTCTTCTTGGTAGCCTGCTGTCCTTCCTCTGAGTGCCACAGATTTATATACTTATTTATTATGCATTCAATATTCTGCTTGCTTGTACACCTGCACATGTACACCAGAAGAGGGCGCCAGACCTCATTATAGATGGCTGTGAGCCACCATGTGGTTGCTGGGAATTGAATTCAGGACCTTTGGAAGAGCAGCAGTGTTCTTAACTGCTGAGTCATCTCTCCAGCCTCCAAATTATTCTTTTTTAAACACTCACTTATTTTCATTTTATGTATAAGTGTTTTGCAGGCATGAATGCCTGGACACATGTGTATAGTACCCAAGGAGGCCACAAAAGAGGGTGTCAGATAATATGGAACTGCAGTTACATGGTTGTAGACTGCCATGTAGGTGCTGGGAACCAAACCCAGTCCTCTGGGAGATCAGCTAATGCTCTTAACTTCTGTGACACCTCTTCAGCCCATAAAAGATTCTTTGCTTTTGGTAAAACTTTGTCCCAAATGTCTCTCCACATTGCACTCCAAAAATGAAGCCCAATAAACCAGACATAGCTTTATCACATTACTTTTTACTTTGTTTGCAATGTGGCTTTTCTTGTGTGAGGTCATTAACATGATGTGTGGCCTCATGCCTTCTCAGAAGAGCATGACTTTCTGCTCTGGATTCTCACAATGTTCTTTTTTTTTTTTTTTTTCTTTTTAATAATAATTTATTTGTTACGTGCATGGGTGTTTTGTCTACATATAGCAGTATGAGGAGATTGGATGCCCTGGAACTGGAGTTACAGACAGTTGTGAGCTGCTGTGAGGGTGCTGGGAATTGAACCCGGGTCCTCTGGAAGAGCAGCTTCTAACTCTCCAGCCCTGTGCAGTGTTCTTGACCACCCTTACTCTCAGCATCAAGACCCTGAAAGGCAGTCCCTCGGTCCCACTTTGCCTTTCAACACTAACCGACTGTTTGTTTATATCCTCAAGCTGGTGGTGACTGGGTTTTCATCTTTGTACAATAATTTTACTTCTTTATTGTCCTAATGAACAGCAATTCTGTTTAACATAATGACCTAAGGAACATGTGAGGTAAAGAAAAATATGAATAAGGTAGGATTCTTGTCCTTAAGAAATTCCCAGTTGAACAGCCCAGACAAGCATATAAACAAATTACTCATAACACAGCCCATGGGCATGCCAGGGGAAGGGGTGAGTAACTCGGGGTTGGGGACAGGGACGGGGATGAAGACTTGCCGTGGTAAACAGAGTGACATGTCCAGAACTCCAGGCTGTCACATGTCAGTAAGTAAGATGCACAAGTGCAAGGCTGCCATGAGGACTGGAGATTGTGTGTGTCGTGTTAACTTTTCCACTTCCACCCCACGCCGTGTGATCCATTAAATGGCTCTAGTGTTCTTTAAAATTGTGTACAATTAGCACACGGTTCTAAAGATAAGTTTACATCATATTTTATCCCATAGTCCTCTAAGAGTTTGTTTCACATTATTGTATAGTTTTTCAGCTGCTTTGTTTTAAAAAGTCAGGGTTTGTAGACCAAATGTTAAAAAAAAAAAAAAGTAAAGCCAAATGAATAACAAAATGCTTACCACACAGACAGACAAACAGACAGACAGGGCTGGGATGTTCACATGGAGACCAGATGTTTCTTCAAAGTTCAGGACTGCCCTCTTTGTTTTCATTTCTATTCATACTGACGAAGAAAATATATTAGATGTAGGATAATAGTTTAAATCCCAAAGGGAAGGAAACATGTTCGTGATGCCTGCACCTCTCTCTGTGAAGGGCCTCGTTTTCATTTGAGAAACGGCCTGAGTGCTCGCTGCCATGGAACTGTCCCACCGTGTGAGTGTTAGTGTGAGCGCAGGGACTTCCTGTGACCCTTCTTCCTCATCTGCTTCCTCATCTGCTTCCTCATCTGCTTCATGTGCTCGGGCAGCAGCAACTGTTCCGGGCTGGGCTGCATGGCCTCTGCAGAGCCAGGCCAGCACATACCTGGAGTTCATTTCACATGCTTTCTTACTCAAAAGATAATCAATCCCCGGTCTATTTCTGGTTAATGATCCTTAACTGGCCTCCATAAGATAAGAACTATTACAGAAAATGAAGCTATTATATTAGCTCTTGTGGGACTTTGAGGACATCGTCTCCAGCTGGGAACCAGTTTTCCCTTTTCTCTTCTACTGACGCGAGTATGTTCTTACGGTTCCATTCGATGTGCCGACCTAGAGGCACGCTTCAATCGCATGGCACTTTTGCGTTTCGTTTAATCTACATGTAGTTCCTTTCTCTTCCTTGATAATTTCCGTCTAGCAAATACAATCTCTCCCCTTTTTAGTTTTTTAACTTACATAGACTGTTTTTTAAAAAACTCATGCATCTCATCTTACTCATAAAAACTATTGCCTTTTAAATTTTATTTCATTTTATTTTATTTTGGGTTTTTTGAGACAGGATTTCTCTGTGTAGCCTTGGCTGTCCTGGACTCGCTTTGTAGACCAGGCTGGACTCAAACTCACAAAGATTTGCCTGCCTCTGCCTGCCAAGTGCTGGGATTAAATGCGTGAGCCACCATGCCCAGCGCTATTTTTTTTTAAATGTATGTCTTTGATATCTTTTAAGAGCAATATAGTCACTTAAATAAAACCCTAAGTAGTAAAGGTCTTCTGTTGAAAAAGGAACATTCTTGTTCTGCTTTAGGACATACTGGCAACAGTATCTATTTCTTGGTTGGTTAAGTCACCTTTGCTATTGTCTAAAATAGTCTACAGCTATACCACCCTGAACACATTTCATCTCGTCTGAAATAGGAAATGCATAATACACATTAGTGTGTCTTACTTAAAATTAAGCCATGTGGCTGTCTCTCCCACTCACTAATATTATCACATAGAGATAGAAATAAGATAGAATTCAATATTACCAATGTGAACAGCTCTCTTCCTTCTTGGTATTTCAGCTTCAACAAACCCAGAAGTCATCAAGATAAATTCAGTTCTGGATATAGTTGCCAAAGTGGAAGACTATTATCTTAAGGGCTATGTTGTTGGAGCCATTCACCCAGTTATACAACCTGTGGGGCAGCGAAAACACCTGCCGGCAAGCCACCTGTACAGGGTGGTGCTGTCTCGACTGAAGTTAAGGTAAGCACGGCCTTGAGAAAAGTCACCTCAGAAGGCATTTTCTTTAATCAACTTTTTATGTACTGTTGTTGTTGTTGTTGTTGTTGTTTTTTTTTTTTTTTTTAAGACAGGGGTTCTCCGTGTAGCCTTGGCTGTTCTGGATTTTCTTTGTAGACCAGGCTGGCCTTGAACTCATAGAAATCCACCTGCCTTTGCCTCCTGAGTGCTGGGATTAAAGGTGTGGAGCACTACCCCCTGGGTGGGTTTTCTTTAGTCTAAAAGAAAAGACATTTTGAAAGAGTGATGGGGAATAAAGAAAAATTGGGAAATTGATTCAAGGCCCATTTTTTGCAGTTGAAACTGAATTAGGTTAAGGAAACTCCAGTCCTGACTAAGGACTGGAGATATGGCTTAGTGGTTAAGGGTACTGACTGCTCTTCTGAAGGTCCTGAGTTCAATTTCCAGCAACCACATGGTGGTTCACAACCCTCTGTAATGAGATCTGGTGCCCTCTTCTGGCATGCAGGTGTATATGCAGGCAGAGCACTGTATACATAATAATAAATAAATAAATCTTCAAAACAAAACAAAACTCCTGGCCGGGTATGGTGGTGCATGTCTTTAATCCCAGCACTTGAGAAGTAGAGGCAGTCAGATCTCTGTGAGTTCAAGGCCAGTCTGATCTACAAAGTGAGTCTAGGACAGCCATGACTACACAGAGAGACCTTGTCTCAAAAAACCAAAACCAACAAACCAAACAAACAAACAAAAACCTCCTGACTAATGGGGCCGGAGAGATGGCTCAGTGGTTAAGAGCACTGTCTGCTCTTCTCAACTCCTGGGTTCAATTCCCAGCAACCACATGATAGCTCACAACTATCTGTAACTCCAGCTCCAGGGGCTCTCACACCTCCACTCTTGTGCACATAAAATAAATATTAAATATATTTTTTTAAATAACAAATAAAACTCCTATCTAAGCCAAGTGTGGGGTACATGCATGTAAGCACAGCACTCAGGAAGACGAGTGAGGCACCTCAAGTTTGGCACTGGGGTGGGCTACCTAGGAAGATTCTAGCTCAAAAGAAGAGAGTGAAAACAACAACCACCCCCCATCGTTGCCCTCACTATACTAAGTGAGGGCGTCAGTGAACAGAGTAAAGGGAGGTAAACCCAAGACACCCCTGTAAAGCTGGGTGCAGTGACTCCCGTGGAACCCACCAGAAGATAAGGAGCGGCAGTTGGCCTAAATGTACTGACCAAAGCGAGGCAGCCCCTCTCACGGAGTCTTCCACCTACCTATGTTCTCAGTAAGAACGGCAGCTGAAATTAGCCTACGTCCTAACCCTTTCATAGCAGAAAGAACTGCCGTGCAAGTTCTCATAAATTAGAATATTGGCAACGGTTTCCCTAAGTAAGCCGGAAATGGGGGGGGGGAGCACTCTTGGGATGGACCCTAGGCTTTTCACATGCAAAACGGGGTCTGAAGGCCCTCCCTTTGGGGGATGAGCACAACACAGAACAAAGCCCTGGGTTAGAGTCTCAGCACCACGGGGAAACAGTTGTCTTAGGTGCTGTTCCATTGCTGTGAAGAGACAGCATGGCCAAGGCAGCTCTTTAAAAAGAAACTGCTTAGTTGGGGGTTTGCTTACAATTTTAGAGGCTTAGTTCATTATTATCCTGGCAGACCGAACATAGTCCCAGTGCTGGAGCCCAGAGCTTTACATCCTGAGCAGTAGGCAGAAAAGGAGACACTGCCTGTAGGGTTCTAAAACCCACAGGACATGACTCAGCCGCATCTCCTGACCCCTCCTAGTCGGTCACCTGAGGACTAAGCAGACAAATAGATAAGCCTCTGAGGGTCCTTCTGATTCAACCCACCACAGCAACTGGGACTTTCCCCAGTGAAGAAGGAAAATGGCCATAACATCGCCTTAATTAATATATTAAAAAGTTGTCGGGCATGGTGGTACACGCCTTTAATCCGAGCACTTGGGAAGCAGAGGCAGGTGAATCCTTGTGAGTTCGAGGCCAGCCTGGTCTACACAGCGAGTCTAGAACAGCCAGGGATACACACAGAGAAACCCTGTTTCAAAAAAAAAAATATACGTACATATATATATTTATATATATTTATATTTATATTTATATTTTGTGTAACTCTTGATCTGTATCAACACTATCTTAGGGCCTTCAGGCTGAGAAGAAGTACAGTGGGAAAAGGCACTAAAAAAGCCTAATAGCTTGAGTTCCATCCCAGAACACACATCAAGGGGGAAGGAGAGAGAGCCAGCTCCACAGAGTTGCCCTCTGACCCACATGCTCACTGTGGAGCATGTGTCTCACACACAGGTGTGTGCTCACACATACACACACACACACACACACACACACACACACACACACACACACGTGTGCACACACACTCATACATACACACAGTGATATATTGTTTTATCTCAAACATTGTGTTTTCTCTTCCTAGTGGGGTGAACAGCAACCTCACTTGTAAAGGCTAAGGAAAATCATAATAAGAGAGAAAGGGTGAGAGAATGGGGAAGTTGTAAAGGGAAGGAAAAGGCGGTCTTTAAGAACTCCAGAGAGCAGACTGGGCTGCGGCTCAGTTGGTAGAGCACTTGCCTAGTATGTGAGAAGCCCCAGGCTCATTTTCTGTGCCACATAAACCAGATATGGGGTCGCACACTTGCCATCCCTGCAGTCAGGAGGGTCAAAAGAGAAGGTCTCAGTAAGGTATAGGTCCTTGGGAATGAGAGTTCTCGAAGTGTCGGTGGACAAGAATAGGCAAGTGACAAACAGACAAACCAGGGGCAGTGTTTGAATGTGAGTGAATTTTGCAGACAAGCAAGCTAGGTTTTTGTACATTTTCTGAAATGGGAGTGTTTCTGTGGTTACATTATTTTTCATTCAAAGAAGTTAGGCAGACACAATTCAAAATACAGGATTCAGAGTAATAATGCTGTCATCAATCCTGAATCACTATTCTTAAGTCATTAGATTGGTGTCAGTACGCATGTGCCCTCTTTATCAAAGGTCAATGTTCTCTCATTATGCCAAACATCTGTGAGTCAAGACAGGATTTTTTCTTAGGGCTTCCTTCACTATCTGGAGCTTTCTTAAACACTTTATTTGTAAGTCATAATATAAACTATGATTAATTCTTAGCCATGTTTTTATTAACAAGTGGAACGGAAATTGGTGGTAAAACCACCTGAAATACCCTTGGCCGCAGTCTCAAGGCGTCTCCTAGCAACACAGTTAAGTTTGAAAAGTTCTTGATATGACAGTAGGTCAGAAGAACAAACCAAAGACCGGATGTTCCAAAACAGATGAGTGAGAAGAAAAACTGCAGTCATTTACTCCTGGCAGGAGCCCCAGATGCATTCCAGGAGGCTGTCCCTTGGGTAGGGGTCACAGCCTCGGGTTCTGCAGTAACGTTTGTCACACAGACTCCACTGGAGGGGTCGTGACAATTCCCTACTACAGCTCAAGGTTAAGACCTGCCTAAGATACACAAGAACTTACCTAAGTGAAAACAAACAAACAAAAATAAAAAGGTGGGCAGTGGTGGTTCACACCTTTGTTTCCAACCTGATCTACAAAGCAAGTTCCAGAACAGCCAGGGCTACACAGAGAAACCCTGCTTGGGGGAGAAAAAAAATAGAAAGTTTTATTAGAGGTTTTGTTGTTCACTGCTAAATATAAAATTCAGGATCTTGCACCTTCTAGGCAGGTGCTGTACCACTGAGCCATGTGTGTGGCCCCGTTAGTCTTGATTATAAGGGCAGCAACCACTTGCTATTCAATAATTGCCTGTGCATACACTGCAATCACACATACACACTCAATGCACACACGTTCACACACACCGTCATGTGAGTATGTATGGACTTAAGCCTGCCTTTCATGTCAAATAGGCTTATCAGTGGCTAAAACGTGACAAAAGTTAGAGATCAGTAAAGGGGGGAAAAGACAGACATATTTATTGCCTTTAAGTGGGATCTTTTTTTTCCCCCCTTAACTTGTGCTTCTGTCCAACAACAAAGCCTCTTTCATTCACTTTAAGTTAGGAAATAAATGGCTGGAAACCTTAAATTTTGGAAATGTAAGTTAACAGAAATCACCATGTGTCTGTGGCATTCTGTTTGAGACGAACGCCAGGACTAAAATAACACAGTGATAGCCATGACCTCACTTGTGAGTGGCTCGTGGCTTTCATATGGACATAGCTGGACAGCAGTAGTTTCCGTCTGCCCATGTTCTCTTTGCAGCCCCAAGAACTCAGCAGCACCCGCTGGGCAGAGGCGTGCAAGACTCGTGATGGAGGAATGCCCACTAACGTATGAGACACAAGCAAACGGCACCGCAGAGGAACTCCTCGAAAAGGTACCGGGTGTGCAGTCCTCACGTACACCAAGAACAGCGTCCTTTCTTACCTGAACACTATAGGGAACGCAGGCCTGTCATCCTGGCACAGTGCACGGGAGAACCGTGAGTGCAAGGTCATCTTCGCCTACATAGTGAGTTCAAAGCCAGCCTGGACTACACAGTGAATTCTAGGCAGCCTGAGTCAAAGAGTAGGACTCCAGGTTAGGAGACCAGTGATGACTTATTCTACAGAATTCAAACTGTAAAGCATGCGAGTCTAAAACTGTATGGGCCGGCACCCTGTGGAGGAAGATCACACAGAACATAAGATCCAGAAACGCAGCACAGCCCTGGCAGAAGGCAATTCAGCTGCAGAGAAAAAGCTTAATAAAAAATAAAAATTTAAAAATAAATTAAAATTTAAAATAACAATAAAAAAGAAAGAAAAGGCTTAATGACAAATATGGCAACACAGAATGTAAGAATACTGACTTAGTCAGTGCTTGGGGAAATCGGCAATTGTTCTGTGGAAAAGAGATTCCAAAAGCTTCAGATGAGACAAGGAGGTGGGTTTTTTTAATATGAAAAAAATCTGGAAAAAAAACAAAAAAAGTAAACATATTCAATTGTGAATGGAGGTATTGGCATAAAAAATATCATGTTAATTTTTAAGAAAAATTAACTTGGGCTGGAGAGATGGTTCAGAGGCTAAGAGCACTGTTCTTCCAAAGGTCCAGTTCCCAGCAACTACATGGTGGCTCACAATCATTTATAATGAGATCTGATGCCCTCTGTGTTATGCAGGGACACATGCAGGCAAAATACTGTATAAATAATAAATCTTTTAAAAAGAAAATAAATTATCTTGAAAAGAGATTAAGGCTGGGTGGTGGTGGTGTACGCCTTTAATCCCAGCACTTGGGAGGCAAAGGCAGGCGGATCTCTGTGAGTTCGAGGTCAGCCTGATCAACAGAGTGAGTTCCAGGACAGCCAGGGCTACACAGAGAAACCTTATCTTGAAAAACCAAAAAAAGAGGGGAATAGGGTGAAAGCGGAAGAGAGGGAGGAATGGGAGGATACAAGTGATGGGATAACAATTGAGATGTAATCTAAATAAATTAATAAAATAAAACAAAACAAAAGAGATCAAGGAAAATTTACAATCAATGTATACTTTGGAAGCTGCGTAACTAAAAAAAAAAAAAAAAATGAACACTAAATGTAGATCGACTAACCCAAGAAAAACATATATATTAAATTGGTGGAATTTTTTATGATATTTTAGTCACAGTGGCATTCTTATACATTCTTAGCTTTTACTTGTTTGTTATTGTTGTTGTGTGGTTTTTTATTGTTTTGTTTTTAAACAGTCTTTTACTGTGTAGCCTTGGCTGCCCTAGAACTCTCCATTTAGACCAGTAGTCCCAACTCTCCTAACACTGTGACCCTTTAATGCAGTTCCTCATGTTGTAGTGACCCCCCAATCATAAAAGTATTTTTGTTGCTACTTCATAACTGTAACTTCGCTACTGCTATGAATCATATTGTAAATATTTTTGGAGTTAGAGGTTTGCCATGGGAGACCCACAGATTGAGAACCGCTGATTGTAGACCAAACTGGCCTTGAACTCACAGAGATCAGCCTCACTCTGCCTCCTCTGTGGTGCTGGGATTAAGTCACACAGCACCACAGCCAGCTAGCCTTTGTTTTCTTTAAACATACAGAGTGAGGCTGCTGAGTCACATCTACAGCCCTTTGAGGAAGGCCTGGTGTCATCCCAGCTTGTAGCAAACTGAGGCATGGAGGCCCTGAGTTTACAAAGAAAAGGGAAAAAGAAATGATGACGTTTGTTTCTGTGGGTGGTTCCAAGCAGTGGCTGCCCGCTTGTGGAGCATCGCTGCGGTGTGGTGTGCGTCCCGCCAGTAACAACTGCTAATGATGTTTCCCTTTTAGGCACAAAGCTGCCATTCAACTGCTGGAAGGAAAATTCCACATGTTACAAAATGCACACCCTGTTTACTGCTGCTACTCTGGGGTGTTTGGGGTTTTGTTTTTTGGGTTTTTTGTTTTGTCTTGTTTTCCTTTTCTAGAAATAAATCCACTCCAGACAGCTTCTTTAGAAAACAAAAATGTAGCTACTGATTGAGTCTTGATGGATGACCATCAGGGCCCTTGTTTTGAATCTAGCTTCCTGGACACAGTTAAAGACCTGCTCAACAGGAAAGCGCTGTTGTTTCAGCAATTAGAGTAATGGGATTCTTCTCTAAGTGAGGAGCATTGGGAAACACACATGGCAAACATCCAACATTGCCCTGGGCATGAGCGAGAGCAATGGGCGAATGCCAAATATTATTTTTGCACAGCCACCTTGTGGGAGACTTTATTGTTGAACAGCTAATTTTCAGGTCAGGCTTTAGCAGTATATTAATGTGTCCTCTATTTTTAGTCTGTTTCCTTGTTTGTGGTACTGAGGGTTGACCACGCATGCCTCATGCATGCTGGCATTCTACTCTGAGCTGGATCCCCACCCCTGGCCATTCTATTTTTAATATTTAGTTTGCATTTTTTCTTCTCTTGGGGTTTTAAAACACAGCGTTTAAAAATATCAGTCCTCCCAGGCTGGTAAGACAGCCCAAGAGGTAAGGCATGGCTACCAAAGCTGACGACCTGAGTTCAAATCAGGGACTCACATGACAGAAGAAGAGACTAACTCCTACTAGCTGTCCCCTGACCACTACAAGTGCATCACACCATGACACATGCATGTACTTGTGTGCATGCACACGCGCACACACACACACACACATAAATAAATGTAATTAAAATGAATCATCCCCCAAGTTAAAGTGGAAAAGATATCAGTATATTTGTTCACAGACTTTTCCAGGATTGGAAAAAAAATATGTTATAGTAAGAAAACCATTTGGGAATGTCTCCATGAAATTGACACGTAGGGGAGACACTGACAAGAACTTGACCCCTTCCTACTCACAGAATGCCAAACCCTCTCATACCGCCCTCTTTTCTCCCAGGACATCTGGGAGAGGAAAACTGTGTGGTTATGTCCAAATCTCTGCACAGTGTTACCTCTCAGAATGTAACTCTTAGGTGAATGAGGCCGGGCCGCCACAGTCCGGAGCTGTGGCTCCTGGCACCCTCCTTGTCCGGGCTGGCTTGCAGTGCTCCCTTGTCCGGGCTGGCTTGCAGTGCTCCCTTGTCCGGGCTGGCTTGCAGTGCTCCCTTGGATTGCACGGCTCTTCGTTTTCTTCACTTCTTCATTCTGTCAGGGTTTCCACCTGCAGCCTCCATCCTAGTTTCTCCCAGATAACACTTAAAGCTTTTAGTTTAGATGCTTAAAACAATGATGATGAAAAACCAACACTGCTGAGCCAGGAGTGGTGGCGCACGCCTTTAATCCCAGCACACGAGAGGCAGCAGCAGGTGGGTTTCTGAGTTCGAGGGCTGCCTGGTCTACAGAGTAAGTCCAGGACAGTTAGGGCTACACAGAGAAGCCCTGTCTCAAAAAAAAAAAATCAAAGCAAACAAACAAAAAACACTTATACTTCTACACTGTCCCTTATTTTTGCTTATTTAATGAGTGTTTATAGTGCACCTATCAAACAAGACAATACAAAGACAGAGAAGACACAGCATTCACCCTGGGCAGCGTTGCCAGCTGCACACAGGAGAGCACCGCTGCAAACAGAGCAGAGAAGAGGGCATCTTGGGTCTTAAGCACTGCATGTGTAAAAGAAATAAGATGATAATCTCACAATATGTGCACGGAAGTGGTACCGAGCAAGAAAGTTACCTCGGCTAAGATCTCGAACCATTTCTCTGACTTCATGGCATGTGCTTCCAAGCCTGGTTACTGACTGGCAGGAACAAAGCTAATCCCATGTATCTGGCCCAGGTCAGAGGCAGCCGTCCCGCAGTCACAGATTGGAAAGCTGCATTTCAGCCGCCTCAAGCTGGACTCACACTTTATATGTGCACAAATGATCTTTTAACATCTTTCTTGACCAACATCAAATAGTGCTGAGTGCGTTTTGTCTTTAAATCAATGTCTTCTTTAATCATGCAGCTGTATTTGTTTCAGTTACCTTGGGAGTATTCTGAAGCCGTCTTTAATTTTGCTCCAGCTGGAAAGACCATAGTTAATAGTCTCCAAAACTCATTCTATAAATTTACTAGCTCTTGCCACATGTGGCAGAATTTCAGAGAAAAATATGGTCCCGTTTTTATCATTTCTCAAGAGGATTAGTTCTGTGTGACAAGTCATGCTGGCACTGAGACATGGTCTTGGGGGACTGTGTGCTTTAGAGGGTCTCAGCTGGCCGAGCGGTGTGTCTTACCAGTTTCCTGTGTCTTCGGATGGCCTCCTCAGGGACTGAAGGGTGGTGGACTGGGTCAGACATGGGGTTAACTTTGGTCCTGCCATCTGTTTAAACCTCAGATCAATGCTGCTGCTAAAAGAGGAATGAAATTTGTCGGATTCCTATCACAGTATCACTTGCCGTCTAAACACTGTAATGGAGCCAGCCATGATGGCGTTGTAGAGTCGGGGCTGCACATAAGACATGGTTCCCAAGACAACTGCAAAAGCTGGAACGAAGGAGCCTTCAGCGGACACTCATCTGAAAGTGGAGTGGAGGAGGAACATGAAAGTGGACAGCATCCGACAGAAGGAAACAGTAGTCCCAGTACCCCTAAACCAAAGTGGGGAGAAGGTAAGGGAACACATGGGAAGAGGGTGTATTCATTTTTTGGGGAGAAGGGGTTTCGAGACAGGGTCTCTCTGTGTAGCCTTGGCTGTCCTGGACTCGCTTTCTAGACCAGGCTGGCCTTGAACTCACAGAGATCTGCCTGCCTCTGCCTCCCGAGTGCTGGGATTACAGGCGTGAGCCACCACGCCCAGTGAGAGTGTATTCTTATGTTCCCCAAACTACACATTTATCTTAAAGAAAATAAGACAAAGCAAGTGTCTGCCAATTATGAGGACAGTGAACTAATAATCTAAACTTGTGGGATTGTTTTTAAGTTATTATAGGCAGCAGTAAGGCAGGGCAGTGTTCCAGACGTTGCTTCTCCCCCTGGCGCTGCGAGCCAGTCAGTCACCTTAGCCCTCTAATGAAATGAAAGAACGGACTTGACCAAGACAGCAGCTTAGCTTACAAGTGTCTGGGAAGCAGGGTGTGAGAACCTCGGTGCAGGCCTTTCCTGTTGCACACACGCTTTCCACCTCTGAGCTCAGTGGACGTGCTTTGATCATCACTGGAAAATGACAATGGAACATTATGATGAGTCAGATATTGTAACAAGGCTGCCCACAGCCAGAAATAGCTATAGACAATAGCTTTGTTCTTCTCTGTCAAGTCTCAAGTTTTCCCAAGAAATCGGAGAGTATTTACTCTTTTCTTTTTGACTGTGTAAAAGTTTCCTGACATCTTTGCAGGAATTTTTTTTCAAAGCAACATCAAAGGAAACTAAAGACTCTGTAAACCATGGAGCTAACATGGGCTCTGGAGACAAATGTAGAGCCTCTCTCACGGGGCTGTAAAGGGAAGCAGCCCAGTGTCTGCCACAGCAACCCTGGCTAGTTGACAACTGCTCCCAGCCTTGTATGAGCTCTGGCCCTAGACTGCGCAGTGGACTGCAGGCTCTCAGGTTCTGGGACGCGTCCAGTGTTCTGTGTGTGGCAGGGAATTATTTGAGCACCATCTTCTAGAGAAGGAACCAGGAGATGAATATTGAACAGTAAACTGTAAAGTTGTGCTGGAGTTTGGGGGTTGGGCGTCTTCTTCTCCTTCTTCTTCTTCTTCTTCTTCTTCTTCTTCTTCTTCTTCTTCTTCTTCTTCTTCTTCTTCTTCTTTTTCAGCTGAGGACCAAACTCAGGACCTTGTACTTGCTAGGCAAGTTCTCTACCACTGAGCTAAATCCTCAACTCCTGTTAAAGCATATTTTTAAACAGTAAAATATTTATATGGTAAATAACATTTAAAAATTAAAAACTTTTGTGAGAACAATAAGTATCAAATTCATTCTAGCGTTTTTAGAGACTGGGATTGGGGACTATATACTGCTGGGTAAATACTGCATAGCAGCCTCCACTGTGTCCATTGTCTTATTTCTATTAGGAAATAATTCAAAGCCAACATGCTGTAATGTTAGCATTTGATTAAGCTGAGGTGGGGGTAGGGAGGGTGTAGAGGCGGCTCAGTCAGGAAAGCACTTGCTCCACAAATATCAACCTGTTGCCCAGCTCCCCCATAAAAGGCAGCTGTGAAGTGCATGCGCGTAACCCCAGTGCTGGACAGGTCAACAAGATGGCCAGATCATGAGCTCTGGGTTCAAAAGCTAAGGTAGAGAAGGACTGAGAAAGACACGCAACATCAGCCTCCGCTCTCCACATGTGCATGCACCCAGGCACACATCACAACATATACACACACATTTCCTTAATTGAGTGGTGGGTATGTTTCTTATTTCTATATTTATTTGTATGTTTTTAATGTCTCATGAAGAACAAACTGTTTGTGAATTTTGAATGGTAAGATTATGTTTTTCCCTTCTCTGTGAACACTTCGCTCCAGATAACAAGCTCTACATGGTCTTCAACGCTTTTGAGGAGGACTCAGCCTGCTGGACCTATCAGGAAGGCGTCCTGTCCATGAAAGTGACAAGGAAAGGAGCTGTCATCAGCACACTTGATGCCAACTGGCTAGAATTAACTACATTTTATTACAAGCAAGGCTTGTCTCTGATTGACTCTTTTGTATGTTGGGAGACACCTAAAGGTGAGTTTCACAATAGGAATATATTTATATGTAAATAATCTGAATTTACGTTAAAACCAATGAAAGTATTTTTACCTTTGGAGTCATATGGCTATAAGGATGGGTATAATTCTTCTAAATATATATTCCAGTCACTGCACAGATTTGTAGCTTTGATTTAAAAGCTTTGGGCTAGCTGGGCATTGTGGTGCACGCCTTTAATGCCAGCACTTGGGAGACAGAGGCAGGTGGATTGCTGTGAGTTCAAGGCAGCCAAAGACAGCCAAAGTTACACAGAGAAACTGCCTCGGGGGGGAAAAAAAAGCTTTGGCCAGCAGACAAAGGAAGCCGCAGCAGGCCCCCACAAGCTGGGTTGGGTTCAAGGCCTAGGACCCGAGATAGAAGAAAACCAACTTCCCCAAGGTGAGCTCTGGCCTCTACATGAATGCAGAGGCATGCACGTGGCTCACATGTGCCCATATGCCACAGCAAACACACAGAGAGATAAAATGATTTTTTTGTTTGCGAGTTTTGTTTGATTGTTGTTTCTCTTTTTCTAATCTTTTTCATTGAATTAAAATGTCTTATCTGTCTCAAAAACAAACAAAAGACTTTCCTTTAAAAGGACTTTAAGAGAGATTAGTGTTCAAAGAAATGGAAGAAAAAAAGCGTGGGCAGACGGGAGAGGATGCATCAGAAAGGTGGGATCTGGGGTTGCTATGATTTCAAGCTCAATGAGGTTGGAACAAAGAGTGGGGGAGAAATCAGACCACTCCGTCCTAAAAGGAACCGTGTAATGCCTTCCCTGGGGCAGCTATGACGGCACGGAACCTGTGGCTCCAGGAGATCCTTTTACCTAGAGCCCAAGGTGTGCCTGAGCATACAACATCATGCAGAGATGCCTGGCGCACAGCAGGTGCTCAGTGAAAATTCCTCCGCGTCTTCTGTTTGCTGGAAACATCTTCCAATTTGGTCTTGTGTAGAAATAACAAGGTTTGATGTAAAGAAAGAGGGCTTAGGAATCCAATGGACCTGGGTTTAAATTCTCCTGAAACTTTCTAGCTCTGTGGTCTGGGGACCTGGGCGGGCGAGCTGTTTCCTAGTGCGGAAATTAAATTCCCTCTTTGCTGCTGTGGGACTCCAGTGAGGACAGGGCAGATGAGGTCCCGAGGCTCCCTTCTGGGCACGCATTTCGTGCAGTGACATACTTCCGTACAGACCGTCTATTTGGAGGCAGGTTTTTGAGCTTCACTGTTTCTCTCCCTCTCTTTTCCATCTTCTCTTTGCAGCATCTAAGTTGGTGACATTTCAAGTTTTGGTTAGTGACAAACTGCCTAAGGAAAAGCAAAAATACTCTTTGCAGTCTCTCTCGGGCATTCCTGACTTGGGCCTGGCCTGATGGAAATAAAATTAGTTACAGCAGCTGCTTAGGCAGAAACCATGTGGAGCTTTAGTTCTTAGAGCCCCGGGGAGACTGTCCATCTTTCAGCACCTCAGGAATGTCTTTTCAGACACTGTTCTTTGCCAGATCTCTACTGTCCACCTCAGTCTGTGGGGCCCAGGCACTGGTGTGTCACTAGGACTTTCCTGAGAGTGACTAGGGACACTGCAGAGGGGAGACTGGTCAGGGTGTGTGTCACTGTGAGAAGAAGCAGATTGATTGGACTCTTTGTTTGAATGTTTAATGCCTGCCATCCCAAACACACAGGGAAACATCCCAAATACTGTCAGAAATCAATTCAGTATGGAGAAATAGAAGTATAAAACTTAGCCAGGAGCAATGGTACACTCCTTTAATCCCAGCACTTGGGGAGGCAGAGGCAGGTGGATCTCTGAGTTTGAGGCCAGCCTGGTCCAGGATTGCCAAGGCTACACAGAGAAACCCTGTCTAAAAAAAAACAAAAACAAAAAACAAAAAGAAAAAACAGAAGGAGGAGGGGGAGGAAAACTCAATATTGCCCATCACACTGGAGAAAATGTTCTAGAGACAGCTGTGGAGAGGAGGAAATATAGTGAAAAGCTAACCTTGGCAGAGCATGACCTAACACTGCAAGATCTCTGGAATTCCCTTACACACACACACACACACACACACACACACACACACACACACACACACAGGATCATCCGCATAGTGTAGTCTCCCTCTCCCCCTAGACCCACTTTGTATGCTACATTATGGCTCCCTTTTGATATATATATATATATATATATATATATATATATATATATATATATATATATATATATATATTCTCTTCCTTTCAAGGAGCTTCAAGAAGTGCAGTGGGGTGACAAGGCTGGAAAGTGTGTGTCTTTGTTTCTCATCTATGTATATGCTCAGGCTCCGAGTTTGCAATAATGAGCAAGTGTGGCCACAAAGTAGGTTGTGAAGGTGTGAAACCATACATTCATACACACAATTCAAAAGTAAGAAAAAAAATAAGCCGGGTACGGTGGCGCACACCTGCATTCCCAGCACTCGAGGAGGCATAAGTAGGGAGAGTCTGTGAGTCCGAGGCCAGCCTGGTCTACAGGTGAGTCCCGGACAGCCAAGGCTACACAGAGAAACCCTCTGGAAAACAACAACAAAACAAACAAACAAACAAACAAAGAAAAATGTTCAGAGAATACCCAGCAGAACATGGGGACAAGAGAACCAGGAAAGAATGTACGAGAAAGGATGGCCTGGGACTCGCGAGGTGGCAACTCGCCCCGAGGTAAAGTGCTTGACTCTGAGCCTGACCAACTGAATTCTGTTATCCAGGGCCCACATGACAGAAGGAGAGAACTGACCCCTACAAACCTCCCCCATATCCACACATGTGCTGTAGCATGCATACACCCACACATGTGTACACATGCATACACAAACATATGTACAGGACAGTAATAACCTAGGAGGCCATAGGCGGCAGGCATGTAAGAACCGGGCCAGACCCATCAAGGCAAGAGTGCAGAGCAAGCGAGAAGAACCTGGCAGGTCTGTGTGGCAGGAGCAGAGCATGTAGGGAAGGATGGCTCTGGACCAGGTGTGAGAGGTGGGCAGGGCCATCATGCAGGGTCCTGTGCATCGACGCAGCATTGGCAAGAGCTGGCCAGTGTGCTTTCTTGCTCTCTGCCAGCATCATTCTATACCTTGTGTGGAATAATTCATCCCATGCACACAAGCAAACCTATGAGAAAACTGATGGGTACAGCCTCTAAGCCACATGCCCACACTTGCACAACTAGGATGTAGTGTGGCCAACAAGGTGGAGTGTGTGCGCATTTTTTAACTAATTCTATGTAGGTATGTGGGTATGTGCTTGCCACAGTGCACGTGTGGAGGTCAAAGGACAATTTAGAGGGGTCAGGTCCTTCCTTGCAGTCAGATCACCAGGCTTGGCTGCAAATGTCTTTATCTACTGAGCCATCTCCCAAGCCAGAGTATGTCATCCTAACTGCCATGTAGGATATTTATTTCAGTTCATTAGCTAAATATTTTACAAGGGAGCCATGATCTGGTTTTCATTTTGAAAGGACCTTTCTGGCTTCATTTGGGGACATGGACCATAAAGGAAAAGAAGAGAAAGAGTGATGTCTTAATTACTTTCCTATTGCCATGACCAAACACCATGACCAAGGCAACTCATTAAAGAATTTTAATTTGGGGCTCACAATTACAGGGGTTGGAGTCTGTGACCACGATGTCAGAGAGTGAGGCAGCAGGCAGACACACATGGCCCTGGAGCTGGAGCTAAGAGCGCATATCCTTACCTGGAAGTAGGTGACAGAGAGAGAGAGAGAGAACACTAACAGGGAATGGCGTCAAAGCCCACACCTCCTTCAATAAGGCCACACCTCCTTCAATAAGGCTACATCTCCTTCAATAAGGCCACACCTCCTTCAATAAGGCCACACCTCCTTCAATAAGGCCACACCTCCTTCAATAAGGCCACACCTCCTAGTCCTTCCCAAACAGTTCCCCCCAACTGGGGACCAAGTATCAACTATATGAGCCTATGGAGGCGATTTTCATTCAAACCAACACAGCTGATGACTCTAGCAGTTCCTAAAGAGAGGTTGAGATCATTCTGATAGGGCGTGATAGAGACACAGAATAGCAGTGACCGTGCACACTGACAGCTTAATAAGCAACACGGCCTCTAGACCACAAGTCCCAGAAATGTGGTGTTGGCAATGCTCACGTTTATATTAATGTCGCTGTCATGGCTAAAAGAAATATGTAAGGTCACATGTCCAGACAGGTAGCTCAGTCTTAGGGAATCCTTCAGCCTTACGCCCCTTGACCCACACATAAGTACCCTTAGGACATTTGCTCCTGAGCCAGGCAATGTATAGGTCACAAGGTCACAGTTTTGCAGGATAAACCTTGCTGGAACTTGAGGAAAGGGTTTTTTCCTTTCTCAAATTACTTTTTGTTTTGTTTTTTTTTAAAGAAAGGGAAATGGTGGGCAAGCATTTCTTTTAAAGATACAATGAGTATATTTGTTTTTCTTTTGTGGTTCTGGCATCAAACCCCGGACCTCACCAATGTGTGGCAAGCACTGTACAACTAAACTAATCCCAGCCTTTTGGGGTTTCAGTGTGTGTGTGTGTGTGTGTGTGTGTGTGTGTGTGTGTGTGTGTGTGTGTGTTGTGTTGTGTTTCACTCTGAAAGGGGTATCATTAAGTTGCCCAGGCTGACTTCAAATTTACAATCCTCTTGCATTAGCCTCCCAAGTAACTAAGATTACAGGTAGCACTACCCACAACCAGTCAAGATGAATATATTTTAACTGTTTATATGTGACCCTAGCTGGTCTGGAGCTCACTGTGTAGGCTAAGGCTGGCCTAGAATTCACAGAGGTTCACCTGCCTCTGTCTCCTCAGCTGTGAGATTAAGGTAGTGTGCCACCATGCCTGGGTAAGATGAATATATTTAAGAGGAATGCAAAGTTTGCATTTAAGACAGAACCTTGACAATAAAGAAACCTTATGCTTGCTGAGACTCACTTTTGTCTCAGCAACACATATGTATTTGGCTAGTGTTGGTATTCAGGAGAGAATAGGATGGAAGGAGGGAGCGAGAACAGTGGGTCATGCCGAGCTTCATAACATTTTCAGAACATGCACACAGAACGTGCTACCACTGTCAGACATGGAGAGCGTATGGATAAAACTTCCCTGGGCAGGAGGGGGCGCCCTGTATTTTGACATGCCTGAAACGCGAAGGCCCTTCGGTTGGGAAGTTCTGGGCTATCCAGTGTTATCTGTGCTCTGCCATGTTGAGGGGCAATGCTCCCAGAAGAAGCTGTCCTTAAGATCCATGCCCCCGGCACCTGGAAACTTAACCCCTCTCCAAGCCGTCCTTGCAGCTCATCCTCGCTGCCACTGCTGTTGGGAGGATGTGTCAAAAACTAAGAGCTCCCTCCCAGAACAGTCAGTGCAGGCATCAGTGGCCCTAGTGTGAGCGCTGAGAGAGCCAACTAGTGACTCTAAAGCAAGGACTTGAGTTTGTAACTAAAGTACGGCATACAGAGTAGAGAGCATTCATCCGACGTGTAGCTAAAGGGAACACACAGACTCACCATCAGGACTTGATAGGATCTCAGAAGGCTTCCTGTGGCCTTCCAGCTACTGTTGGCTCTCTCCTCATCACTTGCCCTGGGATGCCTGTTTTGGACTACACCGAGATAGAATTTATTCTACAAATTATACTACTTTGTCCCACATGATGTTTGAAAAGGGGTTTCATTCCATAGCCTGTATTGCCCTTCAACCCAGCAAAACCCCTCCACCTTAGCCTCATAAGTGCCGAGATTACAGGTCTTGGCTAGCGCTCGGCCAGGCTATTTGTAGTCTTTTGTATCTGGTTTCCTTCGTACAGCATTCACCAACAGTGTTGCATTACCGTGAGCCTCATTTTTATCTCCACATTGTTTGGAGTGTACAAATTGTGCTTGCTTTTAAACCGAGGGGTTTAGAAGTGGGTCGGTGTGGTGATTCCACGTGAAGGTGTTTGCAGCCACACTTGCCGGCTGAGATCACACAGGGAAGAAGAAAGCTGGCTCCCGCAAGTTGGCCTATGACCTCCACAAGCACCATAAGTTGGACACACACACTACACAGATAGACAGACATAATTTTTAAAAATTAAAGCTTTACCCGAGCTTGGTAGCACATGCCGTTTATCCCAGAGGCTGACAGATCTCTGAGTTTGAAGCCAGCCTGGTTTATTTAACCAATTTGGTTAACCAACCAACCTCAGGAGGCAGAGGCAGGCAGATCTCTGTGAGTTTGAAGCCATCCTGTTCTACAAAAGCAAGTCCAGGATAGCCAGGGCTGCAAAGAAACCCTGTCTCAAAAAGAAAAAAAGAAAAAAAATTTGCTCTCATATTTCAGTCTCTAAATAAATATTAAACTAAACAATTACATTAAAATTAGTTTTGTCTTATTTTCTAAGCTTAAAATATCATGTGAAAATTTGTTAGCCTTTCTTGTTCAGAAAATTATCAGTGTAATGGTTGGTCTATGAGGGCAAAGGGAGCAGGAGTGACCGACAGGGACAACTTCCAAGGCCAGCTTCCGGGAGGCAGTTCAATTTTTATTCCGGGTGAATGAGGGTTATATAGAACTTTGGAAAGGAGGTAGGGACCTCAGGGTGGGTATAGACTATTGCTGAAGGCACTGAGATGCCTCATTTATATGGAGAGGCATGCCAGGAATCCCAGGCTGAATCCGTTCTTTTTTAAGGGGGGGGGGGAACTGTGGGGGTTTGGTTTTGTTTTGTTTTGTTTTGTTTTGTTTTGCTTTGAGACAGGGTTTCCCTGTGTAGCCCTGGCTGTTCTGGACTCACTTTGTAGACCAGGCTGGCCTCGAACTCACAGCAATCCACCTGCCTCTGCCTCCTGAGGCTGAATGGGTTCTTATCAGGAGAAAAAGAGTGGAACCTGTAATTTCCCTAGGACTTCATGACGTGCCTCAAGTAGAGGGTGTGGGGACCTGGGTTCCCTGGGCAAAGAGGAACCCCACTGACAAAGGGAATCCTGCATTTTGCACACAGCTCAGGGCTTACTGGTCATGGTGGACCTGTGCCCTTGGCAGCAGAATTTCCCGACAAAACAAGAATTTTTTTAGAACAGCAAATCATTTTTAATGGAGATTGTGACAATAAAATAAAAATTATTATGCTGGTAAATTAGAAAATATGTTCCTTAATAAAATATAAACATACAGTACAGATTATATTCGGAGCATCCTAAGCAATTTTGGGTTTGGTTGGGTTTGGTTTGGTTTGGTTTGGTTTGGTTTGGTTTGGTTTGGTTTTTTGAGACAGGTTTTCTCTGTGTAGCCATCATTGTCCTGGACTCACTCTATAGACCAGGCCAGCCTCGAACTCAGATCTCTGCCTGCCTTTGCCTCCTGAGTGCTGGGATTAAAGGCATTTATTACACTAATGGGCTCTTATTTTAGAGGGCAGGAGGGAACATTTGTTTTGAAATGAAAATACTTATTAAGACTTCTGATGTATAACCACATATTTATAGGCAAAAAAACCAAATGTCATCATTATAATTAGTATGTACATGTTATAATTGTAACAAAACAATTCTGTTCTCTGTGGCAAACAGGGGAAAATTGGATGTGACATGTGCTACATAAGCCCCACTATGTTTACCCACCACACGACCATGAGAAAAAAATATCTTCTATTGCAAAAAAGGAGACAAAAGAATTCCCACTAAGCCCTTTAGGTTAGTCCATATGCTTATTGTCAACTATTCAAGAAAAACTCAGGGAGGACTTCCTTTAAACTTCCTTCCCAGCAGGGCTCTGGGACAATAACTTCTGCTAGCGTCTTCCGGTCACTGTGTGGGGACTTGGGATTTTTTAAGGCACTGAAGTAACGAATTGTTCGGTGTCTATAACGTGTGCGTGGGGGGGGGGGGTGATACATGTGTGCACTTGCCCAAGCGCATGCATGTGGAGACCAGAAAGGTCAACATCCAGCTATCTCTCCCTGTCACTCTGCACCTTATTTTGGGGAGCAGGGCCCCTCACTGAACCTGGGGCTTGGAGTCCAAAAGAGGGCATGGAGTTCCCTGAAGCTGAGGCTAAAGGCAGCTGTGAGCTACCCAGTGTGGGTGCTGGCACTGAACCCCATCCTCAGGAAGAACACGCAGCGCAGTGCTAAACCATCTCTCCAGCCTATTCCTGTGTTCTAAAACAGCATGCCATGTGGCCCAGGCTGGCCTCAAGCCTGTTATGTAGCCGAGGATGGCCTCCTATATCTGCTTCTCCTCAAATCCTGGGATTACAAGTGCGAGCCACCTCACCCAGCTTCTGTGCGTTGCCAGGCTGGAACCTGGGGTGCACGCCCAAGGAAACAGCTTCCAGTTGACAAGTTTTTTTCCAGCTTGCTATCACGGTGACCCTAAGGAATTTGGCAATCCTTAGAAACAGGTATAGTTTACTTATGACTGAATTGTATCTTTTCCCCCCACAGGGGACCATTCACCGAAATCTCTGGAAGGCTTTTTTATCTATGAAGAAGAAGGTTCTGGAGTTCCCGGTTCTAACAGGAGAGGAAACGATGCCATTGTGGTGGAACAGTGGACCGTCATCGAGGTGAGCTGCAGTTTCTGACAGGTCTGGTTTCCTTGTGTGTTTGATTTTACACACTAAAGGTCATCGTTGCCCGGTACATGTGGTATCATCCTTAAACACAGATGGTCCCTCGCATCAAAATGTCATTAGAAAAGGATGGACGAATTTCTTCGGTGTGCTTTACCCACGTTTTCAAACATTTCAGTAAAATAGCAAAAACAGTTGTCTACACCTAAAAAAAATAAAATAAAATAGGCTCCCCTAAACCTGAGATTTTTTAGCCCCAAACAAAAATCCCATGGTGCTGAAACCGTCACTACAAAATGCCTTGACGATTGGCTGGAAATACTGGTCCAGGCATCACCTAGTCTTGAACCAATGAGCAATCAACATGATGTGCCTTCTTTAACCATACAAGGTGATTTTTGAAGTAAAAACAGCCAAAGGTTTTCTTGCCTGTGTGGGCGCCAGGACAGATATGTCACACAGCACTGTCCTTCCTAATCAGAGGTGACACTGCTACTGGGGTTGTACAGTCCCAACTTCAGATGTCCACATCCACTGCTTCTGAGGGGGACAGATGCCTTCAGGGACCCCTTGTTGAGGGTACGAGGCCCTCACAGATGGGGTCTTTCAAGAAAACATTTTGACTTTCTGGCCTTACAAAGCCATAGAGGACAGAGCTCATTTTCACAGAAACTGGAAACCCCACTGAGGGGGCTGGGGAAGGGGTGAGGCATAAGTTAAGCTGCAAGTGAGCTCTGGTGAGACAGGAACAGAGGCTACACACCCAGGCCCTGTCCCCTGGCTGCCCACCCGCAGCCCAGTGCCCAGGCCGAACCTACTTTGTAAGCAGTCACGGAGCTGACGCCCTAGGGAGCTTTTAAAATGCAGATTCCCAGCTCTACACATTGGAGTCTGAGAACCTCGGCTTTCCCAGGACCACAGAAAGGCCTGAATGGCTGCTGTTCACGTGCTGTGTGTGAAGAAGGGAGCAGTGGCGAAAGGCGGGCTTCTGGGGCCTGCATGGGCCTCGTGGCCCTGGACCAGTGGACAGAGAAACATACTGGAGGCCCCGCCACCCCACCCCACCCCCGCCACCCCTCTTTCCAGCTGCTGGGCAGCCAGCTGCCTTTGCCACCAGACTGTCAACTCTTATGCCTACTCACGCAGGGCTGTGAAGTCAAGACTGATTACGGCCCGCTGCTGCACACCCTGGCCGAGTTTGGATGGCTTCTGACAAGCGTATTGCCTACGCCCATACTGAGACACGACAGGTAATGCCCCTGAGTCCTCGTCTACACATTTCATCCTAAAATCTGTTCATTTGTGAGATAAATTAACTGACGTTTGTTTAAAGACTGTGAGAAACGCTTCTAATGTGGTTCCGTGGAATTGGGAGGTTAGCAAATCCAGTCCCTTCGTGGTCCAGGCCTACAAAACCTTGGCCTCCTCACGCTGGGGACAGAGCTGTCTCCACATAAGTCAGGCTCAGGGCTTGTGGGTGGGAGCAGGCAGGGAGCCTTGCTCCTCCACGTGCTCCCAGGTGACAGGTTAGCTGTCCCCTGCAGTGCTTGTTCGGATGCCCACACTGACACTGGACTCAGAAGCTCGCAGTGTGCACTTTCATTTCCTCTCTCTGCTCAGACTTTCTCAGGAAGAGAGCGTTGGTCACCAAATCTTATTAATTAAATGTGTGTGTGTGTGTGTGTGTGTGTGTGTGTGTGTGTGTGTGTGTGTGTGTTCGAGACAGCAGGGTTTCTCTGTGTAACAGTCTTGACTATCCTGGACTCATTTTTTTTGTAGACCAGGCTAGCCTCGAACTCACAGCAATCCACCTGCCTCTGCCTCCCAAGTGCTGGGATTAACGGCATGCACCACCATGCCCATCTAATTAAATAATTTTTAAAGGAGCTGGTTGATTCTTCCGTGTAAGCTGCTTCACTGTCTCTTCATCCCGGAGATGCCACCTCTACCCTGACTGTCACCCTGAGCATCACTGCCTGGCACAGCTGCCCCACCCAGTGTCTACTTTCCTCGGGTGGCACAGTGCCCCCCCATGGCTTCCTATTCCCAGTGGCCATCGTGTGTGACTAGGCACAGGTGTGAGAACTCACGCTTCCAGGTCTCACCTGTTTCCCCTGGGCTTCGCAGACTGTAAAAACCTGTGCCTCACATGGCTTTAGGATAAAGCCACACTTTTTTTTCCCAAGGGCAGAGGTATCAAGGACGCGCTAAGACACTCAGAGAAGCAACAAGAGACAAACAAACAGCTCGTCCATTTTCCTCTCTGAGTGCCAACTCCCTCGCACATTATTTCCTAACTTTTTCCATCTACCGTACCTGTGGAGCATCAGTCCAGCAGGGACCACTCAGTCTTCACAGTGGGCTACGTGAGCCAGCGCATGATGCTTACAGATGCTGCAGACCCACCCCAGTGGGACAGGCAGACGCTTAGACGACGGGACCCAGGCATTTGCCTTGGCCCAAGTTCTTGAAACATGCAGGCATTTGAGAAATTTGCAGGGGCTTCTGAAACACAGAGAAACTCTTCTGCCTCAGCCATGGGTCAGTACCCACCGTTCCACACACACCGCCTGAACAACTTGTGTGTCTGTGCCTTCAGCTCGTTTTGTTTGTTTGTTTGTTTGTTTGTGAGACAAGGTCTCTCCATGTAGCCTTAGCTATCCTGGAACTCACTTGGTAGACCAGGCTGGCCCTAAACTCACAGAGATCTACTTGCCTCTTTGTCCTAAGCGCTGAGATTAAAGGTGTGTGCCACTACCATGTCCGGCTTATTTGTCTCTTTTCCATGGCCCTCCTAGGTGTCATTTGGCCTGATACAGGAAGAATTACAGACCTTCCAAAATGCATAAACCCTGAACCTGTCCCCTTCCTCTTCCCCTGAGGAGACGTATAGCCTTGTCGTTCATTTGGGGCTCCCAGCTGGCCTCGCTGCTAAGCATTTCCCACAGTGCTCTGAATGAAAGGGCAGGGCGTCTGGCAGCCAGCCCGCTTCTGCTGAGCTCCAGTGGCATTTCCTGTATCCGGTCAGGATCCGTTTGGGAACGAAGGCCTAAGCCTACGGGTGGAACAAAGTCTGCTGTGATCCCCGTAGACCTGAAGGGGGGAGTAAGGCTGTGAGACATGAAGCCAGACTCAGCCATCTTGGGACAAACTGTGAGGTCCTAACCTGCAGCCCATGCTTTGGAGACGCCCTCACGAGGAATGGCTGTATTGCTAGCTCTTGAGCAGAGGGAGAGAGGTGCCACGACTTTACCACCGTGCACATTTCTCCTGCGCCCCAGATCCTCCTAGGCTGTGGAGGCGGCCCTCTTCCCCGTCCCTGTGAGGGCTTATCTCTCTGTGCTATTAGAATGACAAGGGGCTGACTGCTCACTAAGTACGCGTGGCCAGGGAATCCTTTCTGTAGTAACTGTTAAGGATTGGGGGCCTGGAGAGGTGGCTCAGTGGTTAGGAGCACCGCTGCTCTTCCAGCGGTCCCGGGTCTGATTCCTAGCATCCACACAGTGGCTCACAGCCGTCGGTGGCTCCAGTCTCAGGAGGATCCGATGCCCTTTTCTGGCTTCCTGAAACACTGCAGGCATGTGGTACATTTACATACAGACAAAACACCCAGAAACATAAAGTAATTAAATTTTTCTTCATTTGTTAAGGGTTTTTTAAGGTAAGTTTCAGGACAGTATTGGGGAATAATCCAACGCTGTAGGGTTTGAATGTGTCTAGCAACCCTCAGACCAGCTCCACGGTGCTTCTAGAATAGATGCGTGTCTCCAGACTATAATGGGGAAAGGGCACGTCTTTGCTTCTGTTCAGTTGTTATTATTTGATGTTTTATAATGTATCGACACTCTCCAAACATTGTTAAGTGAAATTAAGAAACAAAAGGTGTGGTGTGTGGCATATGCCGTTAATCCCAGCACTCGGGAGGCAGAGGCAGGTGAATCGGTTTGAGTTCGAGGCCAACCTGTTCTACAAAGTGAGTCCAGGACAGCCAAGGCTACACAGAGAAACCCTGTCTCAGAAGAAAGAAAGAAAGAAAGAAAGAAAGAAAGAAAGAAAGAAAGAAAGAAAGAAAGAAAGAAAAAGAAAAGGTCAATCTACCCATGAAAAGATGCAGAAGCAGCCATGGCGCCTGGTCCTGAAGTCATTTACGAGACAGCCAAGTGTACCTCTCCTGTCGTGTTAACACATAGCCTCGGTCTCCTTAGTGCTGCGGCCACAGAGGAATGCCCCACACCAGGCTGCGTGCCGTTAAGACCTTTTACCTCACATGTGCATGTGACTAAATGGTCAAGAGACGAATCCATTCTTTTTGTTTGGTTGATTTTGGTGAACCAATAAGTTTACTTTGGGTTACTTACGGGAAAAGGATCAGGGTTCACTTCCAGGCACGTGGGTACCTTCCCAGTAGCCACATCACTGCCAAAAATGTTCCTTCCTCTCCTGGCAACTATTCACTGCCCGTCGCTCCCATCCCCCTCCACAGAGGATGTTGATGCTGCCAACCTGTGGGGCTTCTGCCCGTAATTTATCACAGCACTGAGAAAGAGGTCAGGAGTGCCATAGCCACCCCACGGCGCCGTACCCCTTCTCCAGCCCACCACTCTGCCATGCTCCCTTAGGCTCGAGCAGGTGGTGTGGATGTCCCTGTGTGAGGCTGAGCATCCACGAGTCACTTTCTCCACTCTTCGCCAGTTAGGAGTCAGAACAGTAACAGCTGCTGAGTGCAAAAAGACACTCCTCTCCCCAAAGCTGACAGCAGCCCCGGGCTGTGGGCATAAAGATTCTCAGTGATCTGACAGGCACCTCATGTCTACCCGGAAAATGACAGTTGCAGATTCCCATCTGAACAATGGCCTTCTCACCCATAGGCATGTAAGTAATTTACAGCACCAGGAATAAGTTAACTATTAATGTTTGCCCTTAAAACAGTTGTGGGTGCTGGAGAGACGGCTCTGCTCTTCCCGAGGACTGGGGTTTAGCTCCCAGCATCCACATTCAGACCATACAACCGCCAAAACACCTACACACATAAAATAAAAATAAATAGCAAAATCTCAGAAGAAACAGTTACTGCGAATGAAACACATAGAAAGTACATTGAGCACAAAGTACATGAACTCACGCTTTAAGCGTTCACTCACTGCCAGCCAGGAAGTGGACCTACGTGCTGTGAAGCTCTTTTCTCTGTGTTGCTTTCATTCGTGAGTTTTGTCTGTGTGTAGCAATGCGGCCGCTCGTCCTCCTCCACAGTATCTACCCTGTTGGTGGTTGTGGCCAGTCCCTCCCAGCTTATAGGGACCCTGGGGTGCACCTGTGGGCACTCTGTAAGTCAAAGTGCTGGGTCATTGGGCATTCTTTGTTTAGTTCGGCTACATAAACATTGTCGTCACTGACTCAAGTAGGCTGCTTCTGCTTTCACTTGCAGCCAGGTGGGAGCATTCCTCTTCCTCAAGCATAAGCTATTGCTGTACTTCAAAACGGCACCATTGTGCGGTGTGTGGTGCTCTCTGTGGCCTCCATGTGACTTTTGTTTTTGTTTTTAGCTTGTGTATGTGTGTGCATGCGCGCGCACATGCTCACGCACCTGAATATATATCTATGCACCATGCGAGTGCAGACTCCCACAGAAGCCAGGAAAAGGTGTGGGACCACCTCGAAGTGGAGTTCGGCAGTTGCTACCCATGCTCTGGGTGCTGGGAATCCAACCCATGTGCTCTGGGTGAGCAGCAAGTGCTTCTAACGCCTGAGCCGTCTCTCCAGGCTCTTTCAGTAATTGTTTTCCTTATGAATGAGGTTGAATACATTTTCCTTTCATGAGCCACCCGAAGTTTTTGATCAAGTAACTGTCTGAGTCTTTTGCTCACACTTAAGATTGTATATATAAATTATTTAAATATAATCGATGAGAATCTCTTATTAGTTTAGTTAAATATTGCAACTTTCACCATGTCTGTAACTTGTTTTACTCCCTGCTCTTTTCATGGTCTGTCTCTGTCTCTGTCTATCTGTCTGTCTGTCTGTCTGTCTGTCTTTGTGTCCCAGGGCCGCAGGCTCTTGGCATGATAGACGTGGTTACTGAGCAACTGTAGCTGCTGTGAACACTCCTCCCCATGGACCCAGGCAGCCTGGGAAGCACTCCAGAGGCTCCCGCCCTGAGTGGCTCTGGCGAGGGGGGCTCTGCCATGATGACAGCTAAAGCTAAGTTAGAGGAACAGAGTGGCTAGCTACAAAGAGGCATATGAGAAGAATGGAACAGGCTTTGGCTGTCTCAGTGGGAAACACATAGAAAGTGCCCCACAGACTCCCCAAATTAGTCTCTGACAGTGCGTGCCAAAAGCCTTACATCTTACCTTTTTACCTAGTAATCTCATTTCTGAGAATTCATCTCAAGGAAAATAATTTGTAAGAGGAAGACTCTGTGTGTGTGTGTGTGTGTGTGTGTGTGTGTGTGTGTGTGTGTGTAATGTATATGTGTATACATATATACATACATACGTAATAATAATAGTACATTCTGGTACCTTCACTTTTTGAAGATTTTAGGTATCCATTAAAAATACCATCACATATAGAAGGAATGCAAGGAAACGTAAATACACGCTGGTCACAGGTATGAACATAGGCAGGTACTGAGAAGAACCAGAGAGGAAACAAAACATGAAAATAATTTTTACAAAACCAGTGAGATTATAATCAAAGGTGGGGGCTTTGTTTTGGGGGGTGGTTGTAATCACTATATTATGTTAAGAGAATTTTTAATTATTGTAAATTATTTTATGTATGTGTATGTATATGTCTGTGTGTATGAGTGCCCCGTGTGTGCAAATGCCCATGGGGGAGAAAAGAGAATGTGGGGTCCTGTCGGGCTGGAGGCACAGGCGATTTTTAGCCACCTGCTGTGGGTGCTGGGAAGTGAGCGCAGGTCCCCTTGCAGAGGACCTTCTAAACAATTCTTTCAGATGTATTTTAAGGTGTGTGAGTGTTTTCCCAGCATTTATGTGCATCATGCACATGCATTCCCTCAGAGGCCAGAAGAGGGCATCAGATCCTCTGGAACTCAAGTTAGAGGCAGTTGTAAGCTGTTGTGTCCATGTTGGGAATTGAATCTGATCCTCTGAAAGAGCAGCCAGTGCTTTTAACCACTCGGCCATCTCTCCCGCCCCAGCAGTATCACTGGGTCAACTCTCCAGCTTCTTATTTAGTTAACTTTTATGTGCCTGGATGTTCTGCCTGCATGTTTGTCTGTGCACCGTGTGCCTGGCAGATGCCAATGGAGACCAAAAGAAGGCATTGGATCTCCTGGCACTGGAGTTACAGCCAGCCATGAGCCACCATGTGGGTGCTGAGAATCGAACCCAGGTCCTCTGGAAGAACACAGAGTGATCTCTCTAAACCCCGCCCCCACCAATTAATGTTTTTAATATAAGGGTTTTTTCCTTTTTGTTTTTCAATACAATTTGTAGAGTCATATTGCATAACTATTTGGGGATCAGAAGATTACCCCCACAAAATATGTATGTAGGTCAACCTAATCAAATATAGAGAAAATTACTAATTTGCCAGAACAAAGTATAATGACACATATACGAAAATGCCATAATGAAATCCATTTGTTGGTATCTAACTTTAAAAAGCAAATAAAAGTTCTCTAGGATTAAAAAGATTCTTAATTCACAAACACTAATGTCACTATTTTAACTTCCAGTGAAGGGAATTTGGCTACAAAGCAGGTCGTGTTCCTCCAGAGGCCAGCAACGTGGAGCTCAGCTGTTCAAACCCCAGAAGTGAGTAAAAGTCACCAAGTTTGATGTTATGAGTAAGACAAGATAGTAAAACATTCTACCCTTAAGCTCTCTGTATCATTCTAAACCCAAGTACAGAATAGGATGGGGGGGTGGGAGGCTCCCCACAGAAACAGTCTCCTAAAGAAGAAACTGACTGGTTCCCCCAGAACCCACTGTAGAAAGGAAAAAACTGACTCCCAAAAATTGTCCTCTGACCCACACACATGCTGTTGGCCTGCATGCACCTACACTCACACACACATGTACTCACAAAAATTGTAATTTGTTTTTAAAAAGAAAGAACATATACCGGCCCTCCCAAAACATGCCACAGTGGCAAACGCTACTGAAGTATGCTGTTTGAACCTACAGCACATTGGCATCGGGGCCAATTGAGCTGCAGGCAGTTAAGAAAGAGCAGACACAGGACATGCCCTCTGCTGTCCCTTCGTGTCTGCCATAGGATGGCGTGTACCTCACCTTACAGAGGTAGCGGGTTCCCAATCTTCGTACACGTCTGCTCTCCCTTGTCAGAAGGGACTGGTACTGCGGATGACTCTTTCTGACTTGAATCTATAACTCGTTCTCCACTGTTTTCCCATGCCTGCCCCTTCCCTGGAAGCTCACACTGCCTTTCCTTGGCCAGTCGCTTGTCCACAGTCCGTCAGCCTCTGTAAAAGCTGTGCTCTGCTCAAAGTCTTCCACACCAAGCCATCTCCTTGAGTTTTTGCTTCTTTTCTACAAAGTCCCTGTGTGCATACAAAATAAATCCGTGCTGCTGGCCTGTCCTCTTCCACTGTAGTTCCCAGGCCTTGGCTACCAATCCTAGCATGGTAGGGAGAAGAGGGTTTTTTCCGTTCTTTGTCTAAGTTTTGTGAGTCAAAGTGTCTGTGTTTGCAAAACTCTGCACAGTTTCGGGTATCTTGACCTCTGACTACAACCCAACACTTCTCTATTGTCCCAAGCTGACACAGGCCAGCCTTTTCTTTTTGAAGGGGTTGTGGAAATAGCGTCTTTTTATATAGCCCTGGCTGTCCTGGAACTCACTTTGTAGATTGGGCTGGCCTTGAACTCAGAGAGGTCCACCTGCCTCTGCCTCCCGAGCAGGACGTCTGGCTGTTGTCCTGCTATTCCCTCAGGTGGGATACTGAGCAGAGGGTGCCTTACTCTTGTGTTTTGAAGCTGGAACAATGTTTTTGATCGGGGGAAGACTGTACTGAAAATGCCTAACTTGCGATAGGACCCACACACACCAACAGTGTATGCAGTTCAGCCATGCTATGATAATTTCAGTTAGTTTTGAAGCAAGGTTGACTGGCTGCATAAATAAGTAGGCTGAGAGGTAGGGAACGGGCCAGGAAGATGAGGAGGCAGGGGAGGAGAGTCACCATCTAGAAAGGCTGACTTAGCACCCACATGTAAACACGGTGTCCCTCACCTCAGGGAGGGTAACACTGGCTCGTGCGTTTTCTTTTTTTTTTCTTTTTTCTTTTTTCTTTTTTTTCTCCTTTATTAATTTATTCTTGTTACATCTCAATGGTTATCCCATCCCTTGTATCCTCCCATTCTTCCCTCCCTCCCATTTTCCCCTTATTCCCCTCCCCTATGACTGTTCATGAGGGGGATTACCTCCCCCTGTACATGCTCATAGGGTATCAAGTCTCTTCTTGGTAACCTGCTGTCCTTCCTCTGAGTGCCACCAGGTCTCCCCCTCCAGGGGACATGGTCAAAGGTGAGGCACCAGAGTATGTGAGAAAGTAATATCCCACTCTCCACTCTACTGTGGAGAGTGTTCTGTCCATTGGCTAGATCTGGGTAGGGGTTTAAGGTTTACTGCCTGTATTGTCCTTGGCTGGTGCCTTAGTTTGAGCAGGACCCTGTGCCCAAATCTGCCTATCATAATGTTCTACTTGTAGGCTTCTAGGACCCTCTGGATCCTTCTACTTTGCCATTCTCCCATGATTTGCTCATCTAGAGTCCCACTAGAATGTCCTCCCCTCTGTCTCAGTTTCCTGGTAAGTGAAGGCTTTCGTGGGACATGCCCCTTGGGCTAATATGCAGAGATAAGTGAGTATATACCATTTGAGTCTTTCTGCTTCTGGGTTAACTCACTCATTATGATCATTTCTAGCTCAAACCATTTATCCACAAATTTCGGGAATTCCTTGTTTTTAATAGCTGAATAGTATTCCATAGTGTATATGTACCACAGTTTCTTTATCCATTCTCTTACACAGAGAAACCCTGTCCACCGCCCCCCCCCAAAAAAAAAAACTAAAAAAAAAAATCTATCATGTTCAATGTTTCTGGGGCTGGAAAAATGGCTCAGTAATTGAGAACACTATTTGTTTACCAGAGGACCCAGATTCAATTCCCAGCACACTCATGGTGGCTCACAACCATTGTTAACTCCAGTTTCAGAGGATCTGACTCCCTCTCCTATCTCCTCAGGTACCAGGTGTGCACATGAAATAGTCATATAAAACATATATACTTTTTTGTTTTGTTTTTTGAGACATGGTTTCTCTATGTAGCCTTGGCTGTCCTGGACTCACTTTGTAGACCAGGCTGGCCTTGAACTCACAGCGATCTGCCTGCCTCTGCCTCCCTAGTGCTGGAAACATAAAACATTTTTAAGTTCTCTCTCTCTCTCTCTCTCTCTCTCTCTCTCTCTCTCTCTCTCTCTCTCTCATACACACACACGCACGCACGCACGCACGGTCTCCCTGGCTTTCCTGGAACTTACTATGTAGACCAGGCTGACCTTAAACTCAGAGATATCCACCTGCCTCTGCCTCCCAAATGCTGGGATTAAAGGTTTGTGCCACCACACCTGACCTCCCTGTCTCTTTAAAATATCCAGTCTCTTCACTTGAACTCCAGTAACATAAAATCAAGTTAAATACTTTTCAGTCCAAAAGGAAAGAACCAGGACACAGTTACCATCAGATCAAAGCAAAATCCAACTTATAAGTAGCTCAGTGTCCACCATCTCTCAGCTACTTCGGACCTCTGAGACAGGAGCCTGGGCACTTGAGGCTAGCCTAACAAACCTCATCTTTAAAGAGACCCTCATCTTTAAAGAATAAACAGAAGATGAGCTAGAGATAGTTCAGAGTGCTGGCTGTTCTTAGACGACCTGGGTTCAGTTCCAGTTCCCAGCACTCATATGGCGGCTCACATCCATATGTAACTCCAGTGCCAGGGGAATCTGACGCCATCTTCTGGCCTCCTCCGGAACTGCACACACACGGTGACCAGACAAACATGGAGGCAAAACACATATATAAAGTAAATGAAGAAATTATAAATAGAAGACCGTTTGCTTTATAAATTACACAGATTGCATTTTCCATGCCTTCTTCTTCATAAAGCCTTCCCTTGAGGGCACAGAATTCTTAGGAAGCAAGAGCAGTGGCTAGCCTCTTTTCCCTGCATGAGGTACCATTGAGTTCAGTTCTTTTTTCTGTTCCTCAGTCCTATTTGTGTTGTTGTGTTTTGAGGAGATGCCTACAGAAAGATTCCAGGAAATGAAAAATGATAGCTCTGCTAGAGGGGGGTGAGGATTCTGGTCAAAAGCTGAGCGTGCAGTGCAAGTCTATAATCCCAGACCTTGGGAGCTGGAGGCAGGAGGGCCAGGAGTTCAAGGCTACCCTGTCTCAAAAACAAAACTAAACAAAAAAGATTCTCACCCCCATCAGCTAAATTTTAACCTTAAATTTTTCTTCTAAGAGCTCCCCCGGTTTTTTGTTTGTTTGTTTGTTTGTTTTTTCTTCCAAGACAGGGTTTCTCTGTGTAGCCTTGCCGGTCCCGGACTAGCTTTGTAGACCAGGCTGGCCTTGAACTCATGAAGATCCACCTGCTTCTGCCTCCCAAGTGCTGGGATTAAAGGAGTGTGCCACCATTTCAGTTTTTAAAAAATTCTGCCCATATCATGTATGAGAGACAAAGGGTTACTTAAAAGTATTTGTTGTCTGGGCCTGAGGAGAATCTCACTGGCTGCTCTTCCGGAGGACCCCAGTTCGGTCCCCAGCACTGCTTTGGGCAGCTCATAACCACCTGTAAACTCTGCTGCATGGACTCTGACCCCTTCTTCTGGACTCTACATATGCACAGAGACACAATTTTAAAAGAATTAAGAAAACAAAAACATAAGCCAGGCATAGTTGCACATGCCTTTAATCCCAGCACTCGGGAGGCAGAGGCAGGCAGATCGTAGTGAGTTCGAGGCCAGCCTGGTCTACAAAGTGAGTCCAGGACAGCCAAGGCTACACAGAGAGACCCTGTCTTGAAAACCCAAAAATAAAACAATTTAAAAAAGAAAACAAAAACAACTTTTCTTCAAGCTCAGAAAAGAATTACCATGCATAGTAGGCTTGGGAGCTGACAACAAACGGGAGAGGGCCCTGCGGGCTTGAAGGAGGAAGGACCAGACAGCGCCTGTCGCCTGCTGCAGTCTCCGTTTCCTGTATCCACACATGCCACAGAGCTCTTAGGACTTGCTTTGAAAACACATCTAAATGTGTCTGGTGCCATGACTGGCAATATGAGAGGTTGTAATTATTTCACAGCAATGTTTTTCTTTCAACACCAGATCATTAAATTCTGCTAATGGTATAAAGAGACTGGAGAAAAATCCAGTAACACCAAATGGCCCTGTATTTTCTCCAACTAAAACGGCCATCAGCTGTAATATAGAAATGTAGTTTATCAGTCTGTTTTGCAGTTCCAAAGCTTACACACACCTATGAAGCAGCAAATATTTATTAGGTAGAGGGCACTGGACACTTATTTGATTTAAAATTTTCTACATATCTGGAACTTTTTATAATAAGAAAGTTGGGAAATTTAAGGAAAAAGCATGAGTCAGCAGCAGCAGCATCTTCCCGTGCTGATTACTAATTCGTAAATAACTAGTTACTAAGAAGTTCCAGCAACAAACAGCTAGATGGCCTATGAGGAGGGTTAGGGGGAAAGGCACCTGCTGCCAATCAGTCTCTGAAATCCATGACTTCAGGGGAGAAAACCAACCCTACAAAGCTGTCCCTGTCCTCCACACAGACACCATGGCGTGCACAGCATCAGTAAACAAACCAACCCCGGAAAAAAGTGACTTCCACATAGGAAACGATGCCAGTGATACCTAAAGATGGGCAGGCACTCGGGTGGTATCTAAAGATGGGCAGGCACTCGGGTGGGCTGGGGTTTCCTAACCTGGATCAGCATTGCTACCCTTAGAGCCCCTACGCCAGTTAGTGCCATGCTCAGCCACTGAGATGCAGGAAACGAGAATTCCCAGTGTGCACTGGGCAACGCCTTCCACAGGCAATCATTTCTTCCATCTGAACTCCCCCACCTCGCTACATCCACTTCCACAGAAGACTGGGAATGCCATCTCTGTGTTGACACCATAATGAAACATCCTATGTGCAAACACTGTGGGATGTCGGTGGAAGAGAGCTCTGTCTTTAAGAGAAAAGTGGAGACAGCCCCTGGAAGTCAGGCACTGCTTAGGTTCGGTTTGGTTTGTGCAGGGTGGATGTATTTTTATCTAAACTATTTTTAAGTGGTACATAATTTTTTTAAAGATTTGTTTACTTTTGTATGTATGAAGGTTTTGCTTGCAGGGATGGATGTGCGTGTCTGGTGCCCAGGAAGGCCAGAAGAGGGCATCCTTGGACCTAGAGTTACAGACTGTTATGAGGCACCACATGGGTGCAGGAACCAAACCCTGGTCCTCTGCAGGAGCAGCCAGTGCTCTTAACTGCTGAGTCATCTCTCTAGACCCTGGTGCATAAAAAAATTTAAGGTGTGTGTGTGTGTGTGTGTGTGTGTGTGTGTGTGTGTGTGTATGCAATGTGATGTTTCAATGCACATATACATCGTATAATTTTAAAATCAAGTTAGCATATCTGTCTTTTCAAATATTTATTGTTTATGATGAAAACAATGAAATGCTTTTTGAAATCGAGTGTACACAGTCACCCAACGGGGCCACAGCAGACCAGAACTTCCGACCCTAGCTGTAATTCATGTCCATCAGTTAACCATTCCTCAACCTTTTCTCTTCATTCTTCTCTCTCTCTCTCTCTCTCTCTCTCTCTCTCTCTCTTTCTCTCTCTCTTCCAGCAGACACCATTCTGTGAGATTAGCTTCCCATATTCTGTGTGTCCGTATGAATGTGTTCTTGCCTTCCTGAGCCTAGCTGGACAAATAGTAATGGATGTCTGGTTAGGTGGTGTCTGCTCACAGGTCTTGTGAAAAGCAGGACAGTAAACATGGAGTGAGCTACGTTAGTTCAAGTGGCCATGCTTCCTGTGATGGTGATAAGGGACTGAACCTCTGAACTGTAAGCCAGCCCCACTTAAATCCTTTCCTTTAGAGGAGTTGCCGTGGTCATGGTGTCTCTTCATGGCGATGAACCCTACTAAGACCGAGAGCCACTGTGATGGGGGCAGCACCTTCCTCCCTTAGGCTGAGTCCTAGACTGAAGAAAAAGCAGCCAGTGAACTGAGCACAGGCCTTCGTTATTCTCGCTCTCCTGACTGAGGACTCAGTGTGACCAGCCGTCATAAACGTCCTCTACCACCTCTCCCCACCATGGTGACTGTGACCCCTCAAACTGTGAGACAAAATAAGCCTCAAGTCTATTTTCTCAGGTGCTTTGCCAAAGCATCAAGAAGGGACACTAACAGAATGGGTCAATGGGTGGCATTGGGTCTGCACACAGAGCTGTGTAATCCCCTCTCACTTTATAGAGAAAATATCAGAAGAAGCAGGAGAGGCCATGAGCAAGCCTGGAAAATGGCGGGAAAAGCACCGATGCAGAGGGGAACGGCAAGGTAGTTGCTAGAGGGAGATGAGCTACAAAAACGTGTTTTTATGAACCACTTATATGCAGAAAGAGAGAGAGAGGGATGGAGGGAAGGAGGAAGGGAGGAGAAAGAGAGGAGATACAGTTAAGTATGTCAAGGTTCAAACAGTAGTAATTTTGGAGATAAGATTACAAGAGAGGCCTGGCAGTGGTGGCGCACGCCTTTAATCCCAGCACTTGGGAGGCAGAGGCAGGTGGAGCTATGTGAATTCAAAGCCAGCCTGGTCTACAGAGTGAGTCCAGGGCAGCCAGAGCTACACAGAGAAACCCTGTCTCAAAAACCAAAACAAAAAAAAAAAAGAGAGAGTTCTCCTTTTTTTTCCCTTTGTTTTACCAGGTTCTCTACATCAAATGTGTATGTAATATATTTTATAATACACACACACATATATACATACAATTCTGTAACAGAGAGTTTTATCTAGAGAACACAGGTCCTATGTCACTGATCTACTATTGTTTCTGCAAATGTGATGAAGAGACTAAGAAAAGACAGATGACTCCAGTGCCGGTGTGGGCCGGACACTCCTCAGCCTTATCCTTCATGGGGGACCACTGAAGAGCGAGGGACTGAAATAAAAGGTCCCCCAGAATGCGATGGAGGTCAGACTCTGACGTTTGCAGTTATTAGGACATCACTAATTGGCTGATTGTTTTAAAAGATAATTCACATGGGGTGTGGTTGTGTGGGAGAGGCAATTATTGTGAAAGACACAGTTAGCACACCCCATAGTTCTCCCACAGACAGAGGTGAGTATTCTGAAATCTTTTTTTTAGGTATTGTGTCAGGTTGTATTTCAAACTTACAGCTGCTGACTGTTTACTTATTAACGATTATCTAAGAGTAAATTACTACGAATAGATTGTTCTAAAGAGTATTCTGTTTTTATCAAGGAAATTCTCATTGCAGTGAGGGCTGTCCTCTGTTATCTGACATACAATAATGTATTGCAAAAGTCACCTTTGTCCCTGTTGCAGCCGAGGGCTCCAGTGAGTCAGGCTGGAAGGCTGTGAGCACAAGCCAAGGGGACCTTTCCGCCTGTGGGAAAGGGGCGCCTGCTAGCCGGGCTTGGCTTGAGGAGGCAGCAGCGCTGTTCAGGCCTGTCATGGATCGGGCACCACTCTCAACTCGGGCCCCTCCCTCAGAGGACCCCTCAGGCCCTGCTGCAAGTGCCCCAGTCAGAGCACTCTGAGCAGGAATAAAGGACAAGGGTCAAAGATTTGATGTTTGCATTTGCTGAGAGCTAGGGCGCGCCAGGGCAGACAGGAACAAGAAACTTTGTGAGGCCCAGCTTCTGCGTGCCCGCCCTTCCTTCCTTCTTTCTTTCTTTCTTTCTTTCTTTTTTTCTTTCTTTTTTTGGTGGGCAGGGGTTTTGAGACAGGGTTTCTCTGTGTAGCTGTCCTGGACTCGCTTTGTAGACCAGGCTGGCCTCAAACTCACAGCAATGCACCTGCCTCTGCTTCCCAAGAGCTGGGATTACAGGCATGCGCCACCATACCTGGCTTCTAAGAGTTTCTTAACTGTAGCTTTTCCACACAGTAAAGTATAACCCGGGTTCTTAACGAACACTGAAATGAATGTGAGGTAGATGAACTCTTTCTTTGTAAATGGAAAGAATACTATGACAACTAGTTTGGTGTCTGAATCCTCATTCAGCTTTACAGAGCTGAATCTCAGTGATCACATCCAGTGTGTGACACATTAGCAGTGACAGCGAAGCAGTCCCGTAGCCGCCTGGACGCCCACATGCTGAGCTTGAGTCCTCCTCCAGCCCCCCTCTGTCACTTAGAGAGTGACCTAAGATTCCAGGGCAGAGATGTCATCATGAACGTACTGTCTTAGTCACTGTTCTGCTGCTGTGAAGAGACACCAAGCCTGGTGGAGGGGAGGGCAATTCTTATTCAAAATGAACCAAGGATACTGCTAGACAACCTTTAGTAAATATTTATCAACAAAGCACCCACACTTTGTTATGGTGCCATTGTGAATGAGCTGGATCAAACTGCAGAGCAGTAACCCTGCCTTGGCAGGTCAAGGAAGGGGGGTCCAGGCAGTCATTCAAAAGCAGTGGTTCTCAACCTTCCTAATGCTATGACCCTTTAATACAGCTGCTCATGTGTGGCCTCTTGTTTTCTTATCAATTAGACTTTATTATACAACCCAACTATCCTCACAGGAGGGAAAAGAGGTTAAGGGGAACAAGAATAAACCTTCCAAGAATCAGTTCCATAGGGTGAATTCCTTAGCGTCTCCGGGCCTGTCCTAAAGTGAAGCAATCTGCACCACCACAGCCTTCTCTCTGCTCTCTCCACTGCCTCTCCCAGGTGGCCAGCAGCCCCCGGACTCTCCTCTGGCCCCCTCCTCCCCTAGATGGTCCTTTTTCTTAATTCCAGACCCAGGATGGCTCCTCTCAGTCCATCACAATGCCCATCTCAGTGGAGTATCCGTGGTGTTTCCAAGGGGCAAAGCCCACCAAGACTGCTTTCACCTGAGGCAAATCCCGCCATCTTTCCACACTCATGTTGTGGTGACCCCCACCTGTTGCAATTAGTTTAGCAGTATTGTCTAGTAATGTTTATTATCAGGCCTATAATTATTACGGCGGTATTTTCTAACCTACTAGCAATCAATCAAGACACAGACACCGGTTACATTTTAAAATAGCCTCAGTTAACATGGGGCAGGGCAGATGTTAATCCCCTATTGGGGCAGGTCCCGCCCCAATCCCATGCCATCTGCTTCTAATATTTCTACCGAGCTACCTCCCATCCATAATCCCAAATCCTTGCTAATGCTATTGCCGCGTGCTTCTTCCTGCCTAACCCACAGCACAGCCTTTTTCCTCCTCATGTCTCTTCTCTGGTCTCTCCTCCTCCCAAGATTCTCTCTCTCTCTCTCTCTCTCTCTCTCTCTCTCTCTCTCTCTCTCTCTCTCTCTCTCTCTCTCTCTCTCTAAGCCTGGGAACCTTAGCCACGCCTATCCCATTCGCCCTGCCCAGGTGTGATGGCTTTTTATTGGTTAAACAGGTTAGGCTCTTAGGCAAGATACAATATGGGGTACAGAGACAGCAAGCAGTAATTAGCACCAAAATACATCTGACCAACCTCCAACACCCAACCATTAAAATTATTTTCATAGCTACCTCATACCTGTAATTTGGCTGCTGTTGTGAGTTGTAATGTAAAGATCTGTGTTTTCCGATGATCTTGGGCTACCCCTGTGAAAAGGTCATTCGAGCCCCAAAGGGGTTGTGACCCACAAGTTGAGAACTGGCTGCCCTAAAGGAGCCTTTAAAGTGCCCCAGCGTTTTTTTTCCAGGCCATGCTTAGCACCCCTTAGGACACAGAGAGGAGGAACCCAGTAAAGCACATTTCCTGCTGTGCAGATACCATTACCTCCAACAACAACAAAATGCGCTCATTTGTCTCTTGCTCGCTTTATTTCCCAAGTACAGTTTAATTCATTTCTTTCCTGAGAACTGTGCACACAACACACCTGCCACTGAGAAGGTCTAGCGAAGACAGCCAGAGACGCGCAGGACTCGGAGCTGGACCTTAGAGATAATAGGAGCTCCTCAGGTGCTGAGGATGGGGCCAGGGCCCGGAGCAGGATAGGCAGGGCTGGCCTCTGAGCCACACCCGGGACGCCTACAGCAAGGAGTGGGAAAGAAATGGGGGTTTGAGGCTGAGAAGCAGGGGGACAGAGCTGGGCGCATGTGCCACGCCCTGCTTGACAATCTCCTTGTTTCAGAGGAAAGCCAGCCGCCTCCTGAGGAGCGAGGACAGGAACAAGGTCGGCAGCAGCAGGAGCGTCGGCCTGGACACTAGTGGGTCCCAACCCGCGGCAGGCAGAGCCCCTCTTGAGGAGGGTCCCCTCACTCCCTCCAGAGAGTGCTGGACCAAGGAGGAGCGGCCTACACAGAGCGACAGCTTCTCGGGGTTCAGCAGCAGCGACAGTGTCCTCCGGGAACTGGATGACGGACAGTTCGAGCAGGAGGAGGGTGTGACACAGGTCACTTGCATGTGAGCTGCAAGGTGACAGCCAGCTAACTTCATTTCACTACTACTATCTGCCTTTACGTAGTGTTTTTAATTTCCAGGCACAGCCTTCCCCTAATCTACGTAAACTTTGGCTCAACTTCTGAGACAAGGAAGGATAACCAAGTATTTATCGATTTTAAAGCATGCTTACATTTCTCTCAACTGAACCATCTGTGTAAACAGATGTCCCATCTGGTCATTAAGCAACAGCCGGTTCACTTCCCCCGTGAATGGACAAAATCAGTATTTCTCGTCAGCCCTATTAAGAAGAGTGGCTACCCAAATCATTATTTCAACCAATTTGAACCTTCTCTGGAGGCTACCATCTCACTTAAACTGGAAAATATCCTCTCCCTCCTAGTCTCTCTACATACACACAGACTGGTGAAAATATCTACTCCCGCCTGTAACGATTAATCTAATTTTCTCTCTGACTGTTGTGTGTCCATACAAAGCAAGACCCATTTGTCAAAAGTCTTCAAAAACAAGTCTCTCCTGTGTCTTCTTTCAAAGGCCGGCCATGTGGCCAGTCCTTCCGTGAACCGATAACGTTGGCAGTATTGATGCCAGCAGCCTTAAACAGTGGCATTAAACAGAATTTCTTAATTCGGTTGAGGGCTGGCAAGATGACTCAGGAGGTAAGGGCGCTTGCCACCCGAGCCTCGTGACCTGATTCAATCTCTGGGACCCATGCAAAGGTAGAAAGAGAACACCAGCTCTACACAGTCATCCTCTGACCTCCACGAGCACTTGCCCTTCTACGGCTGTTAGATACAAACTACTGTGTTCTTATCGTCACATGTTAAACCTGGAAAAGTGTTCCAACCCAGAATCGAGGAGTGGAGAGGGGCTCCCAGCTCGTGCGATGCAGCAGTGCTGGCGACACTGACCTCCACGGCCACCTTTCCCCTGCTACCCGGGAGGCCTTGATCTTGCCCAGTCATTACCAGGTAAAGATTAATCTTCCACAGAATAGGGGACTTTCCTTGGCTGACCTCCAAGATAACGATAGCTGCCTATGCCGTTAAGCAGTTCACATTATTATATATTCTTATTGGCTTGATGTTGACTTTGTGAGTCATTTGAATTATAAACTGTCATTTGTTATTTGGCTGCTGTTTTATTGAACACAAATGCTCCTGTTTTGTTTTTCTACACTTGGTTTTGTTGTTTCTTTTTGGAGGTGGGGGTAGGGGTATATTTTTGTTGGCTTGTTTGGTTGGTTGGTTTTTTGAAACAGGGTTTCTCTGTGTAGCACTGACTGTCCTGGAACTCTGTAGGTGTCACCTTTTCCAAACCTACTTTATTTGGGGTTCTTTAAATGCTTATACCTCCCTTCCAACCCACCCACCCTCGATAGGAGAGAAACGGTTATGGGAACAGGAGAAGTAGACCTTGTTGAATTCAGTTTCTGGGAGCGATTCCCCTGGTGTAGTTGGCAGGATTTCAGCAGACCAGCAATTCCACCAAAGTTGCTGCTGGAACCTGGAATAGGAGCCGAACTGGCTCTGTAAAACAGGATGGCCTCAAACTCAGAGACCATCACCTGCCTCCTGAGTGCTGGGGTTTAAGGTGTGTGCCACCACCATCACCTGCCTCCTGAGTGCTGGGGTTTAAGATGTGTGCCACCACCATCACCTGCCTCCTGAGTGCTGGGGTTTAAGGTGTGTGCCACCACCATCACCCAGCCCTCATTTTGTTTTGCTGCATGTAACTCTGGAACTCATAGCACTCCTCCTGCCTCGACTTCCTGAGTGCTGGGATTACAGGCACTATGCCACCATACCTGGCTTTCATATGCTGTATGTGCAGAACAGAGATGTATTGCGTGTCACCAAATATTTAGTGTTCCCAAATTAAGCTACTCCCCATGAGTTTCTGGTGATGTCACAACAATGCCCCACGTGTGCTGTGCTGAAGCCTCACTGCCCACACTGCACACCGCTCAGACTTCTCTGTAGACATATTGTCAGTGCTGCAGGTCTCGTGGGGCACGGGACTTGATTTTCAGATGAACCTGGGCTATATAGTCAAGTTGATATGTAGGACTAGTGGTGTACACCTACAACCCCAGCACTCAGAAAGCCGACACAGCACAAAGTCTGAGGCTAGCCTGTGCTATAATAAACAGTTGGCGGACCTCTGATGAAAACAGAAAATTACTTCAAAACTCTGCAACATGTCCTGGAGCTCTGAAACATGGGGGCATGCTCAGAAAGAGGGGGCAGTTCCCCTGACAGGGGTGACAAGGCGACAAGGTTGGGGAAAGAGGCCTTATACTAACGCTGGTGCACAGGGAGGACCCAAAACATCAAGAACAGAGTATGCAGGGAGCAGTGTGGGAGACGACAAAGCAGCAGACAGACAGATAGACAGACAGACAGACAGACAGAACAGAGATGGAGGCAGAAGAGATGCCTTGGCAGTTACAAGCATGCACTGCCCTTGCAGCCGACCAGAGTTTTATTCCCAGCACCCACATCAGGCAGCTCCCAACCACCTATAAGTCCAGGGAATCAGGCACCTGACATGGCATAAGCGCATGCCCCAACTCAGACACGTAATTTAAAGTTTTGTGATTTTAAGTACAGAGATAGGGGCTGGGGCTGGGGCTCGGTTGGCGAGTGCTTGCCTAGCATGTATAAAGACCTGGCTTCAACCCCCAGCACCATGGAGAAGCAGGCAGTCTCCATGGGGAAGTAGAGAGCAGAATCCTGGCTTTAGGGCCATCCTTGGCTACACAGCAAGTTAGAGGCCAGCCTAAGCTACATAGGACTCTGTCTTTAAAAAAAAAGAAAAAAGAAAAAAAAAACTAAAGATAAGAGGCCCAGAGGTGGTGGTACATATCTGTAACCCCAGCACTCCATGGGCAGAGACAGGAGGGTCAGGAACCCAAGGTAATCTTAAACTATTTACTAAACTCAAGGCTGGCCAGCCAGGCCTACATGAGACCTTGTCTTTAAAAATAACATATGAGAGAAGAATAAATAAAATGGAAAAAAGGAACAGAGCTATAAATTTACATGTAAGTGGGAGAAAACTTAGGAATATGTCAGTTACTTTTAATTTTTTTTAATGCATACAAGCAGCCAGGCATGGTAGCTCACGCTTTTAGTCCCAATAGTCATGAGGCCAAGGCAGGCAGATCTTTGAGTTAGCCTGGTGAGACCCTATCTCAGAAAGAAAACTGTAAGCACCCTTTTTTGTTGTTTAACTAAACTCAGGGTCTTGCTTCATAGCTCAGGCTACAGCTCTCGTGCATCAACTTCCAAGTGCTGCATCACACCAAGCCTGCACACCAAGCCAGCAATGGTGCTTGCTGCCAAGGTTGACGGCCCAGGCTCAGCTCCCAGGACCCAGGCAGTGGAAGCAGAGAACTGACTCTTGCAAGCTGCTCCCTGACTTCCACACATGCACTGGCTAGCCTTGAACTATCTAACTGAGGCTGACACTGAACCCCCAATCCTCCTGCCTCTACCTCCCATGCACCAACCCTCCTTTCAGTGTCTATTTTAAGATAGTCTCACTCAGTTGCCCAGGCTAGCTTTGAGCTACACAGACCTGGTTGCCCTCCAACGTGTTAACCTCTTGCTGTCATTCTCCTGAGCACTGACGTTCTAGTCTTTTACTGCCAGGATCAGGCTTGATAAACAGTAGAGAAGGCTGTGTCTGCAGCATGGTCTTTATTCTCTGAGTTTCTGGCGCTTGTCAGGGGCAATCCTTGTGGTGACACAGGGGTATCCCAGAATCCCTGTGATAGGATACGTGCTCACATTCTCGTGGACTCAGCTGTTGTGATACACACCAAGTGATTCACAGCCAGGTGCTTGGCCAGACACTGTTGCCCTTGCAGAATCAATAGGTTGACCATCAGGAGAAAAAAAAAACAAATTAATAATTATACAATGCTGGGGAACCTGGTGTACACTTATAATCTCAGAACTAGGGACACAGACAGGTGTGCTGTACATAATTTTTCTTTAGAAAAATTAGCAGTACAAGCCTGGCATGGTGGCCCAGGCTTTATCCTAGCATTCAGGAGGCAGAGGTAGGCAGATCACTGAGTTTGAGGTCAGGCTGGTCTACAAAGGGAGTTCCAGGACAGCCAGGGTTACACAGAGAAACCATGTCTTGAAAAAAAAATACAAATAATTAAGCCACTTCAGGTGATGAAGATGAGGAAAAACATTTGAGCATAGCTCACCAAAAAAAAGCTTTGAATGCTCAAGCTGAGGGAAGCGTCTGGGAACACAATGTTTGACAGGACGCAGCCTCTGCTGGTGCAATGGTGCTGTAGGGTGAAGCGCTAAGAATGTCCTTGCTCATCGTAGGGTCATGGTTGGCGCTCTCACAGATGGGAGAGCAAGAAGGCACATCCAAAGACCTTCTATGTCTGTGTGATCCGGCTGGAATACAGACACACCTTTAATCGCAGAAGATAGAAGCTAGCAGATCTGAGTTCAAGGCCAGCCTGGTATAGAGCAAGTTTCAGGTAAAGAAAAGCTTAGGTTCGAGCTTGGTAATGCGTGCCTTTAGTCCCAGCACTCAGGAGACAGAAGCATGCGGACTCTGAGTTCTAGTCAGCGCTGTTCAGGCTGTTTGCCTGAGTGAATTGAGAAGCAGTGCAATGGAGTTGAGTTTTAGCAGTTCAGTTCATAGACTACAGAGGTAGGTTTTTTGTTTGTTTGTTTGTTTGTGACAGGGTTTCTCTGTGTTATCCTTGGCTGTCCTGGACGCACTTTGTAGACCAGACTGGCCTCGAACTCACAAAGATCCATCTCCCTCTGCCTCCCAAGTGCTGGGTTTAAACGTGTGCTCCACCACGCCCAGCTTCAGAGGCAGTTTTACCAGGACAGCTGTACAGAGACAGGTTGAGGAGAGAACAAGCTGGACACAGGTGAAGACACAACAAGCCAGAGAATGAAAAGGAGCCAGAAGATTAGAACAGATTGCCAAAGTTACTTTGAGACCAAGCAGAGCAATTCAGTCAGAAGCCGAGAGAGAAGTCAGATTGAATCAGTCAGCTAGGAAAGGCATTTGAGCCAAAACAACTGAGTTGAGCCAGCCAGACCAGAGCTCAGTAAGACAAGAAGAGGTAAGCTTATTCAGCAGTAAGTCTCAGAGGCTGAGAACATTCTAGGCCTAGGTTAGATTGTATGGAGGCTAGAAGCTTCCAGGACTAGGTCTGGGTTAGTAGATGGAGTCAGTAAGCCTCTAAGAGGACAATTAAGTCAGGTGAACAAAAGTTACTTTTACAATCTGATTTAGGGCTAGTGAGATGGTTCAGTAGGTAAAAAGCATTTGCCACCAAGTCTGATGGTCTGAGTTCAAATCCCGGTACTTCTATGGTGAAAGGACACTTGACTCCTGGAAGTGGCCCCTCCCCCTCCACACACACACACACACACACATTAAATATAAAAGAAAAAAAGGTGTTTTGTTTTTGGTTTTTTTTTTTTTTTAAACATGGTTGTGGGGCTGGAGAGATGATAGCTCAGAGGTTAACAGCACTGGCTGCTCATCCAGAGGTCCTGAGTTCAATTCCCAGCAACCACATGGTGGCTCACAACCATGTATAATGAGATCTGGTGCCCTCCTCTGGTGTGTATGCACATGCAGGCAGAGCACTGTATACATAATAAGCAAACCTTTTTAAGAAATTATTGTGTCAGCAGAGGCAGGCAGATCACGTCCAATCTGGTCTACATGGCAAGTTTAGGACAGCCAGGGATACGCAGGGAAACCCTGTCTCAATAAACAAACCAAAACCAAAAATGAAAAAGAAAAAGTTTGTGTAATCTAAGGTAGTGGGAAACACAGGGGAGAGCTCTCAGGCTGAGAACAGCAGGACACCAGGTGGTGGAGACCTGAGACTGGAGGACAGACAGCTTCTTAGCAGACACAGAGAGTCGCCAGAACTGAGGAGAGCAGGTGACAGAGGGCTTGAAAAGCAAGTTCTTTGTCGGCTGAGAAAATGTCGTGTGAAGAGAAACTATCACCTACTGCTGCCCTCCCCTTGGTGCCTGCCCACTTGAGCAGCACCGCCGAGTCACCTGGATTCTCAGTTGACCCATTCTGCCCCAGGAATGCTCTCCCCGCCATGCGAGCACCTCCAGGCCTCTGCACCCATGCAGCCTGAGGACTGGTGAGGGCTATGACTGAAGGACCTGAAAAGGGGCTTCTCCTGATAATCTGCTTCCCAGGCTGTGGCCTCTGCAAAGGTCTTAGATCTGACAGCAGTCCCATTCCGCTTCTGGCCATCCTGCTATACTTTGGACTGATGGCTCTGTATCGAGGTGTCTCTCCATGTCTGGTATTTATTTGAAAAAATAAGGACGTAGTGTCTACTCTACCCTAAAAGGTGACATTTTATTCAGGAACAGTAAACCCATATTCTATTAAATATTCCTAGACCCTCTGGGCATGGTGGCGCATACCTTTAATCCCAGCACTCGGGAGGCAGAGGCAGGTGGATCTCTGTGAGTTCGAGGCCAGCCTGGTCTACAAAGTGAGTCCAGGACAGCCAAGCCAAGGATACACAGAGAAATCCTGTCTAAAAAAAAAAAAAAAAAACAGCCAGGCGTGGTGGCGCACGCCTTTAATCCCAGCACTCGGGAGGCAGAGGCAGGTGGATCATTGTGAGTTCGAGACCAGCCTGGTCTACAAAGTGAGTCCAGGACAGCCAAGGCCACATAGAGAGACCCTGTCTCAAAAAAAAAAATATTCCCAGACCCAATAACTAACAATTGCTTTCCCCATTCTCCAAAGTAATGCTTAAAAAACCTTTTCAGCCAGGTAAGTACCTACACTCCTTGCACTTTGGTGGTGAATGAAGAAGCTCTGACGGTCAAAGCCAGCCTTGGATACATAGCAAAGACATGCCTCAGGGGGAAAAAAGGAGGAAGGGGATAGGGGAAAGGAGGGAAAGAGAAAAGGAAGAAAGGAAGACACAGGAAAAAAATCTCTCCTAATTCCTCCGATGTTTGTTAATTACTTGAAACCATTTGAATTAATATATTTAACTATGTTCAAAATAACCACACATAAATACAGTATTAAACTAAGTATGGTGGTGCTAGCCTGTAATCCCAGGATTTGAGAGGTTGAGAAAGAATTGCTTCAAGTTCAAGGGCAGACTGGGCTAAAGTGGGAATCTCTCTCTCTCTCTCTCTCTCTCTCTCTCTCTCTCTCTCTCTCTCTCTCTCTCTCTCTCTCTCTCTCACACACACACACACACACACACACACACACACACACACACAGGAAACAAAGTCAGGCATGGTTGGCACATACCTTTAATCCCAACACTCAGGAGGCAGAGGCAGGTGGGTCTCTATGTTTTTAAGGCTAGCCTCCTCTACACACTGAGTTCTTAAGTTCCAGGACAGCCAGGGCTTGTAGAAACCAAACTAATGCCATTTTGTGTTCATAGCCTGAGAACTTGACATACACACACCCCAAGTTTGCAGGAAGAGCCACACACATACAGCTATTAACCGTTCCTAGGAGCTTACACCTGGGGCCAACCAATCAGAGCTACAGGTCACAGTGACAGAACAAATGAAAAACTCCCCACTGTGGTCTGGCCATGGTCCTCTCCCTTAGCCCTGGTCCCCCAGCCAATCAGCTTAAAGGACAACTTTCCTGTACCCCTCTAATCTATCATGTACTGGCAAGGCTTGGAAACTCCCCTTTTAGTTTTTTCCTTTAAAAACCCTGTAACCCAGCACTAGGGCCACCATCTTCTTTCCTCACAAGGGGGTTGATGGTCCAGGCTCTGAGCTTGACTAATAAACGAGACCCTGTGTGATTTGCCTCCTACTGATTCCTGGTGGTCTTTGGGGGTTTCACAACTTGGGCATTACAGGCTGCCTAGTAAGACCTGTGTAAGAACAAACAACAAATACACTATTTTTTAAAAGCCTTCATTGACTTCTCAATAGTCAAATTTCGAATAAGTCCATGGAAAACTTTTTTTTTTTTTGAGTCACTGTTTAATGACTGTTTAATTGCCAGTTTAATGACCCTCCGCCCCTGCTCAGCTTCTCAGGGAGCCAGAACTACAGACACTACAGACAAATGCAACACCAGGCTTAAAAATACCTTTGTTTTCCTCATCAGGACAGGGTCTCACTATTTAGCCCAGGCTGGGTTCAGAGACACTCCTCCTGCTGAGATTCCAACAAAGGCTTTTTGTGGAGCAAAAGATCAAACCCAGATAAATACTGCCTTGAGCCACAACCCCAGCCCTGAAAGGCTTTATTACAGAGTACTGCCAAGGGTTACAGCTCTTTATCTCTTGGCATAATATAGTAACATAAGACATCATTATACTGTAAAATACAACTTACATGCTAGTCAATGAAACTTCCTAGCTTTATAGACAAAAGTGACTAATGTGATGGATCAAAAAGGTTTGATTGGGAGCTAAACAGATGATTCAAGTGTCTCAAATTCAAAATCATCAAAAGGAAAGGAAAGAAGGAAGGGGGGGAGGAAGGGAGGGAAAAAGAAAGGAAGGAGTAAATCAGAGCCAGTGGGATGACTTAGGGGGTAAAGTATTTGTCACCAAGCCTGAGTTTAATCCCTAAGACCTACATGGTAGAAGGAAAGAATCAACTCTTGAAAGCTAACCTCTGACCTCCATGTGTGTCCATGGCATGTGTATGCCCACCCTCCATGTACAATAAATAAACAAGTACACATTCTTCTTGGGGTTTTGTTTTTTTTTTTAAAGATTTATTTATTATGTATACAGTATCCTGCATGTATGCTGCGCACACCAGAAGAGGGCACCAGATCTTACTATAGATGATTGTGAGCCACCATGTGGTTGCTGGGAATTGAACTCAGGACCTCTGGAAGAGCAGAGTTATCTCTTCAATCCCTCTTCTTGGAGTTTTTATATGATTGGGGGGGTGGGGATTTTGGTTTTTTGAGACAGGGTCTCTCTGTGTAGCCCTGGCTGTCCTTGACTCGCTTTGTAGACCAGACTGGTCTCGAACTCAGAGATCTGCCTGCCTCTGCCTCCCTGAGTGCGGGGACTACAGACGTCTGCCACCATGCCTGGCTGATGATTGCTTTAATTATGTGAACATGGTGAGTGGGGTATGTGCACATGTGAGCAGAGGCCCCCAAGAGTCCAGAAGAGGGACGTCACACCCCTCAAGCTGGAGTTGCAGGTGGCTGTGGGCCACCTGAAGTGGTCCTGGGAACCTTCCTCTGGAAGAGCAGCAAACATTCTTAACACCTTTAAGCCATTTCTCTAATGTCTTTCTTCTTGGTTTTAGTAATTTTATGTCAGGCATGGTGGTGGCATATGCCCTTTAATCCCAGCAGTCAGGGAGGCAGAGGCAGGCGGATCTCTGTGAGTTCAAGACCAGCTTGGTCTACAAAGGGAATTCTAGGACAGCTAGGGCTACACAGAGAAACCCTGTCTCGAAAAACATATTTATGAGGGGTGTGTGAGTGTGTGTGTGTGTGTGTGTGTGTGTGTGTGTGTGTGTGTATAAAATTTTATTTTGTGAGAGTGTACATGTATGTGTGTGTGGAAGTCAGAATATTCCTGGAGTCAGTTCTTTCCTTCCACCATATGCGTCTCAGGGATTGAACTTGGGTCATCAGCTTTGGCAGCAGGCACCTTTAGCCATTGAGCCACTGCTGGTTTAGTTTGGGGCTTTTTTTTGTTTTTTGTTTGTTTGTTTCCTTTGGCTATCCAGGACTCAATTTGTAGACCTGGCTGGCTTCAAATTCACAGAGATCCCCCTGCCTCTGCCTCCCCAGTGCTGGGATTACAGGCGTGCCACCATGCTTGGCTACCATTGTTGTTTTTTAAAGAAAGGGTCTCTACTTGAACCTGCAAGCCTTCCAGCTTTGTTCTCAAATGCTGGGATGACAGGCATTTACCATCACAGCTGACTCCTACTCTTTTTTTTTTTTTCAAGACAGGGTTTCTCTGTATAGCCTTGACTGTCCTAAACTTGCTTTGTAGACCAGGCTGGCCTTGAACTCATAGCAATCCACCTGCTTCTGCCTCCATGTGCTTGGAATAAAGGCATGAGTCACCACTCCCAGCCCTACTTTATTCTTTTGAAGTCACAAACATGGTATTCTATTCCTTTCCCATAAGTCAAGGTTGGAGGGCCAAGAAGGGAAAAAAGAAAGGAAAAAAAGATTGCTATGTCATTTGCACATAGCTGTTATCTGAAACTTATTTTCAGATTTGCTCCTGAAATCACAAATCTAGTCTTAACGATGTTCCATTCACTTCCCTGTCCTGATGGATATTTCTGGCCAGGGAGACGCTTCTGCCATGGGAAATCATTCACAGAATGCAATGCTCCCACACTGAGTTTACAATGGCTTGATTCACTCCCTCAGTCGGATATGGACTATGACAGACTGGATTTCTGCTGGGCAGTGAGCTAAGGTTTCATCTTCCCATTAAATCAAGGCATAAAGAGCAGGCCAAGGGCAAGCCATGCACAACTCCCATGCCAACTGTGACTCACAGAGGCACATTTGGGTCCAACTTAAGGAATCACCGCATTAGCGCTTGCCTGTGTAGGGAGCCCGAGGAAGAATGGCTGCATTGTGAAGCTCCTGGCACACTCCGAAACCAGCTAGTGTGAGCTAAAGGCACATGGGACTATAGCCAGTTGTGGACTGACCTATTTTTAATTTAGAATTGTAAGCAAGAGAAAGGGGCTGTTTATAATCGGCCAAAATCACAGTATGATTGAGATGCGCCCTGGAGGTAAATCAGGCCCTCTGCAAGTCCTGCACACCCATCCCTCTCCTGGGCCAACACTGCCAAGTGCTGCTATCCTAATCCCAGCTCACTAATGTTACACTGTGGCCTCACGCAACACACGGGGCTCCACTTGCGTGCTGTTTCCTGTTGGGATCTCAGCATCCTGCAAAAAGGCCACCTACCTGGGCCCGTTTAAGATCTGAGATCACTTCTGATTCTGATGGGGTTGGAACCTCAGAAACACCCATGCATTTCAGGAATCTGCAGATCCAGCTCTGCTGCTCCTGTGGGGCAGCCTGGGCTACATGGTACGCTCCAGGCCGGCCAGGGCTACACAGAGATTCTGTCTCCGATAGTAAATGACTTCTGAGGAGACGAGAAGAGGGGGCCAGAGGGGCTGAGGATGCAGCTGGTTCCCGAGTTCTCATCTAACAAGGAGACCCCGGATGTAATCGAAGGCTAGCCTCAGCATCCAGGAAGTGGAAGCAGAAGGAGCGCACAAGTTCAAAGTCACCTTCATCCCGGCCAGCCTGGGCTACATGAGACACTATCTCAAAAAATGAAGGAGAAAAAAAACTCATCAACACTCCCTCTCCCTTGTTTTCTGAGCCCTCCCTTAGAGTTTCTGGGTACCAGCAGCACTAAGTTCTTTAGCTGAACTAAAAGTTACCAGTGCACAAGGGAACACCTGCTTCCTTGTTTTGGGGGACAAGGTGAGGCCACCCCATGCTGCTGCAGCCAGTCTCAGGCGCCCATGCTCAGGTGATGCTCCTGCCTCAGCCTCCCAGGAGCTGGGCTCCAGTACTGACTTCTGTTTTAGGTTCAATTTGTCCCCAACAGGCAAATCTGGGCTGGGGAGGGCATTCTGTGGGGATTGGTGCATGCTGCCAAGCCTGGTGACCTCACAGTCCCAGCACTTGTTTTCTGAGTTGCACGCATGCATGGTGGCATGCACACATCCATTCACACACATAAACTAGTATGCTTTTGTTTACATTTTTCTTATTGTAGCTGGATGTGGTGGCACACACACAAACACCACACACACAGGCAGAGGCAGGTGGATCTCTGTGAATTCAAGGTCACCCTGGTCTACAAATCGAATCCAGGACAGCCAAGACTACACAAGGAAACCCTGCCTTGAGAGGAAAAAAAATCTTATTTTATGTATGTGTGTGTTTTGTTGGTATGTTTGTCTGTGCACCATGTCTATGCCTGGTACCCACAGAGAGCAGAAAAGAGTGTTAGGTCCCCTGGGACTGGAGTTGTGAGCCACCATGTAGGTGCTAGGAATTGGACCCAGGTCCTCTGGGATAGCAGCAAGTGCTCTTAATCACTGAGCCATCTCTCTAACAAAGGCTGTTTTATTTTTTAAAGGAAAGCTCCTGTACAGCAAAGAAGGGTAAGACAACCTGGAGTGGCAAAAAATATTTGCAAACTCACATCTGCTAACAGGTTAATCTCCAAAGTAGACAAGTAATACAGCCGGGCAGTGGTGGCACACGCCCTTAATCCCAGCACTCAGGAGGCAGAGGCAGGTGGATCACTGTGAGTTCGAGGCCAGCCTGGTCTACAAAGTGATTCCAGGACAGCTAAGGCTACACATAGAAACCCTGTCTCGAAAAACAAAAAACAAAACAAAACAAAACAAAAAAAGTAATGCAATGCAATGGCAAAAAAGCAAAACAAAACAAAACCCCAATTTAAAAATGAGCTAAGGAGCTCAACAGACATTTATGCACAGACAACATAAAAGCAACCAGCAGGTACATGAGAAACTGTTCCCTGTCATCAGGAAAATAGGGCTCACACCTGCAGGGATGGCTGCTTCACACCTGCAGGGATGGCTGCTTCACACCTGCAGGGATGGTTGCTCACACCTGCAGGGATAGTTGCTCACACCTGCAGGGATGGCTGCTCACACCTGCAGGGATGGCTGCTGTCCACAAAATGGAGATAATGTGGAGAAAATGGAGCCTTTACCCAGCAGGTAGGGATGAAAATGCTGTAGCAGCTATGAAAATAATATGGAGATTCCTCAAAAATTAAAAATGGAGCACGACATGATTCAACATTCCCACTCCTGGCATTTTGTAAAAACAACTGAAATGAAGATCTTGGAGAGAAGGGCAGAAGAGATGGCTCAGCAGGTAAGCACTCTGACTGCTCTTCCAGCGGGTGAGGTTCTGTTCAAACACCCGCATGGTTTGTAAAAACCACCCCAAACTCCAGGCCCAAGGGATCTAATGCCCTTCTCTAGCCTCCACAGACACTGCATTCACATGGTGCACAGACACAAAATACTCATACACATAAAATAAAGGGAAAGAAAAAAACAAAACAAAAAAGACAAGGGGAAATTCTCCAGGAGACAGCAACATTGATGAGCTTGAAGGATGCAATGTTTGCTGAAAGAAACTAGTCCCAAATGCTGCTTAATTTCATGAAGACACCTCACTCTGGTATGAGGTATCTAAACTAGGCAGAATCAGAGTAAATGGTGGTTACCAAGAGCAAGAGACAGGGAAGAGGAACTGCAGTTACGAGTCAGTTGACAAAGTTCAGCCGCATGAGATGAATAAGCTACAGAGGCCTATTACCCTACAGCGCACCTATCGTCATCGAGTTATACAGAGGCCTATTGCCCTACAGCGCACCTATAATCATCATGTTATATACTTCAAAGTTTCACATCTGCCCACTGAACTGGGAATGGCCAAACCATTCTGAGCCAGGGTCAGTTCAGGTTCCACAGCGCTAGGCCCACCAGTCCATAGCATTTCTTACGGAAACAGATCTACAACCAATCCTCTAGACAGCCAGAAAGCATGGATTCTTTACTGACGTCTCGCTAGCGTAGGAGAGCCAAGTTATAAAGTTCGGCTGACAGCTGGAGGGACGTGGCCAATTTCTTTCACTGTTTTGGGAGATTGCTTAAATGTTGCTACTAACGCCCAAGGCCCTTTGAGCTCAAACCTCTCTCTGGCTGGGTTACAGTGTAGTCCGGGCATGCTGACTTTGGATCAGAAAACAATGCGGAAGCAGCTAGAGATAATACATTTTTTAAAATAAAATTAGGGTTTTCAAGATGGTTCAACAGGTAAAGGCATTTGTCACCAAGCCCAATGACTTCAGTTCAATCCCTGGGATCTACTTTGAAAGACACCAACTTGTAAAAGTTGTCCTCTAGCGCGCACGCGTGCACACACACACACACACACACACACACACACACACACACACACACACAAAATAAATGAAAAAAAATCCTCCATGTGCGTACACGTGGTGTATATATGGGGTGTGTGTGGTGTCAGTGTGTGTATACGCACATGGGTATGCCAGGTGTCTCTATCATTGCTTCACCTTTAGGGGACTGAAGCAGGATCTCACTATGTACCCCAGATTGTCCTGAAAGTCTCTATAGAGACCAGGCTGGTCTTGAGCTCAGAGATCCGCCTGCTTCTGCCTCCTGAGCGCTGGGATTAAAGGCCTGTGCCACCACGCCCAGTGTTAACCTTATTTTATTTTTTGATATTTTTTTATTTTTTACATATACACTTATATTATTACACATATATAAAACAAGCTAGATATAGCAAAAAGAACCATGAAATAATCAGGAATTATATTAATGTTACATTCATAGTGTTCTGGCTATTTGTATTTGGCAGCCTTAAAGAAAACACCTTTCCTATCTTGGTAAGTCTAAAATTCTGCATGTAAATCAGTATCTATCATATCTCATCATTATCAACTTAAAATATCTATCTAGACCTAAAAACATCTTAACCCCTAAATAACTAAGCTTAATTGTAAAACTATACTATATATGATCTTCAACCCCATCAGAGACTTGAGAAGGAACTAAATTAATTAGCTGAGTAAATAGGAAGTGCAGGTTAGCAGCTTCCAAAGTGAAAAAAATGACAACAGTTTGCTGCCTGAACAGTCACCCAAAATTCTCTACAATGTTGGAGCATCATCTTCAGCCTTCTGGCCCAGTATATCTGACAGACATATTTGTGAGGCAGGAACTATTGAGGACTTGCTTATCCTCTTGGCAGAGTTCGGCCATCAACTATGCTTGCATCCAAGCTTGCCCATTTTAGGGCAGAATTCTGTCTATGACATTTTACCCAGTGGTTTGCCACATTTGAAGCCATCTCCATAAGGATTTTTTTTTTCATTTGTTCACTTTACATGCCGACTGTAGCCTCCTCGATCATGGCCTCCTAATCCCTCCCTCCTCAAGTCCTTAGAAAGGGGGAGCTCTTCTCCCTTATCATCTGACCTGAGCCTAGCAAGACTCATCTGGACTGCTTGCATCCTCTTTTTCTGTGGCAAGGCTGCCCAGCTAGGGGGGAGTGACAAGGTATGGGGACAGAGTCCACATCAGAAGTAGTCCCTACCCCCCATGTTACGGGACCACAAGGAGACTGTGCTGCCTACTGACTGCATCTGAGCAGGCGGACTCCTCACCTTTTCTTAAGATAGGATCTCTGAACCTGCATCTTGGCACTTGAGCTGCAGTGAACTGTCTACGGTTGTGTCACCTCTGCCTCCCAGGATGGGGATCACAGCTGTGTGACACTAAACCTGGACTTTCTGTGAGCACAGGGGATCTGAACTCAGGTCATGTCTTCACAGCACACACTTTATCCCTGAAGCACTCCCAGGTCCCCTTACTCCTTGCTTTGGCGACTGCTGCTTGCCACGAAGCCCCCAGCAGGCCTAGAGCTCTCATCTTTAGGCTCCTGAGTGCGAGGATTACAGGCGTGTGCCATCGTATCCTGGCTTAATAAAAGAAAGTTCAATCATGGGGGAGCTGAGGGGTCAGTTCCATTGCAAAATGAAGTTGACTATAGTCACTCTATGTCTCTAACTATAATACAGTATCACTAACAATACAATCATGGGTTTCTAATTTTATTTAGATATTAAGTCATTAAGAATTTAACTGAGGGGCTGGAGCGATGGCTCAGCAGTTAAGAGCACTGGCTGCTCTTCCAAAGGTCTTAAGTTCAGTTCCCAGCAACTACATGGTGGCTCACAACCATCTATAATGGAATCTGATGCCTTCTTCTGCATATAGACCATATTGATAGGGCTCGAGAAATGGCTCAGCAGTTAAGAACACTTAACTGTTCTTACAGAGGACCCAAGTTGATTCCCAGCACCTACATTGTGAATCAAAACCATCCAGAGTACCAGTTCCAAGGGACAGAACCTCTTCCAGTCTCTGCGGGCAACAAGCACACACATGGCACACATACTTGAATGCATGCAAGAAAAACAGCCGAGCATAAGAGGTACCGGCAATTCACCCTTTCCCCTCTAGGAAGGCAGTGGATTGAACCTTTTATCTTCCCATTTGCCACATGCCATTAGGTGTGTCCATTTTGTTTTAACTGGCTTCAGATGTTAAACTTTCACTTCTAGAACAGTCTCTTGGTTAAGTTCTTGGGGGGGAGGTGGGAACTGAGATAGATTTCATGTAGTACAGACTGGCCTTGAGTTCCTTACCATCTTGCCTCTACTTCCCAAGTGCTGGCATTGTATGATACCACAGTGTTTGGCAATTTTGTATTTCTCTTGCTATTTAGACCACCCTGGCTTACGTAAATCTGCCTGTCTCTGCCTCTGAGTGCTGGGAGGCACACACCACTGTGCCCAGCTTTCTCAGTTAAATTCTCCCCCCCCCCCACCCCCCGAGGCAGGGTTTGTCTATGTAGCCTTGGCTTTCCTCAACTCACTTTGTAAACCAGGCTGGCATCAAACTCACAGAGGTCCACCTGCCTCTGCCTCCCGAGTGCTGGGATTAAAGACCTGCGCCACCACACCCAGTCCTTTTTTTAAAATTTATGTATTTTACGTGTATGAATATTCTATCTGCATATATGGTCTATATGAAAAAGAATATGGAGAAATGGCTCAGAGGTTAAGAGTCCTGGCTGCTCTTCCTGAGAACCTGGGTTCAACTCCCAGCACCTACATAGCAGCTCACAACTGTAACTCCAATTCCAGGATATCTGGCACTTTCACAGATATATGTGCAGGCAAAACAGCAATGAACATAATCTTTGAAAAAAAGAAAGATAATATATAAGTCTTTTAACTTTTTAGACAGTCTCCTCTGTAAACCAGGCTAGCCTGGAACACATATAGTCAAGGCTGTACTTGAATTTTGAGCCGTCTTCCTGCCTCAGCCTCTCATGTTCTGAGATTACAGGCACTGAGCCATCACACCTGGCAGGAGAGTCCAACCTTAAGTGAACCTAACTCCCCTCATGTAATGGTGACATTGCATTTCCCTTAGGACACTTACTCTGTAAGACCATTTGGCAGACCCAGGCTTGATAACCTGACGTGTGCTTATGGAGGTCAGAGGACATTCTTGGTACCATTCCTCAGTAGCATTGTGTGCATGTGCATGTCTGTGTTGTTTCTATGTCATGTTTGGGGAGGGGGGTTGTTTTTTGGTCAGTGTTTATTACTGGCCTGAAACTCGCCAAGTAGCTAGGCCTGTCTAGACAGCAGCCCCTGCCCCACCCCCACCCCCACCCCCAGCTCAGGCCTGCCTCCTCCACTACAGGTTTGCAAGCACACCACCATGGGTGCTGGGAACCCAGCTCTGGTCTTCACGCTTGCAAGGCAAGTACTTTTACCAACAGAACCATCTCAATTTTTTAAAATAATCTTTTCAAATATTTAAAATTTCTTTCACTTATCTGGGGACTAGCACATGACAGTGTAAACTAGAGGACAATCCACAGGACTCAGTTTCCTCCTCCTACCTAGCACGTGGGCTCTAGGGACTAAATCCAGGTCATCAGGCCTGAGAGAAGCACCCTTACCCACTGAGTCACCTCACCCACCTTTCCCCCCATTCTTACGCTTTTCTTTCTGACATTTAGCCTCATTAATGTTTTTTTTTAAATTTTGAAAAGCTTGTTTCTTGTGGGGGTGAGTAGGCACAAGCATGCATGCCATGGCATGCACTGAGACCAGGGGTCAGCTTGCAGGAGTTATGCCTCATGTGGGTTCTGGAAATCAACCCCAAGACCAAAGCTTGGCAGCAACCTCTTACCTGCTGAGGTATCCTGCCAGCCCTCATTTTTGAGACAGGGTCTCATATAGCCCAGGCTAGCCTCAAGCTCAGAGACTATCTGCCCCTGCCTCCCAAGTGCCGGGACTACCCAGGTGTGTCCCACCACGCTGGCTCCAGCTACTTTTTAAACGACTACTCATACGATGTGCACTTTCACACTACGTACGCAGCACTAAAACACAACTGCTCCACTGAGCTCCCACTACTGTTAACCAAGCAGCTTCCCAGGCGGCAAACCAGTGAGGTGTCAGCATGGACACAAAAGCCAGACTACAAACCACGCTTTTGTAGACTTTTCTTTCATGATCAATTTGAAACATACTACAGGGAGGGTGGAGTAGAAAAAGAAAAGCAGACTTTATTTCCTGTAACACTAAGGCATATATTCACAAAGTGTTCCAATTAGTCAGCTCTACAACCCCAGTCACTACCTTCAGTGTTCACTGAGAAATAGTCAAGTGACAGAATCCACTGTGAGACTCCCCCAGCGAACAACATGGCTGTGCTATGTATAATATATGAACTTAGTAGGTTAGTCTCGCATATTTACCAAGTTTATTTAAAAATTACTAGCTCCAGTGGTTTATGGTGACAGTAATATAAACACCTAATTTCAGTCAATGTTCTATTCACTGCGAACATGAAACTTCTTAAAAGGTAGTGTGGGCTCCGGTCCAGTGACGACCATGACCGCTGGCACAGGGCAGGCTCGGACAGGCGGCAACTATACACACTCTGAGGGCGCTGTCATTTCCAACTTTTCTGTGCATACTTGTCTCATAATACAATACCAATCATTTCCTCAAATAAGTTGAAAAACAAGATGAATGCATGTTTCAATGTCATTTGAAAGTAACTCTTAAATAAAAAAGAAGTTCCTCATGTTTGTTAAATCAGTAGAGGTGGCTTCAACTGTCCCAGCTGCAGGTACAGTTCCCACCAGTCTTCGTGCCTTCTTAGAGCGTGGCACAGAGACGCCAGCATTTTATGTATGAGAAACCCCACCAAATATAAGTCTGCACTTAAATTCTTTAGACACTGAAATAAGAAACCAAAGGATGACTACTCAACAACAGCACTGGAACCTGTGAATTATTGTAAATAGTCATATATGTGCATACAATTCAAACAGTAAGCTTTTGGGGAAGAGAATAAAATAAATACACTGTCTCTTTCATGTCTATTCAATGCTGCCTAGGGTCAGGTGAAAAGATTAATATTACTAACAGGAAGAGTGAAACCATCGTAAGGAGGACAATTTCTAAGTAGTTACAACAACTTCCCAAACAAAGGTAGGCAGTACAGTTTCCTGTACAGTTGACTCCTGTAGTGTAACATCGCTGCTAGTCTGAGGGATGCTCCGTAAGCAATTAACACAAATATAAACAGGGACAAGCCACCACTAACCACTGCTTGACTACTGTAGTTTTGGAGAGCACTAGGGGAAACAAGGGGCAGGTGTCCATGGGAGCACCACGGATGCGCCTTATCGTCACCAGCACACAGTTAATAATCCACTGTCACGAGAAAGGTAATGTTTCCAAGTACACTGACCTAGAGCAGACTTTCTGTAGCAGAGTGAGATTATTTAAGTATTAGTAACACCTCCTCAAATTCCTCCGAACATACACATAATCAGCTATGCATATCAAAGCTATAAACAGAACTTTTAAACACTTTTATCTCATTTTGGAGAAGTTAAATAGTACAGATGGAATACTACTGAATTTTCTAAAATATCAAAACCTAGGGGTGAAACCAAAGAAAATATTATCTCTTTAGTAAGTGGCCTGTGGGAAACACAAGCTCATTCTTTTATAGGTTTGAGAGGATTGTGATCCAATGATTGTTTAGCAGCAATTTTACCAAACTGTAAATTCTTTTATTAACAGGCATTATAAACAGATAATACTAAACTTATTTAAAAACCATGAGTGTCACACCATTGAATATACAGTTCATGAATAACTTAAAATGTATTTCTCATTTTAAAAGGCAACACATAGCACACAAAACCTATACTAAACAAATAAGCTAAATATGGATACATGATTGATGTGTCTAAAATGATATATATATACAGTACATAATTGTTAATTATGTGCTCAGTACACGGTTCTGCACGATTCCCTTCATGCTTCACTCTCCCCAGAAGCTGAATTCTGAACTTCCTCTTCTAAAATTGGTACAATCAGGTTATCCTTCGACATCAAATTATATTTCATCACAAATTTAGTAAACCGATGACATAAAAATGTTTCATTCTGTAAAAAGGAAAAAAAAAGTCATTTTGCTATCCAAAATTAAAAGACTAGAAATAATATCAACACACATTATTGCCATCCTGACAAGAATGCATTACAGTAATTACTGCTTAGTTTCCGTCACCTTCAAACAAGCTAGGGTCATCTTGGACAAGGGAACCTCAACTAATGCCCCACCAGTCTGGCCTGTGACAAAGCCTATGGGGCTATATTCTTGATTGATATGCTCAGTGCCATCCCTGGGCAGACGTTCCAAGGATATAAAACAGCAGGTGGAGCCTTTAGCCTCAACACTTGAGAGGCTCACAGGGGGATTTCTAAGTCTGCATAATGAGCTCGATGTCAGTCAAGACTATAGTGAAACCTTGTCTCAGAACCAAACAGAAAGCAGGCTGAGCAAGCCATGAGAGCGCGGGGTAAGTAGTGCTCCCCACGACCTCCACTCCAGCGCCTGCCCTGACGTCCCTCATGACGGAGCGTAACCTAAGAGCTGTAAGCAGCAATAAACCCTTTGCTCTTCCAGTTGTTTCTGCTCCTGGTCTCTATCACAGCAATAGAAAGCAAGCTAAGACATATACTTACTTCATATTCATCAAATATCTGCCGGTGGTGAAAATAGGCATGTGAAAATATTCTATAAATCCTACGGCACACTGATCCTAGTTTTGCTACAGATGATTCTTTTATGCTAACCCTAAAAACAGAAGAGAAACCAGAGAGTCACAGGCTGGACAAAATGTTAGAAATACACAGTCCAATCTTGTCAATTTCCAAGCATGGAAACCAACACTCAAGGGCTAGAAGCATCAAGATCACGGCACAGAGCTGTAAGTGGCAAGAGTAGGACCAAGCCTTGGTCCTGGGTCAGCGGCTTCTCTACTCAACCGCAGCACCTTAGTGAAAACCTTCTGACACTGTGTTAAGGCAGAATGCACATAATGTACTAAAAGGAAACCTAAAACACCAAGACTTTGACAAATATTTTACACTATTAACATTTCGTCTACTACATGTAATTAAACTGCTAAGAGGATTTACTGTTTTACCTTGTAGAATCTGCTTGTCCTTCCTTATATTTTGAAAATCAAAATATGCATATTCTGATTCTCTTTGAGAAGTATTTTATATTCTAAAAATCTTTAAAAATTACATGTTTTCTGTGGTTTTTAACCTCCACAAATTTTAGATGAGGCATTTGGAGCTAATCATACTTTTGAGAGAAAAAAAAGACATCTAATTCCATCTACTTTGTAACAAATACAAATACAAAATTCCTTAACAGAATAAAAGACCAGTCACGAGCCATATAGGACAGGTACTTGCAATCACAATAATTACAAGGCCTTCCAGGGAGATGGCTCAAGTTCAAGAAGAGCTTGATGACGAGGTCAAGGCTACCATGGGCTACACAGACTGTCTCCAGACACCAGTTATTCTAAGCACGGCTGCACAAATCTTTAGTCCCAGCACTGAGAGACAGACAGGTGGATCTGTGAGTTCAAGGTCAGCCTGACGTACACAGTGAGTTCAAGGCTACCAAAGCTATATACTGGGACTCGGTCTCAAAAACAGTAAGTAAATAATTTTTTAAGAACTCAGTGGGGTGCTGGAGAGATGGTTCAAAGATTAAAGTCACCAACTGCTCTTCCAAATGTACTGAGTTCTATTTCCAGCAACCAATGGTGGCTCACAACCATCTATAATGAGATCTGATGCCCTCTTCTGGCCTGCAGGTAGAGCACTGTATACACAATAATAAATAAATATTGTCTTTAAAAAAAAAGAACTTGGTGATGGCATACACCTTTAATCCCAACACTTGGGAGGCAGAGGCAGGAGGATCCCTGTAAGTTTACAGTGAGAGTTCTAGGACCATCGGGACTACATTGAGAAACCATGTCTCAGAGGAAAATAAATAAAAGAACTCTTTAAACCATGGGTGGGATCTATTCTCAATTTTAAAAGGGAAGGGCTCATAAATCTCACCAGTAAAACAATAAATCTTAAAAACCTATCAACAAGGCTTGGTATGATATGCCTGTCAAGCTGCTTCTCACTGTTCATGCTGCCAAGCTCTTCCGCAGTAGTCAAGAGTAACTGCAGACACTCACAGCAGGTCACAGTACTGGAAAGAAGTGACTACTGAATGCTCAGCTATTAATCAGACATCCATATCACCCTCCTGCAAACTCATGGAATAAGTAATAATTTCAGAGTTCGAGGAGGACGTGGCATAGGATACTGACTTCCAGGTGTGACATGGGTGAGGCACTCTTGAACTCAGAGGGCACCTTCCCCGTCATGGGATGGGAAGGGGCTCCCAGAGCCCCACTCCTCCCTAACAATGTATATATTCAGGTAACCACTGATAAGGAAGAAAACACACTAGGCTAAAGTGCACCAACTTTCATCCATTTATCTAAATAACCCTAGTGGAATGTACTGGGGCACATGGAGGGGGGACACTGCAGGGAGAGGGAGAGAGAAAGAAGGAAAGAGAGAAGAGAGGGAGAGGAAGAAAGCAAGGAAAATAGAAGAGGCTAGTTGGGAAGAGGAAAGGGGTAGCATAAGAGCAATGGAGTGAACAGGATGAAAACACATCATGTATATGATAAAATGCATGATATATATATATACACACACACATATATACATATATCATAATGATGTCCACTGTTATTTATAATTAAATATACTAAAACTTTGCTTAGGATAGCCATAGGCAAAATAAGGAAAAACAGCAGTCTCCCTTAAGAGAGTCTGTTCTTTATTTCACCAGAGGAGGCTGATGCTAATGCCTGGTGAGGAGAGGCCTGGAGAAGGAGCACACATAGGAGACTAGCACTGACTAAATGCGTCTATAAGCTTTCAGAGACAAGTTCTAATGTTTAACTACAACCTTAATTTCCAACTAAAATAATGTGAACAAGTCAACTATATACATAAAATGTATAACCAGCCCTTGCCCTTTTCCCACCTCCATGCCCCACCCCAGCATGTGCTCTCCCTTCCCATGCTGCTTCCAGTAACCCGAAATATTAAATAATAATAATAATAATAATAATAATAATAATAATAATAATAATAATAATAATAAATTATATATATATCCCTCCTTTAATTCTAGCACTCGGGATGCAGAGGCAGGCAGATCTCTGTGAGTTCAAGGACAGCCTGGTCTACAAAGCGAGTCCAGGACAGCTAGGACTACAAAAGAAACCCTGTCTCAAAACAAACAAACAAACAAACAAACAAACAAAACCCTAATTTTACTTTTCAAATGAAATCCAAAAAGCATAATACCATGTTTAAAAGTTTTGTTTACCTGCTGGGAAAATATTTATTGCTATTCAGGAGACATGCAGCACCATCAAGGGTGTGTCTTGTATAGTCTATAGCAGGGCACTAGAAAAGAGAAAAATTTAAATGCATTAACAAAAAGGTGTATACATCTACTAGCTTTCCTTACCATACCTGACAGAAGCAACATAAAGGAAGAAGGGCTTCTTTTCACAGTTCAGAGTTTTAGTCCACCGTGGTGGAAGACTGTGGTAGGGAGGATCCTCAGCTCATGGCAGCCAGGAAGCACAGCAAGGCAGGAAGGGGCTGCATAAGAAAATGCCCTTCAGAGAGCAATTCCCGGTGTCCCGTTTTTTCTAACCAAATTCACCCTTCCAGCTTCCTCCATCTCTCAACACTGTTCACATTTTTCTATTTTTATTTTTATGGTATGTACACTGGTCCTTTGCCTGCATATGTGAGGGAGTCAGATGCCCTGGAATAGGAATTAGACAGTTGTGGGCTGCCATGTGGCTGCTGGGAATTTAACCCAGGTCCTCCGGAAGAGCAGCCAGTGCTCTTAACCTTCAAGCCATCTCTCCAGCCCTACACTGTTCAGCTTTTATATTCATCAGGGTATAAAGCAGTTACTGGGCCAGGGCTGTCATGAGTTAAGTATCTGTAAATGCACTCCAGTGTACCTACTTATACTTTATTCATCTCTTAACCTCGTCTCAATCCAATCAAGAAGACAACTAATCATCTTAGGTATCTTATTCTAAAGACATGAACATATTCTAAGAAAAAGCTCCCGATTTCCAAGTGACTATAAAATACATCACATTGATAAATGAAGTTTTGTTATCACTGGAAATTATAATATCAGGCTTCCAAAAGATACAGTAATTAATTTCCCAATTTCATCCCCAGCACCAAGCCTAAAAGAAAACAATGTTTGGGAGCAGGAAGAACACTAGATTATCTACTTCAGCCTGTGTACACTGGACAAACTGAATCTTTCAATGATGAGTGATTTACACAGGCTATAGTCGTTATGCGCAAGGCTAGCCTCCATACATCTATGCTGTGATAGGCACGCTCACACACGTACACATACACACAGACATACACATGCAGAGAGAGAGAGAGATACACATTCACACACACATAAATTTTTAGGTTACATTCAGTAGTTTTGGAAGTCTGGGGAGATGAACAGTGGCTAAGTGTAAGCATGAGGACCTGAGTTCAAATCCTAAGCACCCATGTAAAACGCTGCCATGACCAGAAGCACCTGGAACTTAAGCACAGTTTGGGTGGTGGGAGGAGAAAGGGTTTCTGGGGTTTGCTGGCTTGCAGCTTATCTCCAGATTCAAAGAGAAAGCCTGCCTCATGGGAGTAAGGTAGGGTGATAGCCTCCTCTGGTCTCCACAGGCACATGCACACACTTGCACACACAAGTGCGCATATGTCACACAGGCAAATACTAAACAAATTCAGCAGTGTTTCGTATATTTGTAACATTATCCAGCTATGCCTACTACATCCCACAATGCTTCTGTCTAAATATGGATGTGGAATGTACCCCAAAGGCTCATCGGCTGAAAACGCGGCTCCCAGCTGGTGGGTCTCTCAGGGGCGTAGCAGAAAGTTTGAGGGGTGGGGCCCAGTTGGAGGAAGTAGGTGACGGGACAGCGTCCTTGAAGAGAACACTGGGACTGTGGCCCTTACTCTCTGCTTCTTGGACGCCATGTAAGCAGACCTCCTTCCCCAAATGCTCCCTTCTAGGATGTTTGGCCTCACCTCAGGCCCAGACCATGGTGCCTCATGACCATGTACTGAAACCTCCCAATTCTCACCTCTTTTGGAGTTTTATGAGCTGCACAAAGAAAAATCCATTGTTCAGTTGCTGTCATTTGAGTACACGTATCTGGATGACATTCACTCTGTTAAAAATAATTATATTTTTTAATATGTAAAATGGTGATGAAAAGGTACATCATTTGGGTTACTACTTTATAACTTTTTGTTTTGTTTTGTTTTTGTTTTTTGTTTTTCAAGACAGGGTCTCTCTGTGTAGCCTTGGCTGTCCTGGACTCACTTTGTAGACCAGGCTGGCCTGAACTCACAGTGATTCGCCTGTCTCTGCCTCCCGAGTGCTGGGATTAAAGGCATGCGTCACTACTGCCCAGCCTCTCTAACATTTAAAAAGAAAATAAGAATCTTTGAATAAATCTAAGCCTAAAAAATTATTTGTAAAAATCTTAACTTTGAATTACAGCTTTAACATAAAGAAAATATTACCTGAAGTTTAACAGCAAGTCCATTTAGTTCAAGGCAGAATTGCCTAAAAATGTAAAATTCACATTTATTATCCAGGCTTTATTTTCTTCTTTTATTTCATAAGCATCCAAGTTAGTTACCCTCTTACATACTAAAAATGCATTTACTATTTCTGGAAAGTTAGCTTAGAAATTTCACCAAGACTCTAGGTAAACACATGCCTTTTGACTAGGTCAGTCCTATGAGAATCTACTGTAAAACAGTTGTAACTGTATACAGTTATGTTACAAAGATATATATATATACATGGTTCAAGTAACCATGTACACATGAGAAAACTTCTGACTATGATCAACAACTGGAGGGGAAGTTGTTGATATGTACAATAAAACATGAAAGACGGTTCAGTTATGTAAAACGTATGTACATTTATTTTTATATACAGTTAGACACACACACAAAAAGACTAAACTTAAAAAAAAAATATTTATACAGTATTCTGTCTATACACCAGAAGAGGGCACCAGATATCATATGGTTGTGAGTCACCATGTGGTTGCTGGGAATTGAACTCGGGACCTTTGGAAGAACAGCCAGTGATCTTAACCTCTGAGCCATTTCTCTATCTGTAGCCCTTTTGTGTGTGTGGTTTTGGTTTTTTGAGACAGGGTTTCTCTGTGTAACAGCCCTGGCTGTCCTGGAACTCTCTCTGTAGACGAGGCTGGCCTTGAACTCAGAAATCCACCTGCCTCTGCCTCCCAAGCTGGGATTAAAGGTGTGCTCCACTATGCCCAGCTACTGGTTTTTTTTTTTTTTGACTAAACATTTTTTATAGACTTGAATTTTTAAACTTAGCCAGACATGGTGGCTCATTCCTTTAATTCCCATACTCAGGAGGCAGATCTTTTGAGTTCAGACAAACCCTGTCTTGGGGGAAAAAACAAGCAAAAAAAAAAAAAAAAAAAACACCACAAACACTAAATCAGGCCAGGTGAGGTAGGTGATGAGCACCTTTAATCCAGAAGACAAAGGCAGATGACTCTCTGAGAGTACAAGGGAAATCTGTTCTACATAGTAGGGTCACGGTTACATAGAGAAAGATCCTGTCGCTAACCCATCCCACACAAAGGAAAGGAAAGGGGAAAGGAAAGAGGAAAGGAAAAAGGAAAGGGAAAGGAAAAGGAAAAAGGAAAAGAAAGGAAGAAAGGAGGAAGGTAGGAAGGAAGGAAGGAAGGAAGGAAGGAAGGAAGGAAGAAAATAAAATTAAAGCCAGGCATGGTAATATACGCCTTTAACCCCAGCTCTATGAAGGCAGAGGCAGGCAGATTGCTGTGAGTTTGAGGCCAGCCTGGTCTACAAAGTGAGTCTAGGATAGCCAGGGTTATACACAGAAACCCTATCTCAGAAAAACAAAATAAAATAAACAAACAAAAAATTATCAATTGCATGTTTGCAATTCTAGTACTCAGGCAGAAGATTAAGAGTTTGAGATCCTGTTGGGCCAGTGTCCAATTATAAGTGAGTATATGCCATGTGTATCTTTCCGGGTCTGGGTTAACTCACTCAAGATGATCATTTCTAGTTCTATCCATTTGTCTGCAAATTTAAGAATTTCCTTTTTTTTTTTTTTTTTTTTTTTTTTTTGGTTGGTGAGTAGTATTTCACAGTGTAAATGTACCACAGTTCCTTTATCCATTCTTCAGCTGAGGAACATCTAGGTTGTTTCCAGGTTCTGGCCATTACAAATAAAGCTGCTATGAACATGGTTGAGCATATGTCCTTGTTGTGTGGTGGAACACTTTCTAGGTATACTCCAAGGAGTGGAATAGCTGGTTCTTGAGGAAGCCCTATTCCCAGTTTTCTGAGAAAGTGGCAGACTGATTTCCAAAGTGGCTGTACTAGTTTGCACTCCCACCAGCAATGAAGGAGTGTTCCCCGTTCTCCACATCCTCGCCAGCATATGCTTGAGTTTTTGATGTTAGCCATTCTGATGGGTTTAAGATGGAATCTCAGAATCATTTTGATTTGCATTTCTCTGATGACTAAGGATGTTGAGCATTTCTTTAAGTGTTTCTCAGCCATTCAATATTCCTCTGTTGAGAATTCTGTTTAGTTCTGAGCCCTACTTCTTAGTTGGGCTATTTGGTTTGGTGGTGTGAAAGTCTTCACTTAGCCAGAGATAGGTATAGATACTGGGACTTCCTATTGGCACTCTATGTGAGAGAGGTAAGGGAGAATGGGGAAACAGAAGGATCCAGAGAGTCCTAGAAACCTACAAGATCATTAAGGCTGGCAGATCTAGACCCAGGCGTGTCAGCTCAAACTACTGTACCAACCAAGGACAACGCATGCAGTAAACCTACAACCCCTGTCCAGATCTAGCCAATGGACAGCACATTCTCCACAGTTGTGTGGAGAGCAGGGACTGACTCGGATATGAACTCTGGTGCCCCCTATTTGACCACTTCCCCTTGGTGGGGAGGCCTGGTGACACTCAGAAAAGTAAGCAGGCTACCAGGATGAGACCTGACAGGCTGTGACCATATGGTGGGAGAAGAGGTTCCCTTCTGTCACAGACCTAGGGGAGGGGAATAGGATGAAAGAGGGAGGGGGGTGTCGGGCGTGGTGGCGCACGCCTTTAATCCCAGCACTTGGGAGGCAGAGGCAGGCGGATCACTGTGAGTTCGAGGCCAGCCTGGTCTACAAAGTGAGTCCAGCCAAGATTATACAGAGAAACCCTGTCTCAAAAAACCAAAAGAAAAAAAAAGAAAGAGGGAGGGGGAACAGGAAGATACAAGTGAGGGGATAACAACTGTGATGTAATCTGAATAAATTACTTAAATTAAAAAAAAAAAAGTTTGAGATCCACAACCAGCTGGGATTGTCTTCAATCGTAGCACCTAGGTGTTGGAGGTTGGTCTGATGCACTTTGATGCTAATTACTGCTTGCAGTCTCTGTGACCAGCCAGTACCTTGCCTAGGGCCTAATCTATTTGACCAATAAAAAGCCATCACACCTGGGCAGAGCCAATGGGATAGGTGTGGCTTAGGTTCTCGGGCTTGGGGAGACAGAGAGAATCTTGGAAAGAAGAGAGACCAGAGAAGGGAGAGAAAGAGGCTCGCCATCATGGGATAGGTGGAGGTGAAGCACATGGTCAGAGTGGATGGAGGCTCAGGCCCAGATGGAGAACATTAGCAAGTATAAGGGACTATGGATGGGAGGTAGCTTGATAGAAGTTATTAGAAGCAGATGGCATGGGATTGGGACAGGTATGGGCTACCTGCCCCACTATGGGAATAGTATCCTCCTTGCCCCAGGTAACTGAGGCTATTTTAAAACGTTTACAGGTGTCTGTGTCTTGATTGATTGCTAGTGGGTTAGAAAATACTGTCTTAATAATAATTATAGGCCTGATAATAAACATTATTAGGCAATACTGGTAAATTAACCACAACACCTAGGAGGTGGCGTTCAAGACCTGGGCTACCAAATGAGACCTTGTCTCAAAATCTCAAAATAACCAAAAGACACAAAAGAAATTGGGTTCTGATTTACACAAATCTTATTTGATTCATAATTATCATTAGGAGCTAATTATTAGTGTGCTTTTTTTTTTTTTGAGACAGGGTTTCGCTGTGTAGCCTTGGCTGTCCTGAACTCACTTTGTAGACCAGGTTGGCCTCCAACTCGAGATGCACCTGCCTCTGCTTCCCGAGTGCTGGGGTTACAGGCACGCACCAGTTCTTACTAGAACTGCTAGTACTCCCCTGAGATTTCATAAAAACCTACCTTAAATGTTCATACTTCCATACACCTTCATCTTGGCCTTCAGGTGGTTCAAGAATTTTGTCAATATTGGAGCAGTCTGCCCTTATGTTCTGTTGAATATACTATAAAGAAAGAAGTTCTCATGGTTAATTAAATTATACTACATGTTATATTTCACACTAAATATGTTTAATATTTTTGTTTTGTTGAGATGATGTAGCTCTGACTGTCCTGGAACTCGCTATGCACAGGGAACCCTTGGAGTTGGCTTGGCCGAGCTGTGCTGAGGCACAGGTTTTTCAGGTTAGAGTCCATGGATCCTGGGGCACAATGCACTCCCTCAGGCAGTGAGGTGTTCAGGCTGCTTTGTTTCTCCGTTTGTTCCCTTATAAGTCAAGGAAAGTATAGAAGGTTGACAGGACAATTGGTCTTAGACATTAATCTTGTATACCCTGTAAAAATTGCAAACATCATTGTATCCTGGCAACTACAACTGTATTGATCCTGGCAATTGTCACTATATTGTTTCTAATAAAGGTATAAAGTCTGGTTGCTCTCAATAAAATTTCCACAGCTTAAATTTTACTGTGGACCCTCCAACTGGCCTGGTTTCACCCGTCATGGCCATATCAGGTGATCTTGGCCTGGAGGCATGCACAGGCACGTAGAGCTATATAGACCAGGCTGACCTTGAACTCATAGAGATCAGTCTGATTCTGCCTCCTAGGTCATGGAATTAAAGGCATGTGCTACCTAGACTAGCTCAAATGAAATTATAGGCATGTGCTAACATACTGAACTTGAGTTCTTATTTAAGCCTCTTATACTGCGGGGGTCTGAGGGTAAGGGAATGGGTTCACACTGTTCTCCAGACTGGTCTAGCACTCAAGTTCTCCTTCTACCTCAGCCTCCCATGAGACTCTAATATAGGCGTAAAACATTTGGAATTTTCTCAGATTTTGTTCCCACTTCATCCTAATGATCTTAAGATTGGGGGGGGCGGGGTTCTGAGCTAATTATTAATGTGCTTTTATTTTATTTATTTATTTATTTTTTTTTTGAGGCAAGATTTCTCTGTGTTAACTGTGACTGTCCTAGACTTGCCTTGTAGACCAGGCTGGCCTTTAACTCACAGTGATCCGCTTGCCTCTGCCACTCAAGTGCTGGGATTAAAAGCATGTGCCACCATGCCCAACGATCTTAAGTTTTGATCGATCTTAAGTTTTGATGCTCTCAAGTAAATACAACTAATCCTAGACCACCTCAAATTCCACAAAATAATTCTTTCCAAATCGCCCCCTCTCCCAACAAATTCCTAACTCATTTAAAATTTTTCTTTTTTGATATTATAATAATGTATCATTTCCCCTTCCCTTTTTTCACACTCCAATATGCCCCTCCTTGCTCTTTCAATATTATGGCCTCTTTTTTCAGTTATTATATACCTGTATGTATATTCGTATGTATTCCTAAATATATACATACAACAGGTTCAGTCTGTTCATAACTCGCTTTTTTGTTTGTTTAAGAGAGTTGTTTTTCTACATAGCTGTAGTCCGTGTGCATGCGTGCAATGTAAGACAAAAAAAGTGGCTGGAAGCCAGGTGTAGTGGCTCACGCCTTTAATCCCAGCACTCGGGAGGCAGAGGTAGGTGGATCACCGTGAGTTCGAGGCCAACCTGGTCTACAAAGTGAGTCCAGGACAGTCAAGGCTACACAGAGAAACCCTGTCTGGAAAAAAAAAAAAAAAAAAAAAAAAAAAAAGCCCACATACCAAAAGGTGGCTGGAGAGATTGCCATGGGTGATGGGAACCAAACGCTTATATTTTTGGTGGTGAGCCTATCTCTCCAGTCCTTTGTTTAGTTTTTAAGACAGAGTTTTTCTGTGTAACTTTGGCTGTCCTGGACTCACTCTGTAGACCAGGCTAGCCTCGAACTCAAAGCTATACACCTGCCACTGCCTCCCTGGGTGCTGAGATTAAAGTGTGCCACCTGGCCTGACTTCATAACTCGCTTTTATTGTACTTTCCATTACTACACTTTTCAGTCCTATGAGTCTGTTGCTGCTACTGGCTTAACAAATCAATGTGGCTACTGCAGTGTATTAGCATCCGTTCTCCAACAGTATGTATACACTTTACATCTCATCTCTGCATCTTGCTTTCATAGTCTCATATTTCAAGCTTTTCCTTTCTTTTTTTTTGTTTTTGTTTTTTCATTTTGTTTTTCAAGACAGTGTGTCTCTGTAGTTTTTCAATACTATTATATCTGTTATGCTAACTTATGATTAATGATCTTTTTAAAAAATATTTATTTATATGAGTGTTCTATTTGCATGTATAACAGAAGAGAGCATCAAATCCCATTACAGATGGTCATGAGCCACCATGTGGTTGCTGGGAATTGAACTCAGGACCTCTGGAAGAACCCGACAGTGCTCTTAACCACTCAGCCATCTCTCCAGCTCCATGATTAATGATCTTTTGATGTTACTATTTTAACTGTTTGAGAGAGCATGATGAATTATGTTCATACAAGATGGCAAATAAAATTCACAAATTATGTATGTTCTGAATATTTCATTGATCAGTCATTCTTTTATTTCTCTTTCTCCTTGGGTCCCTAAACATAACAATATTGAAAATGGGCCAATTAAAATTAGTCTCTAACTATTCAAATAAAAGAGGAGTCATTCATTGTTCATCACTTTTAAATCAAAAGCTTGAAATGCTATGTTTATGAGGAAATCTTTCCAGAAAGCTGAGACAGACTAAAAGTTAGGCCTCCTATGCTAGTTGGAGCCACACTGCAAAGGAAAAGGAAAAGTTCTTGAAGGATACTAAAATGCTACCTAGTGAATAAACCAAATATAAAAGTAAAATGAGCTGGGGATGCAGTTCAGTGGAGAAAGCTTGCAAATGTAAGGACATTGGTAGACACTCAGACCACGACCTGTAAATCATTTTAAATACCGTTTAAAGTATATGTTTATATCTGTTCATGCTATTCCTTCTGTTCTTTGGAGAGCCCTGAATAATATAGTTTGTGCTGGCCAGTTTATCTCAGCTTGGTACAACCTAAAGTCAACAGAGAAGAGGAAGCCTCAACTGAGAAAATGCTTTCATAAGATCAGGCTATAGGGAAGTCTGTAGGATATTTCTTTTTTTTGTTTTTTTGTTTTTTTGTGTTTTTGTTTTTTTTGGTTTTTTGAGACAGGGTCTCTCTGTAGCCTTGGCTGTCCTGGACTCACTTTGTCGACCAGGCTGGCCTCGAACTCACAGTGATCCGCCCGCCTCTGCCTCCCGAGTGCTGGGATTAAAGGCATGCGCCACCACGCCCGGCTGTAGGATATTTCTTAATTAATGATTGTTAGTACTACAGATGATGGAACATAAGACAAATAAAACTCTGTCCTCCCCGGTTTGCTTTTAGACATGTTATTTCATCACTGCAATAGTCATCCTACTTCAGGCACAGTGTCTGAGGAGGCTGAGGAGGCGTCCGGTTCCTTGAAGGGAGTTAGAGGTGGGAGCCACCTGATGTGGGTGCTGAGACCTGCACTCTGATCATCATCAAGAACAGCAACTCTTAACCTCTGTGCCGTCTCTCCAACCTAGAACTCAATACTCATTAAATATGCTACCAAAACTTAGATTATTCTTGGTAAGCTACAAAGTCATTTGTTACCAATTCTTAAAGTTTATTATATTAATACTAAATAATAATATAGTATGTTAATATAAGAAAATTATTTGCTATCAACAAAACCATTACTACTTTCAGTTTCAAGAAAAAGCCTAGCATCCATTACAGGCAAGCTTGGTGGTGTGGTGTACAACGATAATCCTAGTACAGTCAAGCTTGGTGGTGTGGTGTACAACTATAATCCTAGAACAGGCAAGCTTCGTGGTGTACACCTATAATCCTAGTACAGGCGAGCTTGGTGGTGTACAACTATAATCCTAGTATAGTCAAGCTTGGTGGTGTACACCTATAATCCTAGTACAGTCAAGCTTGGTGGTGAACACCTATAATCCTAGTACAGTCAAGCTTGGTGGTGTACACCTATAATCCTAGTACAGTCAAGCTTGGTGGTGAACACCTATAATCCTAGTACAGGCAAGCTTGGTGGTGTACACCTATAATCCTAGTACAGGCAAGCTTGGTGGTGTACACCTATAATCCTAGTACAGGCAAGCTTGGTGGTGAACACCTATAATCCTAGTACTTCAGAGGTCGAGTCAGGATCAGAAGCTCAAGATCCTCCTCAGCTGTGTACCAAGCTTGAAGCCAGCCCGGGCTACAGTAAGACCCCGTCTCAAAAAGGAAAAAATAGGGCTGGAGAGATGGCTCAGAGGTTAAGTGCACTGGCTGCTCTTCCAAAGGTCCTGAGTTCAATTCCCAGCAACCACATGGTGACTCACAGCCATCTACAATGAGATCTGATGCCCTCTTCTGGTGTGCAGGTGTACGTGTAGTTAGAATACTGAAAACATAATAAATAATAAATCTTAAAAAAAAAAGGAAAAAATAAATAAGGAGATGTGACTAGATGACTACAATGGCAGGATAAAAGATAAGTTTTCCTGCTTATGAATGAGTAATGAAAACTTTGTTTTGAGGTCTTTAAGGTTTGTTTTTGTTTTTGTTTTCCATTTACTAATGTGCCACAGGCATGTAGAGATGAGAGGACCATTTGTGGGAGTCAGTTCTCTCCTTCCATTACCAGGCAGGGTTGATGCTGAGTGTCTTTAATAAGCCATCTCACCAGCCCTATTAGTCTTTTTTGAGACAGAGGTTCCTCTGGCCTCTGCCTCCTGACGGATGCCAGATGCCTGAGGTAGAAGGAAGCATCAGATCCCACAGAATTGTACTTACAGACTGCTGTGGCTGTGAGTGGTGAAAGCATGTAGCAGTGAACCCAGATCTTCTAGAAGAGCAGTAAGTGGTCTTAAGCACTAAGCCATCTCCCCATCTCTATTAAGAGCTCTTTAAATGACACAATGGGGGTGAAGGGGGAGCAGAGATGGCTAAGCAGTTAAAAGCACTACCTGCTCTTCCAAAGGACACAGGTTCAGTTCCTAGCTACATGGCAACTCACAACTCTGAAACTCCAGTTTTAGGAGAGCTACCACTCTCAGATATACATGCAGCAAAACACATTAAATTAATAAAATAAAAAAAAAAAAAAAAAGAGAGAGAGAGAGATGTGGTGGGAAAAGGTAAGAATAATTACTCTAATCCAGACAATGGTGGCTCATGCCTTTAATCCCAGCACTCAGGAGGCCGAGGCAGGCGGATCACTGTGAGTTCAAGGCCAGCCTGGACGAGTCTAGGACAGCCAAGGCTAATAAAGAAACCCTATCTCGAAAAACCAGGAGTAAGTGAAGAGCGAGGAAAGGGGCCCAAGTAAGGGTTAAGAGTCTTTCAACTGGGGGCTGGTTAAAAGCACTTATTCTTTTTTTTTCTTTTTTCTTTTTTTGAGACAGGGTTTCCCTGTGTAACCTTGGCTGTCCTAGACTCTCTTTGTAGACCAGGCTGGCCTCGAACTCACAGAGATCCACCTGCCTCTGCCTCCTGAGTGCTGGGATTAAAGGCATGCACCACCACGGCCGGCTAAGAGCATTTATTCTTGCAAAGGCCCCAGGTTCAATTCTCAGCACCCACATGGAGACTCACCACTTCCTTAGGTACCACACATGCATGTGCTACATAGACATACATGGAGACAAAGCACTCACACACAAAGTAAAATAAATGAAAAAGAATTTAAGGAGTCTTTCAACTATAATAATAAAATACTGATTCTACTTAAGTAGACTGTATGTAACAAAGGCTTTAGTAATCATCACAATCACAAAAAAAAAAACCATAAATTATACTTCAGGCATAATGCTGAAAAGTTCAAATAACCCTTCAAAGGGGGAGAAAATGACTAACAAGATTAGCATGAAGCCCTGCCCAAGTTCAAAACCTAGTACCGCACACACCAGATATGGTGCTGCATACCTCTACTGCCAGCACTAGGAAGGGGGAGGACTGGGAGGACTATCCTGTACCCTCAACTTCATGTCCTCTTTTTAACTTAATAATCCAACAACTTCAGTTTGTGTTGTCCATATGCTGTTGGTGTGGGGCCATGCACTGGGTTATGGCTGACCTACCAGGAACAATACCCTTAAGGAAAACTGAATTATCCAGTGACACTTAAGTTAAAAGTAGGATGCTCATGAACTGCATCCCACTCCAAGCTAGATGGTTTGATGTTGTGGCAGGCAACCACAAACAATTAACTCCTTAATTTGAACTTTAGCAATTAGCCATGAATATTATTTTTTCACCAAGCTCCTGATTCTATTCAATATGAAAGAACCATCATTTTTTTCATGAGGCTGGGGTTAAGCGTAACACAGTATAGTAATAAAATATAGATTCTCAAGAAGAATGTCTTAGAATCTCCTGTGCTATTCAAACAAAACATGCTGTGGGTGTGAGGGCGGGGCACACCTTTAGTTCCAGCACTCGGGAGGCAGAGGCAGAGGCAGAGGCAGGAGGATGGATCTCTGTGAGTTCAAGGCCAGCCTGGTCTACAAATCCTATAACAGCCAGGGCTGTTACACAGAGAAACCCTGTCTTTAAAAACAACAACAACAAACAAACAAAAAACCAAAACATGCTGTGGAAGCCCTCCTTGGGAATCAATGCTACAATAAGCCATGTGATAGCAGTAACAAGCTAAAGGAAAATACCTGTTTTCACATACACTGAAAGGTGTAAGTTATGAACTAAAATCATTATAAAAACATATAAATCTCAAAAATATGCTATCAAAGTTTTAGTAACTAATTTAGCATTTTATTTGTTTTGTTATTCTAATTTGTCATTCAATTAATTTTAACTCACCATACATTCAAATTTCATAACTTAAAAATGAGGTTTGATCACAATGCTAAATAACCATTCCATTAACCCAGTGGAATCTAATTTATCCCCCCCAACACACACACACACACACACACACACACACACAAAATAGGAATAGTCAACTATGCCAAAGATATAAAATGTTTGTTATGAGAGTTGTAAAATAAACTGTTATTACCTGCTGAACAGCAAGTGTACTGTCCATTTCATCAAATGATTCATCAGGCCAATTATAGAAATCCTATAAAAGTAAACTCATGGTTAAAGCACATACAAAGTTACAAGGAGGACACAGTCATGCTACGATAAACACCATTTCTTAAGAAAGATTCAAACCTTACACCAGAGTAGAAAAGCCTTTACAATGTGACTACCAGTGAAATAAAAGAACCCTAGCCAATATTCTTAAATGGACATCAAGGCTATTTAACTGAACCACACATTATATTTATTGCAACCACAAGTCCCACAAATACATTCTCATTAATCTTTCATGGGCTGTTTAACTGGAAAAAGGCATCACTTTTTGTTTACAATTATTAGATAATACCCCTAAAAGTTGCACTGGAAAAAATATCTCCATACATCAAAAAACTAAACCAAGAGTTTTACAGAGCTAGCATTATTAGTAAGGAATTTGCAACTCCATACGCTATTTTAAACAATTTTTTATTTCATAGTCTAATAGTGTAACATTCTATTTCAATTACAAGTAGAGTTTTAAATTCCTAAGTAGAAATATGACTCCCCTCAAAAAAGTATTAATCCAAGGGCTGGAGAGATGGCTCAGTGGTAAGATCACTGGCTGCTCTTCCAGAGGAGCTAGGTTCTATTCCCAGCACCCACACGGCAGCTCACAACTGTCTGTAGCTCCAGTCTTAGGGGACCCAGTGCCCTATCTAGCCTTGGGAGCACTGCATGCATATGGTGCACACATATGCAAGCAGCTGCCCAAACATATAGACCCTGTTTGAATTTTAGGTGTTTTTATCCGGAGCTGGGAGAAATGGGACAGCAGGCATGTACACTGCCCTGGGTTTAATCCCCATCATGAAGGGCATCATGCAAATGATTTTTTGTTCTGCTGTTTTTCAAAGCAGGGTTTCTCTATGTAGACCAGGCTGTCCTGGAGCTCAGAGATCTGCCTGTCTCTGTCCTGTCCTCCAGTCCCCACCACCACCCCTGCCCTGTCCCCAAGTGCTGGGATTAAAGGGCTGTGCCACCACTGTCCACCTCCAAATTTTTAAGGCAGATATTTTTGTGGAACACTGGTCTTGAATTCCTTTCTATTTGAATTTTTTGTTGTCTGTTTTTAGAGACAAGGTTTCTATGCAGCCTTGGCTGTACTAGACTTGCTTTGTAACCAGGATGGCCTCAAACTCACAGAAGGCTCTGCTTCCCTGAGTGCTGGGATTACAGACATGTGCCACCACCCAGCTCCTATTTGATTTTTCAGCAAATTTTACTTATATATCTCACATACCTTCCTGTTTTGTTTTTCAGTCCTGGAGATAGAGCATGGGATCTGTTTTATTGTTTGTTTTTTTGTTTGATTAACCTTTATTTTATGTGTGTTGGTGTTTTGCTTGCATGTATGTCTATATGAAAGTGTCAGAGCTTGGAGTTACAGACAACTGTGAATTGCCATGTAGGTGCTGGGATTTGAACCTGGGTGTTCTGGAAGAGCAGGCAGTGCCCTTACACTGAACCATCTCTCCTGCCTTGAACCTAGGGTCTCACATATGCTAGGGAAACACTCTACCACTGAGCTATTTCCAGCCCTTTCTATAATATTTATTTTCACTAAATTTTACAGACTCACCCTGAACTTGCAACCTTCCTACCTCAGACTCCTACATAGGCCTGTGTCCAGGCATGGCTCCAACATATCTTTAATAAGCAGCGTAATCCCTAGCATAGACAGGGTCCTCAACAAATGTCTATAGGCTAAAATGAACACAGGGAAGGGGAAGGTTATTGAACCAATGACCTATAAACCTTTACTAACCAACAAAAGTTAATAGAGATTAGGGAAATAAAGAAAATTAAGAATGCAGTGTATAACACACAACTAAAGTTTAAGAAAAGGAGCCAGGCAGGCAGTGGTGGTGCACACCTTTAAACCCAGCACTTGGGAGGCAGAGGCAGGTGGATCTCTGTGAGTCTGAGGCCAGCTGGTCTACAGAGCTAGTTCTAGGACAGCCAAGGCTATACAAAGAAACCCTGTCCAAAAGGAAAAAAGAAAGATTAAGGAAGGAAGGCACGTATTTATGGATATAGTGCATATACTAAGTCATATCCCCATATAGGAGAGGCTAAGACAAAAGACTGCCTCAAGTTGGAAGCCAGCTTCATCAAAGAAAGTTGCAAGCTTACCTAGACAGTAAAACATTGCCTCAAACCAACAAATTAATTCAGGCATAGTGTCACACATATAATCCCAGCACTTGGGAGGTGGAGGGATGATGATCAGTAGTTCAAAATAATTGTCAGCTTTATAGACAGTTCAAGACCAGTCCAAGAGCTATGTAAGACTGTCTCAAAAATGGGTGGGGGATAGGGAAGCATGTACATGAAAGTATCTAGTAAAAAATTAAAAAGCAGGGTGTGGTGGCACATGCCTTAAATCCAGCACTTGGAAGGCAGAGGCAGGCGCATCACTGTGAGTTCGAGGCCAGCCTGGTCTACAAAGCGAGTCTGGGACAGACAAGATAACACAGAGAAACCCTGTCTCGAAAAACCAAAAAATATAAAAGAACAATTGCAATAGGGAGTGTTAATGGCAAACAGCCATGAGAAGAAACTGAATGCTCAGCCATAACTTGGTATCTGTATCACCCCTCCAATGCCATCAACAGACATTTATGTGTATGTATCACACCCAATACTAAGAAAACATCACATCATAGAAGAGGGAACGGAAACAATCTAAGAACCGGCAGAGTGGCAGCAGTGCACACCTTTAATCCCAGCACTCGGGAGGCAGGGGCAGGAGGATGAGTTCCAGGGCAGCCAGGCTGAGGGAGAAACCCTGTCTTAAAGGAGGTGGGGGGAATGGAGACTCTAAGGACCTCAGGAAGCGGTGCACTGCTGTGGGACAGTACGCTGGGTACAACATACTGCTCTTACAGAGACTATGGTTTCAGCTCCCAGAACCCTATCATGCGGCTCACACCTGTAACTACAGTTCCACATCAAACAACCTCTTCTTGCTTCTATCGGTACCTGCATTCATATGGTACACAAAAACACACACAAATAAATACAAAATAAAATTGTTAAAGAGTATAGGTTATTTGCTTTTGAAATATGAGTGAGGGGCTTGGGAGACGGCTCCTTGGGTAAAATCATTTGTTGCACAAGCAGAGTCTCAATCCCCAGCCAGAGGCAGGCAGAGCATCTCTTTGAGTTTAACGCCAGTCTGATCTGCATAGCAAGTTCTGGATAAGCCAAGACTACATAGAAAGACCCTATCTCAAAAACACAACACACTAGGGTTGGTGGCTCATGGCTTTAATCCCAACATCAGGAGGCAGAGGCAGGCAGATCTTTATGAGTTCAATGCTAGCCTGGTCTCCATAGTGACCCTGTTAGATGAGAGAGAAAGACAAAGAAAAATAACATGGGCTATGGAGCAATCAAGGCAGCCAGCCACACATGCCTCAAATTCCAGCACTGGCAAAAGCAGGCAGCTCCAGGAGCTCCCTGGCTAGCTAGTCAGCCTTGCTGATGAAATCATAAGCTCTGGCCAGGCGTGGTGGTACAGGCCTGTAATCCTAGCACTCAGAGGCCGACAGATCTCTCTAAATTCAAAGCCACCCTGGTCTATAAAGTAAGCCCAGGACAGCCAGGGCTGTTACACAGAGACACCTTGTCTCAAAAAAAACCAAAAAGAATAAAGGTTCAATGTCAAAGGTTCAGAAACCCTGTCAAAAGCAGTAGCCAGAGAACAAGAGATATCTTTCCCTGGTCTCCATGCATACCTACAGAGGAGACACCCACACATGCACACAAAAAAAAACTTTTAAAAATTAAAATTATTAACAAAACCAGGCACGGTGGCACATGCCTGTAGTCCCAGCACTTGGGAGACAGATTGCCATGAGTTCGAGGCCAGCCTGGTCTACAAAGTGAGTCTAGGAAAGCCAGGACGATTACACAGAGAAATTCTGTCTCAAAAAATAAAGTAGTGTGTGTGTGTGTGTGTGTGTGTGTGTGTGTGTGTATATAATTCCATATATATATATATATATGGAAACTTTAGCGACCCAGGAGTGATGTGATGATACAAGCCTATAATCCCTCCCTTCATTTGGAAGCTGAGATAGGATTATAAAGAGGTTAAGGCTCACAGGAACTAGTGAGTACCAAGACAACCAGGTTTAGATACAAAACCCTGCCTCAAAACAAAATCCATAGTGTTGGCCTATAGAGGAACGAGGACAAGGAATTCAAAGTCATCCCTAGCTACACAATGAGTTTCAGGTCAGCCTAGGCTACATGAGAAAGAAAGAAAAAACTAACTCATTATTAAATGTTTTGCCACATTAATTGTGACATTCATTAGACAATCAGGAGAAAAATTAAATCTACTTTAATAATGTGGGCAATGGTGGCACATATGCCTATAATCCCAGCATTTGGGAGACAGAAGCAGATGGATCTCTCTGATTTAGAGGCCACATTTATAAAAAAAGAAAGAAAGCAATGTGCTCAGTTAATTAGTCAATATATATTAACACACACACACACACAACCAAATATTCTCCATATTCTACTCTAACTTTTAAAACGTTCTACAGCCAAGGCTGTGACTCTAGCACTAAGGAAATGGAGGCAGGATGCGACAGTCAAGGTCATTCTCAGCCACTTAACTCTGCTCAAGGCCAGCCAACCTGGGAGACAGGAGACCAGGCCCCGCCCCTCAAAATGCAGGAACATATGCCACTTACTGCTCATATGTAACACAATAGACCTCATTTTGGAACAGGTCTATTTTAGTAAAGTTTTGTTGTTTTTGTTTTTGTTTTGTCCTCGAGACAGGGTTTCTTTTGTATTCCTGGCTGTCCTGGACTCGCTTTGTAGACCAGGCTAGCCTCGAACTCCAAGATCCCCCTGCCTCTGCCTTCCAAGTGTTGGGATTAAAGGCATGCGCCACCACACCTGGCCCCCATTTCAGTAAAATTACGTGATAAGCAGGAAAGGCTGCTTAAAAGCACCTTTCTTCTTTTAATCCTCATTTTTTTTCTATTACATTTTTACTTAACCTTAACTTCTAATAAAGTAGGAAAATGAAAAATGTACACATATGACTTACTCATAAAACACAGCAAAGGACAGGTTGTAGTATTTATTGTAAATAATTTTTCAAAATTAAAAACATTCATATAAGGATATAGCTGAGAAACAAAGTGCATGCTTAATTTACCACAGGAAAAGTATTGGATTTAAAGGAAGTGATCCCTTAAAAATTAGGAAAAAAAAATAACAAAAACAACAACATCATGATGGGCAGATCTGGGCACAGAGGTTCTACTCAAACTACTGTACCAAGCAAGGACAATACTAGCGGTAAACATCGAACCCCTTCTCAGATCTAGCCAATAAACAAGACATTCTCCACAGCTGAGTGGAGAGTGGCGACTGACTCGACTGACTCTGACACGAACTCTGGCACCCCATAATTGACCACTTCCTGGTGGTGGGGAGGCCTGGTGGCACTCAGAGAAAGAATAAGCAGGCTACCAAGAAGAGACTTGATAGCCGATGACCATATAGTGGGGGAGGAGGTCCCCCTCGGTCACAGACATAGGGGAGGGGAACAGGGTGAAAGTGGGAGGGAGGATATAAGGGATAGGATAACAACTGAGATGTAATCTGATTTAATTAATTAAATTTTAAAAATTGAAATTAAAAATTAGCGGGGAAAAAAGAGCCAAACATGGAGCACACTTTTAATCCCAGACTCGGGAGGCAGAGGCCAGAGGATCGCTGTGAGTTTGAGGCTAGCCTGGTCTACAAAAGCAAGTCCAGGACAGCCAGGGCTACATAGAGAAACCCTGTCTTGACACCAAAAGCCAAAAAAAAAAGAAAAAGTAAAAATGCCGGTTGTGGTGGGAGGCAGAGGCAAGTGGATCTCTGTGAATTGGAGGCCAGCCTGGTCTACAAAATGAGCCCAGGGCAGCCAAGGCAACACAGAGACGTCTTGTCTCAAAAAACCAAAACCAACCCCCCCCCCAAATAGAAAAAAATGTTGCCTATGCACAATAATAGCATCTGGAAAAAAGGGAGAACCCATAGAAAGAAACGTTGTAAAATAGTAAAAAGTACACCTAGTATACAAATTTCCAACAGTGAAGGCAAACTGTTATTAGAAGGCACTGACAACTCCTAACTACATAATAAGTTTCAAAGCAATGTTCTAGGCTAGGGAGGTAGCTCAGGTGATGGGGAGCTTGCCTAGCCGGCACAAGGCCACGGGCTCATCATGCCCCGATACTGCATACATCCTGCATGGCTGCTATATACTGTCATTCCAGCCCTGGAGTGGTGGAAAACAGGAGGACCTAAGAGTCCAAGGTCACCTTCAACTACATACTATAACTAGAGGGTAGCCTTCTCAAAAATCAAGAAATAGCAATCCTCTAAATCCAATGTGGTGGTGGGAGGCAGAGGCAGGCTGCTCAGAGTTCGAGGCCAACCTAGTCTACAGAGCTACTTTCAGGAAAGCCACGGTTACACAGAGAAACCCTGTCTCCAAAAAAAAAAAGAAAAGAAAGCAAGAAAGAAAGAAAAAAGAAAAAAAAGCAATTCTCTAAAACTAGTAGCATTAAGTATCTTGATTTTCAAATATCCTAAAAATTACATTTCTCAACAGAAAAAAAAGTTTATTCGGTACATGATAAGAGGCAGCAGGCTAGGCAGCACCAAGAATAGTGCCTGCTAAAATTACATTTTAAACATATCTCTTCTGCTTTTAGAACATCTACTCCATGACAGGCCATTTCCACTCGCCGATTAATCCTATCAAGTTTGAATGTCAATTTGGTTTTTTACTGTGAGGCATCCCAGGTTTGCAAATATCCTAAGAAGCACACCAATTTACTCCCCAGTAAGTAACTTACTAAACTAAAAGAGATTGTTAGTTTTCTGGTGTGTTATAATCAGCTCCCTCTGACTATTGTCCACACGTATTAGCAAGGAAATTCGCAAAGAATGACATGTAACAAGTCACAACCTGACGGGGAGAACTTGCTGGACCAGAGAACAGCTGCAGGGAAGCAAAAGGGAGTGGTGGCAGAGACGACAGGAGGATAAAGCAAAGGATCGCCACCTGCATCCGGCTAGACAAACTGGATGGAGCCGACCGGCAGGTACGTCACGGGCCGAGCTCGCGGTGGGCAGTGTTTACAGCCCTCGACGCCGGCGGTCCCGGCTCGGGGACGGCCCCCACCCTCCCTCCCCCAGGTCCCCAGCCGGCCGCCGCCGACAGCTGCCACTCACAGCAGGCAGCGCGGCAGCCGCCGCCGCCGGTGACAGGCGACATCCCCGGGGCCTGGGCGGACACAGCAGGGCCCTGGCCTCGCAGGCCTCCGGGGCGACCGCCGCCGCCGCCGGCTCGGCTACCCTCCGGGGCCGCGGCTCGCTCCGGAAGCGCAGGCCAGCCACCGCGGCTCCGGCGCCCAGCCGCCCACCCCGGCCCGGCCTCTTCAGGGCGGACGCCCGCCAACGAGAACGCCTCGGCTCGGCCCCGCGAGCACCCTGACGGGAAAGCCGCGGAGACGATACCTGCGCCTTCGTGCCCGGCCTGTTCCGCCTCAGCACTGCCGTCCCCTCCGCCATGACCATAGTGCCAGAGTCTGGGCGGCTGGCGTCGGTACCCGGATGTGGGGGGCCGGCAGCTTGCGCGGGGGGCGGGGCGCGGCGGCGCTCTGCGCTGCGGCCGCGGGGAGGGGCGGCAGGCAGCGGAACAGCCGCCGCCCGCGCGGGGCACGGCGGGAGGAGGGCGGGGCGGGCAGCCCAGGCGGTGGGAGGGGTGCACGTGGGAACAGCCGGCGAAGCTCCGCCTCGGCTGAACAGGAAGGTGTGAGCCGTAGCTGGGGTTGGGAGCCGCTTCCAAGGTCTGTGACGCGGGTGACCCAAGCCTGCATCACTTGTCCTTCGACTGTTTGCACAGTAGTGACCATCTCAGTAAAGCCAAGCGAGAGTAAATACCTACCGGAGCGTAATTCTCCAGAGCCACCTTGGAAGTTAAGGGACAGAACATCTCAGACAGTTTGGGAAATTTCCACAGGATCGTCATGAAATTATTACCCAATCTGGAATAATATTCTCTGGGGCAGTTAAGGAGGAGACAGGAGACACTGATAAACTTTGCCTTTATGGTTCTCTTAAAAGCCAAGGACTCAAAAAATAAAAATAAAAACAAAAAAGCCAAGGACTCTTTCAATGACAGGTTGGTTTCCGAAGATAAAAGACTCAATAATTTTTTTAAATGCCCTCCGTGAGACAGAAAGTGCATGTCTGCTACTCTTGAATAGAAAGAGTTAAAATTAGCTTGCATTTTGCAAAGCGGAAGCAGGAGGAAATGAATAATCCTTGATGAGTGTTATCTTAACAAAACTCCCAATGTCTTCTGTTTTAAAGTGTGTTAGGGCTTTTCTTATTGTTTGTTTTGTTTGTGTGTTTCTTTTTCTGGAAGGAGGATGCTCTCCCTAGCTATCCTTGAACTCAGAGATCTGCCTACCTCTGTCTCCAGCGCTAGGATTCATGGTATATACCAGCCCGCCTGGCCAGGCTTAGGAAAGGTATGCAGCACCACGCCCAGCACCGCATGACAGTTCTAACGCAAAGGTCTGGAGCTAGAGTCAGAAGTTGATATCACCATCAAGGCCCACCCAAAGCGACCACAGTCATTCAAACACAGGAGCTGGCTGGGCACAGTGTCACCTGTCATCCCGGCACTCAGGAAGCAGATGCGGGCTGATCTCTGTGAGTTCCAAGTATGCCTGGTCTACAAAGACAGTTCAAGGACAGCCAAGGGAACAGAGTGAGACCCTATTTTTAAAAAACAAAACAGCACCCTACTCAGATCTGGCCAATGGACAGGACATTCCCCACAGTTGTGTGGAGAGCGGGGACTGACTCTGACATGAACTCTGGTACTCCATATTTGACCGCTTCCCAGTGGTGGGGAGGCCTGGTGGCACTCAGAGAAAGGTTAAGCAGGATACCAAGATGAGACTTGATAGGCTGTGACCATAGGGTGGAGGAGGGGGTCCCTATCTGTCACAGACCTAGGGAAGGGAATAGGGTGAAGGAAGGAGGGAGGGAGGAACAGGAGGAGACAAGCAAGGGGATGACAACTGAGATGTAATCTGAATAAATTGATTTTTTAAAAAAACAGCCGGGCATAGTGGCACATGCCTGTGATTCCAACACTCGGGAAGCAGAGGCAGTGAGATCCATGTGAGTTCAAGGCCAGCCTGGTCTGCAAATCGAGGCAAGGATAGCCAGTGCTACACAGAGAAACCCTGTCTCCAAAAAACCAACCAACAAAGAAAACAAAGCAACAATAAAAAGACAACCAGCTGACGAATCGCCTCCATCAGATTGGCCTATGGGCCTCCATCAGATTGGCCTGTGGGCATATCTGTGCACCACTGTCTTTACTAATGACTGATGTGAGAGGGCCCAGTTCGCTGTGGTCACACCACTCCTGGGCAGGTGGTCTGCACTGTATGATAAGTTTTACAAGCTGAGCAAGCCATGTGGAGCAGGCCAGTAATCACTGTCTCCCCATGGCCTCTGCTTCTCCAGGTTTCCACCTTCAGTTCCTGCCCTGCCCTTCCTCGGTGATGAGTGTTACCAGGAAGTGTAAAATGAAAGAAATCCTGCCCTCTCCTAAATTGGTGTTGGTCCTTGCATTGTCATAGCAACAGAAAAGCAAAGTAGGGCAATGTGTCTGAGTGTGTGACGTCTATGCATACAGCTATTCCTGGAGGCCAAAAGAGGCAGCCAGAGGCAGAGGCTGGCCGATCTCTGTGAGTTTGAGGTCAGCCTGGTCTACAGAGTCCAGGACTGCCACAGCCACAAAGAGAAACCCTGTGTATAAAACAAACAAACAAACAAAAAATCAGATTGTGTGTACTTTCCCTGAGTGTAAGTAACAATTACTTACAGATGAAGAAGATGTTCTCAATGTTCTCTTAATTCCAGGTTTGCTAAATGATTCCAGCCCATTTAAAGGCAGAAAGAGAAAAAGAAAGAAAGAAATGTATATAGTAAATGTTAAAATCTGGAGCACGTGCTATTTGGGAGGCACAGGGCACTCTGGGCTACGTGACAATAAATTCAAGTCAAAAAACTCAATTCATCCCCTTTGAAAAGTCCACTAATTTTGCATGGTGATGTCAACCCTGACCTTTCCCACAGAGAGAGCCTTGCTCTTTACAGCTAAAACCTTTCTACATCCTAACCTTCACATTTTCATTCCTGTCAGTCTTCAGATTATGATCTCCAAGCTGGAGGAGTTTATAGCAGAGTGAGTTGAGGGAAGGAGGGGAGAAAATTATAAAAAGAACAAAGTCAAGGATCAAAGTACAACTCAGTGGTACAGTCAGTGCTGGCCCAGAAAGCAAAAGGCCTTGGGGTCCATCCTCAGCAATGAGAGAAAGGGGGGATGGGGGGGGGGGAGGGAGGAAAGGAGAAGGGAGGGTAAAAATTATCTTAATCTTCATCAGGCCAGAGAGATATCTCCATAGTTAAAAGTGCTTACTGCCCAGCACTCGGGAGGCAGAGGCAGGCAGATCGACATGAGTTCGAGGCCAGCCTGGTCTACAAAGGAAGTCCAGGACAGCCAAGGCTACACAGAGAAACCCTGTCTCAAAGAAAAAAAAAAAAGTGCTTACTGCTCTCACAGACAACTCCGCTCCAGCTCCCAGCACCCATTGGGTGGCTCACAAGGGCCTGTAACTCCAGCTGCAGAGAATCTAAAGCCCTCTCCTGGCCTTTATGAGCACACGCGCAACCGTGACCACCATACACAGACACACAGACACACCTCCATACATAGTGTCTTAGGGTTACAATTGCTGTGATGAAAAACAGTGACCAAAATGGGGAGGGAAGGATTTATTCAGCTTACATATCCTGAATTACAATCCACTGAGGGAAGTCAAGGCAGGAACTCAAAATAAGCAGGAACCTGGAGGCTGGAGCTGAGGCAGAGGCCATGGAGGGGTGCTGCTTACTGCCTTCCTCCTTATGGCTTGCTCAAATTCTTTTTTTTTTTTTTTTTTTTGAGACAGGGTTTCTCTGTGTAGTTTTGGCTGTCCTAGACTTGCTTTGTAGTCCAGGCTGGCCTCAAACTCACAGTGATCCGCCTGCCTCTGCCTCCCAAGTGCTGGGATTAAAGGCGTGCGCCACCACACCTGGCTCAAACTGTTTTCTTATAGAACCCAGGACACCAGCCCAGGATAGTCCTATCCACAATGGCCTAGATCCGTCCCACATCAGTCATGATATAAGAAAATACCCTACAGCAGCTGAGGTTCCTTCCTATCAAATGACACTAGGTTATATGAAGTCGGCATAAAACTATCCAGACCATCCACACACATAAATAAAAATAAATAAAACCTTTTTATAAAATCCTGATTCTCATGCCTGTTGAATTCAAGGATTTTTGAACAACTATTAGATGTGTCTTTGTTGTAATGAAGCTTGTGTTTGGGGGTTCTCTTCCTCGTCTCAGAGTATGAAAGCAATAATTACACAGTAATGGAAAATTTTCATTTTGGCTTTTTTAAGACAGGGTTTCTCTAAGCAGCCTTGGCTGTCCTGAACTTGCTTTGTAGACCAGGCTGGCCTCAAACTCACAGTGATCCACCTGCCTCTGCCTCCCAAGTGCTGGGATTAAAAGTGTGTGCCACCACTGCCTGGCTGGAAATTTATAGAACAGGCTGTGCCTGACAGAAAACCTGGTAGGCTGCCTTCAGACCTTCTCTTCTTTCTTTGTTCCCACAGATCTAATCGCACAGTCTCGTTCCCAGCTCTGCAGCAGAACAACTCTGGCCGCCTTCCCTGCCCCATGATCCCAGCTCCATGAGGAGTTCACCATGAGAACAGAGAGATACAGCAGAAAGCCAAGGCAAGACTGAGATGGCAAGTAATGGGCAAATGGCTAAGAAGTCGTCAGACTAGCATAATTGGGTTAGAGTAGATGAACATCTGCCCAGTACTGTGCTTAAAGCTTGTTGAACAAATCTAATAGGTCTCTGTGTCAATTATGAGCTAGGGCGGGTCTTAGAAAAGGCCCTACTAATACCATAATTCAACACCAATAGATCTTCCCCTTCTAATCTTTCTCTCCTCACTTGTTGCTTTGTCCCTGATTCTAACTAAAGCAGGCAATTCCTGCTAACCCAAGGATGTTCCTCCCAGGGCAACAAGTAGACTGACCTACAGCTCTCCTCCTGTTCCTGAGATCCAACCCCCCCAAGTCCCAACCCCAGCTCCTTATCAGGAACCTGCTGGGATCTCCTTTTCCTCTCTGACACCATCCCCAAGGGATAATAAAGACTTTCTCCCCCAACTCATCCTAATACCCCAGCCTCCAACACTAGCAGGCATTCCCTGTAAACACCCCAGCTAAGCAGGCCAGAAAACAGGCAACACACAGCCACCACACTCTGAAAATTCACAGAGAGAACAGGAACAAAACACCCACTCAGCAAAGGCAAATCCAAAAGCCAGCACCTAGATCTATAATCATCCCAAACCCAGATACCTAGATTCTACATAAGAACACAGTAGCATCCAAGGCATCTCCTCTAGAGCCCAGCTGTCCACCACATCAGGACCTGAAGATTCCAACATACCTGAAGCACAAGAAAAAGACCTTAAAACCAATTACATGAAGATGATAGAAGTCCTTAAAGAGGAAATAAATAAATCCCATAATGAAATTCAGAAAAAAAAAAACAAACAAAAATGGAGGAAATTAATAAGTCCCTTAAAGAAATCTTTAAAAAACAAAGGGAAAAAAAAACAGTTGAAGGAAATGAATACAACTTTTAAAGACCCCAAAATGAAAACAGAATGAATAAAGAAAACACAAATGAAGAGAATTCTTTTTTTATTTTGTTTTTTGAGACAAGGTCTCTCTGTGTTAGCCTTGGCTATCCTGGACTCACTTTGTAGACCAGGCTGGCCTCGAACTCACAGCCGTCCACCTGCCTCTGCCTCCCGAGTGGAAGAGAATTCTAAAAATGAAAATTTTAGAAATTCAAGCAAGAACTACAAAGGAAAGCTTCACCAAAAGAATACAAGAGATGGAATAGAAAATATCGGGCATTGAAGATACAATAGAAGAAATGAATATCTCAAAGGGAAAAAAAGTTACACCTGAAAACTCCTGACACAAAGCATCCAAAAATCTGAGACACTATGAAAAGACCAAACCTAAGAATAATAGGAATGAGGGCTGGAGAGTTGGCTCAGAAGTTCAGAGCACACTGTCTGCTCTTCCGAAGGTCCCGAGTTCAATTCCCAGCATCCACATGGTGCTTACAACCACCTGCAATAAGATCCGGTGCCTTCTTGTGGAGGGCAGGCACACGTGTGGGCAAAATACTGTATAAATAATAAATAAATTTAAAAAAAAAAAGAATAGTAGGAATGGAGGAAAGAGAATAATTCCAGCTCAAAGGTCCAGAAAATATTTTCAACAAAATCATACAAGAAAAATTTCCTAACCTAAAGAAGGAGACACCTATCAAGGTACAAGAAGCATGCAGAACACCAAGTAGATTGGACCAGAAAATAAAGTCCCCTTGCCACATGATAATCAAAACACTAAAAATAAATAAATAAATAATAACAGCACTAAACATTCAGAATATTAAAAGCTGGAAAAGGAAAAGACGAAGTAACATACAAAGGCAAACCTATTAGAAGCACCTGACTTCTCAATAAACACTCTAAAAGTGAGAAGCACCTGGACGAATGTGCTGCAGACTCTAAGACCACAGATGCCAGCACAGACTGTAGTCATACTTTTGGGCTACTTTATTGGATTCTTATATCTACTGCCCTTCTCCATCCCAATCCCTTCCAACCCCCCAACAAGCAGCAGGTGAGAAAGAAGGTTAGAGGGGGAAAGGGTCATACATATCTTTAGACTACTTCCTGCTGATCAGGGCATTGAGTTCCTTGGAGCCAGTCCAATCTGTGTCATCAGACTATCTCCAACCAGCAAATAGCAATTCATCAAAGAACAATCTAGTAATGGCAAAAGCAGCAGCAGGAACCAGCAGCAGCCACCTCAAGCCCTCTTAGGACTCTTGCATTTATACCCTCTCAAGAGTCCCCAGAATTCCAAATGTAAACTATCTTCAGCTGGCAAAATTCACACCCCTCCTAGAGCATGAGCCAAGTTATAGAAAATCTGAAGCAGCCCTATATCCCACATCTGGGATTAAAACAAAAACACATTTACATAACATAACTGGGATTTTTAAAAAAACCAAAATTGTTACTACAACACACTTCTAAACCCAGCAAAACTCTCAAATATGAGGAATGGAGAAATAAGATTTTTTGTTTTGTTGTTTTGAGGCAGGGTTTCTTTGTGTAATAGCCCTGGTGGTCCTGGACTTGCTTTGTAGACCAGACTGGCCTTGAGCTCACCAAGATTCTCCTGCCTCTGCCTCCCAGGGTGCTGGTATTAAAGGCATGTGCCACAATGCCTTGATGGATATAAGATATTTTTAACCCATGATAAAGCTAAATGATATGTTTAACCCATAATAAAGTTAAATTTAAACAATATCTATCTACAAACTGGCCCTACACACTATAAGGAAAACTACAACCGATGGAGGTAAACTACAAATAAATAAACCCAGGCTACCAAAACAAAGGAAGTGAAACACACACACAGCATCATCACCACCACTACCACCACCACCAACAACAACAACAAAATTATAGGAATCAACAATTATTGGTTATTTATATATTGATATATCTCAATACCACTGATCTCAATTTCCCAATAAAAAAACACAAACTAAAAGAATGGATGTGAGCCGGGCATGGTGGTGCACACCTTTAATCCCAGCACTCGGAGGCAGAGGCAGGGGGATTGCTGTGAGTTCGAGGCCAGTCTGGTCTACAAATTGAGTCTAGGACAGCTAGGACTACACAGAGAAACCCTGTCTCAAAAAGACAAACAAACAAACAAACAAACAAAAAAGAATGGATGTGAAAATAGGATCCATCTTTCTACTGCATCCAAAAAACACAACTCACTATCACAGATAGACATTACCTTAGAGTAAAGGATAGCAAAAATATTTTCCAAACAAATGGGCCTAACAAACAAGCTGGTATATTCATTTTAATATCTGAAACAATAGACTTAACCAAAACTAATCAAAAGAGATAGGGAAGGACACTACATACTCAACAATGGAAAAATCCACCATGATGACATTTTAATTCTTACCATCTAGCCCCCAAACACAAGGATGCTCAAGTAAGTTTGTAATAGAAACATTTCTACAGCTGGGCATGGTGGCACACGCTTTTAATCCCAGCACTCAGGACGCAGAGGCAGGTGGATCGCTGTGAGTTCGAGGCCAGCCTGGTCAACAGAGTGAGGCCCTGTCTCAAAAACAAAATAAAACAAACAAAAAAAGAAAGAAAGAAAGGAAAAGAAACATGTCTACAGCCTAAATCATATAATGACCCTCACACTGATTGTGGGAGACTTCAATACCAGATTCTCACCAATGCAGAGGTCATCCATAGAACACCTAAAGAGAGAGATGCTGGAACTTACTGATGTTATAAACCAGGTAGACCTAACAAATAGTTACAGAGCCTTTCACTGAAACACAAAACAATATACCTTCTTCTCTGCAGATCATGGAACTTTCTCAAACGTTGACCACATACTCAGACATAAAGAAAGTCTCAACAGATAAAGGAAAAGTGAATAACTTCCTGCATCCTATCAGACCACCACAGATTATCAAAAAACACCAGAAACAACAAAAATCTTACAAGTTCATAGAAACTGAACAACTTACTATTGAATGAAAAATGGGTCAAGACAGAAATTAATTTAAAACAATTTTTAAATTAAAAATAAAATAAAGTAAAAAAATTAAAGACTTTCTAGGATTGAAAGAAAATGAATACACAATATACCCAAGCTCATAGGACACAATGAAAGTGGTGCTAAAAAGGAAAGTTCATAGCACTAAATCCCTACATAAAACAATGGAGATCCTGCATACTACCAATTTAACAGCAAACCTGACAGCACCATCAACAAAAAGCAGTAAGCTCACTGAAGAGAACTAGGTGACAAGTAATACTCAAACTGAGAGCTGAAATTTGTTGGTGGATGGTCTGATGTATTTTGATGCTAATTAATAAAAAGCCATCCCACCTGGGCAGGAGAGATGAGATTGGTGTGGCTAAGGTTCCAGGGTTTAGGGAGACAGGAATTATGGGAAAAAGAAAGACAGGAGGAGGAGGAAGAGGAGGAGGAAAGAAGAGAAGGGAGACCAGAGAAGGGAAAAGAAGGCTTCCATGGCTTAGATGAGAGAGAAGCATGTGGCTGGCATGGATGAAGGATTTGGCCCAGATGAAGAACTTTAGCAAGTGTATGGGATTATGGATGAGAGGTACCTTGATAGAAATTATTAGAGCCAGATGGCATGGGATTGGGGCAGGTATTCCATATTCCATACCTGCCCCACTATGTGAAGTAAGTTTACAGGACTAATGTCTGCTCTGTCCCAGGTTAACTAAGGCTATTTTAAAATATAACAGGTGTTGGTGTCTTAATTGATTGTTAGCCAGGCATACTAAAGTAATAATAATTCTAGGCCAGATAATAAACAATGAGTAGGCTAATACAGATAATTAAAAACAAGAGAAATTAATAAAATAGAAACAAAGAAGATACAAAGAACCAATGAAATAAAGAGTTGGTTCTTTGAGAAAAATCAGCAAGATAAACAAACCCTTATCCAAACTAACTAAAGGCCAAAAGATAGTACTCAAATTAACAAAATTAGGAATGGAAAGAGGGACATAACAACAGACACTGAGGAAATCCAAAGAACCATACTTTAAAAACCTATACTCCACAAAATTGGAAATGTTAACAGAAAGGGATCATTTTCTCAATACATAGGAATTACCAAAGTTAAATCCATACCAAATAAGTAGTTTAAATAGACCTATAGCCCCTAGTGAAATAGAAGTACTCATTAAAACTCTCCCAACCAGAAAAAGCCCAGGGCCAAATGGCTTTAGTGCAGAATTCTACCAAATTTTAAAAGATTTAACACCAATACCACTCAAATTATTCCACAAAATAGAAACAGAAGGAGCATTGCTTAATTCATTTCATGAGGCCATTGTTACCCTAATGCTCTTACCACATAAAGGAACAGCAAAGAAAGAGAATTACAGACCAATTTCCCTTGTGTACATGGATGCAAATATACACAAGAAAATACTTCCAAATTAAATCCAAGAACACATCAAGGGGCCAGGCATGGTTGGCACATGCCTTTAATCCCAGCACTCAGGAGGCAGATGTAGGCAGATTGCTGTGAGTTCGAGGCCAGCCTGGTCTACAAAGCAAGTCCATCCAGGATAGCCAAGGCTACATAGAGGGGGAAAAAAAGAAGAAGAAGAAGAACACATCAAAAATATCATCAACCATGATCAAGCAGACTTTATCCCAGAGATGCAGGAGATGGTTCGGTATACAAGTATCAGTAAATGTAATCTACCATATAAACAAACTGAAAGGAAAACAAAAAGCAAGATGATCTCATTAGATTCAGAAAAGGCCTTTGACAAAATCCAACACCCTTTATGATAAAAGTCCTAGAGAATTTAGGGATACAAGGGACATACCTCAACATAATAAAGGCAATTTATAACCCAGTGCTAACATCAAGTTAAATGGAGAGAAATTCAAAACAGTTTCACTTAAGTAAGAAAGAAGACAAGGCTGTCCACTCTCTCCATAGCTACTCAATATAGTACTTGAAGTTCTAGCTAGGGTAATAAGACGACTGGAGATCAAGGGGATACAAATTGGAAAGGAAGAAGTCAAAGAATCATTATTTGCCGGGAACTCTTCCAGGGAATAAACGCTTTAAGCAAAGTGGCTAAATAACCAGATTAACTTAAAAAAAAAAAAAAGATCATTAGTCCTCTTACATACAAACAACAAATGAGCTGAGAAAGAAATCAGGGCAATAACATCCTTCACAAATGGCCACAAATAATATAAAATATCTTGGAGTAACTCTAACCAGGCAAATGAAAGACTTCATGATAACAACTACGAGTCTTTGAAGAAAGAACTTGAAGAAGATCTCAGAAGATGGAAAGCTCTCCCATGCTCATGGATCAGGAAGGTTAAGGATGAGAATGGCCATCCTACTAAAAGCAATCAGATTCAACGCAATCCCCATCAAAATTCCAATACAATTTTTTACAGATCTTTGAAGGACAATGCTCCATGACATATGGAAAAACAAAACATCCAGGATAGCTAAAACATCCTGAACAGTAAAAGACCTGCTGGAGGTCTCGCCATTCCCAATTTCAAATTGTACTACCATGCTATATAGTAATACAAATGGCATGGTATTGGCACAAAGACAGACACATTAGTCAATGGATCAAATTGAAGACCTATACATAAATCCACACACATATGTATTCAGTTGGCATCTCCAGTTGCCTCGACCCCAACATGATCCAGTGGCAAAGACCATGCCTGAGATTGTTCCCAGCTGACAGAGATCACATGGCCTCTCATGTGGACTGTGGACAAACTGGAGTGGCCCCCCCCCCCCCATTTCCCATACCTGGGATTAAAATAAAACTCCCACTACAAGGACATTTGCTCAGCCAAGTTCATTCTGGATTTATCCACAATAGCTAGAAACTAGAAACAATCTAAATGTCCCTCAGCAGAAGAATGAATATCGAAAACATGGTACATTTACACAAAGGAGTATTACTCAGCTTTAAAGAAAATGACATCATGAAATTTGCAGACAAATGGATGGAATTAGGAAAAAAAAAATCATCCTGAGTGAGGGAACCCAGAAAGACAAATATGGAATGTGTTCACTTATACGTAGATATTAGCAACTAAGTCAATGACAATCAAGCTACAATCTGTAGACCCAGAGAAGTTAGGTATAGTAGTTCTAATAGGTTTGGCTCCTATAGATTCATGTGTTTTAATGTTTGACCGCAGGTAGTGACACTGTTAGGAGGTGTGGTCCTGTTGGAGTAAATGTGGCCTTGTTGGAGGAAGTGTGTCACTGTGGGTGGGTTCTGTGGTCTCCTATTCTCAAGCTCCGCCCAGTGTGGAATCAGAGCCTCCCCCTGGCTGCCTGCAGATCAAGATATAGAACTCTTGGCTCCCCCAGCTCCAAAACTGCCTGCAGGATACCTGTTGTTTTAATAAAAGAAAATCCCAATCGTTCAAATTTACCAGTGAAGACTCAGGAGTCAGATGCAGGGGTGAAAACCTGCTAGCTCAGAGAGGCAGAGAAAGCACCGGGCTGACCTTCCTACTTAGCTCACATCCTGATGGAAAAGGCCCAAAAGGCTCACTGGCTCAGCTGACAGCCCAAGGCCGAAGACTTGCTGGCTCAAAAGCCAAAGGCCAAGAAGCTGAAGGAGCTCAAGAGCTAAAAGCCCGAGAGCCCCTTCTGCTTCTGCGCACTATCTTAAACACCCCTCAGCTTAAAGCAAAAATTACGGCGGACGGTTTACCTTGTCTCATCAAAGCTCGGCAGTTGACCCGCCTGTGTCCAGTTTGTTCAGTCTGGAGAGCATTCTGTCTGCAGTTGTGGCAAGGACAATTTCTTGCCCAATGGATAACTTGCTACATTAGAAGTAAACTCCACCATCTTCTTTGAAGTAGAATGGCTGTGATGCCAGTGAAAAAAAAGCCTGAAAAACAAGGTCAAGCTCGGGGCCATTTGACCCCTGCCCTAGTTACAAGAAACAAGCAAAACAAAAACGCCACCTGCAGCTCCAGGAAAACACCCAGGAAAGCCCCCACACAGCCTGCTCTCTGCCCCCAGTTAACCCGGCTGGAGCCAATCATCCTGCTCACATACCTAAGATACAGCAGCCCAACCAATCAGTTTAAAGGTCAGCTACTCCCCCTGGCTTCCGGTTTTAGCCTTTATAAGCAGCCTGTAACAGCTACTGAGGTCCTTTGCCTGCCTAGTGCTGAGAGACTCTGATACATCAATAATTGGGACTTCTGGTGTGTCAGTAATAAATTTTACCTATACCTCTCAGCTAGTGTGACTTGAGTGGTTTCTCGCGGCGACCCCCTTACCGAACTGGACTCCCAGGGTTCAACATTTTGGGTCAGGGTCCAACATTTTGGGTCAGGGTCCAACACTAGGAGCTGAAATATTTCATTGTCAAAAAAGTCTTTTATGAGTAAAACATCTTTAAATGCCGTGTTCTGTGGATCTCCAAAGTTCCTCACTCCTACCCCACAGCCAGCTTGGGTGCATGGCGGGGCTCTAAAGGAGCCACCTTCCACTCTCCGCATCGCAAGGTCATCTTGTACATCCAATGCTGGCCTCAAACTCCTGATTGTTTGCCTCAGCTTCCCGAGAACTGGGATTACGGCATACACCATCACACTGAGGGTCACTTTCCTATTAAGGCTGTTAAGGCTGGACATGTAGTTCTGTGGTAAAACCTTAGTTTTGGGGGTTGGTCTGATGCTATGTAATTTATTTATTTGTTTACTGCGGTTTTCGAGACAGGATTGTTCTGTGTAGCCTTGGCTGTCCTACACTCCCTTTGTAGACCAGGTGGGCCTTGAACTCCTGAAGATCTTCTTGCCTCTGCCTCCCAGAGTGCCGGGATTACAGGCATGCACCACCATGCCCAGTTTGAGGCTATGTATTTTAATGCTAATTATTGGCCTCCAAAATCTGGTCCTGAGAGGCCTCATTAAATAAGTCTAGCAACAGGCTTCAGTTTCTGTTAGTTCAGAGCAGGCCTGGGCCTCCAATCTTCAGAGGTAGAAATGCTGCAAAGCGTGGGAGGCCTTCTAGAGACAGCCATGACCTGGCCAGAGTTATTTAAAGATGGTTTCTTACTGCTGGTATAATTGATTAAGAAAGATATACTGGGGGCTGGAGAGATGGCTCAGAGGTTAAGAGCACTGACTGCTCTTCCAGAGGTCCTGAGTTTGATTCCCAGCAAGCACTTGGTGGTTTTCACTATAATGTGGTCTGATGCTCTCTTCTGGCCTGCAAATGTACACTCAGGCAGAGCACTATATGCATAATAAAAAATAAATCTTTAAGAAATGTTGGGCTCATGGGATAACAATTGAGATGTAATATGAATAAATTAATAAAATATGTTAAAAAAAAAAAAAAGAAATGCTAGGCATGGTGGCACATGCCTTTAATCTCAGCACTTGGGAGGCAGAGACAAGCAGATCTTTGTGAGTTTGAGGCCAGCCTGGTCTACAAAAAAGAGTTCCAGGACAGCCAAGGCTACATAGAGAAACCCTGTCTTGACACTCCCCACCCCAATTAAAAAAGAAAGAAAGAAAGAAAGAAAACAAACAAAAAGAAAAAGAAGGTTACACTGCAGGTCTGGAAATCTTCTGCCTTATGATGAACTAACTCATGACCTGGCCAGAGTAGCCCATGTTTACTCAGTTTGGCAGGACTTTCTAGCTTAAATGATTACTTAATACTCTTTGGAATTTAAATGTTTGTAAAAAGCTTACCAGGGGGTCCACATCCTGTCTGAGTGGTGATCCCAACATGCTAATGATTATCTAACCCCCCCCCCTTAGGAATTCCCCTAAACTGCCTGCTTTTAAAGTGTTGAAAGTAAACCTTGTATTATAGTTGAGTTGTATGGGTACAATACAATATATTAGAATAGGGATATATATAATGTGTGTGAAGAATAATCTTAAATTTGGATTCTATACCAATGAATCTAAATTAAACTTGTTTTGCATCAATATTCAAAATTCTACACCAATGAATTAAAAATAACCTTGTAACAATTAAAGCCTTAAGTTGAGGAGTAGGTTCAATAATCTACTTTTTGATTTATCATCCCTATATATTTCTATATTTCCCCTTCTTTCTTTTCAATCCCTATCTCCATACCTAAGAAAGAAAGATAAAGGAAAAGAGAGACAGCCCTGAGTCCAACCTCGTTTTCTCTCTGGATAAGACCAATAATAACTTATAACCAACTCCCACTGAAAATAAACATCTGTAGCCCAAGAGAGCAACCAAAACCTACCAACCCCCTATTAAGGGAAATGAGGCATTGTTCTCTTAAGGTTTCTTCCAGCTGATTTGGGATGAATAATACTTTTGTAGGGGCCCAAATAAAATTGGGGAGAATGGCTGGGTGGTGGCGGCACATGCCTTTAATCCCAGTACTCCAGAGGCAGAGGCAGGCAGATCTCTGTGAGTTTGAGGCCAGACTGGTCTACAAAGTTAGTCCAGGACAGCCAAGGCTAAACAGAGATACCCTGTCTTAAAAAACCAAAACACAAACAAACAAAAACCACAACAACAACGACAAAAGAAAGAAACAGAGATGACCAAACATGGCAACACATGCCTGTATCCAATACTGAAGTCGGGTTGAAGGAGCAGGAAAAAAGCGAATGGACGCCCTGGGTCTGGTGGGAAAGGAGCACATGGCTGGGTCAGCACGCATGGAGATGAAGAACATTCACAAATATTTTGGGATCATCTGTATGAAGAGGAATTCCAGGTGCTAGCTGGACATGTCCTTATAAGGAGGGAGGAGGTTTAACCTGAGGTAGCCTGAGATCAGGTTGGGAGGTAAAGTTAGTTTAGAAGGTTAGTATCTGCCATGCCCCAGGTAAAAACTACAGGTGTGTGTGTGCATTAAAGAATACCACCACAGCAACTCAGGATCAGCCCCTTCCACAGGGAAACAAACCAGTGAGCAAACAGTAAGGGAATGGATCCAATTCCTTTATCCGTTTATAGGTAAAGCTAAACTTAAATGCCACAAAGAATTAAGCTTTAGCTAGGCACTGTAGAGGGTTCCTGTATTCCCAGAACTTGGGAGGTGGTGGTAGGAGAATCAGGTTTCTAGGCCAGGCACAGCTGCTTGATTTGAGGACAATCTGTGCTACATGAGACCTTCTTGAACAAAACAACACACACACACACACACACACACACACACACACACACACGGATGTACATACATGCAGGAAGGCACACACATTCCACCTAAAGAAAAAGAAGCTTTGAGGCTTTGAGTGTTATGAAATATTTTTAGTTTTATTTAAGATATGACTTGGGTGGGTGCTGGAGAGATGGCTCAGAGGTTAAGAGCACTGGCTGCTCTTTCAGAGGTCCTGAGTTCAATTCCCAGCAAATACATGGTGGCTCACAACCATCTATAATGTGATCTAAGACTGTCTTCTACCGTGCAGGCATACATGCAGGCAGAGCGCTGTATACATACATAAATAAATAAATCTTAAAAAGTTTCTCAAACGAAAAGGATGGGAGAAAGGCTGGAGAGACAGCTGAGTGGCTAAGACCACTTGCTGCTCTTGTAGAGGACCCAGGTTCGGCCCTGCGTTTCCCCCACCCCAAGCCCCATCCCCCGGCACACACACACCAACAACCATCTGTACTGCCACTTCTAGGTCTCCAAAGCCCTTTTGACCTCTTGTGGGCACCAGGTAAAATACTCATGCACGTAACGTTTAAGAATCTTTTGTTGTTGTTTTGTTCTGTTTTTTCAAGACAGGGGTTCTCTGTGTAGCCTTGGCTGTCCTGGACTCATTTTATAGACCAGGCTGGCCTCGAACTCACAACGATCCGCCTGCCTCTGCCTCCCGAGTGCTGGGATTAAAGGTGTGACAATTTTTAAAAGACCATTTTATTATTGTACTTTAAAGTCTTTTCTTGTATATAACCTGGTGTGGTGATTCCCTTTAATCCCAGCACTCAGAAGGCAGAGATAGATCTCTGTAACTTCAAGGCCCACGTGGTCTATATAGCAAGTTCCAGGCCAGCCCAATTTACAGAGTGAGACATTGTCAAAGTGGGTCACACTGCAGCCCAGCCTTGCTTACAACTCATATGCCTTCTGGCTCCTGGAATTTGCGGCAATCCTCTTGCCAGTGCCCCAAAGTCTGACATTAGAGGCACAAGCCACTATGCCTGCCTTTTTTTAATGTATCAGTTTTAACGTATGTGTGCACCATAAAGTTGAATAAAATGAAAGAGGAACACAGAAACAGTATTATGAAACTACCATTAAAAAAAAAAAAAAGCCTGGTTTGCTAGTGCAAGACTTTAGTTCCACAACTTGGGAGACAGAGGTATGTGGATCTCGTTCCCTGAGTTTGAGGTCAGCCTGGTCTACATAGCTTGCACCCAGGGTTGCATAAAAGAGACTGTCTTCAAAACAAAACAAAACAATCTAAAAACATACCATAATAAGCTGTTATTAGGTGGCCTATTGGAAAGAGAACTGGTATTGCTGTATTGTTGTGATCACACCCTCCCTCTCAGAAAGTATTAATTTCCTACTGATGCATAAAAATTTACCTAAATATGACGGCTTAAAGCACCAATAGACTGGTGAGATGGCTCGGCAGGTAAGACCCATGGCTACCAGGCTGCACGATCTGAGTTCAGTCTCTAGGACCCATTTGGAGAATCAACACTCCGAAGCTGTTCTGTGACCTCCGCGCATGTGCACCATGGTACAAACATACACAGAGTACAGATGAAAATAACAATAATAAGAAAACCAGCAATAGACAAGTACCATAGCACATGCCTGTAATCTCAGTCACACAGGGAATGCGGCAAGATGACAAGTTGAAGGCCAAACTGGGCAATTTTGCAGGAGAAAATTTGAAAAAAAAAAATTTAAAGGGCCTAAAGACAGGAATGGTGGTGCAAGCCTACAATTCCTGCCCTTGGGAGACAAGGGGGAGGAGTTCAAGACCAGTCTAAGCTATATTGGTGAGCAAAAGAAACCTAAGGCACTACCATTTCATCTTCAGACTCCATTTAATCAATGGAGCATAGGGGTGCTGGGGACTTCCACAACAGCTGAACAGCTCCTGTTGTAAGGAGATGTTTTGAATCCAGCTATCTCAGGGACAGCTTCTCCATCTTGGGGGCAAAGTCAACTAGAGTTCCTGATCCGAGGCCCTGATTGATGATGGATACTCCCTTGCTCTACCCTGTGTGTCAAACTATGACTGAACGATGCCACAGCCCACCCTGCTCACCCATGCTCTATGGTTTGATCCTTTAAATACGCAACACAGCTTCCCTTCCCAAGCTGACAGGCTCCCTGCGTGCGCAGAAAATAAAGCTTGAGTTTTTAAGCTTCCGTCTCTGACAGTGACTGTTCTCAGCTTCCAGCTGGACGCCAACAACATGAGATGCAGTCTCAAAAAATATCTGGGGTAAGGGTTATAGCTCAGTCAGGAGACTGTGTACTTAGTTTGGACAAAGCCCAGGGTTTGATCATGGCCGCAGAAGAGGAAACATAGTTGCTCATACCTATAATCTCTGCAATGGGGAGGTGGTTGTGGGAAAATCAGACACTCAAGGTCAATTCTAATTACAAGAGTTTGAGGTGATTCTGGAGCTACATGAGACCTGTCTCAAAACCACAACAAGATCTGGGGGTACAGTTCAGTGGCAGAGTTACACATTAGGCCCAAAACCAAAACAAAACAAAAGGCAAAGGTGGAAGAATTGCTGAAGTTGATCAAGCCTGGGCTAAAGTTAAAAAAAGAAGAAAACAAAAATGTCTCAAAACAGGAGCTAGGGAGTACTTGCCACACAAGCAGAAAGACCTACATGCACATAAGAAAGCCAGGCATCACACTCTTCTCTAACCCCAGGCTAGTTCTGTGGGGCAGCCAGGACAGCTAGGGTTAGCTGGTCATGAGTCTTGCTCCACGTTCAGTGAGACCTCAAAGGATAAGTGATACACCTGGTTGTCCCCTTCCGGACCACGGTGTGCAGTGACAAGCCTGGCCTGTAAGAAAGTTGGTGCTGCATTTTTTTGTTTTTGTTTTTCTAGACAGGGTATCTCTTTGTAGCCTTGGCTATCCCAGACTCACTTTTTAGACCAGGCTGGCCTCAGTGATCAGCCTGTCCCTACCTCCTGAGTGTCCTGAGCTGTGTAAGAAACCAGGCCGAGGAAGGGAGCAAGCCGTAACAATCTTCCATGGCCGTTGCTACAGCTCCTGCCCAGTCTCCTGCGATGAACTATAAACTCGAAGCTGACATAAATACCCTTTTCTTAGACAAGTTGTTTATGGTCAAGTTTACCACAAGAGAAAGCAAACTACAACGGTAGCTAAGCATAAGTCCATAGCTTTTAAGTCACTCATCTATGCAATAATGCCAAATCATTTACCTAGAAAAACCGTATTTCTCAGAACTCTGCAACACACTACCTTAAATTAGCAAAGACTGTCCATTCATTTACATTATTTTATTTGGAAATGTTTAACAGTACAATGAAACTAAACTTCAGAGACAGTGAATGTCATCAGTTTAGGTATCATCAGTTTATTATAAAAGGGAGGAAGTGAAATTATTTACATGATGAAATAGTCGATAGCATCAGCGGAATGGGTAGCGTCATGTGACACATTTCAACAGTGATTTCAGTCCACGTACTTTCCAAGAATGTCACCGTCTCTAAATAAGAAATAATCCTGTGAATAAAGAAACCATTGGTTAAGACAGTAACAACAAACACAAAACTTATTATTTTTTTCTATTTGAAAATCTGTGTTCTTTTATGTATTTTTTAATTTAATTAATTTATCCAGATTACAACTAAATTGTTATCCCCTCACTTGTATCCTCCCGTTCCTCCCTCCTTCATCCTATTCCCCTCCCCTAGGTCTAAGACCGAGGGGGACCTTCCCACTATCATCATAGGCTATGAATGCCACCATGCCTCCCCACCAAGGGGAGGTGGTCAATTATGGGGCACCAGAGTTCATGTCAGAGTCAGTCCCCGCTCTCCACACAACTATGGAGAATGTGCTGTCCATTGGGTAGATCAGAGTAGGGGTTCGATGTTTACCACTTGTATTGTCCTTGGTTAGTGCAATACAAAACTTATTTTTTACATTATTAGCTTTACTTACCTTGTCATCTAGAACTACTTTGGTGCCTCCATATTCTGGAAGAAGAACTTTGTCTCCAACTTTCACACTGACTGGTTGAATCTCTCCCCCCTTAAGAAAACAGGTGCTTGTTAGCAAAGACATCTTGTTTGCAAGACACACAGTGAATTTATCATTTCAGTTATGTACACCAGGAGCCTCCTGCATCAGCTTTGTAAGTGTCATATTTATAGAAAATGTGCTCACTCAAATCCAGTATGTTCTTAGGTACCCAATTAGTGGTAAAGCGAATAGTTTACATTAACTGTAGATCCTTACTAATTAGAGCTACTGTAGCTACAATGTGAAAAAACAGTGGCTTACACTAAAACTACACTTCAGTGGGCACCTAAGGTTGGTTACTTTTTTAATTGTTAACTATCAGCACACCCTGTAGCCCCAGTTAAATAAAGCAGCTCATAAAACCAAATAGTAAATGGTAACATCTGACTTCTTGCAACCAAACAAAATTTGGTATTAGTTTTCTCTATTTAATACACATTTATTGATTCAATGCCCTTGTTGTCAAAAGATTAAAGCAGAACTCCCACTCCACCCCCCCAAAATACTCCAGAAGCGAAGTGAAAAACACTCAGAATAGTTCCATCTGCCTTCTCAAGTATGCCAACTAAAGCTCCCAATGGTGTCAGATAAGCCAACAGCCCGGCCCCCTTACCCCTACCATTTCACCCTTTCTTATTGGGGAAAAGGGGGAGAGTGCAAAGACAGGGTCTATGTAGCCTCGACTGGCCATTAATTCTGGATCCCGCTGCCTCTGCATCCTCCCCACACACCACTGCTGGAATTATAGTTTTAAAGTGCCTTATTAAATAAATACCTTCCAATTCTGAAAATGCCCAGGGTTTTATCTAGCTGCAGGATCATTTGTCTTAACTACTTACAATTTGAAGAGTAGGCTACAAAGTAGCTACCAAAGCCATTTCATTTTGTGAGGTTTTCCTTTTCTTTTTTGAGACATAGTCTCACCCTGTACCTCCCTTCTGGCCTAGAAGGCTCTACAATCCACCTTGGCCTCCAAAGAACCAGGTCTACCCGCATGAGCCACCATCTTAGCAGGCACTGGAATGTGGGGTGCTGCAGAGGTAGCTCACCGGGTAAAGGGACCCACGTGGCAGCTCACAACCGTCTGTAACTCCAAGACCTGACACTCCCATATAGACATACATGCTGGCTAAACACCAATGCACATAAAATAAAGGTTAAAAAAAGGGGGGAGGGCATAATCCCTAACATACTGGGGACCAGAAACCATACTACTTCAGCGAGACTTTGTCTTAAAGGAGTAAGGCGGAGATGCCTCTGCAAGGCAGCACAAAGACATGTGCGCATACACACACATTCGCAAATACTGTGTCTCCATTCGTTAGAATAAAACAATTCTACAATCCTTTCCCTTAATGTGTGGTTCTTTGTGAACTCGAATTACTTCGAAAACAGCGTCTGCTACTTAAAAAGCCTCTTTTGCTAACCTAGGATTTACTATTCCTTTTCTTCTCCAACACTCAAAACTCAGTAGTAGCTGTGATTTACCTTTCCTTTTGCGCCAGATCCCACAGCCACTACTGTTGCTTGCAATACTTTTCCTTGAGACTTTTCTGGAAGCATAATGCCACCTTTGGTTACGGTTTCGGCGGCACTCCTTTCAACCAACACTCGGTCGAAGAGCGGAAGAAACTTTCTAAACGCTTGTCCAGCCTGCAGAGAGGAATGTGTTCAAACAGTCTGTAATTAATTACGTTCGTAGTGTCAGAGTGCACCAACAGTTAACACCGCAAGCCTTAGGTCTTAAACGGGCCAAAGCGTTCCCAAACCACAAGACAATTCAAGTGTATCTTTAAAATATATTCTTCAACGTCTCGCTCTATATGAGACAAACTGAATTTCCATTCCACGTCTGTTGGGTGCGGGGCGGTGGTAGTGGTCTTCACTGCTCATCAGAAACCACACAACTTTCAACCGCAACCTTGGTCTACTCCAAGGTCAAACGTTTTCCTTTAGATTTTTTTTTTTTTTTAAATTCGAGTAACGCGGGGAGTGGTGTCAATTTGAGCCCGGGTCGTACTTTCTCCAACATAGGACACATGCACCAAAGCCCTGCCAAGGCAAGTGGGCTTGAGTGTGTGTGTGCATTCGGGTTCCCGCCCCCTGGCCCAGACGCCTGGCGCCGCACATGTGCGTGCAAAGAAGCCGTGGTGGAGAGGTGAGTCGCACAGGCCTCGCTTCTGCAGAGCCACGGGCGGCCGCCGGGCACCGAGTGGACCCCCTCCCCTGTCCTGCCAGTCCTATGGAGCACACGGGCACGCCGTGGGCCGCAAGCGTGCCGGCCACGACCCACTCACCATGACTTGCCACCGCAGCACCGGACTCTGCACTCAGGCCGCCGCTTGCAAGGAGAGTCCTGCGGTCCAGCTCCGGACACGTGAAAAAGGCCACGCCGCGCGCAGGCGCACTCAGCCCCTGAGCGTGCAAGAGGGCGGCCACGCCAGCGCGCGCGCCGATTGGTGGCGAGGGCCCCGCGCAAGGCTGCCGACGGGGGAAGAAAAGGGGAGTACTTTCTAGGCTTTTCCAGGCGGCCCCTGGAGGTGAAAGAACGAGCCCTCTGTCAACCCCCCCTTTCCGGAAATGACGCCGTTTGACTTTTGACCCACGGGAAGCGGGGCGCCTTCGGGAAGATTCTAGAACGGCGCTCGGCCCGGGAACTAGCGTACGGCGGCAGGGAACCCACGGGGCTGAGGCCGCTCGGGTACGGAGGGCGGGGGCCGAGCGCGCCGCATGCAGATTGCAGGGCTCCGGGGCGTCCGGGGGGAGCGGGGCGCGCGCGCTCGCGGGGCCGCTGGGCGGGGCGGCGGAGGGAGGGGACTCGGGCTCATTGCGGTGCGCGCCCTGCGCTCGGTCCCTCACTCGCCGCCGACGGCCTGCCTCGCCGAGTCCGCTCCCGCCGCCGCCCCGCAGGTACGCGGCCTGGGCGTGCACGGCGAGCACGGGGGCTCTGGGGACAAGTGTGGCCGCAGGCTCGGCTCCTTTCGTCCCGGCCCGGTAGAGCCACGCGGGTTTCGTCACGTGCGGCGGGGACCACGCGACCCAGGCCAAGCGCGGGAGCAAGGACGGGCTAGGGTGGGAACCGCTGTGGCCCTACGGTGCCACTTGGCGCCTCGCGCGTCGCAGGACTGTGATGGAGGGTGGTCGAGGTCCCTTCTCGTCCCCTCTGGCTGCAGGGACCGGGCGCCTTGGCTTTGACCTTGCTCGGGGCTCGTGGTCGGGAAGACACGTGGGGCCGCGCGGCTGGGCTGGGCTGCGGCCATGCTAGCCGCTATGCTACAGTAGCTCCGGGTGCATACCTGCGGACACCCCCCTCCTGAGTCGGGGTTTTGCACCGTCATAAGGACTTGTACAGTTCCTGGACACTTGCATCTGGAACCTGCCTCGCTTACGGCAGCCTGATTTTTTTTTCTACCCCGCCCCCCCAACCCCCACCCCAGACACTTTCGGAATAGGTCCGCGCTCCCAAGGCCGCTTTGGCAGTGAAAAATTAACTCGCGCCTGCAGGTGTGGGTGGCCATGGGGAAATGGTTTCTTGGGCTAGTGCTGTAGGTCAGGAGTGGGGGCGGTCTCCTTAGTCCTGAGGCTGCAGCGCCGTTTGTGGCCCAGGCACGGCGGTTACCAGAAGACAGCTAGCTGATCCCCGATCGAGCCTTCCGTGTTTTGAAACACAGGTGGACAAGTTTGTCCTTAGATAATAGTGATCTTTTTTTTTTTTTCTCCCTCCCCCAGAAATGCTTCGACTCCCTACAGTCCTTCGCCAGATGAGACCAGTGTCCTGGGCACTGGCTCCTCATCTCACTCGGGCCTATGCCAAAGATGTAAAATTTGGGGCGGATGCTCGAGCCTTAATGCTTCAAGGTGTAGACCTTTTAGCCGACGCTGTAGCTGTTACAATGGGGCCAAAGGTAACAGTATACTTAAATCATGTTGGTTAAAGGATAGTGTTCTGTAGCTGCAAGACCAGACTGTTTTGGTATCAAGTTTTGTGAAAATCTACTTTGCATGTGGTATATATCTTGGTGGCTTGGGGAATGTTACTGAAGAGTTCGGTAGTTGGCCATTCTGGTCTTTAACATTGCTTCAGCCGATTTGAGGGACTTTCGTGCAATGTGATGTAATAGAGTAGAAATAGCTCAAGGAGGATTTTCAAACTTGAGGCACAATTAATCTTGTGTGCGTGCTTGCATTAAATTTTGGATCCTTTCCCAGTACTTACAGGGTATAGAGGGGGAAAGTACAGGTCAAGTCTAATGATACCTCAAAGTATATAATTGAAGGTGAGAAGTTTTCACTTATTGTACTGAAATACTCAAATCTATGTAAGTGCACTTAAAGTCATTACTTTTTTTTAAGGTTTTGTCTTTGTCTGCATTGGTGTTCTGCCTGTCTGTATGTCTGTGGGTCCTTTGGAAGAGCAGCCTGTGCTCTTTAACCACTGAGCCATCTTTTCTCTCCATACTTTATGCTGCCTTCTGAGGCGGGGTTGTTATTGTGGCGCTGGAACTCTGTAAGCCAGGCTGTCCTTGCACTCTGTCTCTGCCTCCAAGGGCCTGGATAAAAGGTGTGCACCAGCACTGCCGGTTATGTTTTTCCTTTTTAGATGACAATTTGCATTATTCAGTAGGTAGTTGTCACCACCACACATCTCCAGGAGTGTTTTCACTTGCTCTTAGAAAGAAACGTGGTTTGGCTCTTTGAGAGAGTCTCCAGCAGCTTAGTCTGGCCTCTAACTCCCTGTGTGGCGAGGTTATCCTTGAACTCCTGATCCTCCTCCCTTCCACCCCCCAAGTGTAGGAATTGAGTGTACTGCTTCCTGCATGAGTTTATTAAGACAAGGTCTGTAGCCATAGCTGACCTAGCCTCAGATCAGTGCTGAGGTCAAAGGCTGTGATCAGACTCATGTGTGCTTGAGTAGGGAGCTGCAGTACTTTGATACGGTGCAGTCACTTTAAATTGGTGTACAGTGACCTAAAGAGGTGCAGAAACCCAGCACGCAGGAGGCGGAGGCAGGTTGATCTCTTGAGTTCTAAACCAGTCTGGTTTAGAAATTGAGTTTCAGGACAGCTGGTACTACACAGAGAAACCCTGTCACAAAAACAAACAAAAAGCTGCATAAAGTACTGTTTACATAGCTCAAGACAGAATAGCAGCTTGGTTCAAATTCAAAAGTTGCCAAATTGTGCCATATTTTGAAGTTACCTATAGAATAAACAGGAAGAACGTACTAGTCTTAACCTTGCTGGCTGGTATTTATTGAATGAATGTTAAAGTAGACCGAGCTTTAAAAATAGCAGTTCATGGGCTGGAGAGATGGCTCAGAGGTTAAGAGCACTGGTTGTTTTTCCAAAGGTCCTGAGTTCAATTCCCAGCAACCACGTATAATGAGATCTGGTGCCCTCTTCTGGTGTGTATATGTAATAAATAAATAAATAATATATCAAGGAAAAATAGCAGTTCGTAGCCAGCCATGGTGGTGCAGTCCTCTAATCCCAGGACTCAGGAAGCAGAGGCAGGCAGATGTCTGTGAGGACAGCGAAGGCTACACCGAGAAACTCTGTCAGAAAAGCAAGAAAATAAAAGAAGAAGCAAAACAAGTTCATAACCAACACTCAAATGCAAATGATGTGGAGAATGTCCTGGTGTTTGGTGGCCATCTGTGAGGGCCAGGCTCTGTCTCCTTTTGTGCCTCATTCAAGTTAGACTCCTGGCAAATGAGCGGAGTTCATTTTTGTCTGTAGACCTAAGAGTGTTGATGAACGTGGTCTTTGAGATTCATGTTGCAGGACGTTGCAAATGACAACTTTGAAGCTTGCCATTGAGGGTTGCTGTTCTCTTCTGTCACTGTAGGGAAGAACTGTGATTATTGAACAGAGTTGGGGAAGTCCCAAAGTAACAAAAGATGGGGTCACGGTTGCAAAGTCAATTGATTTAAAGGATAAATACAAAAATATCGGAGCTAAACTTGTTCAAGATGTTGCCAATAACACAAATGAAGAGGCTGGGGATGGCACTACCACTGCTACTGTTCTGGCACGTTCTATTGCCAAGGAGGGCTTTGAGAAGATCAGCAAAGGGGCTAATCCAGTGGAAATCCGGAGAGGTAAGAGTACCATGCCTCTTGTTTTGGTTTTGGTTTTTTAAGACAGGGTTTCTCTCTGTAGAGAGGCTGTTTATTACATTTGTTGGGAGGGGGATGAGAATATATATGAGAATATGTGTGTGCGCGCATTCTTGGTGGGGTTGCCCTCTCCTGCCTTTATGTGGGTTTCCAAGGTCACACTCATGCCTTCAGGGCTGTGAGTCAAGCACTGGACCATCTTGCCTGTCTGTTTCTTGGGTTTTTAACTTTTCTCATTTAATGGAAGTGGAACTACTTTACGTTTTGTTAAGGATGGGTAGGGTCTCCTCCTTCTTAGCCTGCCCTGGCTTGGTGCCCTGTATAATCCATGTGGCTCTCAAATTTAGAGCAATCCTCTTGTCTCAGTGTCTTGGTGCTGGGATTACACATGTGAGCTACCACTCAACATCTTGGTCAAGTTTTCAAAATGTTACTTAATTGTAAAATTACAAATGACTGTGTGCATGCCATGTCACTTGGTTCAATTAGGAGAGCACAGACACGAGAGCTTGCAGGGAATGTTAGGTATCTGTACGCTGGTACTCAGCTTGGGAACCATGATAAAATAAGCATTGTAGTGACATATGTTCTTGAACTAGGTGTCATGTTGGCTGTTGATGCTGTAATTGCTGAACTTAAAAAACAATCTAAACCTGTGACAACCCCTGAAGAAATTGCTCAGGTAAGGATTTTATTTCATGTTTGAAAAGACTTGAGTGGCTAATTTGGATCTTTTGGCTGTTCTAGAATTTGATCTATAGACCAGGTTGCCCTTGAACTCAGAGATCCACCTGCCTCTGCTTCTGAGGTGCTGGGATTAAAGGCTTGTCCCACTGCTGCCCTGCCTACTAATTTGGATCTTAGTGAATGGGTCTTTTGTTTGTTTGTTTTACATGGCTATAAAATAAGATTTGTGGTATTGGCAAAAATGTTCTAAAGTGCTGTCAATGTGCCCTGCCCTGTGTGGGTTCAGACCTGGTCCTTGAAGCATAGTAGGCAAGTGTTTTTTTTTTTTTTTTTTTTTTTTTTTATGAGTATGTGCCTGTGTGTGTCTGCGCCTGTGCGTGCATGAACCCTACGAGAAGGTGTTAGCCACTGTGTGGGTGCTGGGTACTGACCTGAACTGGAGTCTTAGCCACTGAGCCATCTTTCCAGCCCTTTTTGTTTATTCTTAATGTACCAAAAAATGGAAGGACTGAGAGTGCAGCTCCATTTAACCAGTACTTAATTAAAACTGCAAAATAACAGTTTAGAGGGAAAGAGGGTTGAAAATACTAATCTTATTTCAGGTGGCTACAATTTCTGCAAATGGAGACAAGGACATTGGAAACATCATTTCTGATGCAATGAAAAAGGTTGGAAGGAAGGGCGTCATCACAGTGAAGGCAAGTGTGGGGCTTAATATGTTTGATAACACCGTCAATGGGGTGTCTGTCAGCTGTTTTCCAAATTAAAAACATGAATGTTCTTTTATTGGAAAATCCAAAACATTCTGTTTTACCAGTTAAGACTCAGGAGCCAGATGCTCAGGTGAAAGCCTGCTAGCTCAGAGAGACAGAGAAAGCACCAAGCTAACAACTTTCCTGCTCAGCTGACGGCCCAGGGGGGAAGGCCAAAAAACCACAAGGCAAAGGAGCTAAAGAGCTAAAAGCTCCTTCTACTTCTACACGATGTCTTAAATACTCATCACAAAGTCCCTCCTAATGCCTGTCAGCTGCACTCTTGCTCTGCCTCTTGACCTAGGGTTAAATTAAACCCTATGTACAGAAAGCTCTTGGATTAAAGATGTGTGTTAGGGCTCAACCACAGGAAGCAGGGATGTACAGTCCCAATCTCAGGGATCACACTGGGATCAAATACCCTGCAACACATGAATCTCTTGTTTGTACCAGCACAGTCCCTTCCTTTGTCTTGACATCTGTACTGAGTGTGGGGATCACTGCTGGTCTGTGAATTGGGAGCTTTGCCTCCTAGAATAAATTTGGCCAACTTAAGTAATTTGTTCTCGGGCTAGCTGTAAATAGGAGGGAGGATGGAGGAAGGCTTCACTTTGCAGCTCTGACTGGCCTGGGACTATGTAGGCTTCAGCCTCAAAATGATGGCATTCTTCTGTCATCTTTTCACTGATGGGAGCAAAGGCGTGTGTCCCCAGGCCCAGCTTTAAGCAGTGTTTTCGTAGTTAGATACTCCACAGCATTTCTGTGCTGAGTCCTTACATTTGAGTAGTCTGTTGCTAACTTAAAGATTTTGTTTGGTTTTTGAGACAGGGTTTCTCTGTGTAGCCTTGACTGTCCTGGACTTGCTTTGTAGACCAGGCTGGCCTCGGACTTAGAGTGATCCACCTGCCTCTGCCTCCCAAGTGCTGAGATTAAAGGTGTGCGCCCCCACCGCCCGGCTGGTAAAAGATTGTTATTTTCTGTGTATGAGTGTTTGCCTGAATATGTGTGCACCACACGTACGCCTGATACCTCAGAGTACAGCAGAAACAGCAGAGTCTCTGGAACTGCAGTTGCGAGCCACCGTGTGGGTGCTGAGAAAACCTAACCTGACCCTGCAGCAAATGTTCTTAACCTTGAGCCATCTTTAGATTTAGCTTCCCAAGTTTTGTTTCTTCATTGAAATCCATTCCTCTAATTCTTTGGCTTTTATAGGATGGAAAAACCCTGAATGATGAGTTAGAAATTATTGAAGGCATGAAGTTTGATAGAGGATATATTTCCCCATATTTTATTAACACATCAAAAGGTAAGTGCAAGTCAGTAAATGAAATCTTTAAAATATACTTTAAGCTGTAAATAAACTGTCAACCATAGGCAGTGAGATGGTGAAATAAGTAAAAATAAATGTGTAATGTTTCAAAAGTTAATGGTTCAGTAAATGAAGAGAAAAATATGAGTTACTTGTCTATTTATAGAAGTAATTAGTTAGTTTTTTCAATACTATTAAAATTTGGGTTTACTGCTCATGTTTTTATAGGTCAGAAATGTGAGTTCCAAGATGCCTATGTTCTGTTGAGTGAAAAGAAAATTTCTAGCGTCCAGTCCATTGTACCTGCTCTTGAGATTGCCAATGCTCACCGGAAGCCCTTGGTCATAATTGCTGAAGATGTTGATGGAGAAGCTCTAAGCACACTGGTTTTGAACAGGTAATGGACAGTGGATTGGGTGGTTTATATATCTTCATGTAGAAGGTGATTTGTTTTACTTTTTTGTTTTTCAGACAGGGTTTCTCTGTGTAGCCTTGCCTGTCCTGGACTCACCTTGTAAGTCAGGCTGGCCTTGAACTCACAGAGCTCCACCTGCCTCTGCCTCCTGAGATCTGGGGTCAGAGGTGTGCCCCACCACTGCCTGGCTTGACATTTGTCACTTTTTGGACTTCATTCCATGCTTGATCTGTGTGTGTATCTTGGGGTTGCAGTGTGCAACGTAGTGTGAGCTCTGTTGAGTCCTGTGGGCTGTTAGAGACAGTTTCAAAGGCACATAGCCTCTGACTCCCACAGCTTCCCAGAGAACTAGCCATGTGTCTTGGTTAACACTGAGGTCTAGCTGTTGTCTGGAACACATTTAGATGAATAGAGATCCCCATCTCATTGTCCATAAGACAAGAAGTTGCTAGAAAAAAGAGTAGGACTTAGGAGTGGTTCTGGTAGTACTAGAACTTCGCGGGAACTAAGCTAGATGCTTCCTCCCAGCTTCAGTTCAAATGTTAACACGGTTAAATGTTCTTTACAGGCTGAAGGTTGGTCTTCAGGTTGTAGCAGTCAAAGCTCCAGGGTTTGGGGACAATAGGAAGAACCAGCTTAAAGACATGGCTATTGCTACTGGTGGTGCAGTAAGTAGATCATTGTCATGCTCCTTTGCTCGGTGATGCTTGCTCTTCTAGACCTCAAAGAATAGAATATACACTTCATAAATGGCTATGGCTGTTCCTTTCTATTAGTTATTTAGAACATACTGATTGAGTTATGGTCACATTTTTAACTTGCTGAGTTTAGCCTAAGAGTGGACACAAAATTTCTCAAAACTTAAATAAAACTAGTTCCAATTTCTTTCTTTTTTAAAATTATGGTTACAGTGCTCTGTCTGCATGTATGCCTGCAGGTCAGAAAAGGGCATTAGATCACATTATAGATACTTGTGAGCCACCATGTCGTTGCTGGGATTTGAACTCTTGGACCTCTGGAAGAGTAGCCAGTGGTCTTACATGCTGAGCCATCTCTCCAGCCCCCTAAAACTAGTTCCAATTTGTATATGATTTAATTTAGAGCTTGTTTTGAGATACCAGTGGTCTTGACATCTCAAAGACAAATAGCTTTTTTTTACTGTGTGTGTGCACGTGCGCATGCACGCACACACATTTTATCTGCATGTATGCACACCAGAAGAAGGCATCCACTTGACCTCATAAGACTTCAGTTATAGACAGATGTAAGCTGCCGTATGGATGCTGAGACTTGCACTAGGACCCCTGGTAGAGTAGAGCAGCCTGTGCTCTCAACTGCTGAGTCATCTCCAGCCCTAAAAAGCTGTTCCTCCACACAAAGTGTCTGTACATTTAGTGATGAGCCTGGTCTAGTGGAAGACATTAATAGCACACTACTCTTACAGGTATTTGGAGAAGAGGGCTTGAATCTAAATCTTGAAGATGTTCAAGCTCATGACTTAGGAAAAGTTGGAGAGGTCATTGTCACCAAAGATGACGCCATGCTTTTGAAAGGAAAAGGTGACAAAGCTCAAATTGAGAAACGTATTCAAGAAATCACGGAGCAGCTGGACATCACAACCAGTGAATATGAAAAGGAAAAGCTGAACGAGCGACTTGCTAAACTTTCAGATGGCGTAGCTGTGCTGAAGGTAAGAGTGACTTGCACTTAAGCTCTGAGCCAAATGACTGGAGGTTACCAATAGTAATTAAGTATCTTGTGGGGTAGGTATGTACGCACATGTGCACAACCGCACTTGCCATGGGTCACACATAGCAGTCAGGAGCAGCAGTTAGTCAAGTTAGCAGTTACTTGTCCACTGTGGTTCCAGGGAGTACTCAGGCCAGTGGGCTTGCCAGAGAAGCCCTTTGACCTAATTGAGCCATATCCCAAGGCCTTCTGAGTCTTAAATAGGCATCTGTCCCTGACTGGTGTTATGCTGCAGACTGAACCATTGCTTACCCTGTGTGGTACAAGCAATCTGACACCACCCAATTTACAGACTTTCTTTTTTCCTTTTCTATGTATCCATCTCTATCCTAGAAGTCATTTTATAGATCAGGCTGGCCCTGAACTCAGAGAGATGTCTCTGCCTATGCCTCCTGAGTGCTGGAGGCATGCACCACCACTGCCACAGTTTGCTTTGTTGCTGTGGGAAGTTCTGGAAAAGTTCTTTTTTGGCTAGTGGGATACAGTCCTCAGAAGAAGCAGCCTTAAGCAGACACTATACCAGAGTCCCAGCCACCGGTAACAAATAATAACCTTTTATTTTAGAACTGCTTTTATTTTTGCTTTTGTTTTGAGCTCTAACCTAGGCTAGAGTTGGGGTAACCTACTTGCCTTAGGCTCTCAAGTGCTGTTGTCACAGCTATGTGACATCACACCCAGCTCAGCACAGGCTTGCCCTCTAAATGGCTTCAGGTGGTCATTGCTAACTGTAATTCTTTTCGTCTTTAGGTTGGAGGGACAAGTGACGTTGAAGTGAATGAGAAGAAAGACAGAGTTACTGATGCTCTCAATGCCACAAGAGCGGCTGTTGAAGAAGGCATCGTTCTAGGAGGGGGCTGCGCCCTGCTTCGCTGCATCCCAGCCTTGGATTCACTAAAGCCTGCTAATGAAGATCAGAAAATAGGTAGAGATTAGCTTTTGAACGAGTTTGTGACCTGGTTCTGTTGTTGAAAAGTGGTATTGTTGATGCCAGAGAGGTAATTAACAATGTACCTTTATTTTATAGGGGGATGAGTCCTTTATCACACAGGACTTTGATTTTTGTTTTTATTGCTCTTGTCCTTAATTATTTTGTGTGTGTGGGGCCATTATTTTTGCCTGTATGTCTTGTGTGCTATGTGCATGCAGTGCTCTCAGAGGCCAGAAGAGGGCATCAGATTCCCTGGATCTGGAGTTAACTGTTGTAGTGATCTGCCACATGGGTGCCTAGGATCAAGCTAGGTCCTCTGGAAAAGCAGCCATCTCCAGCTCCCCAAAAGGGGGAAACAAAAGTAAATTTGTGAAAATGTGTTTTCTTTGTAGGTATAGAAATTATTAAAAGAGCACTCAAAATTCCTGCAATGACTATTGCTAAGAATGCAGGTGTTGAAGGATCTTTGATAGTTGAGAAAATTCTGCAGAGTTCCTCAGAGGTTGGTTATGACGCTATGCTGGGAGACTTTGTGAACATGGTGGAAAAGGGTATCATTGATCCAACAAAGGTAAGTCATTCAGCATTTCTTAAACATTGGTGACTTGCTCTGTTTTATATGGTTTTCATTCTTTCTTATTCATTTTACTAAAAATATTTTCTAGGTTGTAAGAACTGCTTTGCTGGATGCTGCTGGTGTGGCCTCCTTGCTAACCACAGCTGAAGCTGTAGTGACAGAAATCCCTAAAGAAGAGAAGGACCCTGCAATGGGCGCAATGGGTGGAATGGGAGGGGGTATGGGAGGTGGCATGTTCTAACTCAGAATAGTGTTTCGCCCTTATCAATGAACTGTGACAGGAAGCTCCAGGCAGGTTCCTCACCGCTAACTTCAGAGAAGTGACCTGAAGAAAATGACTGAAGAGAAGGCTGGCTGGTCACTGTAGCCATCAGTTACTGGTTCCCATCGACAATATACAATGGTTTACTGCTGTCATTGTCCATGCCTACAGATAATTTATTTTGTATTTTTGAATAAAGACATTTGTACATTCCTGATAACTGGGTGCAAGAGCCATATGCCAGTGTCCTGCTTTCAACTCAAATCACTGAGGCATTTCTACTGTTCTGTTACAGTCAGGATTGTAGCGCTGTGTCACCACATGAGAAGTTCAGAAGCAGCCTTCCTGTGGAGAGAGAATAATTGTGTACAAAGTAGACAAGTATCCAATTATGTGACAACCTTTGTGTAATAAAATTTTGTTTAAAGTTCCTGGTTTTGTTAGCTCTTCCGTGGTCTTGAAGATGAGCCAATCAGAGCACACACAGTTGGGTATATAGAAACACCCCACCTATGTTCTGAGGCCTGGTCATAAAGGAGAGTGTGTAGCCAGGCGTGGTGGTGCACACCTTTAAGCCCAGCACTCTGGAGGCAGAGGCAGGTGGATCAATGTGAGGTTCAAGGCCAGCCTGGTTTACAGGGTGAGTCTAGGACAGCCAAGGCTACACAGAGAACCCCTGTCTTGTAAGACCAAAAAAACGGGTGGTGGTGGTTTTTTCTTTTTGAGTGTAATCATAAGGTGTGCAGAATCTGGGAGCTGGCCTCGTCAGCTACTTGCTATGCTAGCAAGGGTGCTTTAACTTGGTTTCCAGTGCTGGAGATACAGAAATAGGGAGACCCCTGGGGCTTAGAGCTAGTCAGTCTTGACCAGTTAATGAGAGCTTCCAGCTTCAACCCTGAGGACTCAAAATTGTCCTCCAGCTTTGGTGTGTGTTTGCCCAAATATAAAATCAATAGTTTAGGAAAAAAAAGAAAAGGTTTGTGGGTACCTTGGTCAATACTAGCTGCTAAACACATTTTAACAAGCCTTCAGTCTAGGATTACCAGGGATCCAGCTAATTAAATAGGCAGTATGAGGCCCTAGGTTTAATCCCCCCGCCCCTGCAAACCTCCTTTATGTACATCCCAAACAGTGAAGTGTGCATTTCTTAGTGTAGAAGAATCAAGAAGGCCAGTTAAAGATGCAAGAATGTATTGTAGATTAAGCAGGCTCCAGAAAGCAAGATCTGGCTGTTTCCATAGTGTTTATTTGAACAAAGGATGGAAATTCCCAGAATCAGAATGAGCCAGAAATGGAAAAGGGCAAGCATGGGTCCAGTAGTTTAGCTGTGGAAATGTACTTGCATCTACTTAAAAAATAAGTAACCAAGAGGAAAGGAACCCTGACAGTCACTGCTTTCTCAGAAGAGAAAAATCAATAGTGTTTCCATTGGCAGAAATAGCCACAGGTGGCTCGAGATGGGCTGGTCCAAGACCCCTGCAAAGCAAATGGCTGGCCTGATCTCAAACATGCAGCTCCAGTCTGGCGTCCAACGTCAACGAAGTAACAGCAAATACTTAAGAAATGTGGATTGATGTGCTGTCCGTCTGGATAGGGGTTCTAGTGTACTGCATGCACTGTCCCTGGTTGGTACAGTAGTTTGAGCAGACCCCCTGGGTCCAGATCAGCCAGCCTTGATGGTCTCTTAGGGTTCCAGGAAGCTCTGGGTCCTATTTCCCCATTCTTCCTTAACTCACCCGGAGTCCCAATAGAAATGCCAGTATCTATCCCAATCTCCTGCTAAGTGAAGACATTGCTGTTGGGCTAGTGTCCAATTATGAGTATATAATGTGTATCTTTCTGGGTCTGGGTTAACTCAGGATGATCATTTCTAATTCCATCCATATGCTTACAAATCTCAGGATTCCCTTGTTTTTAAGCTGAGTAGTACTCCGTAGTGTAAATGTACCACAGTTTCTCTATCCATTCTTCGACTGAGGGACATCTAGTTGTTTCCAGGTTCTGGCTGGTGGTACTCAGAGGAAGAGTACTATAGGCTGTGGTCATATGGTGGGTGAGGAGGTTCCCTTCCGTCACAGACCTAGGGGAGGGGAATAGGATGAAAGAGGGAGGGAGGGGGAATGGGAAGATAAAAGTGCGGGGATAACAGTTGAGATGTAATATGAATAAATTAAATAAGAAATGTGGTTTAAGCCGGGTGTGATGGCACACCCCTTTAATCCCAGCACTGGGGGAGGCAGGTGGATTGCTGTGAGTTTGAAGCCAGCCTGGTCTACTAACTGAGCCCAGGACAGCCAAGGCTACACAGAAGGAAAAAAATAAAATAAAAAATAAGAAGAAGAAAGAGAGAGAGAGAGAGAGAGAGAGAGAGAGAGAGAGAGAAGAAGAAGAAGAAGAAGAAGAAGAAGAAGGAGGAGGAGTTGGTTTGGGTGGGTTTTTGTTTTTTTCCCAAAACAGGGTTTCTCTGCTTAGCAGTGGCTGTCCTGGGGCACTCACTGTAGACAAGGCTGTCCTCAATGCACAGAGATCAGCTGCCTCTGCCTCTCCAGTGGTGGGACTAAAGCTGTGTGCCATCTCTGACTAAAAATGGAAAAAAGCAGCAAATCTACAAACCATAAACTATAAACTGAGCACCTTCAGGAGGCTGAGGTAGGAAAATGAAAAGTTGGAGGCCACCCATGGTTAAAAAATTAAAACCCCGTTTCAGAAAATATAAAAAGAAAACTAATACTCTCAAATTACCTCAACCAGGTAGAAGGAGAGTCCAAGAACTATCTACCATTGTCATGAATAATCAACTGAAAAAACTGTCCAGAGGGCTGGAGACATTCCATAGGTAAGGGCACTTTCTGCTTTTATAAATGATCTAAATTGGGTACCCAGTACCAAAACCAAGGAAGCCCATATCTGTAACTGGCCTTCTGTGGGCACCTGTACTCACACACACACACACACACACACACACACACACACACACACACACACAATTTTGAAATGAATCATTAGTAGTTATTATTTTGATTTCTCAAGACAAGGATTCTCTGTGTGTAGCCCTGGCTGTCCTGGAGCTAACTCTGCAGACCAGTGATGGGATAAAGGTTATTGTGTAATTCAAATGATGATTTCTATATCCCCCATATCTGGTTGTAAATCTTGTTCTGAGAATCTCTTGTATAAACTCTGTTCCCCGCTTGTCCCCTTGTATGCCAATAAAGCAGCTTACAGCCAATCGCTGAGCAAGGGAGAGAATAGGACTTTCTGCCAGCCAGGGGAGGAGTTGTTAGAAGAGGAAATAGGGGATTCGGCTGGAGCAAAGAAAGAACTAAAAAGCAAGTAACTTGGGGATTTTGGCAAAGATGAAGTCAAAATAACATAGAAGATTAAGACAAATTAGGCCGAGTGTGGTGGCGCACGCCTTTAATCCCAGCACTCGGGAGGCAGAGGCAGGTGGATCGCTGTGAGTTCGAGGCCAGCCTGGTCTACAGAGTGAGTTCAGGACAGCCAAGGCTACACAGAGAGACCCTGTCTCAGGGGGAAAAAAAAACAGACAAATTGTTCAAAGTTGTGTTGTAAAGCTTTATAAACAAATATAAAGGAGCCTCAATTATTTGTGTGATAGTGGGTTAAGAAATAAACTAAGAGAGGACTGAAGAGATGGCTCAGGGGTTAAGAGCACTGTCTGCTCTTCCAAAGGTCCTGAGTTCAATTCCCAACAACCACACAGTGGCTCACAACTATCTATAATGAGATCTGGTGCCCTCTTCTGGCATGCAGGCATACATGCAAACAGAATACTGTACACACAATAAATGTTAAAAACAAATAAACTAAGAGAAACAAACACTGTTTTATAAAATTAATCATAAACAAAACCAGGCTGGCTTAGAACGCAGACATCTGCCCACCGCTGCCTCCTGAATGGTGAGATGAAAGCCATTCTCCCACACACATACTTAGCTATGAATATTTTTTAATAATAACATAAAAAATAAAACCAGGCCTATCATTGTGATAATAGTAACAGCATAAAAAAAAAAATAAGCCAGTGGTGGCAGCATATACCTTTAATCCCAGGACTTGGGAGGCAGAGACAGGAGGATCTCTGTGAGTTTGAGGCCAGCCTTGCCTATAACACATGTCCAGGACGGCCAAGGCTACACAGAGATACCTTGTCTCCAAAAACAAAAACAAAACAAAAGTTGCCCTGTCTTTTCAGGATTTTCCACCCCCACCCCATCCTTTTTATTTTTTATTTTTGGAACAATTTGGAACAACCCCCATTACCCTCTCACTCCCTCTCTTTCCCATAAAATTTCTTCTAAACAAGTTGGTGGTGGTGGTGGTGGTGGTGATGGTGTGTGTGTGTGTCTGAGAGTTTAATTAAAAGTTGCTTGCATGAGCATGGCTTGGGAAGTTTGTTGTTGTTGTTGTTTTGATCATGAACAACTTACCAGTGGCTACACCATTGAAGAAAATGTCACCCCCTCTCACAGCAACCATTAATTGCTAATAGTCTGCCAGAGAGGGGAAGGTCCTCAGGAGCCCCTCCCCCACCCATGATGGAATGTGGATGGCCTCCATCCTGTGCAGCTGTGCGTTCCTGTGTGCAGAGGCCATGTCTTGTGCAGACCTGGCAGCACTCCTATTTCCCAGCTCAGTCTTTTCACTCTTTCTTGCAAGATGTTCCCCTAAAGCCTTGGGGGCTGGGGAAGTAATAGAGGCCCCACTTAGGGTAGTCACTTATCCTCAGCGCTCTAAAAGTTGTGTCTTTGCATTAATTACCACCCAAGGCAAAAAGAAGCTACCCTGGTGAAACCCACAGGTTAAAAGCAATTGTGTAGGAGCATATCTATTTAACAAAATAGAGTAGGATGTAGTATTATGCCCCCCACTCCAGGACAGGGGTGATGACTCAGAGAATACAGTGCTGGCTATACATGCATTAGGACCAGCACTCAGATCTCTACCATCTATGTAAAAAGTCAGGCAGAGATGGCAACATCTGCAATGCCAGGCATTGAGAGGCAGGTGTCCCAGGGCATCCTGCCTAGCTGGACTAGCCAGAATCAGTCAGCTCCAGGTTCAGCCTGAGACTCTGACACAACAGCATGAAGAGCCAGCAAGGAAGACACCCAATTGTCAGCTACACACCACCATCTGCACACATGTTCACACACACACACACACACACACACACACACACACACACCCCCGGTATGGCGGCTCACACCTACACTTTCAGCATTTGGGAAACTGGACAAGAGCCTCTGTATTGAGAACATCTCCTGTCCGTCCCAGGCCAGCCTGGGTTAACGATACCCCCTCAAAACTGTATCAAATACCAAAGGCCAAATCAAACGCAAGAGGTACAATTAAATGCAGATCACTTTGCTCTGGACGTGTGTCCTATAAAAGCCCGTGTGAGTACTGTGAGCTCCTTACAACTGCACAGCCAGTGCCCGAGAGAAAGAGACTCAGGCAGAGTATGGAGCAAATTCACACACGCACCAACTGAAGCTGAGAGCACCATGGCTAGCCGGTTAGTATGAGGGTGATTGGGCTGCAATGCTGACTAAAGGAAGAATGAATTTAGCTCCGATTGGTCGGTCTGTCTCCATGGAAGGCTTTGCTGTTGTTTTGGCAGTGTTGAGCATCAGATCGAGGATGAATGCTGCACCAGTGAGAGGATTTGTAAGACACTGGATTCTATGGTCCCATATTTCTGTTGTTACAGCTGCAGCAGCTATCAACTCACCTGGGCAGAGGGAGCTAGGATCCTAACTGCGGTCATCTGATTGGCCTGTGGCCGTCTGTGAGACATTTTTGTGACTGCTCCTGTGGACTGTGCCATCCCTGGGCAGCTGGGATGAGCCTGGGGACAAGCCGGGAGCATTCTCCCAGTGTCCACTTCAGTTCCCGCCTTCAGCTCCTGCGCTGGCTTCCGTCTGTTGTAATCTGTGACCTGGACGCTGAAATAAACACACTCTCACAAGTGCTTTTGCTTACGGTGTTCACACCAACAACAGGGAAGCAAGCTAAGCCATCTGCCCAACACGCACTGAAACAGTACAGAAAAGACTTAAATAACAGCCAGCGTGTGGCAGGACAGCCAGGCAGGGAGGCTACACAGGGAGACCTTGTCTTGAAAAACTAACAATAAACATATACATACACATATACACACACATACTAAAAAATAAAAACATAACCAAAGTCACTATACAAAAATAAACAATTAACTTTATTAAGTCATGACTTCAGCCCTTACAATGATTTGTTTTTTTAAAAAAATATCAGTTTAGAGTACTATTGAAAGTGAGTATGCACAATAAATAGAAAAGGGGGCTGTGCAGTGCTGGAGGCATATTAACTACCTTACTGCTGCCTACAGGGGCAGACAAAATTCTGACACACAATCAGCATTTTCAAAGTGCAGAGGAAGCACCTGGGAGGAGGTTTCAAATGTCTAGAAAAGTAGCTGAGAGCCCTGGACCACTCACCGAAAACAAAAACAACACACAAGCCACTCAGTGTACCTGGGACCAACGTCCCAACAATGCTGAATTATCTACTGCTACCCTTAAGAACCATTTAAAATACCAAAATGCTAAGACTTCATTAGCAGTTTTTTAAATCAGAGTTTTAACATTAAATATATGATTATTCAAATATCCTAAGCCATAGGGAAGGCTCAATAACAATAAGTTACAAATACTCTGAACCTAATAACTTAAACATGATACGGTTAATAAAGCACACACTGCATCTCAGTGACCCTTTCATGTGAGGTGGTAAGTACTGTTAGCTCTGTACATCAAGGGATGCAGCATCCTCGTGTGGTGATGACATCCCTTATTACAAAGGCAGAACCTGCAAAGATACACATTACTTTTGAGCTACACTTGATTGAAGAAATAATTCTATGTACAAGTGGGTTCATATTCAATGTGCAAATTTTCAGTGGAGCGGGCTTAGAATCAAGGCAGGTTTAACAAACACTTTCTGACTTCTCATAAGAAGGTGAAAGGACCTCCTGTAAGTGAACAAGCTGGTCAGAAGCAGGCGGTGGCAGTTCTCTTAGGTATGGTGAATTTCATGCAGCATCAACTCCCGGGGTATGCTTGTTTCTGGGCCATACAGCTTGCATGCTCTTCTTTCAAAGGCAGCTACCATCTGTTTCACAACTTCATCGAAGAACAACGTAGCAAGCTGAGAGTGCAGAAGCGAGCGGAATTCAAAAGAAATCTGTAGGAAAATGATAAAAATTATTTTATACATATTTGTTAGGCACAGTGACACAAATCTATAATGCCAGCACTCATGAGGCTGAAGCAGGAGTATTGGGAATTTAAAACTAGCCTAATATACACAGCAAGTTCCAGCCTAGCCTGAGCTTTAAAAAAAAAAAAAAAAAAAAAAAAAAAAAAAAAAAAAAAAAGCAAGGGTTGAGCAAAGCTAGGTGCTACAGAGCTGTAATCCCAGCCCTTGGCAGATCCAAGTTCAAGGCTAGCCACTGTGAGGCTGTGTGGTGAGATCTGGCACCTGCTGGGAGATGGGATCACTTTTACTGTAATACCAACAATGCTGCAATGAACTCAAGTAAATAAAAACCAAGGAACACGATTTTACGGCATGGAGTCTCACTGGCCTCAACAGTAAGATGAAGACTGGGGTAGCTTTGCTAAATGAAGATGTCAAATCTTTGACTAATTTAGTGTGTGTACGTGTGCGCACATGCATGTGCACAGTCCTGAAATGGCACACAAACGGAGGTCAGAGAGCAACTTTCAGGAGCTCACGCTCTCCTCTCATACATCCCGGGGGTTGAACTCAGGTCGTCCGTCCTGACTGCCTGTGTCTCTATCTTCTCAGTCACCAGGCCAGCCCTGTTCAATGCACTTATCATTCTGATTTCTTTTTAAGTGTTTTCAATACATCCATCCGTCTGTCTGTCTGTCTACCTATCATCTATCTATCTAAGTGTGTGGAGAAGGAGGAGGGCTCTGCAGAGGTCAGAGGATAACCTAATGGGCTAAGTTCTCTCTCCACCATGTAGGAACTGGCTGGAGACTGAACTAGGGTCTCAGCATCTTGCCAAGACTATTCTGATTTCTCATTAGCATCTACATGCAGCCTTCTCCACAACGGATGAAAGCGACTGCTCTGACAGTTACCGGTCCTTATGAGAGGCACAGCAGAAAGCTGCTATTGCCCGTGCATGCACATGCATGCCACCACCAGCCAGGCAGCCAAAGAGCTAGAACTTCACCAATACCTTCTGTGGCTCTGGATACATTCAAGACAGTTACTTTAGGCACCATTACTGTAAGGACCTAATATCCTCTGAATCATAAACATATTTTAACTTTCTTTGATCAACTGACTGCAATGCTGGGACCACACCCAGAGCTTTCAGTGAGTCCTACCCTAAGTCCTAGCCTTTATTTTTATTTTTTTCTTCCTTGTACTAGGACTTGATACTAGGACCTCTCACACACTGGGCAAGCTCTCAATTTTCTATTTTGAGATAGGGTCTCACCGAGCTGGCTAGGCTCGGCTCACACTCACCGAGTGCAGAAATCATTCCTTCTTGCCTCAGTCTCTCCTGTAATTGGGATGAATACAGGCTTACACTACGATGTATGGCTCCTAGCTTTTTATTCTTAAATACCCTTTTGTTTACTTGGTTTTTTCTTTTTGAGACAGTATTTCACTGTGTAGCTCTGGCTGTCCTGGAAACTTCCTCTGTAGACCAGGCTGGCCTCAAACTCAGAGATTCGCCTGCCTCTGTCTCCTGAGTGCTGGCTTCAAAGGTGTATGGCCATACCTGGCCAAATAACTTTCTTGTAGCTGGTCTGTAGTGATGCATGCCTTTAATCCTAGCACCCAGAAAAAGAAAAGATAAGCCCAGGGCCTAGGCATCCTAAACAGGCACTCAGCACTGAACTATACCCCCCAGTGTAGGCATGTTTCATAATCTGGATTTGTACAGGGAAGGAATGAAGTCAGTGTTACAGATTTCATAGAAGTGTTAGGGCTGAATATGAGTTGATAGTGCTTACCTACCATGCACACTCTTTAATCCCTGCCACCACATAAAAACAGCCAGGCATGGTGGTGCATGCCTGGAATCCCAGCACGCTCATGGTGCAAGCAGGTAAATTTTACAAGTCCAAAGGCAATCCTAGCTCAAACTCTATTGGAGGCCAGCCTAGGATACATGAGATTTTGTCTCAAAAACAATTAAATGAGATATTTATTAAGCACTAGTAGAGAAAAAGAGTATTCAATACTCAAAAATTTTAAATGTTTTAAAATTTTGTTTCAATAATCTCTCTAAGCATGAGATAATTACAGTGGTTTAAAAGGTGTATTATTAATTTAAGCATGACAGTGCAACAATTTAATCCCAGTACTTGGGAGGCAGAGGCAGGTAGATCTCTGAGTTCAAGGCCAGCCTGTCAACAAAGGGAGTTCCAGAACAGCCAGAGCTACATAGTGAAACTCTGTCTGGAAAAAACAAAAACAAAGGCCACCTCAAAACCAAAAACGAGGCCGGGTGTGGTGGTGTAGACCTTTAATCCCAGCACTGGGAAGGCAGAGGCAGGTGGATCGATTGAATTGAGGCCAGCCTGGTCTACAGAGTGAGTCCAGGACAGTCAAAGCTACACAAAGAAACCCTGTCTTGGAAAAAACAAAAAAGGGAAAACAGCATTATTAGCTGTAAGTGTGTCTGTATCTGCTATAATCCTAGCACTCAGGAGGATGAAGGATGACAGTGATGTTGAGGCCAGCCCAAGCTGTGCAGTAAAGTCCAGCCCAGGCTATGAGTAAAACTATGCCTCAAAAAATGCATAAATTGGAGCTGGCAAGATGGTTCAGCGGTACCCATGTGGGTACAACGACCCACATGACAGAAGGACAGAACAGACTCTTAAAAGATATTCTCTGACCTCTACCTGTGTGCTCTGGCACACACACATAAACAAGAACTTTTGGGGCCAGAGAGATGGCTCAGTAGTTAAAGGCACTAACTAGGACCTGGGATCAACTCCCAGCACCCACATGGCGGCTCACAACTATCTATATTTTCAAGATCTGACACCCTTACATAGACATACATGCAGGCAAAACACTAATGCACATAAAATAAAAATAAGTAAATCATTTTAAGAGAGAGAGAACTTTATAATAGACTTACTGAAAAATCTAAGGTACAAGTCCTTGGATAGCCAGGAAGACCTGGGCTAAAACGCCAAATAGTCTCCAAATGATTGAAAAGTTTCCCATCAGTACAAGATGCCTAAAACAAAATGGAAAGAAAAAAGAAGTTAAACACCTGACATATGAGCAAGAATATACTATAAGTGAGGCTTACTTCCTTGAAAAGGAATCATTGTTCTCAGCTCAGAATACCAGAGATGACAACGTCTAGTAGTTTGGCACAGTTCTTTTCTTCTCCTCTAGGACCCTCAGGACTGCCAGCTGCTCTCTCTTGCCTGTGTTCACCCACTGTGCTACTTAGCTATATTAGATTGTTCCTCTCCCAACATAATAGTGTGTGTGGGGTATGACTTCTCCTGTGTGTTGACAGCAGGTGCCTTTCTCAACCGCTATCCACCTTTTTGAGAGAGGGTCTCTGTGATGTAGAATCACTTTGGAGGCAAATCTCTATGCATGTTTTTAGAGACACGATGGCGAGCCCTGACCCGCATGTCAGGGTGCATGATTCCTGGAACTGGGGTCCTGGACTGAATGAAAAGGAGGAAGTGAAGCAGCAGCGCCGCTGCTCCCTGGTTCCTGACTGCAGCTGCAGCGTGGCCGTGCGCCTCGAGCTTTCTGCTGCCATGGTTCACTTGAACTACAGTCAGAGCGAACCCTTCCTCCCTCCAGCGGCTCACGTCAGGTATCTGGCCACAGCACAGACAGCTACAACAGTCTCTCGCTGAACCTGGACTCATCACTCTGGCAAGGCTGGCCGGCCACTGCGCTTCAGAGGCCCACCTGTCTCAGCCCTCCAGTACTGGGGTCACAGCCATGTCACCATGCCCTGTTTTCACAATGAACACTGGAGATCCACACTCAGGTCCTTAGGCTTGCACAGGGGGAGTCCCCCAACCCCAAGGGGTGAAAAAAAAAAAAACAACTCAATTCCAGTTGTTACTTAGAGGTGATAATGAATGAGTTAAAATACTATGCTACAGCCACGTGGTGGTGGCATACATCTTTAATCCTAGCAGAGGCAGGCAGACCTCAGTGACTTCAAGGCCATCCTAATCTACAGAGGGAATTCTGGACAGCCAGGGCTAAATAGAGAAACCCTGTCTCAAAAAACAAAACAAAAAACCAAAAGCACCCACCCCCCCCCCAAAAAAAAAAAACCAAAAGAACTAAGACTACATTTCTTTTTTTTTTTTTAAGATTTATTTATTTACTATGTAAGTGTTCTGACTATATATATGCCTACGCACAAGAGGGCATTAGATCTCATAAATGGTTATAAGCAAATATGTGGTTGCTGCGAATTGAACCCAGGTCCTCTTGAAGAGCAAGCGATGCTCTTAAGCTCTGACCCATCTCTCTAGCCCCCTACACCACACTTCTTTAAGTTGTAAAATAACATGCGCTGTGTACCATCACTCATAAGGTATCTGGTACATCTCTCTAGGATAAGCTGTTTTGCCTGCCTGCATATCTGTTGTAGTGAGAATTCTGGTTTCTTTAAAAACAGAAATGCTGGCCAGGTAGTTGCAACGCACGCCTTTAATCCCAGCCCTTGGGAGGCAGAGGCAGGTGGACTGCTGTGAGTTCGAGGCCAGCCTGGTCTACAAAGTGAGTCCAGGACAGTCAAGGCTACACAGAGAAGAAACCCTGTCTTGAAAAACCAAAGGGGGAAAAAACCCAGAAATGCTACATGAATGCATTTTTGTTTTAATCCCAGGTGTAGTATATGGGGCTGCTTCAGACTGTCCATAGCAGCTCTGATTTGTCTTGTGTTCTGGCAGGGGTGTGATTTTGCCAGGTAAAGATAGTTTACATTTGGAAGCCTGGGAACTCTTTATAGGGTATATAAATGGCAGAGCCCTGAGAGAGGCTATGGCTACTGATCCTCCGGCTGCTGCTGCTGTTGTTTGGATACTGTTGGTTGCTGTTTGTTAAGTAGAAAAATTGGACTTGCCCCAAGGAACTTGCCCCTCATCAGTAGAAACTAGTCTAATAAAATCAATGCCCCCTTTTCTCTCTAATCTTTCTCTCCGACCTAGTCCTGGGGGTTAGAGCGGTGCAATATGGGTGGAGAAGAGTGACAGGAAAAGGAACCCAATCAAGTAGCCAAAACTTTGGCTGATCTGTGAAGCACTCGCATGCCTGGTACCCACGCAAGTCAGAAGAGGGCGTCAGATCCCCTGGACCTGGAGTCATAGGTGGCTGTGAGCCACCATGTGGGTGCTAGGAATGGAAGCAAGTGTACTTAACCACCGAGCAATCCATCCAGCCCCTTGAATGTGTGGGAGGCTGTGTGAGAGTATCAGCATCATGCGCATCAGGTGTCCACAAAGGCCAGAGAGCAGTAGACACCCTGGGACTTCACTCTTTACTCTTTACTTCTACATATAGTTTTTCTGAAAAGTCTAGGTATGATTCTTTTTTTTTTTTTTTTTTTTTTTTTTTTGGTTTTTCGAGTCAGGGTCTCTTTGTAGCCTTGGCTGTTCTGGACTCACTTTGTAGACCAGGCTGGCCTCGATCTCACAGCGATCCGCCCAACTCTGCCTCCCGAGTGCTGGGATTAAAGGCGTGCGCCACCACGCCCGGCTAGGTATGATTCTTTACTCTGCTTATTTTTCAGTGTAATTTAAGTGTACACTGTGTACACAGAGAAAAACAAAACAAAACAAACAAAAAACTCAAAAAACAAAAGAAAAGAAAAAGAATGAAAACAAAAGAAAAAAATTAGAGGGAGTAAAAGTATGATGACTCAATGGCGCGCATGTCAATAGCACCTAAAAGTAAGGTCCTTGGGCTGGAGAGATGGCTCAGAGGTTAAGAACAGTGCCTGCTCTTCCAAAGGTCCTGAGTTCAATTCTTCAGTTACCACATGGTAGCTCAGAACCATCTACAATAAGATCTGGTGCCCTCTTCTGGTCTACAGGTGAACAGGCAGGCAGAATACTATATAAATAATAAATAACTAAATCTTTAAAAAAAGAAAAAAAGAATATTATCCTATGGAATTCTGCTTGTCTGGAAATCACACCTTAACCACAGTACCCAGGAAGCAGAAGGTTGAGCTCTATGGGTTCGAGGCTAGCCTGGTCTATGGTAATTTTCAGCCCAAGGATACATGGTGAGACCCTCAAAACCAACAAAAAGGCTGGGTGTTTTTCTTTCTTCCTTTTTTTTTAAAGTTGTGTTTATTTATTTATTGTATATGAGTGCTTTATCTGCCCAAGAGGGCATCAGATGACATCTAGGTGGCTGTGAGACACCATGTGGCTCTCTGCTCCACATTTACCTTCTTAACAGTTCTTTAATCCTTTGCTGTCTTATCACTTCTCCAACTTATAAAATAACTATATTGTGTATGTACATTAACACATTGTGCTAAAAATATTAAATATATTAATTTTTTTTTTCTCTTTTTTAAAAGACAGGTGCACTTTTTGGTTTTTCGAGACAGGGTTTCTCTGTGTTAGCCTTGGCTATCCTGGACTTGCTTTGTAGACCAGGCTGGCTTCAAACTCACAGCGATCCACCTGTCTCTGCCTCCCGAGTGCCAGGATTAAAGGCGTGCGCCACCACGCCAGGCTGACAGGTGTACTTTATAACCCAGGCTAGCCTGAAATTCATAATCCACTTGTCTAAGCCACTTTACTGTTAGGATTGTGGACAGATCCTGTTTTAATAGAGCAAAGATGAAAACATTTCTCACTGCTGTGGGCCAGATGATCTATATGGTGATTCAATAGTCTTCAGCAAAAGAAAAACTTACCTTTACCAAATGTGGTTTTACCAAGGTTACCATTGATGTATATCGTTCCAAAACAGGTGGAAACCCAATTTCTAATCGGGTTTTACAATATCCAGATCTCCTTGATATTACGTCTGATTTTTTACACCAAGGAACAAAATGCTTATAGTCCTCCATTCCTGATACTACATCATACATTTCTTGCATTGAGTACCTTAAAGAGAAAGATGAATAATGTTAACAACTGATTCCATGAGACATGAGTTTTAGAAACAATAAGTCAACCACATAATGGAATGGCTCCGAGTTCAAACACAGAAAGTAAAAGAACTGTAAATAGACAGACATATATGGCAAAGGTCACAACTAGGCAGACTGGGGTAGTTTTTAAAGTTTTAATTATTTGTCAAGATGTTAAAATTGTTTCATTGGATATGGTAGAGCTTGCCTGTAATCCCAGCTCTGGGAAAACTGAGGCAACAAAACTCAAAATTCAGCCGGGCGTGGTGGCGCACACCTGTAGTCCCAGCATCCAGGGGAGGCAGAAGCAGGTGGATTTCCATGAGCTAGAGGTCAACCTGGTTTATACAGCGAGTCCAGGATAGGCAAGGCTACACAGAGGAAACCCTGTCTTAGAAAACAAAACACAAAAAAACCCTCCAAACAAACAAAAAAACAAAAAAACAAAAAAAGAGAAAAGAAAAAGAAAAAAGCTACTCCAGAATCTGAGGTAGAGGGATAAACTTGGGCTAGGCTTGGTGGCCTTTAATCTCAGTACCCAGGAGGCAGAGGCAAATGGATCTCTGTGGGTTTGAGGTCAGCCTGGTCTATGTAACAAAACTTTAGGGCTTTATATGACTAAAAGAATGGTCCCCATATTTGAATGCTTGGTCATATGCATGTGGCACTATCTGAGAAGGATTAGAACAAGTTGGAGGAAAGTCGGCTTGTTGGGGTGGGCGTGGCCATATTGGGAGGAGGTGTGTCCCTAGGGGTAGGCAGGCGTTCTCTCGTGCTCTCTTTGCGAATCAACTGCTTCTCTAGTGCCATGCGTGCTGCATGCTTCCTGACATGATGACAATGAACTAACCCTCTGAAACTGTAACCCAGCTCCCAATTAAATCCTTTTTAGAGACAGGGCTTCCCTTTATAGCCCTGGCTGTCCTGGACTCGCTTTGTATACTAGGCTGGCCTCAAACTCAGAGAGATCCACCTGCCTCTGCCTCTTGAGTGCTGGGATTACAGGCGTATGCTACTACCACCCAGTTCTTTTTATTTTTCTTGAGACAGGGTTTCCCTGTGTAGCCTTGGCTGTCCTGGACTCACTCTGTAGACTAGGCTGGCCTTGAACTCAGAGATCCACCTGCCTCTGCCTCTTGAGTGCTTGGTTTAAAGGTGTGTACCACCACGCCCAGAGAATGCTTTCTTTTTTTTTTTTTTAAGAGTTTTCTTGGTCATGGTGTCTCTTCACAGCAATAAATCAGTAACTAAGACAATGACAAATAACAATAAAAATCTGCATATATGTAAAAGGCACCTGACTGAGAGCCAGACATTTAGCTGTTCTTGCTCATAAAGACAAGGAACAATGGTGGTACAGGCCCACCATACTAACACTCAAGAGGCTCTGGGAGGAGGACTGCCAAGAGTTCAAGTCCAGCTTGAGCTACGTGGCCAAGTACCAGGCTAGCCAGTGCTACGCAATGAAACCACGCCTCAAAACCAAATAAATAGATAGATCCTGGACACAGTAAAAAATATAACCACCACAAAATTAGAATTTAATCATAAATTACAAAAGGGAATTTTGAGGGGGGTAGTGTGGGTTGGGGGTGCTGGTGGCACATGCCTTTAATCTCAGCACTAGAGGGGCAGAGGCAGGAAGATCTCTGAGTTGAGGCCAGCTACCAGAGCCACCCCCCCCCCAAAGGGAGTATTTTGGGTTTCAACACAATTTGAGCCCTTATATGCTTTAATTAGTCTTTATAATCATGAAATAATAACAAACAAAAATGTAAGTCATAACTTATTTCCTTTAAATGTAAAGGTTAAATCTATCGTATTCAGTTTATATAGTATTAGCCATTCAACAATACGTATAAAACAGCAAGGGCTACAGACAGGCTAACTGAGGAAAAGCAGTGTGATCTGTAGAAAGAATCCAGAGAGAAAGCAGCATGCTAGTCTATAGAAAATTATAAGCGTGCTTTTATTTTTTTATTTTATTTTTTTAAAGATTTATTTATTTATTACATATACAGTATTTTGCCTGCATGTACTCCTGCCCTCCTGAAGAGGGCACCAGATCTCATTATAGATGGTTGTGGCCACCATCTGGTTGCTGGGAATTGAACTCAGGACCTTTGGAAGAACATACAGTGCTCTTAACCTCTGAGCCATCTCTCCAGCCCCTAAGCGTGCTTTTAATAAGACAACTATTCTATACAAACCCTATAATTCTTCTCTCTGAATACTCTTTTCGTTTGTTCACTAATGGCGCAGTGATTTTGAAGAAAGTTCTTGCATAGATCTCTTTAGGCAACACTGAGGTACGAGGTGGGAGAGTTCTGTTCATCAGGATACCACAGGAAGCCAAGTATCTAAAAAACAAAATTTACAACCCTTTAGATTAAAAACAAAACAAACTATACAGACAGTATAAAAAGAAAGCATATTTGGGCTGGGCATGGTGGCACATGCCTTTAATTCCAGCACTTGGGAGGCAGAGGCAGGGGGATCACTGAGTTCCAGGCCAGCCTGGTCTACAAAGCAAGTCCAGGACAGCCAAGGCTACACAAAGAAACCCTGCCTTAGAAAACCAAAAAAATTAAAAAGCAAGCATATTTGAAAAGAGTTGGCAATTTCAGAGTAGTGCTGAAAACAAAGGCATAGGATCAAAAGACAAACTTCCTATGCAGCCTTAGACATTAGACATGGAACCAGCAGCTGGCAGTGTAGTCAGAGGCTCCTGGCTTTCAGCTGGTAGCTGTGGCATCCAACACACACTGCCACGAGCTTGCTAGTGCCCTCCATCTATTATTCAGTCCATCTTTTTTGTTGTTTTTTTGTTTTTGATTTTGAGACAGGGTCCTCTGTGTAGCCCTGGCGGTCCTAGACTCACTCTGTAGACCAGGCTGGCCTTGAACTCACAGTGATCTGTCTGCCTCTGCCTCCTGAGTGCTGGGATTAAAGGTGTGCGCCACCACGCCTGGCTTATTCAGTCCATCTTTACACCCAAGTTGTTTCCCAGTGTGTTGCAGAGTTTGCCTGATTCCTGCTCCACACCAAGGAGACCAGCAACTAGGTCTCAGTCTCCCATCTGGCGGATTTCAGACCTGCTGCCCCTTTGCCTAGTTATTTATTTCAGCATGTATATGTTACAGGACTTCCTGTTACCCAGCAGCAGCTGTTTGAGTCTATGTACAGATGCCAGCTATGCTCCTGCTCACCGTTTCCTAACAAGCTTACTGAATAACTATTTTATACTCTGCAGCCATTAGTCCACACACCAATAAACTCTTAGTCCACAAACACATATACTCTCATTCTGTGCCTGACTGTTAATCACTACAGATCCCACAGTGAACAGAAAAAACATGTGCCTTACAAAGATTACATTGCAGCTAGGAATTCAAAGGGCACCTGTACTCACATGTATACACCTACAAACAGATATAGACACATAACTAAAAATAAACTCTTTAGCTAGGTGGTGGTGGCGCACGCCTTTAATCCCAGCAATCAGGAGGCAGAGGCAGGCGGATCGCTGTGAGTTCGAGGCCAGCCTGGTCTACAAAGTGAGTCCAGGACAGCCAAGGCTAACACAAAGAAACCCTGTCTCAAAAAACCAATAAATAAATAAATATAAACTTTTTTTAAAAAAGTGTGGACTAGACAGATGGTTCAGCCCTTAACAGTGTATACTGTTCTGGCAGTGACCTGAGCCCGGCTCTCAGAACCCAAACCGGGCAGCTCTCAGCTGCCTTTAACTCTAGCTCCAGGGGATCCGAACCCTCTTCTGGACGCCACACTCTCGTATACATACTCACACACAGACCTACATATATGCACAACATTTTAAAAAGAACATGCCAGGGGCCCAGCAAGAAAGCCAGCAGGTAAAGGTTAACTCGGGAACCTGACAAGTCTCAAAACCCACGTAAAGGCAAAAGGAGAAACCCAGTTGTTCTCCGACTCGCATACATTCATCATACACCGTTTACACAAGTACAGAACGCTAACAACTGCTTTCATGTATTATTTATTTGTTGTTGTTGTTGTTGTTGTTGTTTTTTTCCGAGACAGGGTTTCTCTGTGTAATAGCCCTGGCTGTACTGGAACTCTCTTTGTAGACCAGGCTGGCCTTATACTCACAGAGATCCACCTGCCTCTGCTTCCCTAAGTGCTGGGATTAAAGGTATGCACCACCAAGCCAGGCCACTAAACAATTTTTGTAAAGTGCTAAAATCAAATGGGTGTGGGGACATGAAATCAGAATCTTCTTTAGATAAGGTGTCCCTGGGAGCCCTGTTTTAGTAGCTACATAGTAAGTAGGAGTGTGCTTAGTGGCACAGGCCTGCAATCCCAGATACTCAGATTAGGGCAAAATCTTGAGTTCAAGGTCAGCCTGGAAAATTTAGGGAAAGTATGTCTCAAAATAAAAATGGGTTGGGGCTCTAGCTCAACAGTAAAATGTATATACATGAGTTTAGAAACATACTTATTCATATGTAAATAAGTGGGGGAGGGGTGGTAGGGAAAGAGTTTAGCAATATCCAGAAACTAAGAACGACAGCCTGGCACAGCAGCATGCACCTGTAACCCCCGCATTTTGAGAGGCAGAGGGAGGAAGATCAGCAGGAATTTAAGGACAGCTGCTGTTCTACAAAGTGACTTCCAGGAAGCCAGAACCAGACAGGGAGACCCTATCTCAACAAAGTAACAAGCATCCAGGCTCGAGGGTGGACACTTGCATTACTAGCACTAGGGAGGATCAGGACTTGCAGCCATCCAAGGCGACACACACAGCTTGAGGGCAGCTGAGACTACATGAGAGTCTGTCTGCCTCAGAGAAAACAAAACAAAACAAACTGAAGACGACCCGCAGTGCAGGAGCAGGCCAGGAGGGGAGTACTGAGAAACAAGACTGCAGGCTGAAGAGACGGCTGGGAGGGTGAAGACAGCACCTGCCAGGCAAGCAGGAGGATGTCAGCTCTCAGGACTCACACAGGCTGGGAGAGGTGGCGTAATCAGGAGGCAGAGGCAGGCAGATCGCTCTAAGTTCAAGACTAGCCTGGTCCACAGAGCCAGTCTAAGACAGCCAAGGCTACACAGAGAAACCCTGCCTCGAAAAACCAAAAAAAGAAAAAAAGTCACAGAGCATGTTGTATTTCCTCCAGGGTCGCAGAGCCAAGGAGAGCCCTGGGAGCTCACAAATGAAGGAAGAAAGAAACTATATGGTTGCAAGCCACAGAGAAATCAAGCTGGAACTGAGCGGGGAGCTTCGTCTCTACTGAGGGCTTTCACGGTGAGGAAGGCACCAAGGCAGGCCCAGCTGGAACCCTGGGAGCTACCATAGCAACTTACTAGGCAAGACGTGCTCACTGGTGCAATGACCGCATGACTACTACGTAGGTAACAGGCCGTTTTCTGGTTGGAGCTCAGGCCTACTCTACAGGAAGAAAGGCATGCCTGGTACTGTGCATCTGGGAGGTCAGAGGCCTCAGCATGGAACTTATTACTGTTGTTTTGCTAAATGGACGTGCTGCCAACCTGTTCTCTAACTACGCTTATAGCCGTAGCTCACTGCTGCACTCAGCCTGTGAGACAAGTTTCTTTCTGCAAGTGGATGGAAGTTCATACAGAAACTCATAGGCAGTTAAAGTGCTGAGTAAGTAACTAGTGAACACCCAGCCCTAAATGGGACCCAGCTCGAAGGCTCAGGGAACGATGTAAAAACTGAAGGACGGAGAGGCACAGCACAATAGGGTGTACTCTGGTCACACATGGATATTACACTCATGAACACCCTGCACAAGACGGGGCCCCTCAGCGGCTCAGCAGTTAGAGTGCTCACTGCTACTGCACAGGACCTAGGTTGGGTTCCCAGCACCCACACCAGGTAGCTCTCACAACCACCTGCTACTCACTGGTTAAGAGCACTGGCTGCTCTTTCAGAGGTCCTGAGTTCAATTCCCAGCAACCATATGATGGCTCACAACCATTTATAATAACGGAATCTGATGCCTTTTTCTGGTGTGCAGACAGAGCACTCATACATAAATAAACAAAATTTTAAAACAAAACAAAACATTGGACCTTTCAACATTCCATCACAGATGGGGAAGGTATTCATGAGGCTCCACTCCTCAAGGGACTGGTGGCAGCTGGTCGCTACTGATAAGTGGTCCCTGCTCCCTATAAACAGCCTCCCACCCAAGCTCATGCAGAAAAAGGAAATGGAAAGGAAGATGGCTCAATAGTTAAGCACTTGATAGTTCAGATCCCCTAAAGGCGCAGGGGTGGGTGTGGGGTGCCCACCTAGGATTCCAGCTCAGACGACAAGCTGGGCTGCCAGACTAGACCTACGAGCGAGCTGTGTTCTACTTAAAGAGCTGCCTCAATGAACGCAGTGAGATTAACCAAGCGGTACTCCTAACACAACCTCAGGCCTTCACACCCACGTGCACACACATGCACACCTGAGCAAGTGCACATATGAATGCGTGAATGCACGTGCACAAAAAACTCATGCGCGCGTGCACGGGGTGAGGAGGAAGACCCAAATTCATTATATATATGCATGAAATTGTCAAAGAATTGTTGGAAGGCTGGATCTATGGCCCAGTTGGTAGAATGGGCAAGCCCCCACCTCCAGGAGGGGAGGACTTTGGGCAGGCAGAAAGGCTGAAGAAAGTACAAGGGGGATGGAGGGAGTAGGAAGCAGGCAGCGAGAGCCATGTGGGAAGATGGTTCGGCGGAGAAGTGAGGATAAGTTTAGACTGTTAGCTGAGAGACTGCCCCAGCGAAAGCTCACAACAGATTTCTAACAACAGAGAAGTCGCCGTGTCTGTATGAATTAAACTGCAAAAGGGATCGAGAAAGCCTGGCAATACACATACACTGGAAGACCAAGTCCCTCAAGTTGATCTCTGACCTCCATACAAGTGCACTGCATGTTCATCTATATACAACACACACACACAAACACACACACACACACACACACACACACACACACACCAGATAAGTAAATGTCAAAAGCAGTTCACAGTCTCAGCCGAGTTATAGCTGAGCTGCCAATTTTTGCCTCGTCTACATAAAGCCCTGGGTTCAGTCCCCAGCCACACACAAAACTAGACTTAACAGTGAAGCCTGTAATCACAACACTCGGTGGTGACAAGAGGATAAAACTTAAGCTCATCCTCAGCAGCACAGCAAGTGTGAGGCCAGACTGAGAGACATGAAACCCTATCTTTTCTTTATTTAAGATTTTATTTATTTATTGTACATGAGTGTTCTATTTGCACGTACACCTATATGCCAGAAGAGGGCATTATATCACATTATAGATGGTTGTGAGCCACCATGTAGTTGCCGGGAATTGAACTCAGGAGCTCTGGAAGAGCAGCCAGTGGTTTTAAGCGCTGAGCCATCTGTCCAGCCCCATGAAACTCTATCTTTAAGAAGGAAGGAGTGCCGGGCGGTGGTGCACGCCTCTAATCCCAGCACTCGGAGACAGAAGCAGGTGGATCCCTGTGAGTTTGAGAACAGCCTGGTCTACAAAGTGAGTCCAGGGCAGCCATGGCTACACAAAAAATGAAAAACAACAGCAAACAAACAAAAAAACCCAAAAACCCAAAAACCAACCAACAAACAAAAAAACACCAACAACACCAACACAAAACAAAAGAAGGAAGGAGTAGGGCTGGAGAGATGGCTCAGAGGTTAAGAGCATTGACTGCTCTTCCAGGGGTCCTGAGTTCAATTCCCAGCAACCACACGGTGGCTTACAACCATCTATAATGTGATCTGAAGTCCTCTTCTTCATGCAGGCATACATGCAGACAGAACACTCAAATACACAAAACACATAAATAATAAATTTTTTAAATGATTCTCTCTTTTTTAAAAAATATTTTATTTAATTTATGTGTGCTAGTGTGAGGGTGTCAGATCTTGGAGTCACAGACAGTTGTGAGCTGCCATGTGGGTGCTGGGAATTGAACCCGAGTCCTTTGGAAGAGCAGGCAGTGCTCTTAACCACTGAGCCATCTCTCTAGCCCCCTAAATAATAAATCTTAAAAAGGAGCCAGGCATGGGAGGCAGAGACAGGTGGATCTTTGTGAGTTTGTGGCCAGCCTGTTCTACAGAGTGAGTTCCAGGACAGCCAAGGGCACACAGAGAAACCTGTCTTGAAAAATCAAAACAAATAAAAAAATTATCAATTGTGTGCATGTCAATCCTGGTGACTGAGAAGGCCAGAGGCCTTGGCTTTCCTGGAGCTGGATATATATATATATATATAAGATTTCCACTGTGGATGCTGGGTATTGTGAGAACCATCTCTCCAGCACTGTGCTTTTGTTTTTAAGATAACAGAGGTGCCAAGTATGATGGTACACTCAACCTTTAATCCCAAGACTCAAGAGGCTGAGGCAGGTGGAGCTCTGCCAGTTCCAGGCCAGCCAGGTTTACACAGCAAGTTTCAGGCCAGCCAGGGCTACACAAAGAGACCCTGTCTCTTAAGTTAAAAAAGAAATGTTGCTTCCAGAACATCTGCCTACCATGTACAAGGCCCTGAATTCCTTCTAAAAGATACACACGCACACAGATGTCTGTTCCTAAAGAGAAGAACTTTGGGTCAAGTTGAGTAGGAAATGAACAGCACCAGGTTTTGTAAGAAATTAACACACACACCCCAAGACACCCTTACCTAACCCTGATCATACTCCTTAGGAAACTGTGTATGTTTAAAACAAATGAACAGATTTCCTGACCAGTATGCCTGTTTTGGTTACAGTACCCTGGACAACACATTTATTTCACACACAGTTCAGGGTTAAGGGTGTACAGATCAATGGTAGAGCTGGTTAACATGTTCATGGCCCTGGGGTTGGCTCCAGCATCTTTCCCCTTCACCCCAAAGGACAAATTGCACCGTGGGGAGCCGTGTAATTACGTGCATACACAGTTAAACCAACAACTGAATTCTGAAACACATCGAAAACACCCTTTTTATCACTGTTACTCCAAAACTACTCTTTCAAATAACCTATTATAATAAAGCCCAGCACACAAGCTAATGTTAACATTTTTATATATTTACAGGCTAGTCTGGGCTTCCTGAACACAAGCCTCAAACCATGACAGCAAATCAGCATTTAATGAGTAATATAAACAGTATGCCAAAGTCACGTCCTGCTTGGAGAGCTATCTTTTGAGGATAAACGATCTGATTTCACAGTTTCAACGTGTTTGTGTGGGATCTGGAGGTGGAGCACTGGTTGCTTGTTTTTGAGACAGATCTCACCACGTAGCTCTGACTGATCTGCAGTTAGCGACGCAGACCTGGCTGGCCTCCAAACACCAGGCTAAGGCCTCTTTGTTGATATTTTAAAGTCTTCACTCACTGATATGTTCTGGAGATCCGTAGGATTTGTGCTTTCTCCTCCATAATGTATACACATCGATTCATTTCAAATACTAACTTTACTTTTTGGTCTTGAGGCTGGCTCACTTTGTAGTTCAGGCTGGCTTCGAGCTCAACGCGGATCCTCCTACCTTATCCTTACTGCTAAGATTACAGGTGTGAGCCACCACAAATTTTGTTTTTTGAGAATACTTTATTACAGTATTATTCGTAATAAAAGCTACGTAGTAAACTTAGAGTATCCCTCAGGTCTTTACGTTCATCTCCACCCTCAATCTCCTAAAATGGACCAACCAGGAAAACCAGAGGCAGAGCCATCTTCAAGGTTAGAGGACCTCTAAGTCACAGTGGAGTGGCGGGTGAGGGGGAAAGGTTGGCTGCGTTTCATTTTGCAAGCGCTGAGTGGCCGGGGTCAAAGAACTCCACAGGCAGTGACAAGGCGTCTGCCAGACGGTTCACCGTCAGGACACGCACTCCCACGGCCCCGGGAGCCCGCCGCCCTCGGGCACGGTTAAACTTTTCCGACCGCAGCCAGCCACAGAGAGGAGGCCGGAAGGGCGGGAGCCAGGGGCCCGGCTGCTTCTCAGTGGCTCCCACGGTCTCCTCGTCGCTGACTCACCCTGAAAATACGAGGTACACGCAGGCCGGCCGGCGGAGCTCCGCGCCCCACTTCTCCGAGTCTAGGGTCAGCGCCCCGGCCGCAGGCCCGCCCCGCGCCCGCAAAACCTCCGCTCGCTACCTTACGTTGCGCGCAGGCCCCCGCGCCGGGGCTTCCGTCACGGTAGTTGACTTCGAACGGCACCCCGATGCCACCCTCGCCAGGGCCCTCTGACTGGTCCGAGCTGCCATGATCATCTTTACGAAGCCGGTAGCCGACGCCGGCCCCGGGCCCGAAGCACCGCCCTCAGGCCAGCCCGGCGGGAGGGCTCCTGCGCCTCCCAGCCAATCCGCAGGCCCTCTGGGGCAACAGGACACGCCCCTTACCACTCACTCCCGCCCGCTCGTGACGTCACGACGACATCAGGATGACGCACGCGTCCAGCGCCACGTCCCATCGGCCAATCAAAGGGGCGCAAGGCTCCAGGACCCGCGCCGCTCCCACCACGCGCCTGCGCACTTATGTAATCTTCCTGACTCAAGCCTAGGTTTTTTTTTTTTCCTGGAGCTCGTTGGGGTAGAGTCTCGAGGCTCTGCTCGTGAGGCCCTCCCTGCAGCGGGCGGGGAGAGCCCAGGAGTTGGTTAGTTATGTAACTGTTCAGCACTCCCTCCCACCCCCCCCACACCCACCCCACCCCACCCACCCCCGGTGCTGGCCCAGCACGTTCTCGCGCCCGCTGCCAGGCCTGGCAGCTCTTACTGTTAATGATGGTCTAAATGGTACCTGCTGTGCTGACCCTGAGGGGTTGTTCCCAGGGCAACTCTGGGTCATGCGGTCCGGGAACTGGCCCAGGGACCTGGCAACTCTAGCTGCCTCCTTTCCACGTGGCCATCATTTGCTTTGGTGTGGCTTTTATGATCTAGGTTTCCCTCGTTCCGTACAGTGTGACAACTTTGCCACATTTCAGGATTGGATGAGGTCCTGACTTCTTAATTATTTGTTCCCAAATCCTGTTTAACCTCTGTAGTCTCTAGCCTATCGTAGAGATAGGGGAGCACTATTTTAACACACCTGAAAAAAAGTATTTACTTATGGGGGAGGGGCGGCACACGTACCAAGCATGTGTGAAGGTCAGAGTCTATTCTCTTTCCATGTGGGTCTGAGGGATAGAACTCACTGAACAGGCTTGCACGGCGAGTATTTTTTTTTAACATTTAGCTATCTTGTTGGCTCTAATTTTTAAATTTTGAAGTGTTACGTTTTATTACTGTATGCGTGTGTATATGAGTGTGTGTCACTGGTGTGCGATGCGCCTGGCACATGGAGGTCGGAGGACGATTGGTGAAGTCAGTTTTCTCCTTCCATCTATACGTAGGTTCCGGGGATCCAATCTGAGTCTTCAGGCTTGCACAACAAACTCTACCCACTGGGCCATCTTGCCTGTATTTGGTTCATAGAGTTTTGAGGAATAAGTAAGATTGCTGGTTAAACATAGGCAATAAATATTTTGAAAACGTTATTAGCTGCTGGAGAAGTGAATGCGTCTGTTTCCTCACAGAGTTTATATTCCAAAGGGAACTGACATATAATGCAATGTTAGATAATTTCGTATCGTGTAGAATAAAAATAAAATAAAATAAGGAGTAGGGCATGATGTCGTATGCCTGTCATCTTGGCACTAGAGATACTGAAAGAAAAGGTATTCCAGGATCGATTTAGCCACACAATGAGATCCTTCTCAAAAACATTTCAAATGAGATGATGACGTTGGAGAGATAACTCAACAATTAAGGACACTTGCTGCTAATGCAGGGGACAGAAATTCTGTTCCCTGTAAACCCCGTAGCCGTGTAAGGTGGTGAACAACAACCAGTAATGTCAGATCCAGGTAGCCTGTCAACCTTTCCTGCCCTCTGTGGGCACTACCATCCCACACTCCCCCCATACACAAAATAAAATAAAGGTAAGAGGATTGGGAGGGCTCTCAAGATGAAGGTGCACGCCAGTGGCGCACGCCTTTAATCCCAGCACTTGGGAGGCAGAGGCAGGTGGGTCTCTGTGAGTTCCAGGACGGCCTGGTTTACAGAGAGAGTTCCACAACACCCAGCGACACACCAAGAAACCCTGGAAACCCCGTTAAACAAATAAGTTAGGGTAAGAAGAAGGAAAGAGAAGAGTAAGGCGGGTTGCTGATTTTATTTGTTTATTCAGTTTTATACCGAGCCTCACTCTTGCCCAGACTGGCTCTGAACTCTTGGGCTCAAGGCATCCTCCTGAAGCAGTCTACTAAGTAGCTGGGACTACAGAAGACACATACTTCATATAGGGTGGTCAGGTGGGCCTCTGAGACAGTGACACTAAATACATACCGTGGTACAACCACACATATGTGCATGTGTACACAAACAAACACAAAACAAATAGCATTTGCTGTATTGCTTGTCCTTTTTTCCCAGGAGGCCCTTTTTCCATCCTCTCCCAATCTCTGTTCCTTAACCTAACTCCCTTAGTCCTGTAAGGCTGAGCCAGTGTTACATTACCACAGTCATCTGTTTGTGTTGTCATAACAACCCCTGGACTCGAGGTAGACTTCAATGGGTCAGCACTTGCCTAGTGTGCATCCTGTCCCTTTTCTCCAAAATAACATCTGAGACTAGGTCATTTCTGAAGGCAAGAGGTTTATTTGTTTCTCTCATGATGGCTGGCATCTGGGTAGAGAGGCTGGCGCATGTAGTGAGGGACGTCACATGGTAAGTGAAGAAGCCAGGTGTGGTTTGAAGGAGAATGCCCCCACAGGCTCATATGTTTGAAGGCTTGGTCCATAGTTGGTGGAACTATTTGGTAAGGATTAAGGGGTGTGGCACTGTTAGTCATTGGATGTCGGTCCAGTTACCGATCTCCTTCCCTCCCTCTGCCCTCCTTCCCTCCTTCCCTCCCCAGCCCCTGCCTGTAACTTTTGGATTAGGATGTAAGAAGCTCTATAGCTGCTGTTCCCATGCCATGCCTGCCTGGCGCCATGCTCCTGTCGTGACGGACATGGACTGACCTTCTGAAACTGGAAATGTTTTGCTCATGGTGTCTCTTCACAGCAATAAAACAGAATGAGAGCAGGGTTAGTTAGGTCAAGCTTTGTAAAAGTTATTTTATTGGTTGTGTTTTATGGGTATGGACATGAGCATATGAGTGTCACCGGTAGAGGTCAAAGGGCAAGCTCAGGTGCCATCTCGCTGAGGCCATACACCCTGTCTTGTTTGTGTTGCTGTTATTTTGTGTTTTCGAGACCCGTTTTCTCTGTGATCCTGGAGAAAGACTCAAAAGCTGAAGTGGAAAAGCTGGAGGGCTTCCTTGGCAGCATATAAATAGGGTTTCATTTCCTGTACCGGAGACTGGAGAGGACTGATGGTCAGGTCTAGGACTTGAGTAGCATCGCTTCAGCACGGGGGCACTTATAGCTTCAGCATGTCTGTTGCACAGAAGGAGCCAGATTAGGAAGGATTGTCATCGTGGAAAAGGCTATGAGCAACTGAAGCCCCCAAGCCTCTGGACCAATGGAAGTGGGCTCATCTTCCTTGTGAAAGTCTTGTGGTTTCCTCCTTCCTGTGAAGATGAAGAAACCTCTGCCTTGTAAGACAAGTGTCTCATTCTGAAACCTCCTTTACTTTCCCTCCTGGGCACCAGACCAACAGCTGGGATGAAGTCATTCAGTGCTTAGTCAAGAAAGCCGTGTGCGTACTTGTGAGGAGGGAAAAGACAACTCAGAGATGAGAGACGGAGCCGGTAGGTACTGCTCTGGCGCAGTAAGGCGGGCGTGAATGGCTGAGTGGTGAGACAGGAAGGGTTAAAATGCCACTTAAAATATTTTACAAAAGCCTGGTGTGGTGGCGCACGCCTTTAATCCCAGCACTTAGGAGGCGGAGGCAGGGGGTTTGCTGTGAGTTCGAGGCCAGCCTGGTCTACAAAGCAACTTTGGATTGCCAAGATAACACAGAGAAATCCTGTCTTGAAAAACTAAACAAACAAACAAACAAACAAACAAAGAAAACATGTTTCACATTTAGAGCTAGACGTTCAGAGAGGGGAAACCATTTTACAGCTGTAGCTGTCAAGAATAAAGATGTTTTTAACTGCTTGCTCAGGAGCTTCCTGGTGCCTCTATAACAATAAATATAGAAGCCTTAGCCTTGGCTGCCTAGGGAATTTAAGGCCAGCCTGGACTAAGCCTGTCTCAAAAGCCAAAACAGGCTGGAGAAATGGCTCAGTAGTTAAGAGTACCTGCTAGGTTTTTGTCCTTTTTTGTTGTTGTTTTGTTTTTTTTAGACAAGGTTTCTTCGTGTAGACGTGACTGTTCTGGAACTCACTTTGTAGACCAGGCTGCCCTCAAACTCAGAGATGTGCCTGTCTCTCAAGTTCTGGGGTTAAAGTATGAGCCACCCCATCAGCCTGGGCGTCTACTATTCTCACAGAGGACATTACTTCTATCCCCATAACCCATACTAGACAGGGATCTGACACTGTCTTCTGGGCTTCTGTAGGCTCTGCACTCACAAGCCCACACTCAACACACACACACACACACACACCTACACATAATTAAACCAGCCAGTCAGGGGAAGATGGTTCAGTGGTTAAGAGCGCTGATTCCTCTTTTAGAGAACCCAGGTTCAATGTCTAGTACCCACATGGCAGCCTCAGGAGATCTGACACCCTTTCTTGCCTCTTCAGGCAGTGCGTGAAAGTGGTGCACAGACATATATCTGGAAAAAACATCTATGCACTGAAAATAGGTTTTTTTCTTTTTCTTTTCTTTTTCTTTTTTCTTTTTGTTGTATCCCCCCGCCCCCCATCCAGACAGGGTTTTTCTGCCTCCCAAGTGCTGGGATTAAAGGCCTGGCTCTTTTTGGGGTTTTTTGTTTGTTTGTTTTTGTTTTTGTTTTTGAGACAGGGTTTCTCTATGTAGTAGCCTTGACTGTCCTGAGCTCACCTTGTAGATCAGGCTGGCCTCAAACTCACTAAGGTCCACCAGCCTCTGACTCCTAAGTGCTTGGAATATATATATATATAAAATATGGGATGGGCAGGGTGTACATGTTACAGCTCTGAGGGAAATGGTCTCCCCAGTGGAAGTGTTGCAGCTCTGAAGGGAAAGGACCCTGGCAGTCTGGAGCTGAGGAACACCACAGGGTCACACCACACAAGGTGTTTGGGCAGCAGGAAGCTTAATTGGAGGGTGGAGTTTTCCAGGGTGTAGATTGGTGAGATTTCAAGTCCTGAGCTTGGGACAAAGTCCCAGGATTGATGGTTTTTTGAGCTCAGGTATTGTTGGGTTTTCTTTTTCTTTTTCTTTTTCTTTTTCTTTTTCTTTTTCTTTTTCTTTTTCTTTTTTTTCTTTTTAGGTTTTGTTTTGTTTTTTTAGCTTTTTGAGACAGGGTTTATCTGCATAGCCTTGCCTGTCCTGGACTTACTTTGTAGACCAGGCTGGCCTTGAAACTCACAGCAATCCACCTGCCTCTGCCTCCCGAGTGCTGGGATTAAAGGCGTGTGCCACCACCGCCTGGCTTATTGTTGGGTTTTCAAAACACAGAAATGAGCTTGGACTTTTTACCTTACATTCTCCTCTTTTTTGTTTATTATTAATAAACAATGAGGAGTCAGAAGGAAGGGCAATGCCATCGTTAAACTACTTCCTGTTGTATAGAGAGCATCTGGGTCTATGCCTCACCACCGAGGTACGATGAGGAGTTGCAGGCCTCCGGCTCTGTAGCTAGGGCCCTCTGGGAGAGCAGCCAGTGCTTGTAACCTCTGAGCCAGCTCTCCAGCCCCAGCATCAGATGTTTTTGTTCTCAGGCTTTTTCATCTCTCCTGCGGTCTACCTAAGAGGCCACCAATAAGACTTCTGCCTGTGGAGTCAGGGATCCTATCCCCACACATTAAGTTTGGCCCTAATATCAGGAAACTCTAGGTGAAAGACTATGTTGTAAGATGTTGTTTTCCATCCGAGTTCTTGGTCTATTACAAGAGGGCCTTTCATGAATGGTGGGCTATGAATTAAGATAGGTTTTCATGTCTGTCCTGGATGATCTCTTGGATTTCTTCATAATCAATCACTTTTAAAAGCAGCCTTCCCAAGAAGAGACTTGATACCCTATGAGCATATACAGGGGGAGGAGGTCCCCCTCAGTCACAGTCATAGGGGAGGGTAGTAAGGGGAAAATGGGAGGGAGGGAGGAATGGGAGGATACAAGAGATGGGATAACCATTGAGATGTAATATGAATACATTAATAAAATATATTTTTAAAAAAGAGCAGCCTTGGGCTGGAGAGGGACTCAAAGGTTAAGAGCACTGTCTGCTCTTCTAAAGGTCCTGAGTTCAATTCCCAGCAACCACATAGTGCCTCACAACCATTTATGATGAGCCCTGGTGCCCTCTTCTGGCGTGCAGGTGTACATGCAAGCAGAGCACTGTATACATAATAAATAAATAAATCTTAAAAAAAAAAAAAAAAGCAGCCTTTTGGGAGCCGGGTGGTGGTGGAGCACGCCTTTAATTCCAGCACTCGGAAGGCAGAGGCAGGCAGATCTCTGTGAGTTCAAGACCAGCCTGATCTACAAAGAGAGTCCAGGACAGCCAGGGGTACACACAGAGAAACCCTGGCTTGAAAAAAAAAAAAAACAGTAACAAAAAAGAGCAGCCCTGTGTGAGCCGTGAGCCGGATGCAGTGGTGCACTTCTGTAATTCCAGCACTCGGGGAGGCAGAAGCAGGCTGACCTCTGTGAGTTCAAGGCCAGCCTGGTCTACAAAGCAAGAGGGTCCAAGACAATCAAGGCTACACAGAGAAAGCCTGTCTCAAACAAAGCAAAGCAAAACAAAACCCAAAACAGAGCAGTCTTGTGGAGACTAGCCAGCCAGCCAGGCCTACACAGAGAAAACCTGTCTTGGGGGAAAAAACAAAAGAAAGAAAGAAAGTAGGTGCCAAGGAGGGTTGATTTGGGTGGCCTTTGGCAGTAGAGAGAGAAAGGGAGAGCAAAGAGGCCCGAGAGGAAGCAAAGGGACTGTGGGTTGACTCATCTGGTTTCACCTTCAGAGCTAGGGCAAGTTGTTTTGTTTTGTTTTGTTTTTTCTTTGGTTGGCTTATACCATGTGGTTATTTTAATCAAGACAAGAGTACAGTCACTGCAAATCCATCCTTTCCAACTCTGGTGAAGATGGCTCCCAGCCATGTGGATGCCTCCATCCCAATGAGGAGATAGCAGCTAAGATGGCGGCAAGAACGCAGGTGTCTCCTTCAAGAAGGGTGGAACATGGAACTGATATCTAGGCCAGAAGATCTCCAGTTCATCCGGAGGTGCAGGAGAAAAGATTTCTCCACAGTAACTGTTCCTACTTAAAACAAACAAACAAACAAACAAATCTGGGCAGCTGTCACCAGGCCAGTTGGCAGTGGGGAGCTAGGGGCTCCGAAACCCCAAGCCAGGTGGCAACGAGGGCCTGGCCTGATTTGGGCGAGTCGGTGGCTGCTTTGAGAACAGGCTGCTTTGGAGCCCCGAAACCGAGAGGCAGTGGTGGGAGCCTGGCTTGGTTCGGGCAGATAGAACGGCTGCTTTGAGGACAGCTGGCTGCTCGCCTTTGCAGATGGGCACTGCAGTGGGTACAGTGGCATGAGAAAGCTGGTGGCCATGATCCGTGCTGACACACTGGTTCATAGTAAACGCCCATGCCGGGCTGGTTCATAGCTAGAACATAGGTCCAGTGTCTGCTCTGTGGTGATCTGTGGCTACGGAGGCAGCTGGCTGGCAGCCAAGCCTGGGGGTCCAGCAGGGAATTCTTCAGAAAGGCAGGGAGCCCTTCTTTCCCTAGAAGAAGGGAGTCTCAGACAGTCATAGTAGAGGAATGGAGTGAATGAGAGAATGTTTATTTCACGAACCAGGGATGTTAAAAACCTTGGGCTGTGGGAGGGGCCAGAGGTTACGAGTGTTGATTTGATGGGGTTCGGAGTGCCAGGGTTACTTCTCTACATGCACTCAGTACTTAATTCTCCAATGGGTGTCAGGGGTGGGGGAAGAACGCCAGGTATGGTTAGAGGTTGGCTCAAAGCTAAGGTACCAAGACATCTCATTAGCATGGAGAGGGTATTTCCGGGAATCCCCAGGTACACACTTGTTTCTTATGGGGGTGGGAAGGTTGGGCCTGTAATATCCCTAAGAGCTGTGCGACACTCCTTAGAGGATCTGGGGTTTCCCCAGATCAGGCAGAGAAGAGGGAACCCAGCTGAGGAAGGGAGTCTGTCATTTTACTGCTGAGCTCAGAGGCAATCCAGTAATGCCAGACTTCAACCTTAACAGCCGAGCCCAACAGCAAGGCATATAGTCGTTTGTTTTGTTCTTTCTTTCTTTGTGTGTGTGTGGTTTTTTTATCGTTTTGTTTTGTTTTTTAAACAGGGTTTTCTCTGTGTATCCCTGGCTGTCTAGACTCACTTTGTAGACCAGGCTGGCCTTGAACTCACAGAGATCTGCTGCCTCTGCCTCCTGAGTGCTGGGATTAAAGGCGTGCACCACCACTGCCCTCCTGGCACTTAACATTACCTTTGTACAGACTTTTAACCATCAATCCTGGTGTTAGGAGTTTTTAAGTTAACCCTTTTGTTACAGATTTTAAAGATATTTAATCATGTCCAATATTCTTACAAATCTTGAGGTACAGAAAGATTATATAACAGTCTTACAAATCTTGAGGTGAGATTTTTGCTGTAGCAAAAGTTTTAGAGAGTTAAGGCAAAATCAAAAGCGTTTTAGATGAGCAGCAGTAGTCCCCACAGGGAATAGGCTGTCTCTTCATTTTGTTCTGTTGTCTTTTCTCTGTCACGCAGCCAGGTTGCTAACCTGATATGGACAGAGATTTTGGAGGAAACTTTTAAGGAAGCAAGCTCCCCTATAGAGGAGAGGGAGTCAGAGGGAGTCACACCTCAGCTCTAGAACCAGCTTTTGTTTTTGTTTTTATTTTGTTTTTTATTTTTTGGTTTTTCAAGACAGGGTCTCTCTGCGTTAGCCTTGGCTGTCCTAGACTCGCTTTGTAGACCAGGCTGGCCTCGAACTAACAGCAATCCGCCTGCCTCTGCCTCCCGAGTGCTGGGATTAAAGGCGTGCGCCACCACGCCCGGCCTTGTTTTTGTTTTTAAAAGATTTATTTATTAGACCAGGGTGGCGGAGAACTCACAGAGATCTGCCTGCCTCTACCTCCCCACTGCAGTGCCCAACATTCAGTGATCATTTATTTCCTCAGCCTCAGGGAAAAAAATGACCAGGGGAAACTTCTGTGATTGTCACTGGTGGATGATGTGCCGAGCAATCAGTGAGCTAGTAAGGGAGTCTGTTGTGGGTCCATGAGGAATAGGGTCCCAGTGTAGCTCAGACCCCACGGGAGATCGTGGGCACCAGGAGAGCCACCTCCACTCACAGTACCAGTGTTAAGTGTTACAGAGCTGAGGAGAGAGTTTTAGCTAGTAGAAGTGTTGCAGCTCTGAAGGGTAAGGTGTCCTGGCACTTGGTCCCCAAGGCATACCATACAGTCAGACAGCACATCGATCCTCACATGAAAGCCGCATTGGGAAGGGCACAAAAGGGAATTGAACTGCTCTAAATGTTTATCTATTACTGTGTATGTATGCGATGTAGGTGAGCAGTGTTTATAACCGTGGCACATAGATTGAGGCTGCAGGACAATTTTGTAGAATTGATTTTTTTCTTTTTCCACCATTCCATAGCGTAGGGCAAAGGGTCTGAGTTCACTTCCGGATTTGAAAACCCACCAATTCCTGGAGTTGGCCCAAACTCAGGATTTGAAATCCCACTAATCCCCACCCTGGAACCCCGCCACCTCCACACCCAGGAAGCCCTATATAAAGCCTGCCTCCAGGACCCCATTCCTCATGTCCAGTCCACCCACAGCCGACTCACCTTCTAGCTCACTGATGCTGGGCTGGGCAAGTGCTACCCCAGGGATCAGCACCGATCTACGGGCAGTGGCTGGGCAGGCGCCAGTGACTGGAAAGGCCCGGCATCCAGCGGTGGCTCCCCCTGCAGTAAATGGAGCCATGGTGGAGTGAGGAATGGAAGGCAACTTTACTTGTCAATTAGGGATTTATGAACCCTGGGCAGTGAGTGTGAATGCGCCTGATTTGCTAGGGCTCAGTGTGCCAGGATATTTCATCTGCGTACCATGCTGGGGTTAAAGGTGTGTGCCACCAGGCCCCCTAAGGACACACCCCTTAATCCTTTCACATAGCTCTGCTCCCTGGTGTTCTAAGCTTTCAAATCTATGAGCCTGTGGGGGCCGTTCTCATCCAAACTGCCACACCTGGCACCTGAATGCGAGGCAGTGGTCCTGTGTCAGTTAGTTTTCTGTTGCTGTGATAAAATACCCACCACCAAAGCACCTCATGAGCCAGTTAGTTTTGGCTCACACTTCCTGAGACATAGAATCCATGGCCAATTCAGGGCTAACGTTTCATTTTAAGTTGTAATCACTGTACCTAAAGGATCCATGAAACAGAAATGCCTCTAATCTGTAAACCCCTCACCCAAGGACAGATATTCCCCGAAATGCTAGAGGCATTTATGGGAGATATCAAGCTTATGGTTTCACTCCCATAAGCAAGTTCGTTTGACCCAGCTACGCGGATGTGCGTGATCACATGTAGGTGGAAGGTGCGTGGGCAGGAGATATGTCAGGGTGTGTGCTTGCTCTAGATTGGATGTAGGCAGGAAGTACGTCAGAATATATGCTTGCACTGATTGGTCCTGATAGGAAATATGGCGGCCCCATTTTAAGCCCCTGCAAAATACGACTTGTGGCCATTCCCTGGGAACCCATGGGAGGATCTGGCCAGAATCTATCTTCCTGGCCTGTATTTGATTAAAGTTTGTTTCAAATTTGGCTCAAAATTGTGGAACTGGTTTTTTTTTTTCCCTCTCCAGAATTGCAGGATTAGTACTATCTAAAGTATAAATTACTAACTAGGCACGGTGGCGCACTCCTGTAATCCCAGCACTCAGGGAGGCAGAGGTAGGCGGATCTCTGAGTTTGAGGCCAGTCTGGTCTAGAAAGAGAGTCCAGGGTAGCCAAGGCTACACAGACAAACCCTGAATCCTTGAGCTCCATTTGCAGTGAGTTTGTAGTTAATGGATTTAGAGATAAGCAAGAGGCACAGGTGCTCTCGCTAGCTGGACGTTGGCACTGGCTTGTCTCAGAGCACTAAGCGTTAGAGACTTACACTATTATGCCCAAATCCCGAGAGACAACCCCCCACTGCCAATAGACCACCCAAGAGCAGAGTCCAAATGTAGTCGGAAGGACTTAACAATACTTGTGACTTGCCCTGCCCCGTTGAATGACCTGCATGGCTGGTCAGTACTGGTGAGCACTAACATCTTAGCATCATAAACTTGATCTCTAACAGGCCTGGTTAGCATTCTACTTTAGGTATTTTGGAGGCCATGTTCCCTTAGTTAAATTCTACTTTATGTCACTTGATGTCTCCTAAACAAACCTCTTAGTAAATCCTTTATAACATCAATTCTATTACTTGAATTTCTTACCCATCAAGTCCTTTTAATAATACACACATGAAGGAAACAGTGCTTGAAAACTACCCCTAAATCCCCATTTGCCTCATTGTGAGGCCATGTGGCAAGCTTTTTCCAGAGTTTCTCCTTTTATTATGTATAATATGTTATATGTATGTGTTTTGCCTAATTTGTTTATGTTCACTTTATTCTTGCTTTTCTTTTCTTTTTTTCTTTTTTTTCAGTTCTGAGGTAACCCAGGGCCTTGCAAAGCACTTTACCACTGAGCCAAATCTCCAAGTCCTGTTCACCACATTCTTGCAGTGCCCACGGGAGCCAGATAAAGACATCAGACACTCTGGAACTGGAGTTACAGTTTGTGAGGGATCATGGGAGTGCTGGGAATGGAATCTGGGTCTCTTGACCTTTGGGGTCATCTCTCCAACACCTCCTGCACAGTTTCTAACGGTGTCCTTTCTATTTTCCACTTTCTGGAATCTGGAATTTTTTGTTTGTTTTGTTTTTTCCAGACAGGGTATCTCTGTGTAGCCCTGGTAGTCCTGGAACTCACTCTGGCCTCAAACTCAGTCAGGCCTCGAACTCAAGAGTTCTGCCTGTCTCTGCCTATCAAGTGCTGAGATTAAAGGGGAGTGCCACCACTCCAGGCTGAAGTTATAAATTACTACGTTTGTGTCCGTGTCCTCAGGCCATGCCTCAGGGCACTTAACTCAATACTCAAACTTGAATTCAGAGTCAACTGGCAATGTGAGTTCTCTTTGTTGCTTTTTTTGTTTTGTTTTTTGTTTTCAAGAGAGGGTTTCTCTGTGTAGCGTCGGCTGTCCTGAACTAGCTCTGTAGAGCAGGCTGGCCTCGAACTCAGGGAGATAAACCTGCCTCTGCTTCCTGAGTGCTGAGATTTAAAGCGAGTTCAGGACAGCCAAGGCTACACAGAGAAACCCTGTCTCAAAAAATAAAAAAAAAAGAGAGAAAGAGAGACAGATTTCTCTGTGTAGCCTCGCTTTGTAGATCAGGATGGCCCAGAACTCAGGGATCTGCCTGCCTCAGCCTTCCAAGAGCTGGGATTAAAGGCGAAGGCCCATCACGGCCCGATAGAGCGCACTTCCCGTGGGCGGAGCCATCCTCTCGCGCGCATACTACTTCCGCAGTTTGGCTCACTCCTCCCCCCCCCCCCTTTTTTAAGGAAGCCGGCGGAGCCCCGCCCTGGCCCCTCCCACTCCCATCATGCACCTCGCGGCTTCATGTGGCAGTTGAGTGCCTCAGAGCGGCGCGCGTCCCCGCGTGCGAACGAGCCGAGCGCAGCCTCTGTTCCTGGGCGGCGGCGGCGGCGAGCGGAAGTCCTTGGGAGCGCCAGTTCCGTCTGTGTGTTCGAGTAGACAAAATGGCGAAGATCGCCAAGACTCACGAAGGTAAGCGGCCTTTGCCTTCCCACGCGCGACCTCGGCTGCCAGCCAGGCTGCCAGCCGCGGTCCTGTCCCTCGGCTTTCGGCGTCTTCGCGTGGCCTCTCTCTGCGCCTGGCCGAGCCCGCGCGGCGGGGCCTGCTCGGCTCGTCGGCGCAGGCCTCTGGCCGCGTAATGGCGTCCTCTAGCACTCCGGGACCGGCGCTTTGTTCCGCTGTCGGTGCTTCCGAGTTGTGTTCGGAGGGCATCGCTCGAGCAGCCTGTGCCGGCGGTGTCCGGGGGAGGGAGGGAGGGAGCGGGGAGGCGGACGTGGGAGGGAAGCCGCTCCCGTCCCCGGCTGCTGTCGTTGGCAGTTTGCACCTGGAAAGCCCTGAATGTCGGCCGCCGCTTTCGGGCTGCGCTTCGCGGCGTCGGCTCAGCGCCGGCCCGTTACTCCGGACCTCCGGGACACTTAGTCCTTTAGTCACTTTGTGTGTAGTGTTTCTTTTTTCTTTGAGGGCTGATTGTTGGAGAATCGGGAGTTAGAAGGAAGGAAAGGGCAGGCTTTTGGGAGCCGCCTAAGTTTCCCATGATAGTTGATCATTTTATGGCACACAGAATTAAACACGGCTAGGAACGAGTTGGCAAACGACCAGATTCCGTAAGGAAGGAACCAGAGAAGACAGGAAGGAGTTTTGAGTGCGTGAGGTTGAAACCCTGTTTTCTTGCTTCCTGGCTTAGAAGCCAAAATTTAAGCTGACAGTATGGATTCTGAAAGTCACTCAACACATCCCTTCTCGGTGTGTGGCTCGGTGTTAGAGGGAACAAGCTAAGGATGCCAGACATTTGACAGTTTGCTGGGGGAAACAGATGTGTGAGTCTTAATTCTCTTCGAAAATCAAAGGGCTATGTACAGAGAAGTAAAACCAATACTTTTCTGAGAAGCTTGTTAACGGAGCCATTAATTTATGCTTAGTTATTTTTGAGAGGTGGTGACGCGGCGCTGATCTAAATGGGCCAATCAGTTTTAAATTAGGGGAGGACGTCTGAGCCCGAGGGAACATCTTGTAACAACGCAGTAGGTCGTGAAAGATGTGCAGGACTCGTTGCTGTGGTAGGAAGAAAGGGTGTAAGGAGGGAATTCCGATAGGAATCTAGAGAGAGAGAGAGAGATGGGTTATGACCAAAAGGTGATATAGTTGAGGCTTTTGAGGAACTGAAAAGTGCCAACACTTTTTGAAGCCAGAAATGTACCTTGTCTTTTTGTCTCTAAACCTGAAAGTACAACATGTATTTTTGGTTTTTCTTTGGTTTTTCAAACCACAGTTTTTCTCTCTGTAACCTTGGCTGTCCTGGAACTCACTCTGTAGACCAGACTGGCTGGAAACTCAAGAGATCTGCCTCTTCTGCTTCCCTGAGTGTTGGGATTAAAGGCCTGTACTATTCCCACTTGGCTGGGTGATAACTTTTTAGTAGAGCTGTATACAGCATGTATACATGGCTTCTTGCTTCCTTATGACAGTTTCCTGGAGAATATAAGTTTTTACAGTTGTCACTTAAGCCACTACTATAATATCGAACAAAATTAATTGCTTTTCTTGAGAGGTATGGCCATCAGTATAAATAATTTTATTGTATTAGAATAGTATTTTTTCTTTCTTTTTTATTTTTGGCTACCTGGAATTCACTGTGTAGATCACGGTCTGTTTTGTTTTTTGGATTTTTGAGACAGGGTTTCTCTTGTGTAACAGCCGTGGCTGTGCTGGACTCCCTTTGTAGACCAGGCTGGTCTGGAACTCACTGCTGCGATCCACCTGCCTCTGCCTCCGCCTCCAGAGTGCTGAGATTAAAGGTGTACTCCACCACACCCGGCCCTTTGTTTTGTTTTTTTGAGACAGAGTCTATGTAGTCCTTGCTGTCCTGGGCATATTAGTTCAGAACATGACTGTTCTGGCAAGAGATCACAGCTAAAAATCTCTGTCTCTGTGATCCGGCTGGAAAATAAGCACACCTTTAATCTAGGAGACGGAGGCAAACATCTGAGTTCAAGGCCAGCCTGGTATAGAGCAATTATCAGGTAAAGAAAAGCTTAGGTCCAGGCACAGTGGTACATGCCTTTAATCCCAAATGAAGGTAAAGATAGTTTGTAGAAGGAAGCACCCATGTTTGAAAGTGATGTCTAGTTGAGTGTCAGAAAAGTTGATGAATCAGAGATTTGACTGAATAGGATACACCCAACTCTCACAAGAACAGAAAGGAAAGGAAGTTAGTTAAGAGGCAGTTTTACAGAGTGTGTGGGGGAACAGTTTTACCAGGTCAGTAATAGATGGGTTGCAGAGGAAGAGTGCAGGGGAAGACTGAACAACTTGGAGGAGGAGCAGGAGCCAGAAGATTAGAAAAGATTGCTAATGTTAATTTAAGGCCAAGTAGAGTAATTCCGGGCCGAGAGAGTCAGCTGGAAGAGGAGTTTGAGCCAAAACAGCTAAGTTGAGCCAGCCAGCCCAGAGCTCAGTAAGACAAGAAGGGGTGAGCTCATTCAGCAGTAAGTCTCAGAGGCTGAGAACATTCTAGGCCTAGGTTAGATCATATGGAGGTAAGAAGCTTCAGGGGCTAGCCTTAGATTAGCAGACAACAATTGAGCCAGGAGAATAAAAGTTACTTTTACAGATCACATTTATTTTTAATTTTATTATTTTTCCTTAAATTTACTTACTATGAGCCGGGCGTGGTGGTGCACGCCTATAATCCCAGCACTTGGGTGGGGGCAGAGACTGGTGGATCGCTGTGAGTTCGAGGCCAGCCTGGTCTACAAAGCGGGTCCAGGACAGCCAAGGCTACACAGAGAAACCCTGTCTCAAAAAACCAAAAAAATAAAATAAAATAATAAAAAAAAATTACTTACTGTGTATTGAGTGTTATGTATTTCTGCCTGTGTTCATGTGGAAGTCAGAGGACAACTTTCTGGATTCAGGTTTTCAGCTTGCTGCAAGTGCCTTTAGCTGCTCAGCCATCTTGCTGGACTTAGCTTTTGTTTTTTAAAAAATGGTATGATTGTGTAGCTCTGGCTGGCTGGTTACTCACTTTGTATCTTTATTTCCTTTGAGATAGGGTTTCTCTGTGTAGCGCTGGCTGACCTGGAACTTGTTCTGTAGACCATATTGGCTTCAAAGTCACAGATATCCAGCCTACCTGTGCTTACTGAGTGCTGGCATTAAAAGTGTGTGTCACCACACTTAAGTTGGCCTCAAACTCGAGGAATCCTTTGCCCCCTGGACACGGGCAATTTTGGAACGTACTACTAAGCCTTCCAGATCTCTGTCTCTCAAATTTGGGGATCAATCCCCAGAATTCTGTATTTTTACTACAGAGCATTTGCCATTGAACTATTGAACTGCCCCCCCCCCCCGACTCTGAATAGGGGAATTTTAAAACAGTTTTAGTCAGACAGGTAGAAAATATCTTATTCTTGTTTTGAGAACCATCTGAATTGAGAGGAAAAGTTAGCTTAGCATAAAATTTGGAAGGCTTTAAACACTACAAGATTTGATTTTGTCTTCCCAGTGTATATAGAAGAAAGTGCCATCTTACTTTCCCCAAGCAACAAATTAAATGCATGTATATTTTATATGCGTGTAGGACCTATGCACAAGTGTATGCACTTGGAGGTCAAAGGAGGCAGTTGGGTTTTATTCCCTTAAGACACAGTATCTTCCTGAACCTGGAGCTATGCTAGTGGCCAGCAAGCTCACTTCCCTTCTCTTCACTGCAGTTACAGACACACATGACTATGCCAGTCTTTTTAAGCGTTTGGCGATTTAGGTTTTGTTCAAGCATTCTTACTGGCTGAGCAATCTCTCCATCCCGAATATGATTTTTGTATCTTAACAAAGTCATTGGAGCCAGTTGTGGTGGTACACACCTGTGATTCCAGCACACAGGCTGATCTCTGTGAGTTCAGGCCAGCCTGGTCTACAAAACTAGTCCAAGATACCAAGGCTACACAGAGAAACCCTGTCTTGAAAAAACAACAAACAAAAAAGACAAGTATGGTATGGTAGTAAGCACATAACCATCAACCACATTGGACCTATACACCCATCATTGGATTATTTCATCAGAGGCAGTCATTCTAAGGTTATTGTAATAATTGAGACTGCGACTTAGTTTTGAATTTACTGATGTAATTTATTTCTCAATAATAGTTTTCCATATTATTCGTGGTCTTTTCTCTCTCTCTCTCTCTCTCTCTCTCTCTCTCTCTCTCTGGTTTCTCAAGACAGGGTTTCTCTGTGTAATCTTGCCTGCCCTAGACTCCCTTTGTAGATCAGGCTGGTCTCAAATTTACAGAGATCCTCCTGCCTCTGCCTCCCGAGTGCTGGAATTAAAGGCGTGTGCCACAACGCCTGGTGTAAATAAGTTTTTGTGTAGAAATAGGCTATGGTTGTATCTTCTATGGAAGTGTCTCTCGCTTCCTTGGCCTTTTTTGTTTTGTTTTTTTGTTTTTGTTTTGTTTTGTTTTTTAAATAGGGTTACTCTGTGTAGCCTTGGCTGTCCTGGACTCCCTTTGTAGACCAGGCTGGCCTTGAACTCACAGCGATCCTGCCTCTGCCTCCCCCAGTGCTGGGATTAAAGGCGTGCACCACCACGCCCGGCTTTTTGTGTTTTGTTTGAAGGGTTTCATATTGCCCAAGTTGACTTCAAAACTGCTACATAGCTGAGTTTGTCCTTGGATTCCTGATCCTGCCTCCACCTCAGAAGTGCTGCCATGTTGGCGATGTACCATCAAGCCTCACTTGTATGGTTCTGTTCTCAGGCTCTTGATTCTTTTCTTTTCTTTTTTTTTTCCTTTCTTTTTTTTTTGCTTTTGATTCTTAATGAACCAAACTGAAGATTTTTCTTGTCATATGTTTTCAAACACATTTCTCTCTCTTTGAGATAAGGTATGTTGTTCAAGGTGACCTTGACTTTGTTTTTTGTTTTTGTGTGTGTTACAGGGTCTCACTTTATGGCTTTGACTGGCCTGGATTTCATTATGTATACCAGGCTGGTCTTGAACTGATAAAGGCTCACCTGCCTCTGTGAGGGCTGGGATTAAAGTCATGTGCCACCACTACAAATGGCTGAATTTTTGATCTCTAATGGTGGGTTATAGGGTGAACCACATTTGATTTATATGGTGCTGAAGATATAATGCAGGATTTCATGCATTCTAGGCAACTAACAGCCACATAACTACTTTTCAAATATTTCTGCTAGAATCATCTCTCACATCCTCTTTAACCAATCTGATTATTATTATTTTAAGTAGATTTATTCTTAATGTACTGGTGTTACGTTTCTGTCTCTGTATGGGCATGTATATTTGGGTGGCCATGAAGTCAAAGAACTGCGTCCAGTCCCTGTCCCTAGAGTTGACATGGGTGCTAAGAGGGCACTCTGGTCCTCTTGAAGAACAACAGCAGTTCTTGGCTGCCGAGCCGGTATCGGTCTAGTCCCTAAAGACGGTTTTCTTATTTGGTCAGTGTGCCTTATGCTTCCCAGGATTGAAAGAGAAGAGCTAGGTGGAAATAGCTGGGGGCGGGCCTGTAATCCAGCACTCAGGGAGGCACAGGCAGGCAGAGCTCTCTGAGTTCCACGACAGCCTGGTCTACAGAGAGTTCCAGGACAGCCAAGGCTACACAGAGAAGCCCTGCCGCAAAAAACAAACAGAAACCACTTACATACCAAGTATGATCTTTTAGGGATTTTTGCATAAATACCTTGGCTTAACCCAAAATCTCACTAATATGTTTTGCCTCTAATTTCATATTTATGCCTTTATTTTTATGAGTATATACATGGGTGTATGTATGTGAATGCAGTGCCTTTGGTGCCCAGAAGAGGTGTCATATGTCCTGGAACTAATGACCTGCCGTGGGTGCTGGGAGTATCTTCTGTAGGAGCAGTACCCACTCTTAACTACTTAGCTATCTGTCAAGTTCCTGCTGATAATTTCTTAAATTGGAAAATCATAAAACTGAGAAAAAATTCTCCGTTTGTTTGCTTGGGCAATGACTGAAAAAGAGACACTTCAATGTAATGTTTTCCTTTGGTGGCTAGTAAAAAAAAAAAGTTAAATTTTTGTAATGATTTTGAATTTTCTTCAGTAGAATTAATTACTTGGGAATTGATTTAGTAGTCCTCTGGTATTCGGTAAAAATAAGTACACTGGTTTTTAAAAAATTTTATTTATTAATTTTTATGTACATTGGCATATTGTCTGCATGTCGGACTGTGTGTGAAGTTGTCAGATCTTCTGGAACTGGAGCTACAGCCCTGGCTGGCCTGGAACTCAGAGATCCGCCTGCCTCTGCTTCCTGAGTGCTGGGATTAAAGGCATGCACCACCACACCTGGCCCCCCACCCACTTTCCCCCCCTCTTCCTCCCTCCTTTCTTTCTGATTCCCTGCTACCGGAGTTACAAATGGTTGTGAGCTGTCCTGTTAGGTGTTGGAAATAAACTTTTACAGGATGGACGAGCAGCCATTGCTCTTAACCACAGAGTCATCTTTCCTGTCCTAACACTTTTTTTGGAGACACTATCTATCTCTGGTTGACCTGGAACTCAATAGATTCTCCTGCCTCTGCCTCCTGAGTGCTGGGGTTAATAAAGGCATGTAGCCCCCTGTCTGCCAGGATGTACACTTGATCTATTAGCACTTGGGTAAAGAAAAAGTTGAGAGTTTGTTTGCAGACTATATTAGCTTTTTCTGGGGTGCCTTTTACAATTTTAGAAATTCTTATCCTTCCAATTGTGTCTAGCTTGAAGATGATAGCGGTTGCAGATTAGACCAAAAGAGGTCACAGTGGCTGACACCTTGAATCTCAACCAGGTTAGCCAACCAGAGCTACATGGAGAAGCCCTGTCTCAAAAAATAAAATAAAATAAAATAAAATAAAATGTCAGTGAAATTAACATCTGAGGGCTCCCTAAATTAGTCCAGATTAAAAATGAAGACTGAAGCCAGATGTGGTGGCTCACGCCTATAATGCCAGTACTCTGAGAGGCAGAGACAGATCTCTGTGAGTTCTAGGCCAGCCTAGTCTACACAGAGAAACCCTGTTTTAAGGGAAAAGAAAAAAAAAAAAAGACTGATGGTACACACCTTTAATCTCAACACTTTGGAGGCAGAGGCAGGTAGGTAGATCTATCTGTTTAGGTTGAGGCCAGCCTGGTCTATAGAAGAGGTCCAGGACAACCAGAGCTGCTATACGGAGAAGCCCTGTCTTAACCCCCCACCCCCCACCACTACCCAGAAAAAAGACTAAGAAAGCATCAAGGAAGGAATGCTACAAGCTAGAATCAGCAGTATCTTGAGCATAGAAAAAAGAAAAGTGCAGAAGGGTAACTCAATGAAGGGACTTTCACAACTGCCTCACTCAGATGTCACATTCTTGGTTAAATAAAAGTTTGCTCTTCCTGTCTTGCTTGAAAATATGAACAATAGAAAGCTGGGCATGGTAGCGCATGCCTTTAATCCCAGCATTCGGGAGGCAGAGGCAAGCGGATAGCTATGAGTATGAGGCCAGCAAAGCGAGTTGAGGACAGCCAAGGCTACACAGAGAAAGCCTGTTTCAAAAAAAAAAAAAAAAAAAAAAAAGTGTTAGATGTCTCCCGTCTGAAATTTTTTTTCTTAGATTTACTTATTTATTTTTGAGACAGGGTTTCTTGTGTAGCCTTGGCTGTCCTGGACTCCCTTTGTAGACCAGATTGGCCTTGAACTCAAAAAAGATCCGCCTTCTGTCTCCCAAGTGCTAGGATCAAAGGCATGCGCCACTATATCTGGTTATACTGTTAGTTTTATTTACATCTTAGGTAGTGGGTTTTATTCTGTGTTTTAACATAATAGGAGTATCAGACTGAGGACCTTATACCATACTGAGCAAGTGATTCATTGCTGAATTACATCTCTAGGTCAGTTTTGGTAATGGCAAGTTTAAATAATTGTGACTACAGCTCAGGTTCCAAATCAACAGCAACACTTTTAGTTTTTCTGGCTAGTAGAGATGGTTCAGCAAATCACTTGTTGTACAAGCTTAGTGATCTCAGTTTGATCCCTGGAACCAGCTGTCCGCCTGCTTCTGCCTCCTGAATGCTGAGATTAAAGGCCACCACACCTGGCCAACAATTATGTATTTCAAAGTAACTTTTAAATTTTCAGTTGGAGGAAAGTTTAGAATTTTGAGATTAATTTTGATAACTCATCCTAACCGTTAAGATAAATTGTAAATCAGATCTTTGGTTTCTTTCATCTGTGGAGGTAAGGAGATGTAATCTATGTGTAGTTGTAATTAATGCAGCTCTTAGCCTCTTTATGGTGAAATTACTTAACTTTTCTATATTTCAGGATATTTTGATAATATCTAGGAAGAAGATGCATTATATTGAGAGCTCTTCAGAACATGAAATTGTTTTTGTTTTCTTACAGATATTGAAGCACAGATTCGAGAAATTCAAGGCAAGAAGGCAGCTCTTGATGAAGCCCAAGGAGTGGGCCTTGACTCCACAGGTTATTATGACCAAGAAATTTATGGTGGAAGTGATAGCAGATTTGCTGGATATGTGACATCAATTGCTGCAACTGAACTTGAAGATGTAAGTTACAAGTTGTATAAGAGGCAAGATTTTTTTTGTTTTTTTGTTTTTTTTTTAAGAGAGAGAAAGTAAGAAATACAAGAGATTTTTTTTCTGTTTGAGTTGCATGGTTAAAAGGAGAGAGAAAACTGTTTTTTTGTCTTCTTTTTAAAAATTATTTATTTATTGTGATACAGTATTCTTCCAGGGTATGTGCCTGCACACCAGCAGCTGGTTGTGAGCCACCATGTGGTTGCTGGGAATTGAATTCAGGACCTTTGGAAGAGTGGCCAGTGATCTCAACCTCTGAGCCATCTCTCCAGCCCGAGAAAACTGTTTAATTGCGCGTGCGCTCACACACACACACACATGCACATCCCTACCATCCCCATCATGTAATCTTAGCTAGCCTGGAATTAGATATGTAGACACATTTCACACAAACTCACACCCGCCTGGAACTAAAGGGCTTTGCTACCATAACCTGGTTTATCCCCCCCCCCCCTTTTTTTTTCTTTTTCTTTTTTTCTTTTTTGGTTTTTCGAGACAGGGGTTCTCTGTGTAGCCATGACTGTCCTGGACTCCCTTTGTAGACCAGGCTGGCCTGTAATTCAGAGTGCTCCACCTGCTTCTGCCTCCCGAGTGCTGGGGTTAAAGGCGTGCGCCACCATGCCTAGCTTTACTCGATTTTTTGCTATTGTTTCACAATCTGCCTGTTTATGCATGCTCAACCCTGGAGCCTTCACCATGCCCTCAGATACTTCCTGAAATACTGGGCTTTGAATTTTTTTTTTTAAGGCTCCATGGTTTATTGCACTTTACCATGTTAAAAAAATAAAAACAGGAAACAAAATCAAGACCATGGGTTTTGCATTTTATATGGAAGACTTATCTGAATATTGTTGGCACTTTCACATTATTTCTGATAGAAATTCTTATTACCTAACCCTGTCTTGAGTACCCCATGAAAAAGGCGACTTGACTGTAACTAACCATTTCTCTGTGACTGGTTCTTTTTCCTTATCCAATTTTTGTGATTTGATTTCGGTTTTTGGATCAAACTTTGGGCTGCCTTGTAGAGGCTGATCAGAGACTAGTGTTTGCAGAGTATGTCCCCCTGACCTCTATGTGTGTGTGTGCATGCCCATGTGCATGTGCTTTGAGTCAGGGTCTTGATGTTTTAGTTCACACGAACATTAAACTTAGAATCTTCTTGTCTCTGCCTTAACCAAGGCTGAGATTTGGAATTATGTATTGACACTATCACACTTGCCATGGCACTTGGTTCTCTTACCTAATAGTGAAAGACAACAATGCTTGAATGTCCTAGAATTAACAAACATTTTACTTTAAAGTAGAATGTATTAGTCAGATCTTCTTGAGAGTTAACAAGTGGTGTGCTTTTTGTAATAGAAAAGATACTATAATTCTGTGTAATGTACTCTTAGAGAGGTCAGTACATTTGGTAACAATTTCTGTTTACTTGTTTCTGTGTGGTTAATAAACTGGGGAATTCCAAACAAACCTAGGGTAGTTGCTAAATTACAGATGTTGTCGTGTTAGTTTTTATGATGTGACATTTTGTGACCATTGGGTGTTCGTTGCAGGATGATGACGACTACTCATCGTCTACGAGCTTGCTTGGTCAGAAGAAGCCTGGGTACCATGCCCCCGTGGCACTGCTTAATGACATTCCACAGTCAACAGAGCAGGTGATGGTTTGCGCTTACTCAGTTTACACAAAGGGACTGAGTTCCCTGGAAGCACACAAATTTAGCAGTCAATTCTGAGACTGTTTTGAGAGAAGAGCTGACTTGAAAGAGTCAGAAATAATTGTCTTGTAAAGGTAATCATTACATGAAGCATTGACTTTTGGAAACTGATCAACTACACACTTTTTTTTAAACAAACAATGGTTTATATGTTTGTGTGTGTGTGTGTGTGTGTGTGTGTGTGTGTGTGTGTGTGTGTGTTGGGGAGGTGTTGGTTTTATTGAGAGGGTAGTAAATGAAACATGCCTCTTTTTCAGTATGATCCATTTGCTGAGCATCGTCCTCCAAAGATTGCAGATCGGGAAGATGAATACAAAAAGCATAGGCGGACCATGATAATTTCCCCAGAGCGTCTTGATCCTTTTGCAGATGGTAATTCTTTCCCATTTTTCTAAGTATTCAGAAATTTATTTTAATTAAGTTGTCTTTAGCCCTTTGATTTTTTTTGGCATGCTTATGAATTTGCTTTTTGTTTTTAAAGACCCCCTTATAGATTTGTATAGATTTGGTTGAGTCACAGATGCCATATTCTTCATCTTTATAATTCAAGTTTTCTTTCCAGGTAGAAGGACAAGAAAATAATGAGCCAATGCCATAGAAACGCAAAGGGTTAAAGGTTTTTATTTTACTTTTGTTTTGGGTACTCCTGGTATACTTTGAACAAATATGTTTTTCTGCTCAAAATACCTTCAAAATATTGCAGTTTCCATTCCAAATTCTAGAGTTTTGGATTATTACTTTTGAGAAACTGTTTCTCACACTAGAGTTTCCCCTCATATCATTCATTATAGCTTAGTAAATGCACTTACTTTGCTCTATGCAAATTTATAGTTAAAGCAAAGTTAAATGCAAAGACTTTGGTGGTTTTAATAGTTGGAGTCTGTTTTGCTACTTGTAGTGTGTGCAGGGGGCATAGTGAGCCTGATGGAAGCTTTCCTCGGGTGAGTGAGTCCCACCTTCCAAACTAAGTGCCTGTTTTAAAATAGACTCTGCTGCAGGTCTACACATTAGACTTTTCAGCCTGCATGAATTAATAGGGATATTCTTTTCTTTACTTGCATAATTGTAATTGATTTAAACATGTATGTCAGAATTCACAGGCCCATACTAACTGTCCTTAATTTCTTTCCTACAGCAGTACTGCTATATGCCAGTCCTGTCTGCATTCTTAAGGGTGCAGTTCAACACATCCTCTCTAGATTATGGTGAAAAAGTATTCCAAAGGAAGTCTTATCAGAGCTAGCTAGTGTCAGAAAGAATGACACTACCAATTGGGCATGATCGTCAGCATAGGAGATGTCTTAGAATTTTATTCTTTTGTCCTAAATTATAATGCTATACTACTTGTATAGCTAATTATCACTTTTCTAAAGCATAGTGTGCCTTGTGGTTCTTGTTATATACTGTTTGGGCTTCTTTAAGATATTTTGCAGTTAAAGAAATATATATATATATATTTATTTTCCAGTTTGTAAAGCAAATACTGAAACTTTACCCAAGAGACCAACACATCTCTTTGTACACCACTTTCCCTTTGTGTTCGTTGTAGTAGCTAGTAGAACGATATATCTTAAATAATATGTTTCCAGTTGTACTTGTACTTTCTAAGAAATAGAATTATATATTGGGTCAAGAAAAAAGAACTTTAAAAGCATGAAGCCCTTTTTAGTAATGTGACATGAAAATATGATTGTAGGTGTATTTTTTATAATCAGATTTTCTAAATTATAACTGTTTAGATGAAGAACTTTAGTCAGTTACTGTAGTCAGGATTTCAACAGCTTGCAACAGGTAATGTTTTGAATATAAATATCTTTCCAAAGTGTTACTAATGGTAAAGAGATAATTTTCTAGGCTTCTATTCTGCTGCTTGAAGTCAGAACTGCTGATGGAGACAAAGGCACGAAAGTGTACGTATTCCGGATTAGCAACCCAGGAACCCATCACTTCTGAAGACTCTAAACTGTGCTGTCATTTTGCTTTATATATGCATTAAAATAATTGTTTTAAACTGCTTTAGATATGTTTGTGTTCAAACAGGTTAAATTGATCAGCAAACTCAATAAAAAGTAAGATGTATAATTATCAAAGTTTTCCAACAAAAAATAAATTAAATGATTATGGATAACATACTATTAGAGCAGGGCAGAGAAATCAGTTGAACCTAATGCTCTTTATTTACTGTACTCTTGTCCTGTTGCTGTTCTTTTCTGCAGGAGGGAAGACCCCCGATCCTAAAATGAATGCGAGAACGTACATGGATGTTATGCGAGAACAGCACTTGACCAAGGAAGAGGTATGAGCTCACTTCTCAGTGTAACGGTTGTGAAATAATCTAAGACCATTTAAGAGAAATTTACATTTAGTTTTTGGGTACCCCCCCCTTTTTTTTCTGAGATAGGATTTCTCTGTGTAGCCTTAACTGTCCTGAACTCTGAGGTCCACCTTCTTCTCTCCAGTGCTGGGTTCAAAGGTGTGCACTGCTGTACCCAGCATTTTTTCCCCTTTTTAATTACTTAAAAAAAAAAAGGAATGATTTTAATGATACAATATAGCATGATCAAAATTGGAATATCAGAAGAACAAAAGAAACACTTTGAGACAATGTCATCTGAGAACTATAAAATTCATAAATGGTAGCCATCCAAACCATCTTCTTTATTTTAGTTGTAGTTTCAAACAACTACTTTAATAATGTATCAGTACGTACATTATCACCATTCAGAAACCAACACTGTAGCAATCTTAATCCAAGTCTACTGCTCTTGAGTTTTATTTGATTTTTTTTTTTCCATCAACATTCTTTTACTTTTCTAGATGTAGTCTAGGTCTCCACACTACTGTTTGGAGAGATGCTTCTACAGGCTTTCTGTTTTTGACAGATTTCTTTTTTGTATGTGTGAATTTATTATGTTTCTTTTGTAACATATAAATTTATATTATTACACATGAATAAATTACATACAGCAGGAAGAACCATGAGACAATCATGTTACATTCATAGTGATTTGGCTATTTGTATTGTATTTGGCATACTTGAAGTAAACATCTTTCCTATCTTGTTGGGTCTAGTTTTCTGAATGTAGATCAATATCTATCATATCTTGTCTCTATTAACTTAAAACATCTATCTTGATCTAAAAACATCTTAAGCCCTAACCTATTAAGCTTAATTGAAGACTGGTCTTCAACCTCCTCAGAGATTTGAGAAGGAGTAAAACTTAAATCTCTGAGTGAACCAGAAGTGCAGGTTAGCAGCTTCTAAAATGAAAAACTGATTGAGACAGTTTACTGTCTGAACATTCACCCAACACTCTCTTCTGGCCCAATTCTGTCTGTGGCAGAAACAAGGACATTTTGCCCAATGGCTGGTTTGCCGTGTTTGAAGCCAACTCCGTAAGGAGGCTGGCCTAAAATTCAGAGAGATCTGCCTGCCTCTGCCTCAAGTGCTGGAATTGAAGGTGAACAATCGTGATTGGGCTGTAGTACTTCAGTCATAAAAAACATTCCAAGGCTGGAGAGAAGGCTCAGAAGTTGGGAGTACTGGCTGCTCTTCCAGAGGTCAACCATGGTGGCTCACAGTCATCTATAGTGTGATCTGGTGCCCCCTTCTGGCCTGCAGGTGTACAGGCAGGCAGAGCACTATATACATAATAACAAATAAATAAATCTTATCCCAGAGCTCAGGGCTGAACTTACCTTATAAATTGCCAGAGTGACAGGCAGGTAGTTCAAGAAAATGTTTTCCCTTTAGGACATTTGAGATGTTAAGAGACAGGCAATACTGTATAGGGTTGGTGATAATACCACCGCACAATAAAAACCAGACACTTAAGAAAAAAAAATTCCAGAATTGTATCACCTTGAAACTTGGCCTTTTGATTTCCTGGAGCTCTCTTCCTCTTGTGTGTACATGCGTGATTGGGGAGGTGTGTAGGGAGGTTAGGAGTACCCCTCATGAAGCTTGTGGTCACATTATTTCTTAAGGAATCCCTACTGGAGACTGGATTTGTCAGTAGATAGAGAATTCCAAATAATCCTGTTGGCTTATAGTGCTGGGGAGCTAAGTCTTAACTGTTCCTATATTTTGTGTCTTCATTACATCTACTTATTTGTGTGTGAGTGCTCATGCCCATGGTACATGCCATGGTGAGCCTGTGGAGGCCAAAAGACAAGCGGCAGGAGCAGTTCTGTCCTGCCAAGTGAGCCCCAGTGATTCTCAGACTTGGTAACAACAGTGCTGCTACCAGCGGAGCCGTCTTGGAATCCCTGCCCCATTTTCTTTGACTGTTGTTTGCAGTGAGGTCTTCCTGTAGCCCAGGCTAACCTAGAACTCACTCTGTAGCCCCACACTCACAGGCTGCCCTTTAATATACTGTGACCCTCCCAGTTCAGCCTCCTGAGGGTTAAAGGTGCACACTACTACAACACTTGTCTTGGCTTGTTGTAATAGCTAATGTGCCTTCTTGTTTTGTTTTTGAGTCTTGTTATGTCTTCCTGGCTGGGCTGGAGCTCAATTGTTTTTTAATTCAAAGCAATATTCCTGCCTTAGACTATGGATCACAGGCATGTACCACTACACCTGGCTTACTGAGTCTTGCATTTTAAAAACTTTGAGTTGCATATTTTCAGTTGTCTGCTTCGTGGATATTTTACTTACCGAGTAGAGATTTTATTTTACAGTGGAGGCTGTTAAAATTCTAGAGTTGCTTATGTACTGTTTAGGAAGAAACAGAATGCTCTAGAATTGCAAGTACACAATGTAAAAGATAAGGAATAGTACTACCAGGAACAGAAAATAAAATGAGTGGGTTTTTTTGGTTTTGTTTTGAGACGGGGTCTCTCTTGAGTCTGGCTGTCCTGGCACTCACACTGTAGACCAGGCTGGTATTAACAGCATGTGCCACCACTCCCCGGCTGTGAGTGTAATATTAAATAACTCATTCGAAAGAAAGAAAGGTGCTAGTGCATAAAAACTTAACCAGAAGATTTTCCTTCCTGTTTTCTGGTGCTGGAAATTGAACAGGATCTCAGGCATGCTTGTTCGTTATAAGTAAGCTACCTACTGAAATGTGAAAGATGTATATCCTGCTCTTTCAAATGTTTTCCAGAGAGAAATTAGGCAACAACTAGCAGAGAAAGCTAAAGCTGGAGAACTAAAAGTCGTCAATGGAGCAGCAGCCTCCCAGCCTCCCTCCAAACGAAAACGGCGCTGGGATCAAACCGCTGACCAGACTCCTGGGGCCACTCCCAAAAAGCTATCAAGTTGGGATCAGGCAGAGGTACTCTTGTAATTTCTTTACCACTATTTTTGTTTTTCTCCATGTACTATATTCATATTTGTCTTCTAAAACAAGTTAGTATTGACTAGGTGGCTTAAGCGACAGAAGTTTATGTCCATAGTTCTCAATTAAGGAGGTTTGAAGTTGAAGATCACAGTGCTGGTAGGGTGAGCACTTTTCACTCTTTCTCTGAACTCTTCTCTTGGTCTTATTTCAAGAATTCATCCTTTTTATTTAATTTGACCTTGAATATCCCCAGCCTCCAAATGCAGTCACATCAGGGGTTACAACCTCAATACCTGAATAGGACTTTGAGACACAGTTCATTCCATATGTTGAAGAATGGAATGTTCTTTTTGAGTTTTAGATGATGATGATGGTTAGGATTATTATTTTCTTGAAGACAAGGTTTTACTTTGTGTAGCCCTGGCTAGTCTGGAACTTTTTATCTAAGTGGTATACAGTGGTAAGAGTTGAGTGGTATCAAACTCAGAGATTCAGCTCCCCCTGCCTCACAAATACTGGGATTAAAGGTGTATGCCATGCCACCACTCAGGGCTGGAATATTGATTTTAAGCATAAGCTTTGTTACATTGTGGAGACTGTGGAGTAATATAGTAGTCTTTGTTATTTTCTTGTTGGATAAGCCTTTGACCACAGTTGGTAATTGAGTAACTCTATACTATTCTTAGCTAGCCTATACATTATTGATCAATAATTGGGTAACTTTACATTATTCTTAGCTAGCCTATACATTATTGATCAATAATTGGGTAACTTTACATTATTCTTAGCTAGCCTATACATTATTGACCGATAATTGTGTAATTCAACACTATTCTTAGCTAGCCTATACACTCCCCTACCCTACCCACCCCCTTCTTTCTTTTGGGATAAGGTCTCATTGTGTAGCTCTGCCTGGCCTTAAACTTGCTATGTAGAGTAGGCTGACTTTGATCCTAGAGAGCACTGTCTCCTGTATCTGCTGTGCTTTGGATATTTAATGGACATTTCACTTTTGTCTTTTGAGACCTGGTCTCATGTCTGATTTGTCCTTAAGTCATATTGTTGCTAATAAAGAGAGTTTGAACTCTTGAATTCTGCCTTCCAAGTGTTGGGATTGTAGGTACAAGCCACTATACCTTGCTGACATTTAAAAATTATTTTTCAGCCAAACATGGTGGCGCACACCTTTAATCCTAGCACTCTGGGAAGCAGAGGCAAGTGGATCTCTGTGAGTTTGAGGCCAGCCTGGTCTGCAGCGTGGATCCAGGACAGCCAAGGCTACACAGAGAGACCCTGTCTCGAACCTCCCCTGCAACAAAATTAAATAAATAAAAATGATTTTTCAAGAATTGATTAATTCCCTGTATCATCTTTCTGCACCTTTAGTCTGCTCTCTTGATCTTCCTGTGTCTGCTGAATTCAAGCCAAGCACAGCTATCAGTATTCTTTTTACTCTCTCTTATCCTTTCTAGATATTTTATTAGTGCTGCTTTTAAGTACATTTAGGCTCTAGCTAGTTTAGTTGAGTTTAGTTTTTGTTTTTTTGAGACCGGTTTCTCTGTGTAGCCTTGACTGTCCTGGATTTGCTTTGTAGAGCAGGCTGGCCTTGAACTCACATAGATCCGCCTGCCTCTGCCTCCCAAGTACTGGGACTAAAGGCGTGAACCATCACACCTGGCTTCTGGCTAGTTTTTATGACTTTATTTCTGTCTAAATATGTTAGCTCTAGCTTAGCTGAGGTTACTCCTCTTTCGGAGTCAGCTTTTGTAAGGTTAAGTAACACATGACAAATTGCCAATACAATATATATTCATAAAGATTTATAGCCCTCAGTGTGTTGTGTGTGTGTTTTAAAATGATTTATTTATTTTTATGTCTTCAGTTATGTCTGTGTGAGGGTTTTGAATCCCCTGGAGCTGGAGTTGACAGAGTTGTGAGCCGCCATGTGGGTGCTGGGAATTAAACTGTGTCCTTTGTACAAGCAGCCAGTGCTCTTAACTGCTGAGTCATCTCTCCAGCCTCATGCTTTATGTTTTAATCTAAATGAAAACTGTAAATTGGTTTTGATCATAAGGTGCAAAACAATAAGCAAAATGATAGGCTAATTTCAACTCATAGATAAATTTATTGGTTTTTATGTAACAGAAAATATATAGTTATTTCTCTAAGTATATAGGTGTGAAATAAAATTCTTTGGCTTTGTTAAGACCCCGGGGCATACCCCTTCTCTAAGATGGGATGAGACACCAGGTCGTGCAAAAGGAAGTGAAACTCCTGGAGCAACCCCAGGCTCAAAGATATGGGACCCTACACCTAGTCATACACCGGCGGGAGCTGCTACTCCTGGACGAGGCGATACACCAGGCCATGCAACCCCTGGCCATGGTGGTGCAACCTCCAGTGCTCGTAAAAACAGATGGGACGAGACCCCCAAAACAGAACGAGGTAGGTAATTTTAATAGAGTGTAGACAAGTGTTAGGGTGAGGTGTTGACATGAGCATTGTGTTTCAGGCTGAGGTCTGTACTTCCTAATATAAATGTAAAACTAATGTAAATTTCTGTATAAATAACCAGCTGCTGTGGAGGTGGAACAGGTTGTCTCTCTTGTGTGTAAAACTGTCTTTCTCTTACTGTTTGTCTCAGTACCCAAGCTTAAATCTATTAAAACCTTTTCTAAATAACCTTCCGACTTTGGGCGGCTCAGTGGTAAAGGCTCTTGCCACCAACCAAGCCGGAGGACCGGGGTCTGATCCCTGGGAACCACATGGTAGAAGGAGATCCCTGCTCCACAGGTAACCCTTGACCTCTGTATGTGCATCATGGCATGTACTCCCCAATATACGCAGTAAATGAATAAATGCAACCCATTTCAACTTTGATTAAATTAAAAGAATCTAGTGAATGGAGCACCCGATTCTTTCCCCAGTTTTAAAGAGGTTTAAGATTTTAGGAATATCTGTAAGAGAAGATACATTTTATGGTTTTTTTTTTTTTTGGTTTTTTGTTTTTTTGGTGGTTTTTAAAGATTTACTTACTTATTATGTATACATTGTATTGCCTGCATGTATGCCTTCAGGCCAGAAGAGGGCACCAGATCTCATAGATGGTTGTGAACCACCATGTAGTTGCTGGGAATTGAACTCAGGACCTTTTGAAGGGCAGCCAGTGCTTTTAATCTCTTTGAGCATTCTCTCCAGCCCCATGTTTGTTTTTTGTTTTTTCTGAGACAGAGTTTCTTTGTGTAGCATTGCCTATGGACTCACTTTGTAGACCAGGCTGGCCTCGAACTCAGATTTGCCTGCCTCTGCCTCCTGGAGTGCTGCAATTATAGGTGTGTGCCACCGTTTGTGGGCTTTTTTCTTTAAGCTTAAAAAAAAATGTTTTGGATACCTTCTTACTAGCCCTTGACTGGCAGTCCTCTTGCCTCAGCCTCTTGTCTATATATATCTGTACTTCTAAATATACACATTCTGGTGGCTTTAAGCGTATTTATAGTGTTGCACAACTATCACCGTTACCGTTACTCACTTTTATGTCTTTTTTCAGTGACCTAAACAATAACTGCGTTCTTTAATGTTTTTCCTTTCTCCACCACCTTCTGGCTTCTGGGAGCCTATATTTTATGTTCTGCCTCAGAAATCTGCCTAATCTAGTGTCTGATGTATAGTGAGAATAGCTGAAACATGGCGCAAGGTAAAAAATGGGCCATTGCACAGAGTGATAGTGTGGGCGCTGTGTGTGCCTCTGTAGTCAACGGGAAGGAACACACAAACACTGAGCAAAACTTTTAACTATATCTTGTTATAGAAACCTCTTCCGTTTGAACTTAATTAAATTGAACGTGGGAAGCAGTGCTTTAAAAGTGGCTAATAGTGTGATTTTACTGACCTTTGTCTTTGAAGATACTCCTGGGCATGGAAGTGGATGGGCCGAGACTCCTCGAACGGATCGAGGTGGAGACTCTATTGGTGAAACACCGACTCCTGGAGCAAGTAAAAGAAAATCTCGTTGGGATGAGACACCGGCTAGTCAGATGGGTGGAAGCACTCCTGTTCTGACTCCAGGGAAAACACCAATTGGCACACCAGCCATGAACATGGCCACCCCCACTCCAGGTAGAAACTAATTTCTCTGTAGCTATTTTATTTTTTAATTCTTTGCTAGTTTTTCTGGGTACCATTAATGTTAGCATTTCTATTAAGAACAAGAATATAGAAAGTCTTGATTTGCATTTATAATATAAAAACAGTCAGATACTAGAGCTGTTAACAATTTTGCTTTCTTGGTAGGTCACATAATGAGCATGACTCCTGAACAGCTTCAAGCTTGGCGGTGGGAGAGGGAAATCGATGAACGAAACCGCCCGCTTTCTGATGAAGAGTTAGATGCTATGTTCCCAGAAGGATACAAGGTGCAAGCAATGAATATATGATGAGTATATTGTATTTGGGATATAAGATCTTTGCATTTAGTAAAAAAAATATTGCCTGGTGAATTTTTATTATACTTGTCCAGATTTATTAATTTCATTTTTAAGCTACTACTAAGTGCATTTCAGTTTGAAAAAGTATTAGTGATAAAATAAGTAACACAGAGTTTTTATTGTTTTTTCGGGGTGTGGTGTCTGCTGTTACTCCTAGTGACCGGTGGGAGCCAGAGGTAGGCGGATCTCTTGAGTTTGAGGCCAGTCTGGTCCAGATACCAGGTTTTGAGCCAGCCAGGGCTATGTAGAGATACCCTGTCTCACACCCCCGCTCCCCCCATATGTTGGGGCCTGGAGAAATGGCTTGATTGGTTAAGAGCATGTATTGCCCTTACAGGGCACCCACATCAAGGGGCTCACAACTACCTGTAACAGTCTCCTGAGAATCCAACAGCTTCTGCTGGCCTGTCAGGCACTGTACTCAAGTGTATAAACTTAAATCCAGTCACACATATATACATCATCTAAAGAAAAATAATTAAGAATACTATTTTATTTTTATTTACATGTGAGTATATGCATGTGGGTGCAGATGTCTGCAGAGGCCAGTATAGTTCCTCCACTAGAATTACATGCAGTTGTGAGCTGCCCCAGTGTGGGTTCTGGTTCTGAACTCAACGGTTTGAGGCATAAGTGCTCTAAGTCACTGAGACATTTCTCTAGTACCTGCTTTGAGAAAACTATTATTTCTGAGACAGTGTCTCACTATGTAGCCATGGCTCGCCTGGAACTCTGTAGACCAGATGACCCTAAACTGAGAGCTCTTGTCTCAAGGGCATGCTGCTGCTCCTGGCTTTTACTACTTTTCAGTGAGGCATCTCAAGGGCTTCTGGAGGTGCTTTGAGAACCTCTGAATTACTTGGTAGCTCAATAAAACTTTGTCTCTAAATGATATAGATTGCTGATGACACAATGTTTTCATTTCACAATAAATAACTTGAAATTTATTTTTGTTATATTTTACAATATGACCTCCCTTTGTAGCTCAGGTTTATTGAAGTTTATTTTGAACTATAAAATTTCTAAGTACCTGTCATTATAGAAACAGCAAAGAGCTGTTTGTGACGGTAGCTAGAGTCAGAATCAAGACCATAGCTTGGTCTCATAAAGGCCTTTAGAGAGCCTTTCTGGTGTTACTCTTGTCAAAACAGTGTGTGCTACCCCATTCCACTTAGGTTTCTGTTAGAGTGTTTGCTTCAGAAAAATGTGTCATATTGCTTAGTGCTAGAGTATTTGCCTTGGAGGTAGGGTTCTGAGTTTGATTCTTAGAACCACAGTTAACCAATAAAAATTGAAAAGCCAAAACTACCTTATAATATCTTGAATGCAGACAGTCTAATGCTGATTATTTAACTGTCTTCTCAGTTATACTCCTTGGCTTCCTTAGTAGGAAGGAAGGGCACTTAATCTTTTGTGAGTCTAATAATTAAAGTCTTAAGCACACCTTTAGTCCTAAATGTAGCGTGACAGCAATGGATTTAACATTCTGTAAGATTCAATTAATAAATTCTATTAGTCAGTGGTCTGTTCTACACGTACATTGATCAGCAACAAAAGATAATTGAAGGATAAAATACAGGTGGCATCAACTACTGAACTTTACTTCATTTTTAGTCTTATTGACGTTTTAGACAGGTTTAGACACTTAAAAGTCTATTTGGAGAGGATCTGTGTTAAACTTACTGACCTACCCTTGAAAGTGTAATTAGCAACAACAACAAAAATAGTCTTACAGCTTTAAAAACCAAATTCTATTTATTAATTCATACTTTTAGACATTCTGTTGGTTTTGCAGTGGGATTAATTTGGCGTTTTCTTTCAGAGGGTCTTGGCAAATACTTGTATTAAGTCAACTTTGTAGCATTCAATGTAAGATATATTTTTTATAGTTTGGTTTATGTGAATGATGTTTCTTTCTTTCTTTCTTTCTTTTTTTTTTTTTTTAGTTTTTTGGAACAGGGTTTCTCTGTGTAACCTTGACTGTCCTGTACTTGCTCTGTAGACCAGGCTGGCCTCGAACTCGCAGCGATCCGCTAGCGTCTGCCTTTTGAGTGCTGGGATTAAAGGCGTGTGCCACCACTGTCTGGCGATGTTTCATTTTATTACTAAAATATGCATGACTTTTTAGTCTATTAAATAAACAATATGTTTATTTCCATTCAATTGGATAATTATTAATATTTGCTTTAACCTTATCTTTTGGGAAATCACTGACCCAGGTTTTTATAATATTCAGATTTTGTTAATTTGACATGTTGACTTGACAACATGTTTATTTCAAGCATGTCAGTGTTTGAAGATGACCAGACATTTTAGAGTGTTTCATGTCTTTCCTTCTTTCCCACTTAAATTTTAATTAGCAAATTAGAAAAATAAATGTTTTTCATAAATATCTTAACTTTGGGTTAACTTGTACAGTGAGATATATTTTCTTCAAGTAAATAAACTTATTAGCTAATGAGTTGTAAAATCTCTTAAAGTGCAAATGCTACTATGTTGTCTTTCAGTGTATAAAGCTCAGGCAGACCTACTAAGTGTTTATAACTCTCTTAGGTACTGCCCCCTCCAGCTGGTTATGTTCCTATTCGGACTCCAGCCCGAAAGCTGACAGCAACTCCGACACCTTTGGGCGGGATGACTGGTTTCCACATGCAGACTGAAGATAGAACTATGAAAAGTGTTAATGACCAGCCATCTGGGAATCTTCCATTTTTAAAACCGGATGACATTCAGTACTTTGATAAACTGTTGGTAAGTGATGATAGCAAAACGAAGTATTGCTCTTTGTTTGGGAGTTGCAAGTCACTGCCTTGATCTACTTTTTATTTTATTGTAGGTTGATGTTGATGAATCAACACTTAGTCCAGAAGAGCAAAAAGAGAGAAAAATAATGAAGTTGCTTTTAAAAATTAAGAATGGTACACCTCCAATGAGAAAGGTAAGTTCTGCTTTTTCCCTTTTTAAAAATTTTTATTTGTTTGAAACAGGGTCTCTACATTGTCCTTGTTGCCCTAGAACTCACTAGATAGTGCAGGTTGGCCTGGAACCTACAGAGGCCCACCTGCCTCTGGCTCCCAAGTACTGAGATTAAAGTAGTAAATAATGAAGATGTGTGCCATATCTGACTCCTAGGCCCAGTTACTAAAATTGTTATATTTATTATTTTTGGTTGTTTTGAGACAGGTTCTGAAACTGTGTCCCAGTCTGGCCTGAACCTCATACATAGCCCAGGCTGGATTTAGACTGATACCAGTTGGTTTTGCTTGGTTACCTGAGTGATGGACTTAACAGAATCAACCACAGCCTTCTGCTCTGGTTGCTTTTTTGGCTTTTTATATTGTCTCTGATGAGTTCCTTAGCTTGGCCTTTACTGTGTTGAGGAAGGCCCTGAGCTTTGGACCCTCCCATTCTAGAGTAGCCGCTTGGGATTACAGCCACAGGCTCAGTGAGTGTAATTTTTCTAATAAAGGATTTTGTTATGATAAGGATATAAGAAGGCTAAGTTCTTTTCATACATGTCAGCTCTAGTGGTAATTAGAGGAAATTATGTGACTAGTTATTTCAGCACCAAATGTGCCGTGAACATAGAAGGCTGTTCAGGCAGAATTAAGGCATGTAGTTTAAACTTGTATAGTTCCATAGCTTTACTATATATATACATGGAGCACATGTGGAGATCAGGAGAACTTGTAGGGGTCAGTTCTTTCCTTCTACTGTGTGGGTTCTGAGGATTGAGTTCAGGAGATCTCCAGGCTTGGTGACCAGCCAGTGCCCTTAACCCTCTGAGGAATCTTGCTAGCCCTATAAAGTACCCTTTTCTTCTATGCTCACTTGCTCACTCTATCTCCATCTATCCATCCATCCATCCATCCATCCATCCATATCTGTCATCTGTCTACTTATTGCACACACGCATATGTATGTGCTTGTGTATGTGTGCAGCCAGGCAGGTGCGTCATGCCCCAGAGTAGACATGGAGGTCAGAGTAAAATTTTTGGAAATTGGTTCTCTTCTTCCATTGTATGGATCTCAGGGTTGAAATGGTATCATTAGGCTTGGTAATAAGCACCTTTACCTCTCAGCCATCTTACTTGCCACATTATTCATATATCCTTTTAAAATGAGCTGATAACGTTGAACTTGGGTCTTATGAGTTTGAACATTAAAACAATTTTGACAGGAACGAATTCATACTACTGTAAGTAAATTGTCTACAAAAGTATATATCACAGTATTATTCCTGGTGAAATTTGCCCTCTCAGAATGCTTGCTCATTTAAAAAAAAAAAAAAAGGTAACTATTTTCTTTTCCCTCTGCTTTTCCTCAGGCTGCCTTACGTCAGATTACTGATAAAGCTCGAGAATTTGGAGCTGGACCTTTGTTTAACCAAATTCTTCCTCTGTTGATGTCTCCTACACTTGAGGATCAAGAGCGACATTTACTTGTGAAAGTTATTGATAGAATATTGTATAAACTTGATGACTTAGTACGGCCATATGTGCACAAGGTTGGTTTGTTTAATGGCCTTATTTTTATTTTGTTGGTTCTATTTTCCACTGTCTGGAAGTTTTTTGTTGTTGTTTTGTTTTGTTTTTTGCGTTGTTCAAGACAGGTTCTCTCTGTGTAGCCTTGGCTGTCTTGGAACTCATTCTGTAGACCAGGCTGGCCTCAACTCAGATCCACCTCCCTCTGCCTCCTGAGTGCTAAGATTAAAGACATGCGCCACTACAGTCAGGCTGTTTAATATTTTTAAATTTTCAATATTAAAAGAAGTCAATTTGTCCTCATATTTACAAAAACTTACTTTATGTATGTGGGTGGTTTACCTTCATCACTTGCATGTTTGTTGCTTTTGGAAGTGAGGAAAATGCATTGGCTTCCTGCAGCTGGAGATACAGATGTTATTAGTTGCCATGCGGGTGCTGGGAATTGAACCTGGGTCTTCACAAACAGCAGCCAGTGCTCTTAGTTGCTGAGCTATCTCTCTAGCTCCTTTCCTTGTTTTCTTGAAATATGAAAGTTCAGCAATGTAGTTCAGAAACCTGGGCTGATTCTGTGTAAGCACAGTCTAGAAAAGTTTATCGATTTATAGCATCCTCAGAGTTAATGGGGAATTAGAGTGTCCTCTGATGTTTTAGAGATTTTGAGAAAGGGTCTCTCATGTTAGTGAGGTTGGCCTTAAATTTTCAGTCTTCCTGCCTCAACCTTCTGAGTGGAAGAACTATTAAATATGCACTGCCTAGTTTTCTTTTTTTTTTTTTCCCTGTTGCCAAGATAAATACCCTGACAGAATCCACCTCAGTGAGGAAGGGTTTATTTTGGCTCACAGTTCAAGAACATAGTCCCTTATGGGGGAGTAGCCGGTCATAGCAGCATGCTTGAGATACTGGTTACGTTCTATCTGTGTCTGGATGTATGGCTACTGCTAGTCCAGGCCATGGTCTTGCCCACAATTTAGGTGGGTCTTGACAAGATAATTCCCCTTACGCATGCCCCGGTGCTCATTTCCCAGATGCTTCAAGATTCTGCCAAACTGACGATTAACATTATTATAACTATCAGACTCCCCCCTCCCTTTTTTTCAAGAAGCAAACGTGTGTATAAACATAGGTATACGTACATTTTTTTTGCCTCTTTACTCATTTTTCCAATTGCTTTTATTTTAGAATGAAGAACTATCTTTTGATGCTAGTTATTATGATAATACTTCCATATTTTTTAAAATGTTAGTTTACATTTAATTTTCACCTATAGGGCTTGATAGCATAGATGTAAAAAAAAATTTTTTTTAACCCCAAGATGAGGTTTCTCTGTGTAGCCATGGCTGTTCCTGGAACTTACTCTGTAGACCAGGCTGGCCTCCAACTCACAGAAACCCACCTGCTTCTGCTGGGATTAATGTATGTACCACCACTGCTTAGTAATTAAAAAATTTTAACCCACCCTGATTAACAAAGTTCCTTGATAACTAAATTGATATGGAAATATAATTCCTGTGTTTTGTTTTGCTTTGTTTTTGTGTTTCAGATTCTTGTGGTTATTGAGCCACTGCTGATTGATGAAGATTACTACGCTAGAGTGGAAGGCAGAGAGATTATTTCTAATTTAGCAAAGGTATTCCCATTAAATTCCTAGAAGAGGAAATTTGTCTTTTAATAGGTTGAGGATGATGAATGGTATTTACTGAAGCTGCTGTTGTAACTTTTCCCTTTAGGCTGCTGGTCTGGCTACTATGATTTCTACCATGAGACCTGATATAGATAACATGGATGAATATGTCCGAAACACAACAGCTAGAGCATTTGCTGTTGTAGCCTCTGCCTTGGGCATTCCTTCTTTGTTGCCGTTCTTAAAAGCTGTGTGCAAAAGCAAAAAGTCTTGGCAAGCGAGGCACACTGGTATTAAGATTGTACAGCAGATAGCTATTCTCATGGGCTGTGCTATCTTGCCACATCTCAGAAGTTTAGTTGAAATCATTGAACATGGTAAGTGTGATGCACCTTTTATAGACCCGAACTTTTGGTTACTGGCTTGGGGTGGGGTATTGGGGAGGTAAATAAATGAAAGGGTTTCCTCATACACTTATATTTTGAAATGGGGTTTGTAATATTTTCTGTTAACTGCCTTTTCGTAACCTTCATGCTCTGTAAAAGTTCTAGCTGTTGGTGTATACATGGTTGTGCTCATTGCTAAGACTTAGGTGGTATTGTAAGAAGTAGGTACTGTCCACTCACACCTGTGTCTGGTTGTACAGGTCTCGTGGACGAGCAGCAGAAAGTTCGGACCATCAGTGCTTTGGCCATTGCTGCTTTGGCTGAAGCGGCAACTCCTTATGGTATTGAATCCTTTGATTCTGTGCTCAAGCCCCTGTGGAAGGGCATCCGCCAGCACAGAGGAAAGGCAAGTCTGCTCACTAGATGTGTTTTTGTTGCTGGGCACTAAGGCAGTCCAAACTTAATTTACTGACATGGATATACATATCTTTTTAAATAGGGTCTAGCTGCTTTCTTAAAGGCTATTGGATATCTTATTCCTCTTATGGATGCAGAATATGCCAACTACTATACTAGAGAAGTGATGTTAATCCTTATTCGAGAATTCCAGTCTCCTGATGAAGAAATGAAAAAAATCGTCTTGAAGGTAATTAGTTGTTCCAATTTGTGGGTACATATTTGTTAACATGCGGTGCATGTTTAGGAAGTTCAAAGAGATCTCTCTTTTTCTTTTTTCCTACCAAGACAGGGTTTCTCTGTGTAGCCATGGCTGTCCTATACCAGGCTATCCTTAAACTCACAGAGATCTACCCGCCTTTGCCTCCCTTAGAGCTGGGATTACAGGTGTGTGCCACCACATCTGGGCAAAGAGCTCTTTACTATAACATTAAAAACAAAACAAAACCTGTGTTGTGTTGCATCAGTGTTGCTTTTGATTTATGTATTTATGTTTAACATTTTAGGTGGTGAAACAGTGTTGTGGAACAGATGGTGTAGAAGCAAACTACATTAAAACAGAGATTCTTCCTCCTTTCTTTAAACACTTCTGGCAACACAGAATGGCTTTGGATAGAAGAAATTACCGACAGGTGACCTTTCATTGTTAAAATTTGATTCTCATAAATCTTTTTGACTAATTGTTTACCTACTTAGAATGCATATTGCACACTAATTTGTTCTGACTATCTTAAAGTTTATACTTGTATGTACTTTACTGTGACAGGAGAGGAATTTTCAAAGCCCAGTTATTTATTTATTTATTGATTGATTGATTGATTGAGATAGGGTCTGACTGTGTAGCCTACACATCACTATGTAGACCCCAAACTCACAGGCGCCTATCATGTGCTACTATTAAAGGTGTCCTCTGTGACACCTGTCCTCTTTTCTTGTTTTTGAAAAAGCATGCATCTAATGTAAAATTTCCATGAAACTAGTGCATTTAAAACTTGTAATTTTTATATGTATTTGGTGTTTTGCCTGCACCGTTTGGTGTGTCTCATGCCCTCAGAATCCAGGGCGTAGGATCTTCTTGATACTGGCTTTACAGACAGTTGTGAGCCAACTCTGGTATTGAAGTTACAGACATGCGGTGCTGGGAAACTCGGTCCTGTGGAAGAACAGCTAGTAGTACTCTTAACTGCTGAGCCATTTGTCCAGCCCAGTCTTTGGATCATTAACAAAAGACCCCCCCCCCACACACACACACTCCCCAGTGTGTGTGTCTGTGTCTGTGTGTGGTTAACAAAAGATTCTCCCTCTCTCTTTATCCTTGTGTGTTAACAAAAAAGACTCTTCCTGTGTTTTCTTTGTTTAAATTATACTTACTTGGTGTGTATTTATGCCCCAGTGCATGCAAGTGTGCAGGTCAGAGAGCAGCAAGCAGGAGTTACCTCATTCAGGTGGATCGTGAGGATCAAATTCAGGTTGTCAGATTTGTTGGCCTTTTACTTAGTACTCCACGGCTCCTTCCCCCCCCCCCCCACTTTTTTTTTTTTTTTTTTTTTTTTTTTTGTGAGAGGAAATTTTACTTTGTAGTCTAGGTTCTCAAATTCTTGCTTGGTTGTTCTGCCTCAGCCTCCTAGCTTGGCAGTACTAAACTGTTAGTTGATGCTTTTGTCTGGTAAATTGAGGCACTCTTTATTTAGTTGAAACACACATATAATTTTACTTAGATTTGTATTTGTTTTGGAGATAGGATCTTATGTTTCTTGGGCTGGCCTGGCCTAGACCTTGCCAGACTTGCATCAAATGTGAAAGGCCTGTCTGTCCTAGCCCTCTGTCTGAGTGCTAGGATTATAGACATAAGTCACCATATCTAGTTGTCTCGCTTTACTTATTTTTTAAATTTTTAAATGTTTTTTATTTTTGGTTTTTCGAGACAGTTTTTCTGTTTAGCCTTGGCTGTCCTGGGTAGACCAGGCTGACCTCGAACTCAGTGATCCACCTGCCTCTGTCTCCTGAGTGTTGAGATTAAAGGTGTGCGCCACCACGCCTTGGCTGTCTCACTTTAAAAGTTTAGTAAGTTTCTGGGCTGGAAAGGTGGATCAGCGGTTAAGAGCACTGTCTGCTCTTCCAGAAGTCTTGAGTTCAATTCCCAGCAACCACATGGTGGCTTACAACCATCTATAATGAGATCTGATGCCCTCTTCTGGACTGCAGGTGTATATGCAGGCAGAGCATTGTATTCATAATAATAAATAAATATTAAAAAAAATAAGTTTAGTAAGTTTCATTTCCTTGGAAAAGTAATAGATTTAAAAGGTATGTTTTGTTTTGTTTTTTTGTCTTTTTAGTTAGTTGATACGACCGTGGAGTTGGCAAACAAAGTAGGTGCAGCAGAAATTATATCTAGGATTGTGGATGACCTGAAAGATGAAGCTGAACAGTACAGAAAAATGGTGATGGAAACAATTGAGAAAATTATGGGCAACCTAGGGGCAGCAGATATTGACCATAAACTTGAAGAACAACTGATTGATGGTATTCTTTATGCTTTCCAAGAACAGACTACAGAGGTGAGGACAGCCAATAATTTATTTCTCGCTTTTATTATTATATATGTGGCTGAAAATTAGAGGGTTTTTAAGAGATCGGTCTTTCCTCCACCATGTGTTTACTGGGGACCAAACTCCAGGCATGAGGCTCAGAAGCAAGCACTTTTCCTGCTGAGCCATCACCCTGGCCTGTCACCACTAACTTGCGGCACATTGCCTTTGACTTTCACATATGTGGAAAACTTATTTTAAAGCAGATATTCCTTAAAAGACATTTTAAGTACCAGTTTTCCTCAACTTGACAAATGTTCTTTTACTTCAGATTTATTTATTTATATATTTGATTTAAAAACAAATGGGGTATTTGGGTGGTTGGAAAAGATTGAATGTTATTTAACAATCAACTTGCAGTCGAAACTAAATGTGTATTTTTAGTACTTCTTGTTTGTTCTGTTAAACATAAAACTTTTCTCTTTTAGGATTCAGTAATGTTGAATGGCTTTGGCACAGTAGTTAATGCTCTTGGCAAACGAGTCAAACCATACTTGCCCCAGATTTGTGGTACAGTTTTATGGCGTTTAAATAACAAATCAGCAAAAGTTAGGCAGCAAGCAGCCGACTTGATTTCTCGAACTGCTGTGGTTATGAAGACTTGTCAAGAGGTAATGTGTCTTACTATATCCATGCTGTTGTAGCAGGTGGGTTAATGGAAAAGTAACAACAAAGTAACAACTGCACGTTTCTTTTGCTACAGGAGAAACTGATGGGCCACTTGGGTGTGGTGCTGTATGAGTACCTGGGTGAAGAGTACCCTGAAGTGCTGGGCAGCATTCTTGGAGCACTGAAGGCCATTGTAAATGTGATAGGTATGGACTTTATGGTCACGTGAGGATTGCATCTTTTAATTTTCTTTGTATGTTAAAGCGAAATATAAAATTGTATTTAGGAGTTGATTTTTCTTTTCTTGAGCACTTCAGGATTATCAGAATGCCACAAAGGTCTTCTCTCACCATTGTCTATTTATATTTTACTTACAAATGTTAAAGGAGAAATTTAGGACATAGGAAGTATGGAAATAGTTACAGCTCAAAATGGTTTGAATTAGCGGGAGAGAGGCCCCTCATACAACTAGTGCATCAGCTGAGGAATAGTCTAGCATCTTCTGTAAGGGGAGGGACAGCCCCAAAGGGGTAACGTTGCTTTAGAAATTCTCTTTATCTAGTCAGTCTTAAGATGTTTGGGCTGGCTGATTTTTTGGGGGGGGGGCATGAATTTAAAGAAGATGACTACGTAAAAAAGCTGCGTATCCTGTATTTTATCCATAAGTAAAAATACACAAATATATAACAATCTTGGGTAAGAGGGAGAACTCCCCCTCCCTCAAGGAATTGCCATCTTAAAGCAAACAAAGGGATTACTACGTTTAAAAATCTCATTGTATTTAAACATAGTGTCTAAGTAACTCCCTGGTCAGTGTGGTGGCGCATTTCTTTAATCCCAGTGCTCAGGGAGGCAGAGGCAGGTGGATTGCTATGAGTTCAAGGCCAGCCTGGTCTACAACATGAGTCCAGGACAGCGAAGGCTACACAGAAATCCTGTCTTGTAAAAGGCCAATAGTTCATAATAACTGCCTGTTAACCACTGTTTCTGCCATTTTGAAAGAAATATTCAAAATGTGGAAAGGAGTAAGGAGTATTATGTTGTATATATCTTTGAGCCGTTGCATTTACATGTAGTCTTCAGTTCAGCCCAGACCTGTACGCTTTGAAGGTAAGGACTTGGCAGCAGTCATTTAGCCACCTGTGGGTGTCTGGGGTGCCAGGGAGCTGGAAGCCGTATTGTTTATCTGGCAAACATGAGAAAAGCAATGGAGAGTCAGAGCAAGTAATTCTAGTTAGAGCAAGAGCCTAGCTGCTTCGTTTTCTTTCTCTTCATAGGTTTAAGTAACATCCAGGTATGCCCTGCGTTTCAGGCAGCTTGGAGATGTGTTTTGTTTTGCAGTTAAAGGGTATGGGACCCATAATATATTGATTTACCTGTCTGCCTTTGGCTTACATTGTTGTATTTGGCCACAACATAAGGTGTCCCCATATTTAAATGTCAGTATACAAATAACATTTTAAAACCAAATAAAAACTTCATATTATTAAGTAACCCTCATTTTAAAAATTATTTCACTGATTTCTTTCATTTCTAAATGTAATTAGAAGCTGTTAATGGTTTAAAAAGGTCTAAGTCTAATTAGAATCTGGTGAGATTATCCATAGGTATCTTATAAAATTATGTTTATGTGTTAGATTGCACAGTAAAAGGAAAAATGAAAGAGGTTGGCAGTTCATGTTTTAATAGTTCCTTGATTTCTGTCAAATAGGAATGCATAAGATGACACCACCAATTAAAGATCTCCTGCCTAGACTCACTCCCATCTTGAAGAACAGGCATGAAAAAGTACAAGAGAATTGTATCGATCTTGTTGGACGCATTGCTGACAGGTAAGCAGATTACATGGCAACATTCTCTCCTATTTACTTCAAGTAGATTACTAAACGTTCTCATAGGTAGTATTTCTTTTTAGATTTAGCAAATTGTGTTCATCTAGCACGTTTTGCTTGAGCAAGTTTGCTAACCTAAGGACATACGATCTGGTTATTCAAGATTAATAGAAATGTTTTGCTTTGTGCTTGTTTGTTTTACCCAAGACATGGTTTCTCTGTATAGCCAGGGCTGTCCTGGAACTTTGTGTAGACCAGACTGGCTTCAAACTCAGAGATCTGCCTGCCTCTGCCTCCCAAATGCTGGGATTAAAGGTGTGCGCCACTACTGCCTGGCTTAGCAATGTAGTTTGTTGTAGTTGGGGGAGCATTGAGACAGGCTCTCTCTGTGTAACTTGGCCGTCCCAGACTCTCTATAGACCAGCCTGGCCTTGAACTCACAGTGATCTGCCTGCCTTTGCTTCCCAGGTGCTGGGATTAAAGTGTGTACCACCACTTCTGGCGCTCAGCAGTGTAGTTTTAAAACAAAGCCAGACTTGCTTTCTTTTTGTTACTTTCTTTTCTTTGAGACAATGTCTGAGCATATCCTTGGCTGGTCTGGAACTCACTATATAGACCAGGTTGGTTTTAAACTTAGAACTACCAACCAAGTGTTGGGATTAAAGGTGTACTCCACCACTTAACAAAAGAGTTCATGTAATATTTAAGATGAGTTAGTGATGATTTCAGAGCTGAATATACACATTAGAGTAAGGTGTGTACATCAGTGGCAGAACCCTTATTTGGTGTGCATGAGGCCCTGGGTTTCATTCCAGCACTACAAAAACAAGAAAATTAAAACATCTTGCTAGCACAACAGTATTAATTCATTTACTTCCTTTTTTTTAAAATAGGGGAGCTGAATATGTATCTGCAAGAGAGTGGATGAGGATTTGCTTTGAGCTTTTAGAGCTCCTAAAAGCTCACAAAAAAGCTATTCGAAGAGCTACTGTCAACACATTTGGTTATATCGCAAAGGCCATTGGGTGAGTACTTTTTTAGTAGAGTGTAACACTGGAAGGTACTTCCATGTAGGCATATCTCTTGAGGCAAAGTGTAGGTAATCATCTGAAGAAAAAGCATTTCATGTATCCACTGGCCTGACTTTCCCTATTTTAAAATAATTCCTTAAGCTTTTGAGTGAACTAGGCTTTAAAATTTCCCATACTGGAATACAGATATTTTCAGAGAGGGAAATAATTCTATTTTCAGGGTACAGTCAAGGTTTTTTGTTTTGGAGGGGAGGGTTTGAGACAGGCTTTCTCTGTGTAGCTGTCATGGACATGCTTTTTAGACCAGGCTGTCCTCAAACTCACAGTGGTCCACCTGCCTCTGCCTCTGCCTCCCGAGTGCTGGGATTAAAGGCATGTGCCACCACGACGAGCTCTATAATTCTTACCTTATATTCACTTTATGTGTTTTTAAAACTGCATCATTCCAAGACCAATCTACTGACTGATCTGCTTTATGAATTCATTTATGGTTATTTGCTTCTTCATCAGAACTCACTTGAAAGGAACAGTTAATTGTAAAAAATGAGAGTATGAATGTACACTTTCCCTGATCTAGTTAGCTTCGGCTGTAAGCGTGACACAGCCTAGAGGCATCTTACCATCTGACCATGTCTGTGAGAAGCTGTCTTGATTCTTGGTCTCTGTGGGTAAGACCATCTTTGAGCATGTGGGCTTGGGCTATATAAGAAAGCAGGTTGAGCACGAGTGGAAAAGTGAGCCAGGAAACAACATTCCCGCATGATGTACTGCAATTCCTGTTTGGCTTTCTGCCCTGATGTCCTTCAGGGATGTGCTGTGAGAAACTGAACTAAACCCTTTCTTCAGCACTTCAGAGTGTTTTCTTATTGAAGCACAAAGGAAACTAAAACCCCTGGAAAATAATTTCAAAAAACACACAGACGTCTTTGAGTCACGTAGCTCTATCTTCCAGATAGACACACCCCTTCTCATTTCTCGGCAGTAGAACTGTTTGTTTCAGTGATGGTCCGATTTTAAAAATTGCTGCAAAAAGATAATGTGCAAAATTGATTAGCCCCAATGTCTCTCTAAGCTTTAGCAAAGGAAGTCTGTAAAAGCTTCGTGGGAGGCAGCCAGAGCTAGGCTGGGTTATCCTACTCAAAAAGAACATGGGAGCAGGGCTCCCGGGGAAGATGAGGAACAGATGTTATGTGAGCATGGGAGTGCAGTGTTTTGGATAAGGCTGACTGGCTTCAAGGACATTTACATTTCTTGATGTTTCAAAAAGTTTAAAGTGAGAACCAATTATGAGTACTAATCTTATTCCATTTCTTTGCAGTTTTCCCCCTCTGACAACAAGTATAACAAGTATGGTAACTTGCTGACATATTTCTTCTTTCTTTTTAGCCCTCATGATGTATTGGCTACGCTTTTAAACAACCTCAAAGTCCAGGAAAGGCAGAACAGGGTTTGTACGACTGTAGCAATAGCCATTGTTGCTGAAACATGCTCACCCTTCACTGTACTCCCTGCCTTAATGAATGAATACAGAGTTCCTGAACTTAATGTTCAAAATGGAGTGTTAAAGTCACTCTCCTTCTTGTTTGAGTATATCGGTGAGATGGGAAAAGACTATATCTATGCTGTAACACCCTTACTTGAGGATGCCTTGATGGATAGGTAAGTGACTAAAACCAGGTTCAGAAAAATAATTAACAATTATGTTTCATTTTAGAGTTTATTAAGATAACTTTTAAATGACCTACTTGTATTGTTAAAGAAGAAATATTACTAAGGATTATTTCGCATAAGTATAATTTCTTACCTTAATATTTGTTACAGTGGGTTATCTAGACTTTTTTTTCTTCCAAGTCTCCTACCCGTTATGTCCTTTCATATGTGTTAAGCTAAGTGGATTTTGAAACACGATAAGTGATTCACCCCCCCCCCCTTTTTTTTTTAAACAATTAGGGGGAGAAAGGTGAATTAATCAGTGTGGCAGAGAAGCCTGTAGTTTTGTGAGATAGGGTCTCAGGTCACTCAGGGTGGCTTTGAACTTACTATGTAGCTGAACATGGCTGTAAACTTCATTTCTCACTTCTTCTATCTCCAGAGTTTTAGGATTGTAGACATGTACCACCGTGCCTGGTTTCATTTGGCACTGTGTAGGACCTCAGGGCTCCATACATGCTAACAGTGCTCTACCAAATGAGCCACATTGTCAGCAGATGAGTTTGCCAGAGTCTTTCCTTTGCAGGTCCCCAGTGTTCACGTAGTATGCATTAGTTCAGTACTTTTGGGTTACAAGGTAAGAGTCTTGCTACAGTTTACTCTCTAGATTAGGTACAGAATTAATTGTACCTGACAAGATTACAAAGGAAAGTGTAAGTAAGGTTCAAGCAATTTTAGCTGCTTATTTAGTGCACAGCTTAAAGTTATTCACTAAACTGGCCACAATAGCCTGAAGTCTCAACTACCACAGAAGCTGATGCAGGAGGATCAAAAAGTATGTGCCGACTTGTGCAGCATGTTAAGACTGCACTGTCTCAAAACCGCATTCTGAAAATTAGGCGGGGTAAGGCACACGCCTGTCATGCACAAAGACCTGGAGTTAGTCTCAGTATAGCCAGAGTCACTCAGGGACCTTCATAAAGGTCAACTTAAACTGACTTAGTGTGGCACCAGAAAGTATAGAGGTAAATTACAGAGACAGATTAGTAATCACAGTAAAGTATACACGACTTGTCTCTTCATGTGTTGACTACAAATAAAACTGATAGAGTCGAAAGTTTGGCAGGACATTCTGTTTGGGGGATTGTTTTTTTACAAGGAGAAAGGCCCTTGAATATTATGTTGTAAAATATATTTGAATTTTATATTCTGAGTTAATATAGCAAATTCAATATAGCAAATTCATTTTTTTGGAAAATTCAGACTTCCGTCAAATGTACTTTTTAAAATTTTCACCAGTCACCAGAATAATTTCATATGCCTTTTGCATTCTTTTATTATTGTTTTTAAATTACATGTATTATCTGTATTAGCAGTAGGCCCAGCTAGCGATCAATCAAGACACAGACACTTGTTATATTTTAAAATAGCCTTAGTTAACCTGGGGCAGGACAGATATCAATCTTCTAAATCACCTCCCATAGTGGGGCAGGCATGGGATCCCTGCCTCAGTCCCATGCCATCTGCTTCTAATAACTTCTATCAAGCTACCTCCCATCCATAATCCCAAATACTTGCTAATGTTCTTCATCTGGGCTTCTCCTCCAACTAACCCATGGTGGCCTTCCTCTCTTTCTTCCTTTCAGGTCTCTCTCCTTTTTCCTCTTGGCTATCCTTTCTTCTTCCCAGAATTCCCCCCTCTCTCTCCTAGCCCCACCTATCTTCTGTCCTGCCCAGGTGGGAATTGTTTTTTTATTAAGCAAAAATTGGGTCACAGAGACAGCAAGCTGTAATTAGCATCAAAATCCATCAGACCATCCCCCAACACTTTATTGTCTTCTCAGTTATTTTAGAAAGTTTTTTTGTTTTGAGATAGGGTTAACTCTGTGAGTCCTTGGCTGTTAGTGGGCTTGCTTTGTAGACTAGGCTGGCCTCACAGATCCACCTAGCTCTGTCTCCACGACTGCTGGGATGCCAGGCATGTGCCACCATACCTGGCTTTTTAAAAAATGATTTATTTTATTTTTGCCTGCCAGTATTTCACTTTAATTCTAGAGTTTATAATATTTGTTGCTTCTATATTTATTTTAAAAAACTGTGCTTGCCGCACATGGTGGTGCACGCCTGTAATCCCAGCACTTGGGAGGCAGAGGCAGGTGGATCTCTGTGAGTTTGAGGCCAGCGTGGTGTACAGAGCAAGTCCTGGACAGCCAAGGCTACACAGAGAAACCCTGTCTTGGAAAACCAGAAAAAAATAAAACAAGAAAAACAAGACACGTTGTACACAATTCTTAAGAAATTAATAAAATGTAAAATGAATATAAAATAAAAAATAATGTATTCTGTGTAGGTTGAGGTAATAACTCAATTGAAAATTACTTTAAAAAGAGAATACTTCAGTTTGAAAACTTATAAGAACTACTGCTTTATCTTGGTGAATAAGTGATAGATCTGAATAGGTTCAGATCTTTTTTCTTATGCCTTTGAGAGGCTGTAAATTTCTTTGCTAAACGCCTAAGCACTTTTATTTCATGTTTGCACTCAGAATAGGTACGGAGTAAATACATTGATTTGTCATGAACACAAAGTCAGATGCCACCAGAAGATGCAAGTTTTTATTTGTGCAGATTTAAAAACCTAACTGATTTTTCTCTTAAATTGAATTTTTGAGTGAGTTTATGCTAATTTGAGAGTAAATTTAATTTTATGTGCTGGTATCAACTTATCAAATATTTAAGGTTACAGAATTTAAAATGACTTTTGAGAGTCAAATGTTGAGTATAATTTAGCTCCTAATGTGAAAATGAATGTTTCTTATAAAATTGAGACTAATTAAAGAGACTTTTCCCTTCCATTATAGGGACCTTGTACACAGACAGACAGCTAGTGCAGTGGTACAACACATGTCACTTGGTGTTTATGGATTTGGCTGTGAAGATTCTCTGAATCATTTACTGAACTACGTATGGCCTAATGTGTTTGAGACATCTCCCCATGTAATCCAGGCAGTTATGGGAGCCCTGGAGGGCCTCAGGGTTGCTATCGGACCATGCAGAATGTTGCAGTATTGCTTACAGGTAGGTGAATTTTTGTTTGTTGTTTTTATGTAGAATCACTCAAAACTATTTAGTTTAATATGTTGAAGTAAGTTACTCTCTAATTACCATGTGGGAGACAGTTCTGTGTTGAGATGTGAGTTAGGTTTTGTGTTTACCCATCACTGTTTTGTGTAGTTTCCATGTTTTTTTTTTTCTTCCCTCCTCAAAGAAAGTACTTAGTGTTTGATTTGATTTTTGAGACAGGGTCTCACTATGTAGCCCTGGCTGACCTGGAACTTACTTTGTCGACCAGGCCAACACTTGAGTTCCTAGATAGATCTTCCTGTCCACTGCCGCCCGCCCCCCACTTGTTGGGATTAAATGTTATTTCGTAAATATAAAATAAAGACAAACATATGTCTAAAATTTTTATAGTCTGTAGTAGTATTAAATATATATATTTAAAAATAGAAGTAACTCTACCTTTTAATTATTCTAGGGTCTGTTTCATCCAGCTCGGAAAGTCAGAGATGTGTACTGGAAAATTTACAACTCCATCTACATCGGCTCACAGGACGCTCTCATAGCACATTATCCAAGAATCTACAATGATGATAAGAACACCTATATTCGTTACGAACTTGACTATATCTTGTAACTTTATTTTGTGTCTAACAAAGCTGTTTCACATCTTAAAACTTGCTTCAATCTGATGATATAAACTTGTAAAACATTGCCGACCAGTGCAGAGCTGGTCATAGAGGAGGGGTAGAAATCCAGTAGCATGATTTTTAATAACTTTTGTTTTTGACGTTAAGTAGTAAATGCCAGTAGTGACCAAGGACACAGTGATTACACGCACTATACTGGAGGGATATCATTTTTTTATTCATCTTTATGAAGATTTAGAATTCATTCCTTGTGTTTAAAGGGAATGTTTAATTGAGAAATAAACATTCATGTACAAAATGCTAATTTGTGTGTGTTTTTTGAATATAACTTGTAAAATGCAGAACTTTGGTTAAGTATTGGTTTGTGTAGAATAAGTGGCTTAATTTCATTTTCTGTTGCCTGGTTTATTATGGAACAGTTAGCAGAACACAGACTATAAAGTGATGGCCTCTTTGTCACAGTCCATTGTTTTGTTGATGGTGAGAAGAGTAGCTCCGGGGGTGTCCCCTTGATGTAGCATAAGCGTTCAATCACCATAGCAACATAGCACTTTGAACTGTCTTGAATATTAATTTACATAGCACCTTTCACCTCTTGACTTCTCAAAATGCTTTCTGAATGGGCATGAGGGATGTATTTTACATCATCTCCAACTCTTGGTGTTCTCTGTTTATACAGTGGAAAAGCTATCTATACTTCAAAACTGTGCTCTTCCTGTTGGGAGGAGGCTAAGAGATGCTAGTATAGTAAGATAGGCTTTGGCTCTTGTGGTGTGCCATTGCTGAGCACCTGCTGAATGCTAGCCACTCTCCTTAGAGGGAGGGACTGCAGTTGCATATGACCCGGCCTTTACCTTCTGAAGCCAGTAATGGAAGGGGCGAGCACAGAGTCCTTATGTACCCGGATGCTGTGAAATGGCAGAAGCAAAAATGTCTCAATTTGCTTAATTTGTATGTAGCGGTCAGAGATTATGTTGGTTCAAGTGTGAGTATAAACCAAAATGCCCTTTCAGTTCTTGAGAACCAAGCATTAAGACTAGTGTTTTGGGGCAATTGATGAGTCAGTTTTCTTTCATTTTATGCCCCAAATTTCTTGTTTTTAAACCTTGTTGACCCTTCACTGTTTTGTATCCCTGTTTGCACTTCTGTGGATTCTAAACAGAAACAAGTTTTGCCGTCAGTGTGGCTAGCATATGACTCCCACAGCTGGACTTCTAGGAGCACTAGGCAGCTTGTGCTTCTGACTGTTAACAAAGTCTCTGGTGGAAGCGTAGATTCCAAAACCTCTTCCTGTTCTTAGCCATTTTCTAGCCATACCCCATGCATTTCTAAATATTGCTGTTTTGTATAGTTGATTTCAAAATAACCTTGATAATTATTAATCTTGAGAATTGAATACAATTAGTTCCCAAAGTTAAATTTTGATTTTAAACCACTTGTGAAATTTTTTACTGCATTATCAATTAAAATACTTACCATAGCTTAAGAAAATAAGCTTTGCAGTAGAAATACATCTCAGAGGACACTGCTTACCCTCGCCGTGACATTTTGCTGGTGGAGGTGATTTGAGTATGGATAAAGGAAGAACATGCTAAAGGCCATGACCTCAAGATTAAGACCAAATAGAGGCTCAAAGATATTTGGATTGTTTAATGCTCTTATTAAATAAGGAAAGCATTTTGGGATAAACTCTAGTGAAAGATGCTATGTGAAGTTTTAACTCTTTTCAAAGACTTTTCTTTAGCACTTTATTTTGATGTTTCTTAAGGCAAAACTTAGGAAGAATTAATGTTAAGTGGACAGAGGGTGGGTTCTTCTCTGGGCTTATATTTTTTTTTTTCTGTGGGCCATTGCCCTCTGATGGAATTAATTTCTTTGGTTGTTTGATTTTTTTTTTTATATTGTATTTTTAAATTTTGTTGTATGGTGCCCTGGGAGCATCAAGTACCACCAGATAAATAAAACTTATTATATCTAAAGTCTTAGTATACCAGTTCTTAATCTTAGTTGATTCTGTATTGTATTTATACTGTGTATGCTGTTGTGATTTGTCATTTTAATTATATCGAGCTCTTTGTGTTGTTGGCCAAACAAGTGAAACTAAATGTTAGGAAATGTTTTTCTTCATGAACTAAGATACCGAGGTGGGCATGGTAGCACAGGCCTGTAATCCTAGCACTTGTGTGGAAGCAGAAGGATTGCAAAGTTCCCTGTCTGGGGTGTATATAAGACCCTGCCAAAAACCTAACAGAACAAAACTAAACTTGAAAAAACATTGTTAAGTAGTCTGGCTCAGGTTTCCAGTGGCAGTTACGTTTCAAAAGGTTAGCTAAAGATGTACTGCAGCAACCCCAGAATTACTGTTTGTGCACTAGCATTTTAGGACAGGGGTATCCTTTGTAGGGGATGGCGTATATACCCCCAACTTCGGCTTAGGGGCCAGGAACGCCTCTAGACATTGTCCTTTGTCATTTACTACGGGTTAAATCTTCCAAGCCTGAGAAACAGCTAGCGTGAGAAGGGTGGCTGGGAACTTACAGCTCCTGCTCTGCCTGCAGCACTTAGGAGACTTGTTCCCTTTGGATGCTGGTCGCCCAAGGCCTTTGAGGTGATTACATTTTTGGTAGGCCTCACAGCAAAGTTAGAACCATTGAGATTTTTTTGTTTGTTTTGTTTGTTGGAGACAGGACAGCTCTGGCTGTCCTGGAACTCACTCTGTAGTCCAGGCTGGCCTCGAACTAATGGAGATCTGCCTGCTTCTGCCTGCTTCTGCCTCCCAAGTGCTGGGATTAAAGGCATGTGCCACCACTGCTTGGCCTCACTGAGATCTTTTAAGACTGCATTTAACCTTCCTTTAAGAGAAGGCTCAGCAGTTAAGAGCACTGTCTACTCTTCCAGAAGGCCTGAGTTCAATTCCCAGTAACACATGGTGGTTTTAATCTTAACTTTATGTACTCTTAATGCTTCTGACCTAGAATAATGTATATGTACGTTGCTAACTGCAGCCAACAACCTTATACACAAATACATAAACGTGGAGAGTCACCAGAGGATGTAGCTTCATAACCTATGTTTGCAGCATGCAGTACTCAGTGCTGCTGGGTTAGCTGGGGCCCATACAACTACTTCTTCCTTGTAAACTAGAGTGTTCCTAGGAAACTGCAGGGAAAGCTAAAGATGTAGAGCAAACAGGCCAATAACCACAAGACAAAAGGAGAGAAGTGGGGGATTCAGATCTGAGCAAGATTTTTTAGTAAAATTATTTCAAGAGGAAGTCTGTAATTCCTTGTACAACATCAACACATGATAGTCTCTGAGGTTGTTGTTAGTGCATTAACTGGTGGCGACATTTGCACAGGAAGCCGTGGAGGGAGGGCTTCTGCGACCACAGCCACCAGGGTAGCTGTCCACGGGAGGCGAAAAGGCAGTTCGTTCAACATGACTTGGTTGTCGTAGTTGGTTCAAACTTTGGGAGTCTGACTTTGGGTAGTTTAATTTTTTTGGTTTTTTGAGACAGGGTTTCTCTGTGTAGCCCTGGCTGTCCTGACTCAACTTTGTAGACCAGGCTGCCCTCAAACTCACAGCGATCCACCAGCCTCTGCCTCCCGAGTGCTGGGATTAAAGATGTGCGCCACCACGCCCGCTCAATGCATATTTTTTAAAAAGTAATTTGTTTTTGTTTTATGTGTGTTGGTGTTTGCCCGCATGCGTGTCTGTGAAAGTGTCAGAATTACAGACAGGTGTGAGCTGCCATGTGGGTGCTGGGAATTGAACCCAGGTCCTTCGGAAGAGCAGTCAGTGCTCCTAACCACCGAACCATCTCTCCAGCTCCTATTTTAGGCATATTTAAGCTCAGCACAACTTGGTGAAAATTTTCCTGGGAATAAACTCATTCTTGGGTGCACAGTAAAGCACAAAGTGAGCTAACAATTAGACATGACTGTCAAACTCTGTAAAGTACATGATAATGCCAAGGTCAACATGCTATTAACCACATCTGCTCCCAGCCTTCTGGGTGGATAACCGGTTAGGAACCACCCTGTGTGCTGACCATTCCAGGCTTCCCTAGTGGTTATCCTACAGGAAGCTGTTGAGTTGAGGGTGGCTTGCTGAGAATTTAGGTTTCCCAGGCAGTCAGAATTTTTAGGCCTGAAAGAGTCAGGGACATTTTTAGTGCTCATATTAGAAAGATTGGAGCTGTCCTAGCAGTCTGTTTTGGGCATTGTGGTGTGTTGGATACACACATTGTGTTTTATAGTCTGGTTAGTAAGTTTAGGTAGGGATTATAGTGCTGGGGATGGAACTTGGGCCCCAAGCATGCTGTGGGGGTTCTACCATTGGACCTCAGGCCTGGGAGGGGCATTTTAAAGGAGTTAGCGGAGTGGCTTTGGGGCTGGGGGTTCATCTGAAGTGTTATCCTGGAAACTGCAAATGGTGCATTGTGGTTGGGTTGTGTATCATTACCATCTCCTCCACAAGGGAAAAGTTGAGAAAAGTTCGGTAGTATGGGCACTTCTGTGACTTCCATCTAAATTCAGTAATAGTGTAGTTGAGCAAAGCAACCTTCCAGTACTGGGGAATGCAGGCTGGGGAAATGGAAGTCAATGGAAGTAAATGCAGGCCATTCTAGTTTTTCTTCTTAGAATTTTCTAAAGTGTTTTGAGAATTTTGTACTCGTGTATAATGTGTTTTGATAAAATTCACCCCACCAATCCCTTCCCCTCTAGTTTGTCCTTTGTTTTCCCATCCTTTTCTTCTCCCACCTCGATATACTTTAAATAGACAACCCACTGAGTCCACATAGTGGGCTTATCCAAGCATGGGTGTAAGACCTGCTGCAAAGGGGGAGGGAAGAGAAGGAGGCGGCACCGCAGTGCAGGCTTACGCGTTGCTTCTGGTGGTAGCAATTGACTCCTTTTTCCTGTTGTATGGAGGAGAAAGGGTTCTGAGAGGTTGGGAAGAGGCATGTCATCAGCTGGCACTGGTTTCACTCCAGGCTGTTAGTTTCTGCCAACGGATACATTTAGTGTTGCTCTAGGGCTGCTCTAGTCTTTTAACTGCTGAAATTGATTTCTGGTCTTGATATTGTAGAATAAACTTTCTCTAAAACGTTTTGTGGTACCAGGGACTGAAACAGTGTCCTCACACGTGCCACCCATGCTCTCCACCAGCAGAAATATATTCTTTATTTTATTTTGAGACAAGGTTTCACCCAGTCTCAAACTGGAGATCCTTCTGCCTCAGCCCCTTAGCAGTGGGATTGCAGGTGTGCATCCCCATGCCCAGCTCAGTCTCTCTCACGATGTCACCTGAACTGGCTGCTCTGACTTGGCACATCCAATTGGTGCTTTTCAGAAGGTTCCATGGCTTCCTCTTCACTTGACTGGCTTCTGCCAGTTTGTTGACGACAGCTCCTTTATGTGGGGTCCGGCTCTCTAAGGCACAGTCATCACCCACTCCATTGTGTATGTCATGCTTTCTCCAAGGGGCCACATGCCAAGGGACTTGATGTGAGAGCTGCCCCATGAATTCTATTAGGCAGGATATTGCTTCCAAGAATTGTGCGAGAACGTCAAAGAATGGAAGTAAGTAGACATATTTTCAAGCAAATAATTCCGTGAGAGTAACTCAGAAGGGGTGCGAGTTCACTCCTGGATTGAAGCAACGGGTCTGTGAAAAGCTTTGTTCAAAACATTCTGATTTCTGTAGTATGCTTAGGGTCCAACAGGGGGCAGCAAAGCCCAGGAAAACCTTAGGAGCAAGATAATAATTTGAGATGAAAACAGCCCTAGAAATCTGACAAGCCTTATGGATGAATAAAGGCTGCCAGGAAGCACATATTTTTGTTAACTGGATATTAATATTTAATATTCTTTGATCTATGCTTTAAAAGACAAAAGGCATTTAAAGTAATATAATACATCTTTCATTTTATTACAGTTATTTAAAAATTGAGTGCTTATTATTTTTTGCCAGCATCTCACCATGACTTGTAAACCTTTGAATCTGCTTGAGTGGTAGTGGGTAATATTCTGTGCCTAGTGCCAATGCAAATGAAGTCCCCAAAGGGTAATATTCTGTGCCTAGTGCCGATGGGAATGAAGTCCCCAAAGCCATGCAACACCACACAGCTTTTAGGTGAAGGGGCCCAGATTCACGTGTGAGCTGTTTAGCTCCGCGAGCTAATGTTTTCAGCACCTTTTTACTCTGCTTCTTTCAAGACCAAGTCTCCTTTCTGCACTTTGATTTAAAAACTTAAGACATGCATTTATTTATTTTACATGTGTGAGTATTTTGACAGCATGTATGTATATGCCCTGCATATGTGCAGTGCCCACAGAGGACAGAAGGGGACATTAGTGCCCTGAAAACGGAGTTAACAGACGACTGTGAGCCGCTGTGTGGGTGGTAAGAGTGTAACCTGGGCCCTCTGTGAAAACAACAAGTACTTTAAACAGCTGAGCCATCTCTCCAGCCCTACATCGATTTGTTTTTCAATTTCAAACTTCATTTTTAGTTATAAAAATAATGAGTTTCAAGCCACGCATGGTGGCGCATGCCTTTAATCCCGGTAGGCAGAGGCAGGTGGATCACTGTGAGTTCGAGGCCAGCCTGGTCTACAAAGTGAGTCCAGGATAGCCTAGGTTACACAGAGACACCCTGTCTCAAAAAACCAAAACAACAACAACAAAAATAATGGGTTTCATAACATTTTCATACATGCATCATTGTACTTTTCTCAAACTCCACTCTTCAGATATTGCCCCTTCTATCCTATCTGGTGCTTCATTGGCCCCCCTTCTGCTCTCAAACAGTCTTCGTTCTGTTTGTGTGTGTGTGTGTGTGTGTGTGTGTGTGTGTGTGTGTATGTGCAAACACACACGTACATATTTTTAAAATGCAGATGGTCTTAAATGAAAGGAAACCTGCAGTATCCTTTCTGTTTTTGACTTATTTTGCTTAATTTACTCACCTTTGGGTCCATCCCTTTCCCTAAAAAAGACATGACTTCATTTTTATGCTGAACAAAATTATATAGTATACACGTACCAATTTTATTTACCCTTTCATCTATTGATGGGCATCTAATTACGTATCTTGGTTATTGAAAATAGTGCATGAAGCTTCTGTACAAGAAAGGACACCATCATTTGTGCAAGTTGGCATTCTACAGATTGGGGAAAAATTTTTACCAGTTAAGAATTTGATAGAGGTTGGAATCTAAAATATGTGAAGAATTGAAAAATTCTGAGCATAAAGAAAACAAATAATCCAGTTAAAAATGGGCTATAGGGGGGCTGGAGAAATGGCTCAGAGGTTAAGAGCGCTGCCTGCTCTCCCAAAGGTCCTGAGTTCACTTTCCAGCAACCACATGATGACTCACAACCATCTATAATGAGATCTGATGCCCTCTTCTGGTGTGTATATATGTTAAATAAATAAATCTTAAAAAAAAAAAAAAAAAAAGGGCTAGCCAGGCAGTGGTGGTGCCGCCTTTAATCCCAGCACTCAGGAGGCAGAGGCAGGTGGATCTCTGAGTTCGAGGCCAGCCTGGTCTACAAACCGAGTCCAGGACAGCCAGGGCTGGTACACAGAGAAACCCTGTCTTGAACTCCCCCATGCCCAAAATGGGCTATAGAACTAAACAGAGTTCTGAACAGAGGAAACCCAAAAGGCTGGGAAACAAAGAAATTTCAACATCCTTAGCCACCAGGGAAAAGCAAATTAAGACTACATGGAAATTTTATCTTACTTCCGTGAGAATAGCCAAAAATTAATAAGACAAATGATGACACATGTCGGTGAGATAATGGGGAAAGAACACACTTTCTCATCCCTTATGGGAGTGTAGACTGGTGCAGCCTCTATGGAAAGCAGTGTGGAGGTTCCTCAAAAAGCTGAAAATGATGTACCACAAGATCCAGCTATACCACGCTTGGCCGTGTACCCAAAGGACTCAACACCCTGCTGCAGAGGCACCTGCTCATCCATGTTCATTGCTGCTCTCGCAATGGGCGCGGAGTGTAAAAACTGAGATGCCTGTTGATTGACGGGTGGATAATGGAAGTGTGGCGCATTTACACAATGAAAGATTCATTTGCTAAGAGAAATGAAAATATGAAGCTTGTAAGAGTGGATGTAGCTATAAACATTCTGAGTGATGTGACCCAGACTCACGAAGGCAAATATTGCGTGCTTTTCTCTTACATGTGGATGTTAGCTTTTAAGCTTTAGATATGTGTATTTTGATCAGAATAATCATAGAGCTTAGGCAGTTAGTAAGGGGGGGGTTGCTTATCTTCCAAGGAAGGGGAAAGAAAACACTGAGTTATAAAGAGATAAAGAGAAAAGTAAAATAGGAAGATTAAATGGGGGGGGGGAAGAGCAGTGACTAACACTATACCTTTTGAAAAGCCATATGGAAACCTACTACTGTAGAGGCTCCCCAAACTATGTACGTATATGAAAGGAATCTAATGGAGTCACCAATGGGGGAGACAGTGCCCCCAACTAGACAACTTAAACATCAACTAAAACCTCCAATGCCAGGAATGGGTACTATCTTGTTGAGCTGTTGGCGGGAAGGGTCCCATAGAAATCCCCAAACACCATTGACTGTTGCCAAGGCTGTTGGTTACGCTCTACAACCTGATGGCAGGTCCTACAGCCGAAGACATCAATTACACACGTCCCTGAACATGGAGAAGTCAAGCTAGTACCCAACTAGAACCTTTACCTCCACTGACTGGTGTTCAAGATTCTGGAAGTACTTTACATGGTACTGGTACATAGTACACAGACATCAGTATCACCAGCTACACACTCGGCCACCTTGTCTTAGCTGTGAAGAGCCACCGTGACCATGACAACTCTTACAAAGAAAACTACTTACTGGGGGCTGGCTTACAGTTTACAGGTTTATCCCATTATCATCATAGCATGGCGGCGCACAGGCAGACATGGTGCTGGAGAGGGGTTGTGAGGTCTACATCTGGAGCCAGAAGCATCCGGGAGAGAAGGGAGAGAGCAACACTGGTCCTGGCTTGAGCCTTTAAACCCCAAAGTCCATCATCCCTGCTGACACACTTCTTCCAACGAGGCCACACCTCCTAACAGTGCCCCTCCCAGGTGACCAAGCATTCAGATCTATGAGCCTATACGGGCCATTACTATTCAAACCACCACATCATTCAACTACAAATCCTGGCACCTACAACAGTGGCTTGCCCGCTGGCTATACTGCAGTGTGGCCCAACTGTTATGGGAGTAGTTAACCACTTTAAAAAAATCATTTTTACTAAGATTTCTTTACATAGTATGTTTACAGTATTCTGCCTACAAACCAGAAGAAGGCACCAGATCTCATTATAGATGGTTGTGAGTCACCATGTGGTTTCTAGGAATTGAACTCAGGACCTTTGGAAGAGCAGCCAGTGCTCTTAACCTTTGAGCCATCTCTCCAGCCCCCTCAATCACTTTTTGATTGAATTTAAGCTACTCCATGAGATGGAACATATACCAGATAATGCTAAAGTGGTCAAGAATCTAAGACTACATGGGCTCTAGGGAAAACCCTATTTTTTTTTTAAATAAAAAAATTACATTATAGGGCTAGAGAGATGGCTCAGCAATTAAGAACACTGTCTGCTCTTCCAGAGATCCTGAGTTCAATTCCCAGCAACCACATGGTGGCTTACAACCATCTATAATGAGATCTGATGCCCTCTGGCCTGCAGGTGTACATGCAGACATAGAATTCACATACATAAAATTAATAAATAAATCTGAAAAATTACAATATAATTATATCACTTCCACCATTCCCTGTCAGAAACTTAAAAATTTTTATGTAATTCTTGAGAATATTTTCTGTCCTATGGGAAAGTCCATGTTTATGTCTTGAAATGTTTTCATTTAGCAGTTTCAGAGTTTGGGATCTTATATTAAAGTTTTTGATCAACTTGTATTGACTTTTGTGTGGAGTAAGGTGTAGCAGTTCAGTTTCATTCTTCTAGATGTGAACATTCAGTTTTTCTTGCACCATTATTAAAAAGGCTGTCTTTCCCCCAATGTGTATTTTTGGCACCTTTGTTGAAAGTCAGGTAGCTATTGCCTTGTAGGCTTCTTTCTGGGTTTTCTGCCCTGCCCTCCATTCTTCTGTTTTTGTATCAGTACTATTGTCACTGTGGTTGTGTAGTATAATTTAAAATCAGGCATTATGAGGCTGTTGCTCTTTTTGTTGAGGATTGTTTCAGTGGTTTGGAGTACTTTGTGTTTCCATGTGAATTAGGCCCCTAGCCATTTGTCCCTCCCCCTTTGCCCCTCCCCCTTTTGCT